>NW_028270159.1:46922332-47597332 GCF_037043375.1 Chiloscyllium plagiosum
TCAAGCCATCATATTTAGGACTATCCTTCTTCTCCTTTCTCTATCAGCTTCTGATCTAACTTTCTCTTAAACGTATCCATGTTCCTGGTCTCAGCTACTCTTTGTGATGATGAGTTCCACATTCACACAACTCTCTGAGTAGAGAAGCAAGCTCAATTTCTGAAACATTTCCAGCACTGGAGAATTTTAATTTCAGGGTTCCTGCATATGCAAGTTTATTTTACAATCTGGTTAGTGTATGTGATATTTAATGATTATTAGAGTAAAAAAGAATTGACAACATTTGCAGAAACACTCAGTCAAACCAAAATTAAGTAAAGAGAGAGCCTGGAATGCACTTAAGGAGATTTCTTCAGGATTCTAATTCTGAAAGGAGGGAATGGACCGTAATAGCTTAGCTTCTTTAAATTATTTCAGTGTGAATTGATTTAAAAGAGTGCAGGATTGTTCTGGCAAGCATATGTTGTCAAGCAGATTCACCTGACTTCCTGAACCCAGTATTTTCTGACCCACTGTATAACCTACCTACCCCACATTGCAGATCCTATCTTACCCGATTCCTGTAATAAATTTGCAGAATTAATGACATGTGGGACAAACGTCTTTTAGTTTTGCTCTAAACTGCCTTTCTTCGACAACTCTGGACGTTGGCTCTGCTTTCTTCCCACAAATGTTTTCGGGTCCACTATGTTTCACAAGCAATTTTGCTTTTGTTTCAGATCTCCAGCTCTTCATTTTATCATGATGGCAAGATTATGACCTAACCATAGAGGTAAACAGGAAACTGAACAAATTACAGTAGTTATATAGGTGTGGGAGTCAGTGCTACTGGTTGTATTGCATCTTAGATATTGTCGAGGAGCAGAAAAACCAAATTGGAGAAATGTTGAAGACCTTGATGACCTGTTTTGAGTCCTCTATTAAAGTAAATTTACGAATTATGTGCTCAACACCAGAGCTCAGAAAGAAATAGTTGCAGAAAGGCCAGCAGAAAAAACAAAGTCAGAATGCAAGTTGGAAACACTGTGAAGGACATAACACAAAATCAAAGGAAGCATGTTCAGTAGTGGGAAATAAAATGTTTTCACTGCAGCATGTGTTTAGCTGGAAGGAAGAAAAGCAAGTAGATAACAACAGTTCCTGAGCAGCATCGAGTAATGATTCTGTCAAATTTCACAACACCATACAGGAAGTTGGCACCTTGTCATCCCAAAAGTGACAAATGCTTTGTGACAGCCTGCCGCCAGCAACAGCATGGTGGCTCAGTGGTTAGCACTGCTGCCTCACAGTGCCAGGGACCTGGGTTCGATTCCAGCCTCGGGAAACTGTCTGTGTGGAGTTTGCACTTTCTTCCCGTGTCTGCGTGGGTTTCCTCCGGGTGCTCCGGTATCCTCCCACAGTCCAAAGATGTGCAGGTTAGGTGGATTGGCCATGCTAAATGTAGGTGGAAGGGGGAATGAGTAGGTCTGGCCGGGATGCTCCTCAGAGGGTCAGTGCGCACTCGATGGGCCAAATGATGTCTTATTAGCACTGTAAGGATTGTATGATTCTATTTGAAGTATTTGCCTGTTACTTTAATGCACGAAAGCTGACATGAAATCCTTAAATGTTAATCCCACGCAGAGAAAACACAATTTCGCAGTACGTAATACAATAAGTGGGTTCCCACATTGCATCCTTTGTAAAAAAAAACACAAGTTCAAAAAAGGTCAAAAGTCCACTTTGATGTAGAAGTCAATTTTCATGTGCAGCAATGGCTCTTGTTTTTAATTAATTTAGAGTGATCAAGCTTTGGTTTCCAAGATGAAGTTGCACTCAGACTGTTTATAAGACCTTGGTGCTTTGTTAATCGTAGTGTAGCATAGTTGATTTTGCCACGATACCCATTTTGCCACTAACGTCAAGACTAATTCAAAGGTGCGAAAGTGGGTCTTGCAGGTGCTGGAGACTGGAGTCAAGATTAGAGTGGTGCTGGAAAAGCATGACAGGTCAGGCAGCATCCGCAGAGCAGGAAAATCGAGATTTTTTTGGGCAAAAGCCCTTCATCAGGAAGGAATCCTCTCATTCCTGAGGAAGGGCTTATGCCCAAGACATCGACCTTCCAGCTGCTCGGATGCTGCTTGACCTGCTGTGCTTTTCCAGCACTACTCTAATCTTAATTCAGAGGTGCGGTCTTGTTACTGTGCTGACAGCATTGGCACTGTGCCACAACCAGAGCCCCAGGATCAGCTCCCCGTTTCTGGCACACACCCATATGATTAGAATCTTCTTCCACTTGGCAGTGATACAAGTGCTCAAGGAGACCTAGCTCCTCTCTCTCAGTGCTGTGAAAAACTCTATCAGCACCACATAAATTATTTCACAATAGTTGCATAAAAGATTCAGTTTTACTGTAAACACAACACAGCAGTGCAAGATTTCAAAGGACAGGCTCACCTGCTCAAGAAATAGAAACAAAGACTGCTGGAAATGCTCTGCTGTCAGTCAGCATTGGAGAAGTTAATTTAAAATGACTTTTCAATAGACCTTTCATGATCCCATACCTGACCTGTTGAGTAGGTCCAGCATTTTCTGTTTTTGCTTCAGATTTTCCGCATCCACAGGATTTTTGCCGTTCTTGGATTTGAGGGCGGCACAGTGGCTCAGTGGTTAGCACTGCTGTCTCACAGTTCCAGGGTCTCAGGTTTGATTCCAACCTAGGGTGACTGTCTGTGTGGAATTTGCACATTCTCCGTGTCTGCATGGGTTTCCTCCGGGTGCTCTGGTTTCCTCCCACAATCCAAAGATGTGCAGGTTAGGTGCATTGGCCATGCTAACTTGCCCATAGTGTTTTGGGATATGTGGTTAGGTGCATTAGTCAGGGGTAAAAGTGGAGTAAAATGGTAGGGGAATGGGTCTGGGTGGGTTACTCTTCGGAGGGTCGGTGTGGACTTGTTGGTCCGAATGACCTGTTTCCATATATTGGGATTCGATGATTCTATTTTATGACCCACAGAGAGTTTGAAAACCCAGCTATAATAAAAAGTCGACAGCCATAGGTGAAGGACATGTCATGTACCTTCTTAAGGGTCAATCATTCAGACCGAAACAGTTTTTTCAACTCTATTCTTGGGGACTGGTGCAAACTGGTTATGTTTCTGCAAATTGTGATGTGAAAGAGCACTTAATCAGTTTCTGGACACGAAGAAAGTAACATTCCGACAGGAAATTCTGTTTATTGAAGAGGCGTGTTTTCCTTACCTGAGGGTACCTGCGCTTGATGGAGTTCAAAGCTCCCTCAGGAAGTTTGGCTAATTCAGAGTCTCTCACGGCATGAACAGTGGTTGCGGAGGGCTGGCGTGTAAGAGCTTCCACCTGTGTGAGGGCAAGAAAACCACGGAACCATTAAGAATAAATGTTAACCTGGTCATTCAACTTCTGACATTCATCTATGGTAGTATTGGAGTGAAGATCTTAAGTTGTAGTATTATGTCCTAGCACAGTAATATTTGAAAGTCTAATACCCACTCAATTTTCCACATCATTAGGAAAATCTTTCACTGCATTAATTATAAAAGCTGAAAGCTCTGAACAAACAAAGTTACTAACACAAGCTAATGGTTACTAAACTGAACTGAATTGAGTCCAGACCCATTTGATAAATGTTTCCTCTTTCTGTTAGGTATAAGGGCCCCAGAATGAAAGGAAATTTCTGCAGTTCCAAATCCATTAGTAGTTGGTACTAGTTAGACTTCCTACTCAGAGGGAGCTCAAGGGTGGATCACTTGGGCCCTAAACTCTAGAACCACCTACTCACACTGCCTTCCCCATCTCTACCAAGCTTTTCTCTGAAACAGGTTCCTTGCAGCCGACCTCCTTTACCCAGCGTTTGGCCATCTAACCTGATATCTCTGTTCTGACTCTGTAAAACTGAGGAATTGATCAATACATGATTAATGCACATTCCATCACCAAACATGAGTTGTCAATCTTAGCGAGGGTAAGGAACACTCGGGCACCTGAGGAATTTGTTGGCAATGTGGAGTGGCACAGCTGAAACAAGAAAGAAATCTAGATATGTTTTAAATGATTTGTCCAGAGATGTTATCACATACCACTGGAGCAGGTGGGACTTGAACATGGGTCTCCTGGCTTAGAGAAAGGATACTACCACTGTGCCACAAGATGCTACATGTTTTTCCTAATCAACTTGCACAGACACACTTTTGGCTCAGGTGGGATTTCAACCCAGGCCTTGCGGACCAGACATAGGGACGCTGCCATTGCAGGAGACCCAACAAGATTAATGCCCTAATGGGACACTCCTGTATCTTGTCCTAATGGTCCATCTACAGGGTTAGGAGTCAGCAATTCAACTTTTCCCTTTTGGTCAAGGAAGTGCCACATAGTTAGGCTGTTATTGAAATAAGTAGCAAGAGATAAAAGGTACAAAGGATTCAGTCTTTCTTATTTCCAAGGATGTGCAGGTCAGGTGAATTGGCCATGCGAAATTGCTCATAGTGTTAGGTGCATTAGTCAGAGGGAAATGGGTCTGGGTGGGTTACTCTTTGGAGGGTCGGTGTGGACTTGTTGGGCTGAAGGGCCTGTTTCCACACTGTAGGGAATCTAATCTAATCATATCTGAAATTTGAATGGATTCTAGGGCAATTGAGCCATTGGCATTTACAAAAGGGAAGGGTAAACACTGGAAACTATTCAGAAGTGATTAGCTTTAAAGAGGGTGGCAGAATAGTTGAAATTGTAAAGATAGATTCAAAAGATTCACTTGCTGTTCCTGACAGATGAATAAAAATGGACATACAAAAATGAACACAAAACAACCAACAGGTTCATTCAGCCTATCAACCACGATATCTTCAGTATTATATCAGATCTCATTAAACATGTAATATTTAATAGTTTAGCTAAGGTAAATCCCTGAAAATTGCTGCATAGTAAGACATTAGGGATTGCTATGCTACTCTAAAGATTTCACAACACTACCTCCTTCAAAGATTTCCTCAAAATTCTTCGGTTCAACTGTGTCCTGTTATATTTCAGAAAGCTCAGGAAATGGAGGATAGAACTGGCGCCAATCTCTAAACACCTTTACAGAGCTTTCATCCACATTGTGAACAGAGACCTCGATCCCAACAAGCATGGTTTCACAAGCATGAAGACCAAAATTACTAGAAATACTCAGCAGATCAGGCAGCTTTGGTGGAGCGAGAAACAAAGTTAAAGTTTTGGGTCGGGGATCCAAGATGGCGGCGACCCAGTAAGACTGAGTCTATAGTGCTCCTCCCAAGACTTGGGCACAGTGGGTCACCTACCCCCTACCAAGCTCACCAAATCATTTATAATAGTTTTGTAATTTAATTAGTTGTGTAATATTACATTTAAACAATTTAATCCTAAGTTAAAATGACTAAAGGGAAGGGAGCCCGCAGCTCTCAGCAAGCAGGAACCCCTCCCCCACCCTCTCCAGCTGCAGCAGAGGCGTCCACAGCCGCCCCGGGGGACTTACCTACAGTAGCAAGCCTTGCAGAAATGCTTTCCAAGCTTGACTCGAAGATCGATGCTTTTATTGTCGAATCCAGAAATCGTTGGGAGTCGCTCTCGGCCGCGCTGCAGAAGCACGACCGAGAGATTGAAGAAATTCAACACCGAGTCGGAGGGGCGGAGCTAAAGGCCGCGACCTCCGAGACAACCGCTCAATCGGCCGTGGATCAGGTCCGGACACTCGAGCAGCGAGTCCGGACCTTGGAAAATCATATTGACGACCTCGATAATCGAGGTCGCCGAAAAAATATTCGTTTGCTGGGCCTTCCCGAACGGGAAGAGGAAGGCCAGCTTACAGCATTCCTGGAGCAGTGGCTGCCACAACTTTTAAATCTGCAAGCTGGATCAGGCCAGGTAAGGGTGGATTGGGCCTACCGGGTCGCAATACGCGGGCCCGGCTCGAACCAGCGCCCGCGCCCGGTCCTGTTCCGGCTGCAGAGCTACAGGGAGAGGCAGATACTCCTAGAAGCCTCTAGAAATCTCGGAAAAGACCCCCAAGCTATGATCTACAAAGGATCCAAGATCATGCTATTTCAGGACTTTTCTCCGGCTCTGGTTCGAAAGAGGAAGGCATTCAAAGAGGTGAAGAAGCGTTTAAGGGACTTAAATGTTTAGTACTCCTTACGCTACCCAGCGATGTTACGCTTTAACCATGAAGGATCCGTGTATAACTTTGGATCACCAGAAAAGGCTAAGGAATTCTTGGACTCTATTAGATAAACTGTAAGACATAATGGATGTTGGTCTGCCTTTCCCCCCCCCTTTGGTTTATATCCCCTCCTTTTTTTTTTCTCTTACCTTACTGCTTAATATTATCACGGGGGGTGGGGAGAGGGATTTGATTTTCTCCCCCCCCCGGAGTTGTTTTCTGTTATTATTTTATGTATATATGAGGAATGTATGTATATGTGTGTATATATGTATATATATATAAACTGGGGGATTTGGTTAATGTTGGTGGGGGGAGGTGGTTACCTTATTCAATTTTACCTCTGTCTTTAGGAGCGGGGTTGTTTTCCCTTCGTTATTTTGTATTATCATATTTAATTATTATTTGTTGAAGTGGTAATTTTATAATTATATGTTTATATATGGTATTAACATTACCAAATATACCCAGGTGTTGGTATGGGTGGGGGTGGGGTGCTCACTGTTAACTCTAGCTTTGTATTATATTTGAATTGTCCTCATTTTATTGAGGAGTGCCTGGGTCAAGGGTGGGGCATTGGTTGGGAGAGGATATGAGGGACTTTTGGAGAGGAAGTGACGCCCCCTGGGAACAAGGGGGAAAGTCTCCACTTAGATACGTTTTATATTTTTTTTATTTAGAAATAGTTTTTTACTGAATTGTTGAGGGTGTATTAAAGAGGCTTTATTTTTGTAAATTTTACATGTTCCACGCTCGGGATGTTCTGGATAGGGTTCCCCCTCCCGAGGGGTCTCGGATTGGCCCAGAGGATTATGGTTGATCAGTCGGTTAAGTGGTGTACCTGGAATGTCAAGGGGAGTAATTCGCCACTCAAAAGGAAGAAATTATTATCAAATCTTAAGAAGGAAAGAGTTGATATAGCTCTCCTACAGGAGACACACCTGTCAGATAAAGAACACTTGAAATTACGACAGGGCGGATTTGATCAGGCCTTTTTTTCTTCTTTTAGCTCAAAAAGCAGGGGAGTTGTTATTCTTGTTCGGAAGAATTTCCCTTTCAAAATCCTAAAGCAGATAAAAGACGAATCTGGATGATATATCTTGATTAAAGCCCTCATAAATGGAGAGGAATATGGGATTTTAAATTTGTACTGCCACCCGGCACACCCCTTTAAATTTATAACGGAAGCCTTTTCAAAATTGATGGCTTTTGATGCCCGTCATATAATTATAGGGGGAGACTTTAATTGTATTATGGATCCGGAAATAGATAGGATTCCCAAGAGTACTGTAGGAGTATCTCCCAGATCTAGACAATTGATGGATCTGAACAAAGAATTAGGATTAGTAGATGTATGGAGATGTCTTCATCCACAGGGTAGAGATTTTTCTTTCTACTCTAATCCACATAAATGTCATACCAGAATTGATATGTTTTTTGCCCCCTCGATTTTTTTAAATTCCATATCATCCTGTAAAATGGGTAATATAGCAATTTCTGACCACGCTGCTGTATATATGGAAACTAAGGCGAGGAACAGTGGGACATCCCCTCGGCATTGGCGTATGGACCCCTTCCTAATGAAAGATAGTAAATTTGTAAAGTACTTCTCTCAAGAATTTAAAACTTTTTTAGAAATTAATTCAGGTACAGCTAGCAACCCGTCAATGATGTGGGAGACCATCAAAGCTTACACGCGAGGCTTGATCATCTCCTACTCAGCGACCCAGAAGAAATTAAAGGGAGAACAACAGCGTCTGCTTGAAGCCCGCTTAAAAGCGGCTGAAACAGCATACATTGATAGACCTTCTATTATTAAATTGCAAAGGATTACAGCTCTTAGGACAGCTCTAAACACTACACTTACTCAAACGGCTAAGAGGGAAATATTATTTGCAAAGCAAAGGTTATATGAATATGGCGACAAACCGGGTAGATACTTAGCATTTCTTGCAAAGAAAAAAAAGGCCCCTCAGACTATTATGTCTATCAAGGAAAGTACGGGTATTTTGACTCATGATCATAAAAAGATTAATGCGACCTTTAGAGAATTCTATTCTGAGTTATACAAATCACAGGATTGTGAAGATAGGACGAAGAGGATGCAGTCATTTTTTAAAAATTTGACTTTTCCAGACCTAACTCCGGAACAAGTATCGGTCCTAAATGCTCCTCTTACACCCCAAGAAATAGTTGATGCAATTAGGCACCTTCAAAATGGTAAGGCGCCGGGCCCAGATGGCTTTCAAGCTGAATTCTATAAAGAATTTACAGAAATACTGGCTGGTCCACTTATGGACATGTATAACTATGCATATAGTCAGGGCTGTCTCCCGCCTTCACTGAAAGAGGCAAATATCTCTCTTATCCTTAAAAAAGGAAAGGACCCAGAAGATTGTGCATCATACAGACCAATATCCTTGCTAAATGTAGATTTTAAAATCCTCTCTAAAACATTAGCACTGAGACTAGAAAGGATACTGCCACATATTATAAAGGAGGATCAGACGGGGTTTATTAAGGGCCGTAGATCATCCAATAATGTTAGAAGGGCTCTGAATATGATTCAAGCTTGTCATCAGGGAAAGATACCAGGAGTAGTGGTTTCATTAGACGCGGAAAAGGCATTTGATAGGGTCGAATGGTCATATTTGTTTTACACATTGGAGAGGTTTGGCAGGTGTTTACCAAATGGGTTTCAACATTGTATAGTGATCCCAAAGCAGTTGTGGTTACCAATGGATTAGGCTCGGATAGCTTCAGTGTGGGTAGGGGCTGCCGTCAGGGATGTCCCCTCTCGCCATTGTTATTCACGCTAATAATTGAACCACGAGCAGAAGCTATACGAGCTGATCCTAATATAGCGGCCCCGAGGATTGGTACAGGTAAACATAAAATTACCCTTTATGCAGATGATGTTCTTCTATTCCTCAGTAACCCTTTGATGTCCATACCTCGCTTAATCCAAGTTATTAATACATTTAGTGCATTCTCAGGCTATAAAATTAATTTTTCAAAATCGGAGGCTATGCCAATGGGTGGCCTTGCTGTGATACCCCGCTTAGCGGACGGTTCCCCTTTTCCCTTTCGCTGGTCCCTGGAGGGTTTCTTATATTTAGGCATTTTTATTACTCCAGTATTTGGTCAGTTGTATAAGGCTAATTTTGTGTATTTATTGGAAAGGATAAGGCAGGACCTCCAGCGATGGGGAGACCTACCAATTTCCTGGTTGGGTAGAATAGCATTAATCAAAATGAATATCCTGCCCCGTTTCCTATATCCTATGAGAATGCTTCCGGTGATGCTGCCGAGGACGGCTTTATGTAAATTATACGGCTGGCTGGGTTCCTTTATCTGGAATCATAGGCGGCCCCTCATTAAGCTGAAGAAGCTACAGCTTCCACAGGCAAGGGGTGGATTGGACTTCCCAGACTTTAGGAAATATCAGCTAAGTTCCCTATTAAGTTACATAGCTGATTGGGTCTTGTCTGATCAACAATCAATCTGGTTGGACATCGAAGCTTCTCAAGTAAAATACCCACTTATTAACCTTTTATTCTCAGAAAAGAGGAAAATCATTACAGATCACTGTAAAAACCCTATAATACTAAATACAATCAAGGCTTGGAATATAATGCGGCAAAATGAGGGTAATTCACATAAAACATCCCCCTATGCACCGATAGTGGAAGCATGGGGATTCCAACCGGGGTTAACAGATGCCACTTTTAAACTCTGGAGATCCAGAGGTATCTCATGTCTAGGGGATTTATTTAAAGATGGGGTCCTGATGTCTTTCGGACAGCTGCGTCAGAAATTCGGATTACCCAATGGAGACCTCTTTCGATACTTCCAAATTCGAGATTATATACAGAAGAAGACTACGTTATTAGATAGTCTTTATAAATCCGATAGAGAATGTAGTGTCCTACGACCTGTGGGGGTATCTTCCGTCAGTAATATTTATCATTTACTACATGATGAAGTATCGGGAGATATGGATAATCTGCTTAAAACATGGGATCAGGATCTGGGACTAGAAATCTCCACAGAAACGTGGAATGATATCTGGGAAAATGCTAGAAGAATTACTATTTGTAACAGAACCCAGGCTATCCAGCTGAAGATACTTCATAGGGCCCATATAGCACCGGTTCGATTAGCAAAATTTAAAGCAGGAGCATCTCCAATGTGTCCTAAGTGCAAAATAGAGGTGGGCACTCTTGTACATTGCTTATGGACCTGTCATAAGATCCGTAGATATTGGACTAAAGTAGCAAGTACCCTGACAGAAATTTTAGGAACGGAAATAAAAGTGGACCCTGTATCTCTCCTCTTGGGCTTTTCGAACTTTCCCTCCCTGGACACGTACGGGAAGAGACTATTTTCTATTCTTTCTTTCTGTGCAAGGAAAAATATTTTGGTGAACTGGGCGGCGGAGGGCCCCCCTGGACTTTCAAATTGGCACAGACTAATTATGGAATGTATTCCCCTTGACTTCCTTACAAATATGGTGCACCGAAAGACCGAATTATTTTATAAAATATGGCAGCCCTTTTTGAATTACATAAATACAGATATTTCGGCTATCCTAACAAGGGCTTTTATTTAATTGAGACTACAGACCTGGCTGGTCCGTGGCCCCTCGGGGAGGAATCCCGCACGAATACGGGTTTTATTATATCTGATGCTAACACATCCCGAGCATGTAAGAGACTTAAATATACACCCTGGTTAGTTGTAGGTTAGATTAGTAGATAGTTGAGTTTTGTTTGTTTTTTTTTCTTTTCGTTTTTTTTGTTGTTTTGTTTTTTTTTGTCAAATTTTGGCTATTGTATATTTGAGCTAATTATATATAAATGTTTATATCTGAGAGTTTTGTTTATTTTTGTAAACTTGTAAAAATGTTAAATTTCTAATAAAAATATCTATTAAAATAAAAAAAAAGTTTTGGGTCAGTAACTTTTCAGAGTTCAGCTAAAAAGACACAGATACTATAACGTTAATTCTGTTTCCAGTCATATCTAACTTGTCAAGTATTTCCAGCATCTTCTCTTTATATTTAAACACAGTCTGAGGCCTTCATTATTTTTCATCAACCTGTTCAGACATGTTGCAACACACCTCTGTACCAGAGGAGACTCGAACCTGGACCTCTTAGCCCAAAGGTAGAAACACTAGCACTGATGGCAAGTCCCTAAATACTGGCACACAAATCAATCGTCCCCAGTAAATGACCACCAACTACAATCAATTAAATTACACGATACACAACCAACACTTTAGCTGTGGCTCTCATACCTCAATGTCAGAAACACTTGCTCGTCTGTTCACTGTTCCTGGCAAGTTAATGGAAATGGTTTTGAAATGCCCTTATGTTCGAGTACAAGAGTTGTAATAGGATCAAGGGTTTTAAATGAAAATGTCAGAAATAAATTTAGATCATTTGCAAGGATGAAGTAGTTTGTTCATACACTGTGATAAACATCTTAAATTATCGATAAGACAAAATAGCTGAGATGTAAAGTTTGGAATATTCAGAAGAGTGTAAGGCTAGGTTGGAGGAGTTGGCATACTGTATAGGTGAGGCTCATAAGGTTGAACAAACTGTCCCCTCATCATTATTCGTCTTAAATTTGACACTTCATATCAAAACAGAATCATACATGGGACAAGGGCATTTCTGACAAATTGATATCTTCTGCCCATTCCTTGTCATTCAGGAAGATGGTGGTGGGTCACCTTCTTCAATAGGATTAGAATTTAGTCATTGCATATTTTGTTATGGTGCCAGATGTTGTTCTTGAACTAACTGGATCCTCAGACTCTGAAATAGCTCAAACTGTCACTATGATAGTTTCCCGTAGTAAATACATTTCTGACACTGCTGCAGTAATACAGCCTAGGTAACAGATGTCTTTGGACAAATTCATAGTATTATGCTGAATGACATGCTTAAGTGGAGTGAAAGTTTTTACTGTTATCTGCCTGGAGCAATTCTTGGCCCTAGAACCGATAGTATAGTTCAAGTAATTCTAGGCAAAGAGCTATATATATTGCAGGAACATACCTATCAAATAAATTTGTGAAAAGAAAGGAAAAAGAAGCTAAAGCTAGTACACAACACTCATAGTTACCTCTGGCCACACAACAGAAGGTACTGCAGAAGGAATTCCAAAATGACTTTGGACGTTCTTTCAAATTACGCAAACTCACAGTTCAGATGTAATTAACTTTCAAGTCCCATTTTAAAGCATGGCATTGGTGTGTGGTTTCAGTGCTATTTGGTTTCAGTGCTGCTTTGGTCAAATGCTTTAGCAAGCTAAAATAACTCATCCCCCTTTGTGTACCACTGATAGTAATCCCCAGAACAAGCTCCTGCCCCTAGATTTATGTTATTGTGAATGAGAGATGATGAGGTGCATTAGGCCTGCTGAAAGGACAGAAGCAAAAGAGAGTGCAGGCGATTTATAAGAACTCTCAACACACACCTTGTTAGGCCACACCAAGATATCTCTTTCTTTACCTTAGCATTCATTGTGGTCTGATTACTCTCCTGTGAAGCACATTTCAAAGATTTTCTAAGTTCACATAAAAGCAAACTGTCACCTTTCATGCCCTACATCTAAATGTCCAGAGTTCTGGCTTTTGTTTCCTCCACCACTTCCAAAAGAACATACTGGAAGTCACAACTAAATTTCCAAAAGCAAGGTCTCACAAAGGGCACTGTGATGATCAGAGAATCCACTACCACCTTGGTCTAAACATGGACAAAAGAGCTGTACTCAAGAGACAAAGGAAGTGTGAAAACCCTCAACACCGTGGGCAGCATGCTGGCTCAGTGGTTAGCACTGCTGCCTCACAGCACCAGGGACCTGGGCTGGATTCCTGCCTCAGGCAACTGTCTGTGTGGAGTTTGCACATTCTTCCCGTGTCTGCGTGGGTTTCCTCTGGGTGCTCTGGTTTCCTTCACAGTCCAAAGATGTGCAGGTTAGGTGAGCTGGCTGTGCTAAATTGCCAACAGTTTTCAAGGATGTATAGGTTAGGTGCATTAGTCAGGGATAAATATAGGGTAGGGGAAATGGGTCTGGTTGGGCTATTATTTGGAGGGTCGGTGTGGACTTGTTGGGCTGAATGGCCTGTTTCCACACTGTAGGGATTCTATGATTGTGGAATGTGATATTAAGGAGCTCCAGCAATATCGCAGTCAATGGGAAATGGAGGGAAAATTCTCCACTGGTTGAGCTCATACCTAGCACAAAGAAATGTGGAATTCTAGTTGTTGGAGGTTGATCACATAGTCCCAAACATTAGTGCAAGAGTTCCCTGGCATAGTCCTAGGTCCAACCATCTTCAGCTGCTTTATCAATGACTTTCCCTCCATTAGAAGATCAGAAGTGGGGATGTTCACCGATGATCGCAGAAAGTTCAGCACTATTCATGACTCCTTAGACACCGAAGGTGATCATTCCAATGTGCAGCCACACCTGGTCTACATCCTGGTTTGAGATGATAATTGTTAAATAGCATATTTCTGGATATGGTTGAGGGTACTCACATTGACGGCAGAGTCTCAGTTGAGGAGATACTCGAAGTGCTACTTCCAATGAATACTCACTGCCTGTCTGCTGTTCATAAGCACAACTCTGTCGGTAGCTCTCAGTGGGACAGGTTCTTGTGTGCTTGAGCTGTGGATGGTCTTGTCTGTGCTGAAGAATCCACACACATCATGGCTCACAGTCCGTTGTTTTACTTCCTGAGCCTGTCCTGCCCACTAGCTGTTCTTCAGGTCACTTGTATTTTGTTGGACCTTGGCCTTCATTTGTCTGCAGACCTAATACCTTTCCATCAAGTCTGAAGTTAGAGACAAGGAACTAGTTGTATTTCCAGATTCACGAAGTATAAAGGGAATTGACAGGGTTTCTAAACATCTCAATTAGATCAGATCAGATCCCCCACCCACGCCAACCACAATTTCTTCTCCATGTGCAAAGCCCAAAGCATTTTTAGTTCCTCATAATAACCTCAAATATCGTCCTGATGTTCTTTCTCAAAAACGTAAGCAGCCAAAAAAGAGAGTTTTCCAAATGAAATCAGATAATTGTTCTGTAATAACTCCGGTGGTATTTCTTTATTAATTATACATTTAATAAAAATGGGAGGCTAAGCTTTGATCATTTTTACACCTGCAAGTTAGTCTTTCACGTAACTTTATCTTCAAATCCCTTTGTTCACAAATGCACTGGAGCATCAAATATCTTTTCAACATTATTTCCATCTGTCATTCTTACATGTTTAGCACATCAGACTTCTTTTATCTACACCCACTTGCTTTGTAACTTTCTGCTCAATTTACAATTTAGTATCACCTTCAAACTCAGATTCCTCTCTATTCTTAAAAGTCAATAAGCACATAAATAGCTATACCTAATATATATCAATGCGATATACATAAAAAAAGTGACCTTGGTTTGGAAAAGAAGAGAGATACTTTCTTAAATATCACTATCTCAAGGGAATGTAGACCAAAAATAATCTCTACGTTGTATTGTATTAACTTTGCTTTTCTCTGGGTAAGCAGTTAAGGGTCAGTGACAGTTCTGGGCCATATTTTCTCGGATGAAGGATGGCTGACATCTAACGTCCTGACTTTCCTACTACTGGACTACAATGTTTTTTAACAGAAATCTGTCGCCTCGTTTCACACAATGGGAAAAAAAATGCATTTATATAGTGCTTTTCATAACCTCAGACCACCACAGACATTACACAAGTAAGGCACTGTTGAAATGTAGTTGCTGTTAGAACATACTGGAAGTCACAACTAAATTTCCAAAAGCAAGGTCTCACAAAGGGCACTGTGATGATCAGAGAATCCGCTCCAGTAATGCAGTCTGAGGACTAAATAGGACCAGAATTCTGGACTTTTCTTTGAAATAATGCAATGAGATATTTTATGCCCACCCGAGAGGATATATCAGGCCTTGATTTAACATCTCACCTGAACAACTGTGGCACTCCCTCAAGTATTTTCTGGAGAGTCAATGTAGGTGTTGTGCTCAAGTCTTTGGAATGGGACTTGAGCGCAATCCTCCGGCTCTGAAGAGTGTCAGCTCCTTAAATAGTGAGCCATGTCATCTTGGGTTTAGGGGATTGGTTGCATCAAAGACCCTGGATTAAACCATGCGTTATATGATTTTGATTTACTTTCTCCAGGAAGTGGGAGATTGGACCAACATTGCTAATTTGACATGGCTCTTCCAAGCATCACTGGCACGGGTTGATACTTGGTAAGGGTGCACAAGACACTCACTACCAGTACTTAGAAGCTCCCACAAAACTATATTTAACAGTACCCACCATGGTTATTCACATAATCATTCTTCAATTATTTAGGGCTACAGATTATCTTTTTGCAGCGGACCACATGTTTTATAAGATGGCTCTCCTTAGGAGAATAGGTGGTCTGAAATGATATGTTGCACTGATTTATATAAATTCCAAATGGTGAGGAATTAGAAGGATTACTATGCATACAAAGGTCAGGCAGTCAAACGTGGTAACCAGTACAGAGTTTATTTCTAATTTAATAGGTCAAGTATAAAATAGAATCAAGACTGAAGACTGTTTCTGTGCTGTACATCTCTATGCCTCTATGACCAAATCATTTAAAAGGTATGTTCAACCCAATAACAGACCACAGGATAGTAATTAAAAGCAACATATCAGAAGAAGCCTCTTGGCAGTATGGAGCAACTTAGAATCAATAACCATATTATAAGAATATTCACTATGTGATCTGAAGAAGAAAGTGAAAGGTCCATAAACCATGGCTTTGGGCTGCAGTCAAACTAACTTAGGGAATAGAAAATTGCCAATTGAATATAAAATTGTAATAGTAAAGTGACTGAAAGTGGGATCTATCTGAATGGAAAGTGAATCAATGTTAGAGAGGTTTAAGCACGAAAATGTAATTCCAAAACTTAAGGACTGCAGGTCTAACAGAAAGCAACAATTGGAGACCAAAGAAAAGAATGAGTGCAGAGTGGGTGTGTGAAAGTCTCAGGTGTTAATGAAGACAAAAGTAATATTTTCCGCACACAGATCAGGGAAGAAAAATGATAAAACTACAGGAGAGCTTATCAAAAACAGACATAAGTAGGACAATACCAAAGGATTATGAGTTGATGGATTTCTAAATGAATATTTTACTTTAGTGAAGAAGGAGAATACTATACCAGATGTACAGGCAGTTCAGATATTATCAAAACTGTAATTCGTAAAGGTGAAGTATGCAATAAGAAAAACATTAATAGCAATGTGTTGGAGGCTGGATGTACCTTCACACCTGAATGGTTTCTCACTTAGGGTATTAAAAGAAATGGGCAAGGAAATTAGTGTATCAGCTACACATTCTCACACTACTGTGTGCAAATCGATCAGGAAGGGCTTATGCCCGAAACGTCGATTCTCCTGTTCCCTGGATGCTGCCTGACCTGCTGCGCTTTTCCAGCAACACATTTTCAGCGGTAAATGGTGTCTCCCAGGATCAATGATGGAGAACACAAAACCATCTGATTTTGTACTGCAAGTGCCAGACTACACAAGTCTGGCCAGATGCAGCTGTACATTCTACCTCAAATGGATTGGTTAAGGTGGTGAAGATTCTTCCCTTGACGCTACAACTGACCCCTAGAGCAGACTCAAGTAATTCTGTGACAGAAAAACTTCCCCATCAATTGGATCTTTTTATCATTACTTTTACTCCTCAAAATACCAAACTTCCATCCTGTTTCAGATTGAGTGTTGCGGTTCACTTTTAATTTTAGCATTTAAACACCGTAATTATTGTAAATCTCCATTCCTATCTTCAACCAACTGAGTGAATCCCAGCTTAGCAGAGCCCCAGAAAATGCAATATCTGCATGGTTCCTCATTGAAGCTTTAGGTGGTTCTAATTAGATGATTGCTCAAGTTTTCCAGCCAAGCTGCTATGCTTGCAATGATAACATGTTTCTCATAAAGGACAATTAAATGAAAAATTCTAATAGTCCCACCAGCAGTATGTATCTTTTTCAACTCTGTCCTTTGCGGTTTACACTCATTTGGACGGACAGAAATTTCTTAAGCGTGTACAAGAAAACATCTGTATTCAGTGTGTGGATATGGCTACAGAGAAGGAGCAAAATTTGACTTTCCCTTGGGAAATAAGGCAGGGCAAGCAACTGAGGTGTCCAGGAGGGGGGTGGGGAGTTGCAATGTGAGCCTCCCTCATCCCAATGGGAAATTAATGCAGAGTTGCAAAAAGAAAATTAACAAAAAGCAAATATCACTCTAGATAATACTATGTTTTCCAATCAGGAACTCTCAACAACAAAAGAACTCTGAGCATCAAACCAGCCCGGAATGGTACTCATTTCCAATTAATGGTAATTTTTAATCACATATGAATATGATTGAATGACCAGGTACTGAAACAGTTTTAATTTGTTACTATTTCAAAAACAAAGTAAATCCAATAAACTTAGCTGGATTTTCTGACCTTAATCCTAAAATTTACAAGCATTCCCCAATCTGCAAAGTCTTCAATACCGAATAATTAAATGCTGACATCACTGTGTTTATTTACCAAGTAGACTTTGTGACATTAAAGACGGCTGGGTCACTTTAACAACAGAATATTAAATTGCATAATCCTCCCCTCTGTACACCTATTTATCATCCTGCTGGTCAAAAGTGGGAAAATTAATCGTTTCTTAAATTCCTTCAATGCCCTTTTGTCCAAAATGTCAGTGCTAAGAAATCTGAATTTGTAGCCAATCAATTCCTAAACTTTTAATTGTGTTTCATCTGGTGATCACTCAGTGCATCCAGGCTAATCCAGAGAAGGGTGTTTTGCTATCAATGTCTGAGTGGAGAAATACACTACAATGTTGTGCTGAGTCACACAGGACCGTTACTGGGCAGTGCCTGTTGGCTATGTTCAACTAGGGCAGCAGATAAAGTCTTTACAAGAGGCTTCAGTGCTCTCCAAGTCTAGAGGGTTAAATTAACTTCCAGTGTCTGATTGCACTTTTAGTTATCCTTGCTAATTATGTCAGGGATGGAGTCAGTGGTGAAGCACTCCATGGATTTTTATCTCACCAGGATTCATTGTCTAAGTTCAGATGATGAATATAGCTTCAACAAAATAAATACTGGGGAGCTTGTTTGCTCCTCCTCCTCACTTGAAAAGAATGAGATCAAGAGAGGACAGCTACTCTCTAAACCATTGTCCGAGTGACCATTCTGCATGCATTAGCTCATGATCAAATTGGCGAGAATCCTTCTTTCATTGGAGGCACCACCTGACCCTGGTTTCTGATCTCGGACATCATCCACACCAAGCACTAACTCCTGCCTTCTAAGGGGATTTTTGGTAACCCTTACGTCATCCAGTGATGTTTAGTACCCACAGTCAAATCTCTTACAGGCATCCCAGATCAGAACACTACATCAGGCAGGATTAGAACATGGAACCTGCCTTTCTAACTGGCTCAGGGTCACACCATACACACATACTGAGCTTCTGGGAGCTCCATAGCATTTCACTGCAAAGATTATCAAATTACTCAAACAGTTTACTGATACACAATCATTAGTTTTTGATTTTTAAAACTATATTTTTAAATTGACTCAGATATATATATATATAAAACTAAGGACTGCATGAAAAGTGAGCAAGTCAGAAAATGATCAGAGCAGTTAAATATGCTTACAGGTGATCTATGGTTGCTAGGCGATGACAGCATCAACGATCCCTTAGCAATTACTCCATCAGCTGATGACGAAGACTTGGTCTAAAAATACCAGCTCACGCTTAGCAAGCTCAAGAGAGCAAGCAGCTTATTGTTCGGTGGCTAAATGCCACAGGTTGTTGTGAAAGGTAAGCTGACTTTTATCAGTGCTACTTGCCAGAAATATTTTAGTTGAGTGCCTTTGTACAAACTCTCACTTCATTGTGGCTTATGACAATAACAGAGTCATTGCCTACCAGGTAGCAACTGAAGCAGCCCCCTCTGTGAAATCTACTTCTTAAAATTCTAAATTAGGATAGTCCATTAGATTTAATTTGGGTGAGAAGTTATTGACACAACACATTAACCTCTTGTGTCTCTCCACAGATGAACAGTGTTTTCTAACACTTTGTTTCATTGTCCATTTATTGGTAGGGTAGTGTAAGGGACCCGAAGAACTGTAGTATTGGACTTGAAAGGTTTACTTTGCTCCTCTCTCCTCAGACAATGATAGACCTGCTGGGTTTCTCCAGCATCTTCTGTTTTTACCTTGATGCTCAGCATTTTGCTTTTATTATAATGGCTCTTTTGTTACTGAACCAGTAACCCTTGGATATATATCCAGACCCAAGTTCAAATCTCCCCCACAGTTGTTGGCAGAATTTTAATTTAGATAGCACCTGGAATTAAAAAGTCATTAGCAGCTATGGTGACCATGGAATGGATTGTCATAAAAAATCTATCTGAGTCATTAACGCTGTTTAGGGAAGAAAACCTACCACCCTTACACTTTAGGGCCTAAACATAATTCCAGGCCCACAGCAGTATGACTTACTCCTAATTGTCCTCTGTATTAGCCTACATAGTCATATGACACTGCAACAAAAAAAGTTAGCATATAACCAGGACAACCACTCAGCATCTGGCAGCTTGTGCCTAACAGAGAGATGGCAACAGCATGACATAATGATACACACTAAATCCTATTTATCCCAGTCAATAGGTGCTCTCCCCCACCTTCCACCATGCACTGCTGATGAACCAGTACACTTCCATCTCTTGGAAGAAACACTGAGGGTAGCAAGGTGCCAGAATGTCCTCTGGATGGAGGAATTCCATGGCCATTTAGACTGGCTATTAACAAGATGACTGATCAAGCTAGGTGATATTTGAAGGACAGTTTGGGTCTGTTGCAGGTGGTGAGAGAACTGATATGAAGAAAAAAATACCCAATCTTGTCCTCACCAAACCACCTGTCGAAGACACATCTTCAGTAGGAGTGACCACCATACCATTCTAGTGACCTCACAGAGGTCACACTCCATCAGATAATGTTACACGTGGTAACAGCTTGCAGCTCAAAACTGAGCAATCATGAGACACTATGGGACATCTGCACCAGCAAAACTGAACCCAACCACAGTCTGAAACCTCACAGTTTGGTGTATCTCCGACATGAATATTACCATCAAGCCTGGGAACTAATACTGGTTCAATGAAGAAAGTGGAAAAGTGTATATAGGTGCCACCAAGAATAAAATAAAACTGGGTGGCCAAGGCACAGAGCTGTATGCATGTTGCATTGCATAGGTAGCTATTTATAGAGTTAAACAATCTAACAACCAATGGATCAGAACAAAGTTCTCTGCTTCTGACACATCCAGTCCTGAATGGCTTCGGACAATTAAGTAGAGAAGACAACTCCTGACTACCACCATCCCCAAGCCCAGCACATCACTTGCAACCACCTTCAAAGTAGATTGATGACCTCTTGACTACCACCCTGGATCCCCACCATCGTAGGTGACAATGGTAGGACTGAGTTCATCCTTTTAAAGTACTCTTCGAACTTAGTTAAATATACTGGTTAAAATTGTATTCCACATGTAATATAATTGCAAACTCATGATGGATAAACTCCATTAAATATTACCTAGAGCTCTATACAAGTCATGACATGTTCAGAAGTGATAAAAAGGACTAACTCAGACCACATGGAAATCACTTGTTAAAAGTGGTTTGAATGTGGATACATCTAGGGAGGCTGTTAGCCTTTTCACCAGTAACTACTATGAACATGTCTTGCTAAACTGCTGTGAAATGGGACAAGTACAAATTCATCTTTTTAAGTGGTCAGCGATAATGAATGAACAATAACAATGCACAACTCCCAAGCTTACTTGAATGGTAGTTACCGAAACCAGGCTCAAGGTATTACCATGGAGGGTCTAATCACATGAACAGAAGTAAAGTTTACATCTAACATGGCTCACAACCAAGCCAGGAACAGCACATAAAATAAGTATTTGTAAGATATTAAAAGTGAGCTTCATCATCATCAAGAAGAAGTTAATTTCAATCAAGATTCAAGCAGCTCAGTCAACTAGAGGTTGAGTGGATCGTGCTCCACTGTGAACACAACTGAAAGAAAGTGAGGACTGCAGATTCTGGAGATTAGAGTGTGGGGTGCTGGAAAAGTACCGATCAGAGCCCCAAAGGATCCTTCCGTACTGAAATTTACCTGTACTTCCACAAATGTCGTCATCTATTATTCCCAATTCCTCTACCTCATCTGTTCCCAGGATGACCAATTCCACCATAGAACATCCCAGATGGCCTCTTTCTTTAAAGATCGCAATTGCCCAGCCAGTGCATCTCCTCCAATTCCCACACCTCCGCCTTTGAACCCCATTCCTCTCAATGCAACAAGGACAAAACCCCCCTGGTCCTCACCTTCCACCTGACCAACCTCCACACATCGCATCATCCTCCACCCCTTCTGCCACCTACAAACAGATCCCTACACTAGGGATATATTTCCCTCCCCAGCCCTATCAGCATTTTGGAGAGATCATTCCCTCCATGACTCCCTTAGGCGTCACGGTGGCTCAGTGGTTAGCACTTCTGTCTCACAGTGCCAGGGACCCGGGTTTGATTCCCACCTTGGCTGACTGTCTGTGAGCAGTTTGCACATTCTCCCTGTGTCTGTGTAGGTTTCTTTTCAAAGTCCAAAGATGTGCAGGTCAGGTGAATTGGTCATGCTAAATTGCCCATAATCTTAGTTGCATTAGTCAGAGGGAAATTGGACTGAGTGGTTACTCTTCGGAGGGTTGGTGTGGACTTGTTGGGCTGAAGGGTCTGTTTCCACGCTGTAGGGAATCCAATCTTTTGGGCGGCACAGTGGCTCAGTGGTTAGCACTGCTGCCTCACATCGCCAGGGGCCCGGGTTCAATTCCCGCCTCGGGCAACTGTCTGTGTAGAGTTTGCACATTCTCCCTGTGTCTGCGTGGGTTTCCTCTGGGTGCTCCAGTTTCTTCCTGCAGTCCAAAGATGTACAGGTCAGGTGAATTGGCCATGCAAAATTGCCCATAGTGTTAGGTGCATTAGTCAGGGGTGAATGCAGGGGAATGGATCTGACTGGGTTGCTCTTTGGAGATTCCGTGTGGATTTGTTGGGCCGAAGGGCCTGTTTCCACACTGTAGGGAATCTAATCTAATCTAAAAAGTGCAAAACTTGGGCCCACACCACTCCCTTCACCTCGGTCCAAGGCCCCAAAGGATCCTTCCACTCTGACAGATATTTACCTCTACTTCCACAAATGTCATCTACTGCATCCGTTGCACCCGATGTGGTCTCCTCTACATCGGGGAGATCAGACACCAATTTGCAGATCATTTTAAAGAACATCTCTGGGACACCTGCAACAACCAACCCCACTGCCTCCTGGCTGAACACTTCAACTCCCCCTCCCACTCCACCAAGGACATGCAGGGGTCCTGGGCCTTCTCCATCACTAAAACCTAGTCACCTGCCTGGAGGAAGAAGTCCTCATCTTGCACCTTAGGACGCTGCAACCACACAGGATCAGTATGGATTTCACCAGTTTCCCCATTTCCCCTCCCCCCACCTTATCCCTGTCCCAACTTTCCAACCCGGCACTGGCCTCTTCACCTGTCCATCATCCTTCCCATCTATCTGCTCCACCCTCCTCTCTGCCCTATCACCTTCTCCCCGACTTTCATCTACCTATCACACTCTCAGCTACCTTCCCCCCAGCCTCACCCCCCTCCCATATATATCTCAGCCCCAGAGGCCCACTAGCCTCATTCCTGATGAAGGGCTTAGGGCTAAAACGTCGACTCTGCTGCTCCTCGGATGTTGCCTGACCTGCGGTGCTTTTCCAGAACCACACTCTCTACTCTGAACACAAGTGAAGACATCTACCCTTTGTTATGTATCAAGATGCTGTCTTAATATGGTATTCTTAAGACCATGAAGCTCATGAAAACACCCTCATAATGGATGCAGTTTTGTAGCTAGTCTGAGCTGAAAGTCTCTTCAGATCTGCTTTTCCAACTTAATCTATAACAATTATTGATCCAAGCCTTTCAATTAAATGAAAATGAACACTAGATCCTACTGCATTTAGCTGTTCCAATTCCTTCCATTGCAATATCAAAAAACGGCTGTACACTCAAATATCAGTAAAGTGTTGTGATAAAGACTGTGCTCAGAACTAGCAGTACTCCTTGTCAAGTTGTTCCAGTATATCTTCAACACCAACACCAACATCAACCCAACAAGGTGGCCGCCACCTCCAGCAAAATGTCACCACTAGACACATATTCCCCCTCCCCTCCCTTGTCTACCCCCACAGCCACATGTGACCTTCCCCTGCAACTGCTGAAGGTGTAACCCCTGCCAATCTACCTCCTCCCTCTTCAGTATACAAGGTCTGAAACATACTTTCCAGATGAAGCAGCACACAACCTACACTTCTCAAAATCTAGTCTATTGCATTTGCTGCTCACAATGATGGCCTCCTCTACTTTGGGGAAATGAAGAGTAGACTAGGTGAGCGCTTTGCAGAACATCTACGTTCTGCCCGCAAAGGAGATCCTGAGTTTCCAGTTGCCTGCCACTTTAACACACCACCCTGTTCCCTGATCAACATCTCTGTCTCAAGCTTGCTGCAGTGCTGCAGTGAAGCTCAGAGCAAGCTGGAAGAACAACACCTCATTTTCCACTTGGGAATCCTGCAGCCCTCCGGATTCAATATCAAGTTCAATAAGTTTAGGGTCTGAACTCCTCCATGTCCTAGAGCCCTACGCCACACATCCGGCCTTGTTATGCCATAGTCTGCCATCACACGCTACCTGTTATTCGCCACTAAATGTCTCCATTAACAGCTATTCACCCTCCCAGCCAGATCGTTTTCCAACTGTTCTCCTCTCTCTTTGGGCTCTATCTCTACCTATTGTTTACTCCTTAGCCCCTCCCCACACATTATCTTCTGCATATAAACCAACATTTTCCTCGCTACTATCAGTTCTGAGGAAGGTTCACCGGACCCAAAATGTTAACTTTGATTTCTCTTCACTGATGCTGCCAGACCTGCTGGGTTTTTGCAGCAGCTTCTATTTTTGCTGAAGATGAAAACCTGCTGAAGTTTGTCATGTCCACAAGAAAATGTGCACAACATTATAAGCCTCTCCACAGCTAAGGTTTCTTCAAACTTTCAGCGTTCCTGGATCAGAATCCTGGAACTCCTTCTCCAACAGCACTGTGGGTGTACTACAATACAGACTACAGCAGCTTAATGAAATGGTTTGTCACCACCTTCTCAAGAACAATTACAGATAGGCGATAAATGCTAGTCTTGCCAGCAACACCCACATCCTATTACAAACAACAAGAAAACCTTCATATTCAGAAGTACAGACTTCTTTTTAAAAAAAATCAAACCTGATGTTGGGGAACAGCCACACATCTTTCAATGCATACAGACATTTGGAAAACAAGATCATTTTTCTTTTGTTGTCTCACCCATGTAGTTCTGCCCATGATGTTATGGAAAAATGAACACTTTGCTGATTCAAAAATAGCATTGAGAAAGGACAGACTGCATTATAACAAGGAGAAATCTAGGGTTCAGTTGATATTCTCTCCCTCTCTCCCCCGTTGCCTGTATGTATGAAACCATCCATTGCTGCAGAATGAGCCTGCTTGTCCAGGCACATCTGCAAAATACAGAAAAATCTCTTCGGGACATCCAACTGAAGCATCAGCAAAAAAAAAGTAACAGATCTCCAGAGGAGATCCACAGTTACTATTGTCTAAATGTACAATAGTCACTCAGACTTAATGACTGCAGAAATTCCACAAAAAGATGTAAAGGAAAGCCACTCAATCATTGGATGCAGCAACTGGCCAATGATAGATTTGGTGTGGACAATGGGAACAGAGATGCTATAGTTAGCTGACAGAATCCAGTTTATGATAAGAAATATTTATTAACACACACCTTCAGAGCAAAAGACTAGTCAGTCTGGGAAATAAAGAAACCACAAAGTAATCTGGACAGGCAGAGAAAGGAATTTGCCTAGAATTTCACCAACAGTTTGAGATGTGGGACTATCGCTTCAAGTACTGATTTGTCGAATTGAGCCAAATCTTCACTATAGGAGTTCAACTTTGTGACCTGGAGCAAATCAGTTGCTGCAAAGAATTTGTTCCTGTGAATTCATCATCAATAACTTCCAAATCCTCAATTTTCTTCAGTCAACCAATAGAGAATAACCACGCCCACAGTTTTCCAACTTCCACCTCAAAAGAAGTGCAATAGTGATTTTTTGGACTCTTTAAACTTATACGTACATGCTACCTTTTTTGCAATCACATTTTTGCAATCACATTGCAGGAGTGTGTCTTGTGCAAATGTATGAGATAGCGCTGTTGCATTTAAATTTAAGATGTCAAGACATTATATTTATTCCTTCTTCTATTAGGCTTTGCGATAATCTGTATTTTATCTGTTCTTAAGAGTCAGAGCACTCAAGGGTGTTAAAACACATTTTAAAACTATCTTGCTGCAGGAATTGAAACATAGGAGAATTGTACTCATCAGAATGGTTAGAAATAAGTGTGGACCAAGAGAAAATATATCAGGATGCAATATCCTGTCATTTGTGGAGCATGGCTTCAAACCAAGATTAATGGAAGTAAAGCCTCTTCACCCTGCACACTGTGAAAGCCTGAAGTATATTTGGGCAAAACATAAAATATGAAATAGTTTCCTCTCGGTCTCAAACGGAAAGGCACAGAAACAATAGAGTTACTGTTTTGAGGTCGAAGTTGCTATCTAGCCGGGAATATCTGTGTGGTTCCTGAGTTTTGGGGGGCAATACTAAGAGTTCTTTATCCCCCATTGAAGGTCTGGTTTGGGACCATTCAATTCACACAACGAAGCACAATGTAAAAACATCTCATTTCCCACCTCAAGGACTTAACTTGCCAGGCAGCTTTAGAGAAAAGCTGGATGGTCTATAATGGAGCTCTTGGGAGAGGCAGTTCATTAATCTTCAGCAGTTCAATTTTATCATTCATTCTTTACGCAAGGTGACTTTTCCAGCACCCAGTCCCTGCTAATGAACTGTGACAGAGATAAGCCTCTGCTGAAACGAGGAAAATTATCACCCTCCTGGAAAGATATTGCGAACAAAAGAACCTTTGAGTCACTGCACATGGTGATAAAGGGAAATATGCAGAGCTACAGCGAATATAACAGATTTCTCCAAAAATGCTCACTGCACATAAAAATGCAAGTCATTGTTATTTTGCAAATCACAAAATAAGGAGACAGTTCTCAGTAACTAGTGACAGCTTTTTCCAAAAGGTCGCTGACTTGAAATTTTAATCCTTTTCCTCCCCTACAGGTACTGCCAGATTTGTTGATTACTTCCAGCATTTGCTGGTTTTGCGTGAAGCGTCAGTTTCTGTTAATTTGAAACAACTGTTTGAACGGTGATGATTGCCGTGATGGGGAACCTGCTCAGAGAGAGTTACTGAGAGCTGGATTTGCAGTGTGTGCATACACAGTCAATCACCAGCAGAGAGCCAAACACCACGGGACAGCTTTAGATTAGATTACATTAGATTAGATTACTTAGTGTGGAAACAGGCCCTTCGGCCCAACAAGTCCACACCGCCCCGCCGAAGCGCAACCCACCCATACCACTACATTTACCCCTTACCTAACACTACGGGCAATTTAGCTGGATTGATTCAGCATAGAAACACTAAGCAGCATAAAACATTCAATGGGAAAACTTATTGATGATCAATTTATTCTTATTGTAACTTTCTTATTTATTTTCCATTTCTTGAAGAGGCAAAGAGAGATAATAAAGCAGTGAAAAAAAAAGCCCTTTAGCCCTTCGGGTCCATGCTGGAATATATTGGATATCATGATGTTTGATATTTTCCAAAACCTTAGCCAAGTGAGCATTCTGTACAAGGCAAGGTTGAACACAAAACATCGCAGATTATTCTACTTAGGGAGGTATAACAGGTCATCCTGATGCTGCATGCATGTGCACATATGTGTCTGTGTAACTCATGGCATTAATGTTGTATATAACCCAAATCCAAACTGTAAAGTTAACTCATTGTGAATTTTTCTGTATAGATTTGTACAGTTAAAATTCCCAGAAATGTTTGAGGTTAAACTAATTTGATGTATTTTCCACGGCTTTCAAATGTAAAACCACATTACCCCCTTGTGGATGTAAGACTCAAGACAGTACTGAGTCACAAAATCATTTGAGAAATGATTATTGTGAAGAATGCTACAGTGAATGTTAATATAATGCACATAAATACTGACAGTTTCTCATTTTGAAACCCCGAGAGATTTGGGGAAATCAAAACAAGAGAAACAGAATTGAGCTGTGAAGAGTTAATTTATTATTTTTCTGTGCACGACATTAAACTTGTGAAAGAAACACCAGAAGAACAAAGATTAATCTCTTCATCCTACACTGGCAATCACTGGAGTAAACCAATGCTGAGTCAGTCACTCTACCTCAGAGTACTGCACAAGTTTAGGAATTGAAGGAAGGAGGGAACAAATTGGTTATTTAACAGGTGTTCGCGAGACTCTTCCAAGGACAGTTTGTAATTTTTGGTGTTGCTTTTAATTCTTGTTAATTCATTTATTTGGCAATGCCAACACGTAGCAGCAATGTCTTCTGCATTTGTGCAGACACTTTGGATGATAGGGCTCTCACACAAGCAGAATTAGAAGAATTCATCAACATCCTCAACAAGGAGGTGGTACTTGTCAAAAAAAACTACGTTTGGCTTAAACAAAGATAATTACAAAAGAATAAGGGCAGAATTAGTTGGAGTGAACTGGGAAAGGAATTTCACAGCAAAGAAACTTGAGGAACAATGGCAAGCATTCGGCAAAATATGACTCACAACAAGAATATATCCCAGTGGCAAAAAGGATTAGAAAATGATGGTCGACCAGGAAAGTAAAAGATAGCATCAAAACGAAAGAAAGAGAAAAATTTGGCACAAATTTTTGGTAAGCCAGAGGATTGGGCAAGTTTTAATAAACAATAAAAGATGACCAATAGTAATATAAAGACTGTTAAGATAAACACTGAGGGTAAACGTACAAATAATACCAAGATGGACAGCAAGGGCTCCTTTAATTATGTAAAAAGGAAGACGGGCCCCAGGTTAACATAGGCCTCTTAGAAAATGAGGCTAAAGAAGTAATAACGGGGAACCAGGAAATGGCAGAGGAGATGAATAAATTTACAACTATCTTCACAGGAAATGGCACTAACATCATAAAAATACTAAGTAAGAGACAAGAGGAGGAGAAATAAATACAGTATCTATCATTTGTGAAAAATTGTAAGAGAAACTAATGGAGCTGAAGACTGATAAGGCCCTGCTCTTGATGGGAGGTCAAGGTAAAGTAATGTAATAATCATACCAGACCAAAGGGCAGATCTCAGAGCGAGAGCGAGAGATACCCAACTGGTGGTGGTTTAACCTGAGGTTCACTATACCTCAGGTGAGGAGAGATGTTGAGGAGGAGCTTCCTCCATGGTAACCAGTACAGGAACGAAATGCTATTGGCATTCCACTGCAAACCAGCCATCCAGCTAACTGAGCTAACTGACCCTAACAGTGGGAAATACCCTAGTATGCTCGAGAAGTAGTTACAGAGATAGTTGACATTGTCCTAATTATCTTCCAAGAATCCTTGGACTCTGGAAAAGTCCAATATAATTAGAAAACTGCTAATGTAACACTTTATTTAAAAAGGGAGGGAGACAAAGAATCGGATAAGACCGAGACCATTAGCTTTGCATCTGTTACTGGTAAAATATCAAAGTCTGTTATAAAGGATGCAATGAAGGTCACGGGGGAAGATGAGGTGTTCCTCCTCCAATTTGTGGTCTGATTTGCTGTGGCAATGGAGGAAGCTAAGGATCGTCATGACAGAAAGGGAGTGGGAAGGGGAGTTAAAATGGACGGTCAGGTCAGCCCCTGAAGGCCCAGCTGCGATGCTCAGCAAAACATGCCGTTAGCTTACATTTGGTCTCACCGATGTAGAGACCACGAGTTTTGGGGGAGGTGGGGGGGGTAAGGTGATTTTACTGGCGGGGTATAGTTGGAGTTGGCATAAGTGCTTAAGGAAAATGCATTGGATGTGGAAACTCGTCGGGTGGTAGGTAAGGACAAGGAGGACCCTGCCTTTAATGCGTTTGGAGAGGGAAGGCGGCTTATAACAGTGGAGCGGGAAATGGAGGAGGTGCAGTGGAGGGTTGTCTGGATGCAACAGCAGAGGCAGTGTGGCTTCACAAATGGGAAATTGTGTCTGACAAACATTTAAGAATTCTTTGCAGGTAACAATTAGGATAAATACAAGGAAGCACACCTACCAGCCTTTCACCCTAACAGGAACATGCTGTCTCTGGACTTTCGTTATCTCATTTTTGAAGACTTCCAATTTTCCAGCCATCCCTTTACCTGTGAACATCTGCCCCCAATCGATTTTTGAAAGTTCTTGCCAAATACCACCAAAATTGGCATTTCTCCAATTTAGAACTTCAACTTTTAGATCTGGTCTATCCTTTTCCATCACTATTTTAAAACTAAGTGAATTATGGTCACTGGGCCCAAAATGCTTCCCCACTGACACCTCAGTCACTTGCCCTGCCTTATTTACAAGATTTTTGCACCATCTCTAGTAGGTACATCCACATACTGAATTAGAAAATTTCCATATACACACTTAAATTCCACTCCATCCAAACCTTTTATGCTATGGCAGTCCCAGTCTATGTTCGGAAAGTTAAAATCCCCAACCATAACCATCCTATTATTCTTACAGATAACTGAGATCTCATGACAAATTTGTTTCTCAATTTCCTGCTGACTATTGGGGGGAGGGGGGCCTATAGTACAATCCCAATAAGGTGATCATCCCTTTCCTATTTCTCAGTTCCACCCAAATAACTTCCCTGGATCTATTGCTAGGAATATCCTCCCTTAGTAGAGCTGTAATGCTATCCCTTATCAAAAACACCACTCCCTCTCCTCTCTTGCCTCCCTTTCCGTCCTTCCTGAAGCATTTGTATCCTGGAACATTTAGCTGCCAGTCCTGTCCATCCCTGAGCCACATCTCTATAATTGCTATGATATCCCAGTCCAGTGTTCCTAACCATGCCCTGAGTTCACCTGCCTTCCCAGTTAGGCCTCTTGCATTGAAATAACTACAGTTTAATTTATCAGTCCTACCTTGTTCTCTGCTTTGTTGCTGTCTGCCTGTTTGACTCAGCCAGTCTCAGATTGATCTCTTTCCTCACTATTTGCTGGGTCCCTTGCTGAGATATTTGAATCATCGATAGTCACAGGTGAGGTGCTGCTAGATTAGCTAATGTGTGCTATTATTTAAGAAAGGCAGTAAGGAAAAGGCAGGGAACTCTCGACTGGTGAGCTTGACATCGGTCATGGACAAGTTGTTGGTGGGAATCCTGAGGAACAAGATTTACACACATTTGGCAAGGCAAGGATTGATTAGGGATAGTCAACATGGCTTTGTGCATGGGAAATCATGTCTCTCAAATTTATTGAGTTCTTTGAAGAAGTAACAAAGAGGATTATGAGGGCAAAGCGGTGAACGTAATCTATGTGGACTTCAATATGGCGTACAACAAAGTCTCTCATGGGAGACTGGTTAGCAAGGTTAGATCTCATGGAATACTGGGAGAACCAGCCATTTAGATACAGATCTGGCATAAAGGTAGAAGGCAGAGGGTGTGGTGGAAGGCTGAAACTTTATTGCTGGAACAGCACAGCAGGTCAGGCAGCATCCAGGGAACAGGAGATTCGACGTTTCGGGCACAGGCCCTTCTTCAGGAATTTGAGTGGAAGGCTGTTTTTCAGACTGGAAGCCCGTGAGCAGTGGAGTGCCACAAAGATCGGTGCTGGATCCACTGCTTTTCGTCATTTTATATAAATGTTTTGGAAGCGAACATAGGAGATACAGTTAGTAAGTTTGCAGATGGCAGCAAAAGAGGTGGTATAGGGGACAGCGAAGAAGGTTACCTCAGAGTACAACAAGATTGTGATCAGATGGGCCAATGGGCCAAGGGGTGGCAGATGGAGTTTAATTGAGATAAATGCAAGGCGCTGCATTTTGGAAAAACAAATCAGAGAAGGACTTATATATTTAAAGCGAAGGTCCTAGGGAGTGTTGCTGAACAAAGAGACCTGGGAGTGCAGGTTCATAGTTCCTTGAAAGTGGAGTTGCATGTAGATAGGATAGTGAAGGTGTTTACTGTACTTTCTTTTATTGGTCAGAGCATAGAGTATAGGAGTTGGGAGGTCATGGTGTGGCTGTACAGGGCATTGCTTAGGCCACTTTTGGAATATTGTGTGCAATTCTGGTTCCCTTCCTATCGGAGAATGCTGTGAAACTTGAAAGGGTTTAGAAAAGATTTACAAGGATGTTGCCAGGGTTGGAAGATCTGAGCTACAGGGAGAGGCTGAATAGATTGTTTTCCGTGGAGCATCGGGGTGACTTTATAGAGGTTTATATAATCATGAGGAGAATGAATAGGTAAATATGCAAAGTCTGTTTCCTGGGGTGGAGGAATCCACAACTAGTCGGCATTGTTTTAGAATGAGAACGGAAAAATGTATAAGGGACAACTTTTTGTGCACAGAGTGGTGCGTGTATGGAATGAACTGCCAGAGAAAGTGGTGGAGGCTAGTACAATTCCAACATTTAAAAGACATCTGGATGGGCATATGGATAGGAAGGGTTTGGGGGGGGGGTGGGAATATGCGCCAACTGCTGGCAAATGGGACTAGATTAGGTTACGATATTTGGTCGGCATGGATCAGTTGGACCAAAGGGTTAGTTTCCATGCTGAACATCTGCATTACTCTAAGCAATTTGGATTTTCAGAAGGCATGCTACACATTAGGCTGTTGAATAAGATAAGACCCCATGGTGCTAGGGTTAGTTTATTACCATGCACAGAGGATTAGCTGACAATTAGAAGCCAGAGTTGGGAAAAGGTGGGTTTATCAGGATTGCAATCTGCATATAATGGAATGTCACAGGGGTCTATGCTGGTGCCACAATTATTTACAATATGACTTAGATGGGAAAACTGATTGGAGTATAGCCAAGATTGCAGACGACACAAAAAAGGTGGAAAGGTAAACGGAGGGAATGATGTAGTCTGCCCAGGGATATGGACAGGCTGGGGGTTGAGTGGGTAAAATCTTGGTAGATGGAATATGATGTGGGAAAATCTAAGGTTAAGCACTCTAGCAGGAAGAATAGCGGAGCTGACTAGTATTTAAATGGCGAAGGCCTGCAGAAACCAATACACCTAGGATCTTCAGGCACAAATCACAAAAAAACCAGCATCCAAGTTCAGCTTGGAATAGGGAAGGCAAATGGAATTTTGGCTTTTATTTTAAAGGGGGTGCAGCTTAAAATTAGGGAGGTCTCCTAAAACTATACAAAAGGCCTAGTCAGACCACAGCTTGAATACTATGAACAGTTTTGGGCACAGATCTAAGGAAAGATATTTTGGTATCAGAGGCAGTCCAGAGAAGGTTAATTCAGTTTATATTGGGTATGGAGGGATTTTCTTATGAGGAGAAGCTGAGTTAATTGGGTCTGTACTCACGGGAATTTAGAAGAATGAGAGGAAGCCTTTTTGAAAGATACAGGACTCTTAGGGAACGTCAGGATAGATGCGAAAAGGTTGTTCTCCCTTGTAGGAGAGTCTAATACCAGCCAGCATAATTTCAGAATAAGGTGTTGCCAATTTAACAGAGATGAGGAGGAATTTCTTCTCCAAGAGGGGAGTGAATTTATGGAATTCATTACCACTGTGGACTGTCAAGACTAGGTCGATAACTATATTCGAGACGGAGGAACTAAGGGTTATCATAGAAAGGCAGGAAAATGGAGTTGGAGATCATCAGATCAGACCCAATCTCAATGAATTGAGCAGACTCAATAAGCTGAATGGCCTCCTTCTGCTCCTGTGTTTTATGGTGTCATATAGCAACTCCTGAAAATATGCAGCCTTAAGCTAGAGATTCCATATTCATTTGCAAAGAAATCATCATCTCTTCCTGATTCTTTGTCAGCTGTGTATTCCTTTGTTCACAGATTGTAAACTGTTCTCTCGTCTTTTTTTTAGAATATATTCATTCACAGGATGTGGGCATCGCTGGCTGGCCAACATTTATTGCCTGTCCCTAGTTGCCCTTCAGGTGGTGGTGGTGAGCTGTCTTGTTGCAGACCAGGTTCTTAGGTTTGCAACTAAACCCTCATCGCACTGCAGCCACCTATTCTATCCACTCTGCAGCCTGCCTTACTCCCCATCCACGCACTCCCACTCTTGCCAATTGCAGCTTTCACTTATCCCTTTTTGCCACAGAATTCTTCTCTCTCCTACCCCTGGCTAATACTCACCTTCCTTCGATTGCAGTTTTCCCCTTTCCTCCCCCTCTTGCAGCATCCCCTCCTCCCCCATAACTCCCCCATGAGCTCTCAGCAGCAAATACAAGTGAAAAGCAACCTACAATTGGAGCAGCAGCTATATGTAGACTCCATCTATTCTATTCCCAGGGAGTGAGTTTTCTCAGCCCACCCACAACACTGTGATCAAACATTCCTTTGCATTCTGGTTGGGACCTTCATGAGCAACTTCACCCAGCAACTCAGTGTATTTTGAGCACTGGCAGAAAGTAAATGTTTTACAAACAGACTGGTTTAACAGGGAGAAATCACTGACACAAAAACTGGATGCTGTAATGGAAAAAAATCATAATTGCAAGTGATGAAATGGGCTGATCCCACCTTGTGAGCAGTGTTTCCTTATTTAATGCAAAATGCCCTTGTTATTCAGCTGCCTGCAATAGAGGAGAAAGCAGCTTATTGATAATGTAACTAGGCTACTAATGCAGAAGTCCAAGCTAATGGCAGCTGGTGATATTTAAATTCAATTCATAAATTAGCAAGTTTTGAGAAGATTTGTAGCTTTAGTTGAGTTTCTGAATGTAAATTTGCTCACTGAGCTGGGAGGTCTGTTTTCAGACGTTTCGTCACCATACTAGGTAACATCATCAGTGAGCCTCCAGTGAAGCTTCACCAGAAGTTCACTGATGATGTTACCGAGTATGGTGATGAAACGTCTGAAAACGAACCTTCCAGCTCAGGCAGCAAACTGACATTCAATTCAATAATCTAGGGTATAAAGAAAATTTGAATGTCAGTGCCCATGGAACGATCAACTGTTACAAAAACTGGTTTGGGAAATTTCTGAGGAAAGGAAATCTGCCATCCTTCCCCAGCCTGTTCTATACATGACCCCAGTTGCACAGCAATGTAGTTGATTCTTAACTGTCCTATGAAATGGCCTGGCAAGGCAAGGAGAAACATAACCCTCCTGATACCTCCATCCTTTGAAAGAATAAAGAAAAAAGCCTCACAGCGTCAGGAACCTGGGTTCAATTACAGCGTTGGACAACTGTCTGTGTTGTGTTTGCACATTGTCCTGGGTCTGCTTGGGATTCCTCTGGGCATTCCAATTTTCTCCAACAGTCCAAAGATGTGCAGGTTAGGTGGATTGGCCATGCTTTATTATGCCATAGAGTCCAGAGATCTGCAAGCCAGGTGGGTTAGCCATGGTAAATGGGAGGTTATGGGAATGTGAAGGACTGGGTCTGGATAGGATGCTGTTCAGAAGGTCAGTGCAGGTTTGATGGGCCAAATTGCCTCTTTCCACATTGTTTGACTCTATGAGAACTACTGCGGCTTTGTGAGTGGGAAAACATATCTCACAAACTTGATTGAGTTTTTGAAGAAGTAACAAAGAAGATTGATGAGGGCAGAGCAGTAGATGTGATCTATATGGCCTTCAGTAAGGTGTTCGACAAGGTTCCCCATGGGAGACTGATTAGCAAGGATAGATCTCATGGAATACAGGGGGAACTAGCCATTTGGATACAGAACTGGTTCAAAGGTAGAAGACAGAGAATGGTGGTGGAGAGTTGATTTTCAGACTGGAGGCCTGTGACCAGTGGAGTGCCACAAGGATTGGTGCTGGGCCCTCTACTTTTTGTCATTTACATAAATGATTTGGATGCGAGCATAAGAGGTACAGTTAGTAAGTTTGCAGATGACACCAAAATTGGAGGTGTAGTGGACAGCGAAGAGGGTTACCTCAGACCACAACAGGATCTGGACCAGATGGGCCAATGGGCTGAGAAGTGGCAGATGGAGTTTAATTCAGATAAATGTGAGGTGCTGCATTTTGGGAAAGCAAATCTTAGCCGGACTTATACACTTAATGGTAAGGTCCTAGGGAGCGTTGCTGAACAAAGAGAGCTTGGAGTGCAGGTTCATAGCTCCTTGAAAGTGGAGTCGCAGGTAGATAGGATAGTGAAGAAGGTGTTTGGTGTGCTTTCCTTTATTGGTCAGAGTATATTGAGTACAGGAATCGGGAGGTCATGTTGCGGCTGTACAGGACATTGGTTAGGCCACTGTTGGAATATTGCGTGCAATTCTGGTCTCCTTCCTATCGGAAAGATGTTGTGAAACTTGAAAGGGTTCAGAAAAGATTTACTAGGATGTTGCCAGGGTTGGAGGATCTGAGCTACAGGGAGAGGCTGAACAGGCTGGGGCTGTTCTCCCTGGTGCCTCGGAGGCTGAGGGGTGACCTTATAGAGGTTTACAAAATTATGAGGGGCATGGATAGGATAAATAGACAAAGTCTTTTCCCTGGGGTTGGGGAGTCCAGAACTAGAGGGCATAGGTTTAGGGTGAGAGGGGAAAATATAAAAGAAACCTCAGGGGCAACGCTTTCACACAGAGGGTGGCACGTGTATGGAATGAGCTGCCAGAGGATGTGGTGGAGGCTGGTACAATTGCAACATTTAAGAGGCATTTGGATGGGTATTTGATTAGGAAGGGTTTGGAGGGATATGGGCTGGGTGCTGGCAGGTGGGACGAGATTGGGTTGGGATGAGATTGGGTTGGGATATCTGGTCGGCATGGACGGGTTGGACCGAAGGGTCTGTTTCCATGCTGTACATCTCCATGACTCTATTTAGCAACTTGCACCATTTTTCTCTCACTTTCTTTGTGGAACCATTAAAAAAGGTGATCTTCAATTCAAAAGGTATAAGGCTTCAGACGTAAAAGATTCCAAGGCATCAAAAGTAGAATAGAAGTATTCTCCGCAGTCTGTACTCTGAGAACTTGTTTCTGAGCTGCTAAAACAAATTACCTGCGGAATTATCTCATTGCTGTTTGTGGGACTGTGTTCGATTAATAAATGCTACATTTTTCCACAGTACAACAGTGACTGTACTTAAAAAGATTGGCCATAAAATCATTCATGTACAATAGCAGCTTCTAATAAGCATTAAAGATTGTGTGGCGCTCATGACTGTACCCCAAAGAAGGGCTGTTATTGGGAAACCAACAGCTAATACCAAATTCAAATAGTTAGAATGGAAGCATCGATATATATTTCAAGATATTCAAGACTGTTCTTCCGCACCTTTTCAGGAAGCGTGTTCCAAAAATGTATGAACTTCTGAGAGAACAATATTCACCTCGTCCCAGTTTTAAATGGGTGACCCTGACATTGAAATAGTTACTCTTATTCTAGCTTTTCCCAGGAGAAAGTGAGGACTGCAGATGCTGGAGATCAGAGCTGAAAATGTGTTGCTGGAAAAGCGCAGCAGGTCAGGCAGCATCCAGGGAACCAGGAGAATCGACGTTTCGGGCATAAGCCCTTCTTCAGGAATGAGGAAAGTGTGCCCAGCAGGCGAAGATAAAAGGTAGGGAGGAGGGACTTGGGGGAGGGGCGTTGGAAATGCGATAGGTGGAAGGAGGTCAAGGTGAGGGAGATAGGCCGGAGTGGGGTGGGGGCGGAGAGGTCAGGAAAAAGATTGCAGGTTAGGAAGGCGGTGCTGAGTTCGAGGGATTTGACTGAGACAAGGTGGGGGGAGGGGAAATGAGGAAACTGGAGAAATCGGAGTTCATCCCTTGTGGTTGAAGGTTTCCTAGGCGGAAGATGAGGCACTCTTCCTCCAACCGTCGTGTTGCTATGGTCTGGCGATGGAGGAGTCCAAGGACCTGCATGTCCTTGGTGGAGTGGGAGGGGAAGTTGAAGTGTTGAGCCACGGGGTGGTTGGGTTGGTTGGTCCGGGTGTCCCAGAGGTGTTCTCTGAACCGTTCCGCAAGTAGGCGGCCTGTCTCCATAATATAGAAGAGGCCACATCGGATGCAATAGATGATGTGTGTGGAGGTGGAGGTGAATTTTGGCGGATATGGAAGTATCCCTTGGGGCCTTGGAGGGAAGTAAGGAGGGAGGTGTGGGCGCAAGTTTTGCATTTCTTGCGGTTGCAGGGGAAGGTGCCGGGAGTGGAGGTTGGGTTGGTGGGGGGTGTGGACCTGACGAGGGAGTCACGGAGGGAGTGGTCCTTTCGAAACGCTGATAGGGAAGGGGAGGGAAGGGTGGTGGGGTCCGTTTGGAGGAGGCGGAAATGACGGCGGATGATCCGCTGTACATGGAGGTTGGTGGGGTGGTAGGTGAGGACCAGTGGGGTTCTGTCCTGGTGGCGGTTGGAGGGGCGGGGCTCAAGGGCGGAGGAGCGGGAAGTGGAAGAGATGCGGTGGAGGGCATCGTCGACCACGTCTGGGGGGAAATTGCGGTCCTTGAAGAAGGAGGCCATCTGGGTTGTACGGATTTGGAACTGGTCCTCCTGGGAGCAGATGCGGCGGAGACGAAGGAATTGGGAATATGGGATGGCGTTTTTACAGGGGGTAGGGTGGGAGGAGATGTACTCGAGGTAGCTGTGGGAGTCGGTCGGTTTATAGTAAATGTCCGTGTTGATTCGGTCGCCCGAGATAGAAATGGAAAGGTCGAGAAAGGGGAAGGACGTGTCTGAGACGGTCCAGGTGAATTTGAGGTCGGGGTGGAAGGTGTTGGTGAAGTGGATGAACTGTTCAACTTCCTCGTGGGAGCACGAGGCAGCGCTGATACAGTCATCGATGTAGCGGAGGAAAAGGTGAGGGGTGGTGCCAGTGTAGCTGCGGAAGATGGACTTTTACACATATCCTACGAAGAGGCAGGCATAACTGGGGCCCATGCGGGTGCCCATGGCTACTCCTTTGGTTTGGAGGAAGTGGGAGGATTGGAAAGAAAAGTTGTTCAGGGTGAGGACCAGTTCAGTCAGTCGAAGGAGGGTGTCAGTGGAAGGGTACTGGTTGGTACGGCGGGAAAGGAAGAAGCGGAGGGCTTTGAGTCCTTCGTGATGGGGGATGGAGGTGTACAGGGACTGCGAAAATCATGGAAGAGGTGGAGGGCATGTGTGGTGTCCCGAACGTAGGTGGAGAGTTCTTGGACTAAGGGGGACAGGACCGTGTCGTGGTATGCAGAGATGAGTTCGGTGGGGCAGGAGCAGGCTGAGACAATGGGTCGGCCGGGGCAGTCAGGTTTGTGGATTTTGGGCAGGAGGTAGAAACGGGCGGTGCAGGGTTGTGGGACTATGAGATTGGAGGCGGTGGATGGGAGATCCCCTGAGGTGATGAGGTTATGGATGGTCTGGGAGATGATGGTTTGGTGGTGGGGTCATGGTCAAGGGGACAGTAGGAGGTGGTGTCCGCAAGCTGGCGTTTGGCCTCAGCGGTGTAAAGATCGGTGCGCCAAACTACTACCGCGCCTCCCTTGTCTGCTGGTTTGATAGTGAGGTTGGGGTTGGAACGGAGGGAATGGAGGGCTGCACGTTTCGAGGGTGAGAGGTTGGAGTGGGTGAGAGGGGTGGAGAAGTTGAGGCGGCTAATGTCGCGGCGGCAGTTGGCTATGAAGAGATCGAGGGTGGGTAAGAGGCCAGCATGGGGTGTCCAGGTGGATGGGGTGTGTTGGAGGCGGGAGAAGGAGTCGTCAGAGGGTGGGCGAGAGTCCTGGTTGAAGAAGTAGGCACGGAGGCGAAGGCGGCGGAAGGATTGTTCGATGTCACGCCGCGTGTTGAACTCGTTGATCCGAGAGCTTAGGGGAATGAAGGTGAGGCCTCTGCTGAGAACTGATCTTTCATCCTCAGAGAGGGGTAGTTCTGGAGGGATGGTGAAAATACGGCAGGGCTGGGAGCTAGGACCTGGTTTGGGGCTGGAGCTGGGAGTGGGGATAGGGTTAGATTTTCCCATAAGAGTAAATATCCTTTCCATATCAATCTTGTCAAGACCCCTCCAGATCTTAAATACAAATACACAGGTTCAGAGTGGATGAGTAAACCAAGCAGAATGTGGATCAGGAAGAGAAACCATTACTGTGTTTTGACAGGTGAGAACATCACACACTATGGAAAAGTAAAGCAGCATTAATGCAGTCACAAAGAATGGTATTCAGGACTTTGACAGGTGATGTGGTCCAAACACAAGTCTATATTAGCCCACAGGATTTGCTGTAGAGTGTCAGATCGGGCAAACTTCCTGCCTCACTAATGCCATTTCTTGGGTCAGTATGACATAGACCAATGTCCTCAGAACTAGAAGTCGCATTCCTGATCCCAGCTGCTCAAACAAACACACCATTTAGCAGATCAGAACATGACTGACCATCCAATATTTATAATAGAATCGTACAATGCTTTACTACGAACCACTCCAATGAGGTCTCCACGGCCATATTCTCCTGCCAGCTCCTTCTTCTTATCATTCCTCATGATGACGGATCGGAATCGACCATTCAACACAATAAACGTGCAGTCTGATCTGTCCCCTTGCCTGTGAAAAATACAGAGATCACAAAGTCATTATTACTATTACCTGGAAAACAAGACGGGCTTGTGGATCCAAATAATGTAACCCAGTGTACAGTCTGCATGTCGAGGACAATTCATTGAGGATACAGTTGATCGAGCCTCCGGTCATATTTTATTTGTTTGTGTATTTTCAATTGCCTAGCACGAAACATATCTGCATTAACTGCAGTAAGTTATATTTCTATGAAGACATACAACTGTTTAAAATCCAGATATTAAGTTACAGCGGTTATCGCCTATAGCCTATCCAAACACCAGCAGATTCATCAAATTGCTAGAAACACCAACTTGCTAGCTCTAGTGAGACAGTGCAGTCAAACATTCCGAACAAATGCTATTTGTTAGAACACTTCAAATACTGAAACCTTTCCCTAGATTTACTTTTGATGACATCCATTATAAACATGAGGATTAGGATATCTGAAGAAGGGTTTATGCCCGAAACACATTTGACTCTCCTGTTCTTGCGTTGCTGCCTGACCTGCTGTGCTTTTCCAGCACCAACATTTTCGACTGAGGATGTCTTGCGGCAATTGTTCAAGAGCCTTGATTCGACTGCAACTGGCGTATTACATATACAGTCGCGCCTCGACATACGATCGACCCCATTCACGAACAAATCGGTTTACAAACAGGATTTTACATAAAATTTTGCTTCAACATACGTACGAAATTCAAGGTACGAACAAATGGAGTGAAGTGCAGGCTTTTGTTGAGGCATCACCCTAACAAAACTGTGACCAACAGAGCAGTGAACATTTTAAATGACAATGTGATGTCCCATTCTGCAACAAAGAAAAATTCTGCAACAAAGAAAAAAAAAGTTTCTCTGGATCGTTTTCTTGTGGCATCACCAACCTCCAAGAGACAAAAAAGAGATAAGACTCCAGAAATATCCGAACTATGGGAAAAATTGATTCAGTTCGCGAACTTTTCGGTTCGCGAACCGGGTCCCGGAACGGATTAAGTTCGTAAGTCGAGGCGCTACTGTAGTTTTATTTTCCTTACCTAAGGAAAGATATACTTGCCTAGAAGGGTAGTTCACCAGACTAATCCCTGGGATGGCAGGATTGACAAAGAGAAACTTAACAAATCTGACTTATATTCTCTAGAGTTTTGTAAAATGCGAGGTAATTTCATTACAACTTAGAAAACTGTTACAGGGCTGAATAAGAGGAATGTAATTACCCTGGCCAGTGAGTCTCGAAATGAGGACACAATTTCGGAACAATGGAGAGGGCCATTCAAGATCAAGATAAGGGGGAATTCCTTTGGTCAGACAGTGATGAATTGATAGAATTGTCTATAATTGTCTATGAAAGCTCAACCATTGAGCAGGTTCAAGATTTCCAAACAGCAAGCAATCAAGGGATATGAAGATGTTGGCATGAACAGTGCAGGGGTAAAAGCAGCCATGATCTGTTTGAACAACAAAGCTGGCTCAATCGGCTAAATGGCCTAACTCTGCTCCTTTGGCCTTTACCTTATGCTGCTTATTCTCTTCATGGGTCTGCTTTGATTCAGATTGTAGTGCATTTGCGTCCAGGTCAGAAGGTTGTAGGCTCACTCTAGTGACTTGAGCACATTACTAATACTCATAACCCAGTGCAGTACCAAATAGAAGTGTCTTCTGGGTGAGATGTTAAACTGTGGCCTCGGTATTCCTCTCAGGAGTGAGTAAAAGATCACATTACAATATTTTCAAAAGGAATGAGAAAGCTCTCCATGGTCCCTGACCATTATCTCTCAATCAAAGCCACAAAAGCAGATAGCTGGCCATTATCACATTAATGTAAGTCTTTGCGGATGCCCAAGTTAGCACAGAGTCATAGAGATGTACAGCATGGAAACAGACCCTTCTGTCCAACCCGTCCATGCCGACCAGATATCGCAACCCAATCTAGTCCCACCTGCCAGCACCCGGCCCATATCCCTCCAAACCCTTCCTATTCATATACCCATCCAAATGCCTCTTAAATGTTGCAATTGTACCAGCCTCCACCACATCCTCTGGCAGCTCATTCCATACAAGTACCACCCTCTGTGTGAAAAAGTTGCCTCTTAGGTCTCTTTTATATCTTTCCCCTCTCACCCTAAACCTATGCCCTCTGGTTCCGGACTCCCCGACCACAGGGAAAAGACTTTGTCTATTTATCCTATCCATGCCCCTCATAATTTTTTAAACCTCTACAAAGGTCACCCTTCAGCCTCTGACGCTCCAGGGAAAACAGCCCCAGCCTGTTCAGCCGCTCCTTATAGCTCAAATCCTCCTACCCTAGCAACATCCTTGTAAATCTTTTCTGAACCCTTTCAAGTTTCACAACATCTTTCCGATAGGAAGGAGACCAGAATTGCACGCAATATTCCAACAGTGGCCTAACCAATGTCCTGTACAGCCGCAACATGACCTCCCAACTCCTGTACTCAATACTCTGACCAATAAAGGAAAGCATACCAAACGCCTTCTTCACTATCCTATCTACCTGCGACTCCACTTTCAAGCAGCTATGAACCTGCACTGCAAAGTCTCTTTGTTCAGCAACACTCCCTAGGACCTCACCATTAAGATTTGCTTTCCCAAAATGCAGCACCTCACATTTATCTGAATTAAACTCCATCTGCCACTTCTCAGCCCATTGGCCCATCTAGTCCAGATCCTGTTGTAATCTGAGATAACCCTCTTCGCTGTCCACTACACCTCCAATTTTGGTGTCATCTGCAAACTTACTAACTGTACCTCTTATGCTCACATCCAAATCATTTATGCAAATGACAAAAAGTAGAGGACCCAGCACCGATCCTTGTGGCACTCCACTGGTCACAGGCCTCCAGTCTGAAAAACAAACCTCCACCACCACCCTCTGTCTTCTATCTTTCAGCCAGTTCTGTATCCAAATGGCTAGTTCTCCCTGTATTCTGTGAGATCTAACCTTGCTAATCAGTCTCCCATGGGGAACCTTGTCGAACGCCTTACTGAAGTCCATATAGATCACATCCACTGCTCTGTCCTCAACAATCTTCTTTGTTACTTCTTCAAAAAACTCAATCAAGTTTGTGAGACATGATTTCCCACGCACAAAGCCATGTTGACTATCCCAAATCATTCCTTGCCTTTCCAAATACATGTACATCCTATCCCTCAGGATTCCCTCCAACAACTTGCCCACCACCGAGGTCAGGCTCACTGGTCTATAGTTCACTGGCTTGTCTTTACCGCCCTTCTTCAACAGTGGCACCGTGTTTGCCAACCTCCAGTCTTCCGGCACCTCACCTGTGACTATCGATGATACAAATATCTCAGCAAGAGGCCCAGCAATCATTTCTCTAGTGTTCTCAGGTACACCTGATCAGGTCCTGGGGATTTATCCACCTTTAACTGTTTCAAGACATCTCGCACTTCCTCCTCTGTAATCTGGATATTTGCAAGATTGTCTGTCACAGTAGGAAATACACTTCACAAATACTCAACTGGCTATCAAGTGTTACATAGAACATAGAACAATACAGCACAGAACAGGCCCTTCGGCCCACGATGTTGTGCTGAACATTTGTCCTAGCTTAAGCACCTATCCATGTACCTATCCAATTGCCGCTTAAAGGTCACCAAAAATTCTGACTCTACCACTCCCGCAGGCAGCGCATTCCATACCCCCACCACTCTCTGGGTAAAGAACCCACCCCTGACATCTCCCCTATACCTTCCACCCTTCACCTTAAATTTATGTCCCCTTGTAACACTCTGTTGCACCCGGGGAAAAAGTTTCTGACTGTCTACTCTATCTATTCCTCTGAACATCTTACAAAACCTCTATCAAGTCACCCCTCATCCTTCGCCGTTCCAATGAGAAACGGCTTAGCACTCTCAACCTATCCTCGTACGACCTATTCTCCATTCTAGGCAACAACCTGGTAAATCTTCTCTGCACCCTCTCCAAAGCTTCCACATCTTTCCTAAAGTGAGGCGACCAGAACTGCACACAATACTCCAAATGTGGCCTAACCAAAGTCCTGTACAGTTGCAACATTCTGCAATGTCCTGAGGCCATGAAAAGTGCATTACAAATTCTCCAAAGATCTTTAGACAGCACCTTCCAAACACACAACACACTTCCATCTAGAAGGACAAGGGCAGCAGATATATAGGAACACCACCATCTGCAAGTTCCCTCCAAGTCATTTTCCATCCTGATTTGGAAATATATCACTGTTCCTTCACTGTCACTGGGTCAAAATCCTGGAATTTCCTTCATAAGGGAATTGTGGATCTACAGCACTTAGAATGCAGCGGTTCAAAAAGGCAGCTCACCACCACCTTCTCAAGGGCAATAAATGCTGGACCAGCCAGCGACACCCACATCCCACAAGAGAGTATATTTCTTTCTTTCTCAATGTTTTCTCCAGATTTATAAAACTTTATGGACTGAATCCCATCCTGTCCATATCCTCTTAGTCTGACATCATCATCACTGTTCCATGTCCCTTGATTCAAGGATGATATCCACCCAGGTTCTGCATGTGGCTGAAAACATTGATTCGTAACTTGCTGATCTTGAACCTGTAAGGTTATGGAATCTGAATGGCAATTGTGATTCTCTGCTTCACCATTAAAGAGAGTGGGCGGCACGGTGGCACAGTGGTTAGCACTGCTGCCTCACAGTGCCAGAGACCCGGGTTCAATTCCCGACTCAGGCGACTGACTGTGTGGAGTTTGCACGTTCTCCCCGTGTCTGCGTGGGTTTTCTCCGGGTGCTCCGGTTTCCTCCCACAGTCCAAAGATGTGCAGGTCAGGTGAATTGGCCATGCTAAATTGCCCGTAGTGTTAGGTAATAAGGGGTAAATGTAGGGGTATGGGTGGGTTGCGCTTCGGCGGGTCGGTGTGGACTTGTTGGGCCGAAGGGCCTGTTTCCACACTGTAAGTAATCTAATCTACTCCTGACAGAGTCCACGTGCGATGCATTCTGAACTATTGGTTGCAACTCCTCCCAGTTGCAACTCGACCCAATCATTAAGGCAGTGCGGGAAAGCAAGAAAGCTCCCTGTAAGCATCATAAGCTCCAGCCAGCTTGACGCCTGGAGCTCAGAACTTATGTTTCACTGCAGAGCATCTGAGGATTGAGAGCTATGTCGATAACACGTTTCTTCTTTTTTCCACCTCTATGGCTTAATTTAACTATTGTTTTAATTCTCCACCTTGATAATTTGATTGCCTTTTCCTGGAACTTCCATAGAACTGAGCTTAAACTTTCTCAGGGTAAAAACAAAGGCTGCAGATGCTGGAAACCGGATTCTAGATTAGAGTGGTGCTGGAAAAGCACAGCAGTTCAGGCAGCATCCGAGGAGCAGGAAAATTGATGTTGCGGGCAAAAGCCCTTCATGAGGAATAGAGGCTGATGAAGGGCTTTTGCCCGAAACATTGATTTTCCTGCTCCTCGGATGCTGCCTGAACTGCTGTGCTTTTCCAGCACCACTCTAATCCTTAAACTTTCTCAGCTCCAGATGATTTCCCGCCTGGAACTTTAAAATTAAACTCGTTACATAGAGGTGAATCTATTTCTTAGCAGTCCCAAATCACCTCCCTTTCTCAGGTGCAACAATTTTACACATCCAGTTTTAGCCAAGACTTTGGGCCTGACTGAAACTACATAGAAAAACGAATCAATCCCTAACTTTCTAAACTGAAAACAAAGTGCAATTATTAACTATGTTCGCTCGTAAAAACTTCCCAGTGTAAAGAAATCCCCATGCTGGCTTATCTGCCTCAGACTGTTATAAAAATAATTATGGTTACAGAAAAACATATAAGTTAATCATTAAACCCCTTCTGACATGCAGAAAGCTTATATTCTACTAGTCCAAAATTCAAAAATCCAAAATAATTTGCATTCAAATATGTATCAATCACATACCTTACATAATATCATGATGCCAATACCTCATCTTCTGGCTCAATGGAGCCTGGCCTGTTGGCCCATTGTTTTATAGTACCTTGGAACGCTCTGAGGTATTTGAGAGCCATTTTTACAAGTTCTTGTGAGTCACTGACAGAATACAGGTATATCATACATCATGGAAAATTCATCATTCACTCCTAAAAACTTTTCTCTAATTAGTTTCAGAGGATCTATTACCTCATAGCCATAAATTAATTCAAAATGATTGAAACTCATTGACTCATTATATGAATCCTATTTACGAATTTCCAGTCCTGTGTCCCAATCATGAGGATACTCATTACAGTATATTCTGATCAATATTTTTGATGTTTTTACCCTCGCTCCCCCCCCACCCTTAGACAGGGATACAGGGAGGTCCAGCTGCAATATCCACATTATTACCTTGACTAGATTATCTAATTCGACCTGGGACAAAGAATCTTGGATCTTCTTGTTAAGTCTATTCTACATTGCAAAGTGCATTTTTCCTACTGAGATATCCATGAAGTACATATAAATATTTGCATTGGCTCTCCTACCTGTACACAGCTCGTCCAGCTTCTACCGCCATCCAATCCAAGGCAAAATCAATCTGTCGTACAAATGGAGACATTCTCCTCACCACAGTGTGAGCTACGGTTAACACCACATTTGGTTTCTCCCTCATTATCCTTTAAGAATGAAACAAAAAGCAATACAGCATAATGTGCACTCTCTGTCAATCAAATTGAGTCACATAAAACAGGTTTGGCCAACATGGTGTCTTGTGAACCATAACTGTGATAAACAGGATGATCAAACCATTAACAAATTAATTTGGATCCCTAAGCTTATCTTGGACTGAAAGATTGAGTTCAAACCTCAGTCCTGGATTTGACCCAATCAATCATAGTCAAAGCTAAGAATCACTTAAGTTCCACTCTCAGGAACTCCCTACTAAATTTCTACAGCTTAAAAAACAAACGTTGTTTTGTCTCTGAATATGACTTTATTTAGTTTGGTGAAGCACTTTGGGAGATTTTTCTAACCTCAGACAATATGTACACACAAATAGTTGTTGATACCGGAGTTGTGAATTGTGAGGAAGTGCCATATTGTTAAATATGGTCATTCTTTGAATAAGAAGCTAAACTAAAGCCCTGCCTGCATACTCAATAAAGATGATATCATTCTATTTGAAAAGAGGGTCTATTTCTTTATTCTGCTGTTTGTCAATTTTCTTATCTTTCACCCTTTCTCTACTAATAGTTGTCTTGTTCTCTTCTTCTTTTCTTCAAATGGGTTTTCAAACTACCCAAGGGACGACACGGTGGCTCAGTGGTTGGCACTGCAGCCTCACAGCAGCAGGGTCCCAGGTTCGATTCCGGCCTCGGGTAACTGTGTGGAGTTTGCACATTCTCCCTGTGTCTGCGTGGTTTCCTCAGTGTTCTCCGGTTTCTTCCCACAGTCCAAAGATGTGCAGGTCAGATGAATTGGCCATGCTAAATTGCCCATAGTGTTAGATGCATTTTTCTTTTTTCAAAGAGTGAAATGGGTCTGGATGGGTTACTCTTCAGAGGGTCGGTGTGGACTGGTTGGGCGGAAGGGCCTGTTTCCACACTATAGGGAATCTAATCTAAGAGACTCAGATGAATTCAGTCCAACTTTAAAATCACGCATTGCATTCTCACTTACGTAGCTATAACCAACAATAGTTTTACATTTATAATGGAAATGGCCTGTGTAAACTTGCCACACTAATTACACCTTTCTGCCACTGGTGACATTGCAGACTCTCTTTAATCTTGCTGCCACTTTCATTATGGTCTTGACACTCCAACTGGATTCCTAAACTATAAAATCTTTAGAACAGAACACGTCTCCCAGTATAGTTCTGATGGAGATACTTATTCTCTAAAAGAGGAAAATCAACTAGTGTGCCACATTTTCTTCTTGAGCCTCAAAATTATCTATCAATTCACTCAATAAAAAAAGCTCAAATACTTCAATCCCTTTCTAATTAAAGACAGCAGTTGAAAAACACAGTTGGGAAGACTGTTGAACTTACTCGTAAAAGTGGCATTTGGAGATGCAAAGGAAAGTGCAGTCCCTTTGGGCCTTGATGCTGAAGATGAGAGGTTCACCAGTCAGCACAGCAAGCTGTCCTACAATCTCTCCAGGATGGGCCACAAACAGACAATTCTCATCTTCCCTGTCAATCATCCGCTGGTAAACATGCAACAGCCCCGATACCACAAAATGAATGCTGACATCCTAAAGAAGAAGAGAAGTGCAAGCAGTGAGTTCTCTTTTCTGTAAATGACACCACTCCATTTTCGACAAAAACAAACAACCTCACACATACCAGCAGGCCTCCCCCACCACCCTCTCCCCGTGCTTCTCTGGCAGCAAAAACACTCAGTGCTGGTGCTCATAAATAACCTTCTGGTGCCAACTGCAGTCTGCAGAACATCAAGAGTTGGAGACGGATTGTACAAAATGAAAGAGCGAGCTAGCAACCAATGACTTTAGGAGGACATTGCAAACCAACTCAAAGCTAAGCATGGTGCGCTGAACCCAGACAAGATGTACCCCAGCTTTTCAATTTGAGAATTAGCTTGGATGGGAGGGGGAGGTGAGGATTTGCAGGGTCTCAATGGATATTGAAAGATGGGCAGGAATTGAAAGCCTTAGAACAATATAAATGCAGCAAGAGATGAATTTCTGAACTTGCAGTTAGATAGATATAATCTGGCTTTTCTGAAAAATGGCAGTAGAGACCATGAGGATTGTTGCTTGCCCAGTGTCTTAACTCAACTTGCAGTCAGTACTTCCAACAGTTTCACAATTTGCCAAATTGGAAAGAAGGGGATAGAACCAAGAGGATTTTCAGTGAGATTTAGGTCTCTCCATAGGTTGGCAGCCTAGGTTTCAAGGCTCTCGTTTGGCAGCCCTTCAAGTCAAACTGTATAGAAAACAGGTTAGAAATCACCATCATCTTTCTGAAACTCAAGATTTGAGATGAGACCATGCTGCAGACTGGAAGTCCAATAGCTTGAGAGAACACTTTAGTTTGTAAAGTTGTAAATTCCAAAATAGTTCAGTGGTCACTTGCCTATGTCAATACCACTTGACTAATGCTTAACTGTGTCCCAGTATTGCTACACTTATAGTTAAGCCATTACTTTGACAGGTAGAGGAGAATGAGTTAACTGTTTAATTGTGTTGTGTTTAACAATACAAAATGTACATCCTCAAGGACATGTATAGTTAGAATAAATTGAATGAAACCCCACCTTCTCACCAAAAGTGGATAAAATATAGTCAGTTCTGATATAATGTGATCATTCCATGCACATGTGATCTCACGCAATAGCTTCGCCACTTAAACTAAAATGGGGCCAGAATTGCATTATAGTGAATATAGGCTAGTTATAATAACACAGTATGTTCAATGTTGTAAAATATTCCAAGGTGCTTCACAGGAATGCATTCAGATAGAAACGGATACAGGACAGGTCTCCAAAAGACTAAGAGACGTGAAGTTTTAAGGTTAGAATTCCAGAGATGAGGACCTAAACACGGGAAAGCCTCACATCAAGGGTCACGCAAAGAAGATCAAATTCCTGGGAAAAATGAAAACAGCTGAAGAGGATAAAAGATAAGATGTGGAGATTTCTTGAACGTTATTTGATAAATAGAAAACCTGAAATAGAAAAATAGAAAATGTGATTAAATAAATGGGGTTGGTTGAGGGGGAGAGGGAAGGGGAAGGGAAGAAGGGATATAAAGGGGAAGAAGGAGTTCAAAGAGAAGGGTAGAGAAAGATTCAGACAGAGAGTATGGGATCAATGATAGGAGACAAATGGAGGCAGATCTGGGAGGAGAGAAGGAGGAAGGATGAAATGGGAGTCATAGATATGAAGAGGGTGGTGTGAGCAGGAAAGGATGAAGAGGGAAGATTGGACAGCAAGAAGCAATGAGTTTCCCTGGATCACTTAAAAACAAAACTATTTATCAACTGCCTCAAGCCCCTCATTTCAATGAGCTTTGTTTCCAGATTAGAATATCTTCCAACGGGCAATGAAAATAGTATTACAATTGTACATTTAGCAGGACAATATAATACTGGTTCTTAATGGCATGACTTTCATACTGACTATCCTTCCTCTGCCAAACGATGAGACAATCTCATTCACAGAGACTATTGAAAGATCGACATGGGAAATTCTAATAAGGCACAAGCAACATCAGAGCTTCACTTGACACCAAACACTTCAAATGTGAAGGAACTCTATTCCTCAACATGACAACTAAAAAATTAAAAATAAAATAACACTTCACAACTTTATCAGAGAAACACATAGGCACATCTCTCTTGAATAATTATCACCATCATTCCAACTAGAATTTCAAATAAGCTGTCCACTTCATGGGTGAAGTTATATTACTGCAATAAGGAGCTTTTTAACAGAAGCCACACAATTTCATTAATGCCAGTGACCTCTGAACTTTTAAAACCAGGTGCATTGAAAAGGCTCCACAAATTTCTGTCAAGCAAGACACAAAGCAAACTGCATCCCAGTTCATACACCTCCTTTGGTTCATGAAAGACATTTTGAACAATGATGTTTGATTGCAGTGAAATTAATGTTCCAGTCACACACCATCGAATTCAGATGACAGCTGTCCTCTTTGGGCATCTATGAGGACCTTACCTGCCCACTCATGCAGCACACCAAAGAATCACAGAATTGTTGTTGTGCATTCGGTCCACTGATACTTTGAGTGAGTGAGCAAAGTTCTGGCAGATGGTATACAATGTTAATAAATGTGAAGTCATCCGTTTTGGTAGGAGTAACAGTAAAAAGGATTATTATTTGAATGGTAAAACGTTGCAGCATGCTGTTTGTCAGAGGGACCTGGGTATCACTGTGCATGAATCACAGAGGTTGGTCTGCTGGTACAACAAGTAATTAAGAAGGCAAATGGAATTTTATTTTGCATTGCTAAAGGGATTGAGTTTAAAAACAGGGAGGTTATGTTGCAGCTGTATACGGTGCTGGTGAGGCCACATCTGGAGAACTGTGTGCACTTTTTGTCTCCTTACTTCAGTAAAGATGTTCTGGCACTAGAAGGCGGTACAGGGGAGGTTGACAAGGTTGATTCTGGAGTTGAAGGGGTAGGCTTATGAGGACAGACTGAGTAGGTGGGATTATATTCATTGGAATTCAGAAGAATGGGGGGGGGGGGGGGGGGTTCTTATAGAAACATGTAAAATTATGAAGGAAATAGATAAGATACAAGTACAGAAGATGTTTCCACTGGCAGGAAAAGCTAGGGCAAGATGGCATAGCCTCAAGATTAGAGGGAGCAGATTTAGGGCTGAATGGAGAAGGAACTTCCTCACCCAGAAGGTTATTAATCTAGGGAATTCCTTGCCCTGGGAAGTAGTTGATGCTACTTCAGTAAACGTTTTTAAAGCTAAGGTAGATATTTTCTGAACAATAAACGATTTAAGAGATATGGTGAGAGCACATGTAAGTGAATCTGAGTCAACAAAAAGATCAGCCATGATGTTATTGAATGGTGGAGCAGGCTCGAAGGGCCAGACGTAGTTCTTATGTTCATTGTGTCTGCACCATCCCTCTGAGTGAGCGACATGAAACAGTGCTGGCCTCTGGCCTTTTCTTCTCTCCTAACCCTTCATGTCGTTTTGATTCAAGTAATCATCTTTTGCCCTCTTGAATGTCTCAAATAAAGGTTCCTCCACCACAATGGAGCATAAATATAATTAAGTTTTGCGACTGTTGCAAAGGGTTTTGGTGAGAACCCACTTGAAAGTACACAGTGCAATTTTGGACTCTGTATTTAAGGAAAGCTATACATTACTGGTAGTGCAGCAATGACTCATTACATTGAGTCCAAGGGCAAGAGAGTGTTGTTGGAAGCTAAGAAGAGTTTGTAAGAACCTGAAGTGATCTCAATGAAATGTGCAAGATTTTGAAGGGATCTGTGACAGGGTAAACAGAGAGATGGTTTCCTTTGGCTGTAAAATCTAGAACACAGGAGCACAATCGCAGAATAAGAGAATGACCATTCAAGATTGAGATGAGGAGAAATTTCTTTACTAAGACTATATGAATCTTTGCAATTCTCTGTTTCACAAAGTTATGGATGGTCCATTGTGGAAGGTGCGCATTACTGAGGTGAAACAGATCTACGATTTCTGAGAGAATCAAAGGATATGGGAAATGAGCCAAAATGGAGATGAGGACAAAGATCATCCACGTTTGTATTTAACAGAACAGGTTCAAGGGACTGTGTCATCTATTCCTGTTTGTTTCTTATGTTAAGTTTCAAAAATCAGTACTTTTGTTGAGTTTTCCACTTACCATTGTGCCTTATTTGGAGGTGTATATTATGAAAAATTTCTCAATAACTTTCATAGTTTAGGAGAAAAGCATCAATTTGTATTTGTAAAGCACCTTCAACATAATTGAAATACAGAGACACTATTATACGTTACACCAAGCCACACAAATAAAGGTTGAGACAGGTTTTAAATAACAACTTAAAGACAGAGAGCAGAAAACGGAATTTCAGAGCATTATGGTGCTCAGGCAGCTGGGTATGGTGAAGTCAATAATGGAGTGATTAAGTTTAAAGGTGTTCAGGAAGCCAGAATGAGATGTGTGAAGATAGCTCAGGGGACGGAGGCTGGATTGGATTACAGCAATAGGGAAAGGCAAAGCCACATGGGGGTAAAGGCCACAATAAGAACTTTAAAATGGGAGGCATTGTTCCAATAACTTGAAGCCATGATTTGGGATTTGGTGAGAGTTCAGACATAAGCAGCAGAATTATGGACTCAACATGCACCATTCAGATTCATTCAAGGCCTGCAGTGGTTTCAAGAAGTTCCACCATTACTAATGTTCTGAAGATGCATTCTGTGAAATATTATACAGAAGGTAATTGACTGAACATGTTGATACCTTGAAGTTTCTGAGTCTGCAACACTGAGGTCACATGACCCAGTTTGTGGCTGCAATAAAGTTTTTGAATTTGAACAGTGAGGGGATAGCTTGCCTGGAGCAACTACTTTTGCTCTCTCTCTCTTTGACAACCCTCTCATTAAACGTGCAAGCTGAAAACCTACTGGAAGGGCTCATCACAAGTGACGTGTTCCTAAAAGAGAATGTGAGATTTACACCATCTCCAAAAACAATGAATCCTGTCAGCTATAAGTGGAAAGTGATTTCAGCATAGACTAACATTTGGATAATCTGTGAATTCTTTTTTCCTAAATTGAACTGTTACTTGCTCAATATACTTTCAAGATAACACAACAGAGGATTGATATTTTTCTTCTATTGTGGAGGTTGTGTGTGCATGTTTACGAGGTTTAGGTGTGTGCATCTGCATAGTTTAAAATGTTTGTTAATTAGCTTTGCATCTTTGCTTGAGGAAGGTTTGTTTGCAATAAATCAGTTTGTTATTTATTACTGAAGGAATTTGCTTTGAAGACTAAGTGATATACAAGTCTAATATATAAATAAAAAATTGGCAACATCACTTTCCTTTCTAAATTCAAACTTCTGTTGTGGTCAGTGAAGGAGAGGAACGAAGCACAGTATCAGTTCACCTCGCCTAACAGGATCATAACACAGCGACGGGCAATAATTATGACCTGTTCAGCACTTTTCGTTGCCTAGGAGTCAAGTTAGTTACGTCCAAATTTGCCAATAACAGCAATTACCCAAAACATACTCTGCATACGGGCAAATCCAGCCCATGACATCTGCTGGCCACAGGAAGCATCAGCGCAAGCATTGCTTCACACTGACCGGGTGCAAACTGAGCTTCCAGCCCTCTCTAGCTGGGGAAGGACCCGTTCAGGAGAGGGATGGCCTTGACTGGGGGCTGAGGCTGCTGCTACATCTCTTGTCCCTAACCTGCAGCTCTCTCTTACCATTGCTGATGAAAGAGCGGTGATCCATATCCATTTCCGTTGCTATCCAATGACATCGGGTTCCTCTTCACAGCACCTGCTCTCTTTGCAGCACTTACAATCAAATCAAATCTTTTGTATACACTGCTGGAAGGTTCATGCTTGAAGAGCTTAAGCGAATGCAGTCCTCTTACCTGGTCACCTTGTTTTGCTACAACTGTTCCAGCTTTAACCTGTTGAAGAATTACTCGACTATCCAGCAGTAAAGGATCCTAAGAAACCAAGACAAAAAGCAGAGATAAGGGTAAACCTTTTCAACCCATCTTCCTGTCATTCCAACTTCAAAATCTCTCGTTCTGTGAAAAGGACTCTGATTAGTGGCTGTTATGGCTGGACTTGGGGCAGCTAAATATAAAGTCTTAGATGCCATATTGGGCCTACATTTCAACTTTACTTCTACTGCAGTAATCCTATCTCAAGGGCAGGTAAGGAAGTTCTCATCTGATACATATCACATCAAACGTTTAATCTTTCAGCCTGGAGGTAATAAAAATTGATCTTTTTTTTAAATATTGCTGCAGGGTTGTTAGAGGCTCAGCTTCAATTACAGTCAGTTAGTATCCACATGGAAGGAGGATGACTGTCACTGTGCTAACCTGGCTCACTGTTGGAGACTTGCCCATTACCACTGAGCCTGGATGCTGAGAAGAACTAAGCAAGGTATCAGTGAACAGTGAGAAGGATAGTAACAAATTTCAGAAGGACAGATTCTGGCAAAATTGGCCTTTGAAATTTAATGCAGAGAAATGAGAAACAATTTAAGCTTGATTGGAAATATGAGGCAATATAAACTATGCGATATAATTTATAAGGGGGTGCAGAAACAGATGGTCCTGGGAGAGTCTTTTAATGTCACCTGGGAGAAGAGATTAAAGATAATTGGCAAGAGAACTGGGGTCGTATGAGGTGTAAATACACAGTACATTATTTCAAATGCACTAGTTGAAAACATAGTGAAAGCAGATTTAACTTTTTTCAAGAGAGAGGTGGATGGAAATACCTGAGGACTAAAAGAGTATGAGAAACTAGCAGGTGAATGGGACTAATTACATAATGCTTTCAATTTCCTTTTTTCATCGACATGAAGATCTGAATGAAATCCTACGTGCTGTTCCGTTCCATGACTCAAACTCTGCAACTAACTAATAAAGTTAGACAGAGCACTAATTATCTCACAATACCTGGCGCATACACCAGAAAGCAAACTCACTGAGGATTCAGATGTTACTCTTTAAACTACCTTATTCCAGGTTGCAAGTACACTGACCATTATTATTCACTCTCATAACTACCTTATCTAATTTAAATACAATTTGCGAGCAATTTGGATGGGAAAAAATAATCCAACACTACTGCCTTCAACACAAAGAACCTTGTTTGAACTTTAATTCAGGTCATACAGTCACAGTCACACAGAACAGAAACAGACTCTTTGATCCAGCCAGCCCTTGCCAAACATAATCCCAAACTAAACTGGTTCCACCTGCCTGCTCCTGTGGTCAAGAATATATGTACGGGGGGTCCAAGATGGCGGCGACCCAGCAAGTCTGAGTCTACAGTGCTCCTCCAAGACTTGGGCAAAGTGGGTCACACATCCCCATCACACTCACCAGATCATTTAAAATAGCTGTTTAATTTAATTAGTTGGTTAGTATTAAATTTAAACAATCTAATCTTCAGTAAAAATGACTAAAGGGAAGGGAGCCCGCAGCTCTCAGCAAGCAGGAACCCCTCCCCCACCCTCTCCAGCTGCAGCAGAGGCATCCGCAGCCGCCCTGGGGGGACTTACCTACAGTGGCGAGCCTTGTGGAAATCATCTCCAAACTGGTTGCAAAGATTGACGCTTTTATTGAAGAATCCCGAAGTCGATGGGACTCACTCTCGGCCGCGCTGCAAAAGCACGACCGAGACATTAAGGAAATTGAGTGCCAAGTCGGAGGGGCGGAGCTAAAGGCCGCGACCTCCGAAACTACAGCACAATCGGCCGTGGATCAGGTCCGGACTCTCAAACAGCGAGTCCAGACCTTAGAGAACCACACTGACGACCTCGATAATCGAGGTCGTCGAAAAAATATTCGTTTGCTGGGCCTTCCCGAACGGGAAGAGGAAGGCCAGCTTACAGCGTTCCTTGAACAGTGGCTTCCACAGCTGTTAAATCTGGAGGCTGGATCAGGCCAGGTAAGGGTGGATTGGGCCTACCGGGTTGCAATACGCGGGTCCGGCTCGAACCAGCGCCCACGCCCGGTCCTGTTCTGGCTGCAGAGCTATAGGAAGAGGCAGATACTCCTAGAAGCCTCTAGAAATCTTGGAAAAGATTCCCAAGCCATGATCTATAAAGGATCCAAGATCATGTTATTCCAGGACTTTTCCCCAGCTCTGGTCCGAAAGAGGAAGGCATTCGATGAGGCGAAGAAGTGTTTAAGGGACTTAAATATTCAGTACTCCTTACGCTACCCAGCGACGCTACGCTTTAACCATGAAGGATCCGTATATAACTTCGGATCGCCAGAAAAGGCTAAGGAAAGTTTGGACTCTCTTAGATAAATTGTAAGAGATAATGGATGTTGGTTTGCCTTCCCCCCACTCCGGTTTACACCCACCCCTTTTCTTTTTTTTTACCTTACTGTTTAATATTATCTTGGGGGGTGGGGAGAGGGATTTATTTATTTGTTCTCTACTTAACGATTTTCTCCCCCCCACTTTGTTTTTTTTATTATTCTATATATATATATAAGCCGGGGGGTCTAGTTAATGGTGAGGGGAGGTGGTTACCTTATTCTATTTTACCTCTGTCTCTAGGAGCAGGGTTGTTTTCCCTTGTTATTTTGTATTATTATATTTAATTATTACTTGTTGAGGTTGTAATTTTATAGTTATATATGTTTATACATGGTATTAACATTACCAAATATACCCAGGTGTTGGTGTGGATGGGGGGGTGGGGGTAGGGTGCTCACTGTTAACTCTAGCTCTGTAGTATATTTGAATTCTCCTCATCCGATTGAGGAGCACCTGGGTCAAGGGTGGGGCACTGGTTGGGAGAGGATACGATGGACCTTTGGAAAGGAAGTGATACCCCCTGGGAACAAGGGGGAAAATCTCCATTTAAATATGTTTTATATTTTTTTTATTTAGAAATAGTTTTTTATTATACTGTTGTGAGTGTATTAGAGAGCCTTTATTTTTGTGAATTTTATATGCTCTATGCTCAGGATGTTCTAGATAGGGTTTCCCCTCCTGAGGGGTCTCGGATTTGCCTGGACGATTATAGTTGATCAGTCGGTTAAGTGGTGCACCTGGAATGTCAAGGGGAGTAATTCGCCAGTCAAAAGGAAGAAAATATTATCAAGTCTCAAGAAAGAACGAGTTGATATAGCTCTCCTACAGGAGACACACCTGTTGGATAAAGAACACTTGAAATTACGACAGGGTGGATTTGATCAGGCCTTTTTTTCTTCTTTTAACTCAAAAAGCAGGGGAGTTGTTATTCTTATTTGGAAGAATTGCCCTTTCAAAATCCTAAATCAGATAAAAGACGAATCTGGACGATATATTCTGATTAAAGCCTTTATAAATGGAGAGGAATATGGGATTTTAAATTTGTACTGCTCCCAGGCACACCACTTTAAATTTATAACGGAAGCCTTCTCAAAATTGATGGCTCTTGGTGCCCGTCACACAATTATAGGGGGAGACTTTAATTGTATTATGGATCCGGAAATAGGATTCCCAAGAGTACTGCAGGAGTATCTCCCAGATCTAGACAATTGGTGGATCTGAACAAAGAATTAGGATTAGTAGATGTATTGGGATGTCTCCATCCACAGTGCAGAGATTTTTCTTTTTACTCCAATCCACATAAATGTCATACTAGAATTGATATGTTTTTTGCCCCCTTGATTTTTTAAAATTCCATATGATCCTGTAAAACAGGTAGTATAGCAATTTCCGATCACGCTGCTGCATATATGGAAATCAAGGCGAGGAACAACGGGACATCCCCTCGGCATTGGCGTATGGACCCCTTCCTAATGAAAGATAGTAAATTTGTAAAGTACTTCTCTCAAGAATTTAAAACTTTTTTAGAAATTAATTTAGGTACGGCTAGCAACCCATCAATGATGTGGGAGACCATCAAAGCTTACACGCGAGGTTTGATCATTCCTACTCAGCGACCCAGAAAAAATTAAAGGGAGAACAATAGCATCTGCTCAAGCTCGCTTAAAAGCAGCTGAAACAGCATACGCTGATAGACCTTCTATTATCAAATTGCAAAGGATTACGGCCCTTAGGACAGCTCTAAACACCACGCTTACCCAAACGGCTAAGAGGGAAATATTATTTGCAAAACAAAGATTATATGAATTTGGCGACAAACCAGGTAGATACTTAGCATTTCTTGCAAAGAAAAAAAAGGCCCCTCAAACTATCACGTCTATCAAGGAAAGTACAGATATTTTGAGTCATGATCATAAAAGGATTAATGCAATCTTTAGAAAATTTTATTCTGATTTATATAAATCGCAGGATTGTGAATACAGGACTAGGAGGATGCAATCACTTTTTAAAAATTTGACCTTTCCGGGCCTAACTCCGGAACAGGTATCGGTCTTAAATGCTCCCCTAACTGTCCAAGAAATACTTGACGCAATCAGGCAACTTCAGAGTGGTAAGGCACCTGGCCCAGATGGTTTTCAAGCTGAATTCTATAAAGAATTTACAGGAATATGGGCTGGTCCACTTATGGGCATGTATAACTACGCATACAGTCAGGGCTGTCTCCCGCCTTCGCTGAAAGAGGCAAATATCTCTCTTATCCTTAAATAAGGAAAGGATCCAGAAGATTGTGCATCATACAGACCAATATCCTTGCTAAATCTAGATTTTAAAATCCTTTCTAAAACGTTAGCATTGAGACTAGAAAGGGTATTTCCACATATCATAAAGGAGGATCACACGGGGTTTATTAAGGGCCGTAGATCATCCAATAATATTAGAAGGGTTTTAAATATGATTCAAGCCTGCGATCAGGGAAAGATACCAGGAGTAGTAGTCTCATTAGACACGGAAAAGGCATTCGATAGGGTTGAATGGTCATATTTGTTTTACACATTGGAAAGGTTTGTCGTTGGAAAGGTGTTTACCAAATGGGTCTCAACATTGTATAGTGATCCCAAAGCAGTTGTGGTTACCAATGGATTAGGCTCAGATAGCTTCAGTGTGGGTAGGGGCTGCCGTCAGGGATGTCAGCTCTCGCCATTGTTATTTACGCTAATAATTGAACCACGAGCAGAAGCTATACGGGCTGATCCTAATATAACGACCCCGAGGATTGGTACAAGCAAATATAAAATTACCCTTTATGCAGATGTTCTTCTATTCCTCAGTAATCCTCTGATGTCCATGCCTCGCTTAATCCAAGTTATTAATACATTTAGCGCATTCTCAGGCTACAAAATTAATTTCTCAAAATCAGAGGCTATGCCAATGGGTGGCCTTGCTATGATACCCCACTTAGTGGACAGATCCCACTTTCCCTTTCGGTGGTCCCTGGAGGGTTTCTTATATTTAGGCATTTTTATTACCCCAGTATTTGATCAGTTATACAAGGCTAACTTTGTGCATTTACTGGAAAGGATAAGGCAGGACCTCCAGCGATGGGGAGACCTTCCAATTTCCTGGCTGGGTAGAATAGCACTAATTAAAATGAATGTCCTGCCCCGTCTCCTATACCCTATGAGAATGCTTCCGGTGATGCTGCCGAGGCTGGCACTACGTAAATTATATGGCTGGTTGGGTTCCTTTATCTGGAATCATAGACGGCCCCTCATTAAGCTGAAGAAGCAACAGCTTCCACAGGCAAGGGGAGGATTGGACTTTCCAGATTTTAGGAAATATCAGTTAAGTTCCCTGTTAAGTTACATAGCTGATTGGGTCTTGTCTGACCCGCAATCAATCTGGCTGGACATCGAGGCTTCTCAAGTAAAATGCTGACTTATTAACCTTTTATTTGCAGACAAGAGGAAAATCATTACTGATCACTGTAAAGACCCTATAATACTAAACACAATTAAAGCTTGGAATATAATGCGGCAAAATGAGGGCAACTCACATAAAACATCCCCCTATGCTCCGATAGTGGGAGCATGGGGATTTCAACCGGGGCTTACAGATGCCACTTTTAAACTCTGGAGATCCAGGGGTATCTCATGTTTAGGGGACCTATTTTAAGAAAGGGTCCTAATGTCTTTTGAACAGCTGTGTCAGAAATTCGGATGACCTCTTTCGATACTTCCAAATTCAAGATTATATACAGAAGAAGACTACGTTATTAGATAGTCTTTATAAATCAGATAGAAAATGTAGAGTACTATGATCAATGGGGGTATCTTCCATCAGTAGTATTTATCATTTATTACATGATGAAGTATTGGGAGATATGGACAATCTGCGTAAAACATGGGATCAGGATTTGGGACTAGAAATCTCTATAGAAACGTGGAATGACATTTGGGAAAATGCAAGAATCACCATCTGCAACAGAACTCAGGCTACCCAGCTGAAGATACTTCATAGGGCCCATATAGCACTGGATCGATTGGCAAAATCTAAGGCAGGAGCATCTCCAGTGTGTCCCAAATGTAAAATAGAGGTGGACATTCTTGTACATTGCCTATGGACCTGTCATAAGATCCATAGATACTGGACTAAAGTAGCAAGTACCCTGACAGAAATTTTAGGAACGGAAATTAAAGTGGACCCTGTATCTCTCCTTTTGGGCTTTTCGAACTTACCCTCCCTGGATATGCACGGGAAGAGATTATTTTCTATTCTCTCTTTCTGTGCAAGGAAAAATATTTTGGTAAACTGGGTGGCTGAGGGGCCCCCTGGACTTTCAAATTGGCACAGATTAATTATGGAATGTATTCTCCTTGACTTCCTTACAAATATGGTGCACCAAAAGACTGAATTATTTCATAAAATATGGCAGCCCTTCTTGAATTATATAAATACAGATACTTCGGCTATCCTAACAAGGGCTTTTATTTAATTGAGATTACGAACCTGGCTGGTCCGCGGCCCTTGGAAGAGGAATCCCGCACGAATACGGGTTTTGTTACATTTGATGTTAGCACATTCCCAGCATGTATCTCACTATCTAATTTCTGTGTTATCCGTTGTTTTTTTTTCTTCTTTCTTTTATTTGAATAATGTAAGAGACTTAATTATACACTCTGGTTAGTTGTAGGTTAGATTAGTAGTTAGTTGTGTTTTTCTTTTCTTTCTCGGTATTTTTCTTTTGTTAAATTTTGGCTATTATTTATTTAAGATTTAATTGTATATCAATGTTTGTACTTGAGAGTCTTGTTTATTTTTGTAAATTTGTAAAAATGTTAAATTTCTAATAAAAATATCTATTAAAAAAAAGAATATATTTACTGTCATCCTACAAAGACTAAATTTCAAATGAAAATCTTTGGGAATAGTTGCAACATTCATGTTACAGCGATAGTTCACCACTAAAATGAAAAAATAATGTTAATGCAAAGCCAAGTGCTTTGCTTACTTTAAAGGTAGAATTTAGAAGAGAAAACACAAATTGTATGAATAACAGTTACTTCAGTATTCTGGTTTTAAAAGTACGTTGCAAATTGAAAATCTATTGCACAGTACTGCATCGATCTCTCTTGTTGCTAAGTTTGTCCGGTTTGAACTATACGGTGGATTCAACGATTATGCTTCTGTGAACAGTCCTGGGTCTTTACTATGTCAAACATACTACATAAAGGCACATATATAACATCAGTATCTGTACTCCTTGGACCCACATTTCTGTCAGAAGGACACCTGAGTGTGGTGGACAAATACTAACAACTGGGAAAGAATCGCTAAAGACCAAGACTTCTGAAGGCTGACTGTTGGGAAGGACAGTCGAGGAGGCAAACAAAAACCAAAAGCTCAGCTGGTTGAGAAGAGGAACCAGAAAGAAACAGTTCACTGTCGTCTCTGCATCAACATATATCCACTTCAGGCACTGCTTACGTTAACCACCACTGCAGAAGCAATTCACACAATAAGTTTGCTTTAAAATATGGATCACGTCATAAGTTTGCATATCATCCTTGCGCAGGACCATGCTAATCATCCCTGTATCATTCCAATTTCGTCACTGGTAATTGATCTCTGTCTTATGAAATAGAAGGTTGCCAGCATCATTAGAAATGCAAGTATGTGCTGTGGTTATTGGAATGCACACATTTCAAACAGCAAATAGAGTTTGCTGCTAAATCGCAGAAGTGAGAGCCCATTTTAAGTAGACATGCAAAGTTAGCCGGTCAGTACAGGTCAGTACTGAAGGTATATTGTTGAATTGTGTGGACCTGAAGTCAGACCCAACATGACAAACAATGGCGTACCTTGATACAGACTTTAAATCTGGAAAACATGTAGAAAGTACCAGTTAGGCAACCGTATAAGTGTAGTGAAGATTGCATTTATTCTCAATTACTTCTATTAATTTAGGTTCATAGGGCAAAAATATCTTTCCTTACCAAAAAACACTGAAGATCACAGTGAACTCACTGAGGTAGGGCGAGGGTGACTGAACTGATGTCTGGTCAGGAGCTTATATACAAGAGAGGTTCTTAAGGATCTTCAAGTGCTCATTAGTATTCCACAAAATAGTTCAGACCTTTTTTTTTACAGCATGGAACACTTCACAAATTTGGATGTCATCCTTGTGTAGTGCCATGCTAACCTTTTCTGAATCATTCCAATTAAAGTTTTAGTGATTGGCCTCCGAATTGAGGCTTTTGAACTCTTATTTCTCCTTTACTTTTCTACTGAGGAAAAACATGCAAATTGCGGCAGCATGCAGGAAATTTCCATTAAATACACAATATTATATAAGATTGACAAACAACCAGATACACTAATACCCATCTAACTGTACAATGAATAAGACAAATGAAAGACCATTTCATTTATTAACATTAAAGTTGATTTATTTTTAAACAACTTCACTAGGTTGAATATTTTCCTGAAGCTCAATATTTAATTAGCATTTTCATAAATCTAACCTAGTTACGTGCACTGGTTTGACATTGGGAAGCTTTCCATCTTTTGGCAGATAATAATTAGGGAGCGACCCTGGGCACACAAGAGCACATGGGCATAAGAAACCCACGGTAACAGAGAAAAGCCTAAGATGTAATACCCACCACTGAGACTGATTCAGCTCCTGCGCACTAACTGGGTTCAATGATATTTACAATAAGGCCTCACAAAGTGCAGGAGCAAGCTGAAACTTTGGGAGCTGCGACGGATTTATGAGAGATGTGCTTCCACTATAGCAGAAAGGCCTCCCATACTTTCACAGGATCCCCGTGCTTTTCACCCCACTCTTTCGCATGCAGATACATTTAAAGGTTGTGACAATTTAAAAAGTTCAAAATCGGGTCACTGTATAGAATCATACAGCATGAAAACAAACCAGTTCCTGCTCCTGGCCTATATCCCTTGAAACCTTGCCTATTCATGCACTTCTCCAAATGTCTCTGAAGCACTGAAATTGTGCTCACATTCACCACTTCCTCAGTAAGCCCATTCCACACACGAAACACCCTCTGTGTAAAAAATTTGCCACATCATTTCTTTTTAAAATCTCTCTACCCTCACCTTAAAGTGTGCCCCCGGTTTTAAAATCCCCATCCTAGAGAAAAGACCATCAACCCTACCTAACATCCCTCATGATTTAGAAACTCCTACAACATCACCTCTCAGCCTCCGGTGCTCATGAAAAAAAATTTCTAATATAAGCAGAAAAAGGTTTTAAAACTTTGAGAATCATTTTGAAAGTTGCTCATAATTCTTTGTCGTATCGAGTATTTTCTCTCAACTGTTAACAGCCTATATTAGAGAGGTCAGGTTCGGTCATGTATTGCACCATCAGAACATACGATTAACTGAAGCAGCCGCTTGGGAAAACAAATCAGATGGCTGCTTGGATTGAAGGAGGGAAAATGATCATTAATCGGAAAGCTGCCACCACTGTTCTGGTCACAAAGCAAGCATTAGAAAACAATCAATCAATGCTGTTTTCAGATCACTGATTTTGTTGGAAACAAATAATAATAGCCTGTTACTATCCAAACAGGCACTGCACTGTAATGTAAAACAAATTTGAAAAACTTGCTATGGAAATTTTTTCATATTAAAGAACCTAACTTGTGTGTAAGAAAGAAGGACTCTAAATTTTATATTGGTTATTATTTTCATTGCCTTCCACTTTGTAATCCTTCCAAACCAAGGACATCTGCTGGTAGGATTTAGCTGTTGGACTTCACCACTGTATCCTGTAGAGGATTTCAAATATTTGCTTGAGCATAATCAGATTCTGTTTATAATGGTCGTGAAGTTAAACAATTGTCACTGTAATTTGTAGCAATCACAATAGCAAGATTAGAGCAAGCCAGTCAAGCATTTCAATCTGCGAGGAATTCAAGCATGTCCCTGCTGAGAGACAGGGGGATCCCTGTAAGTTTCCAGTCTTGATACTACCTTCCAAAAAGGTTTCAATTGAGCTCAAAAATTGTGAATCAGATTGAACACAGACCCAAGCAGAGAAAAGAAAAGTATAAATTCCTAAATTCATATTTAAATGGAAACCAGTTAGTTTCAGGCAAAACAATTTTTTAAGAAAGTGCAACTCACTAAGCATACTGAGTCATAGTTTACTATATCGAATGCATGCGTGTATTTCACACCCATAAATAGATAAATCATTCACATTCACAGACAATCAGTGCTGCAGATACCAGCAGGGTCTTTTCCAATTCAGTGTAACTGTGGAGGTTTATGCATAACAACAACAGAGCTTTGAGGAAGGGTCACTAGATCTAAAATGTTAATTCTCTCTCCACAGATGCTGCCAAGTTTGTCCAGCTATTTCTGAATTGTTTCTGATTTCCACTATCTGCAGTTCTTTGTTTTTTTCCATCACACATTACTTAACTTTCAGTTTGTAATTATTCAGAACCATTCAATAATCATTGAATTATTTATAATATGTCATCCATCTCTTTTTTCAGATACTTAGCAACTTGTGCTTATTTTTAAGCAGGCAAGATATATCGGTCAGTGTTGATACTATTTGCATACACACCTCCAGCATTCAAAGCAACATTCCTGGTCAATATGATCAGTTATTGGCCTTTCACCATACTCAAATACGGCCAGAACAGATCAAAGGTTCCTCTCTCCAAGAGGCTTAAAACTTAGCATAATTGAAATGGCATCATAACAGGAAAAGATAAAAATCAAACACTGAATGTATTCAATATATTGTTGGAAATTCCAGAAATGAACTGAAGTCCCACAACTGGCACTTCATTTGAAACGCTGGAGACATGTTGAAATATTACATAAATGAAAGCTTCTTCAGCAGTGGGAGATTTGAAAGACGATTTGATGGCATCTTGGATTGTAAAAAGAGATAACATTCAGGGTCTCTGGGACCGTGGTGAATCAAGGTCAGTTTAGGCACTATTCCTCATCTACTATGATATGTCAAGTCACAGGGATCCCCCATCCACAAATTCATGTTAAATGTAGCCTCCAGAGTAACCAAATAAGCCCCTAGGTAACCCAACCAGTCTGCAAACATACTCCATGAGCATCTCCATGATCTTTGCAGCTTTGGTTTGGGAAACTGGCAAACAATCATCACTCTCTTCTGAGTCTCCACGATCATAATCTTCTCTTTCTTCCATCCTTTCACTTTGATTTCCTGATCCAAGTCTTTAAAACTCTGCAGATCATCCAGGTGGTTTTGTTATCTTCATACTGTGTGGGTAGTGTTTTGACATTCACAAACATTCCAGTCACAAACAGTAGAAGATTTTTAGTGCCACCCATGTTGACAGAGACTATTGCAATCGTAGCTTCACTTTCCATTGTTGCACATTTTCAGGCTTGTTTCTGATTTCACTCGAGCAGAAGCCAAACTCTGCTCCCAAGTCAATGACACACTCATATGATAAACGTGCACAAATTTGGATAATCCAGGATTACCAGTCAGGAACTTGGACTGATCAAGGGCTTCCTTTCATGGACTTCCTCCGCCCTCGGCAGGAATGATAACTTAGCCACAACCAAATCAGACTCATCACAATTCCCTATATTCGTACCTAAGTAGTAATCCAGCACTTGTGACATTAATAAACTGACGTTGTAAGTAAATATCTTGAGAACTCACATCAAGTTTCATCAAGGTCAGAAGATCCTTCTTGGCAGCCTCTAAAATCGCATGCTGCTGTCTGTGATTGGTGATTACACTTGCTCGTTCTTCACCCTCAATGTAGTGGTAAACCACAGAAGGCTGCTCCATCATGGTTACACTCTTCTTTAGGGAAGACTATGGAAACAAAAAATTGATGTCAGATATCGCTAGCATGATTGCTTGCTACTTTTCAAAAACAGGATTAAATCTGCCCCAGCACTTTTTGTCTTAAAGCCAAATGCCTATCAGAACTGCTTGCTCGGCCAGCTGGCTCGGGGGAAATGTGTTCATTTTGCTCTCAGGCCCCTGTGTAATTGATACATTTGGTAGCAGAACTTACTCAGAAACGGTTGAAGACTTATAATCTCTATCTTGATACCTTCAGCTTAGGCCATAGGGCTCAGTTCAAATTTTCAAGTAGATACAATTTTTCAACTTGTCAAGAGGAATCTAAAAGGAAGTCGAACTAGAATCATACTGCATAAACATAAGTGAACAATTTGTCTTGAAGTCTGACATAATGTCATGTTGTCTCTCACACATTTTCTTAAATTCCATAGTATTCAATAGGATCCATGAAACAAAGTATCATTGTAAAGCTTATTGAACTGAACTTCTTTCTTACAGAGACCTATGAAGAAACTATCAGAGTGCCCAGGGTACTGCAGATGCATGCAAACTCTGTTTCAAATCAAGCAAGATCTAAAACAAGTCAATGCTTATAAGCTTAAAATCACTTTGGTGGCACAAAATAAACCTACTGACAAACGTAATAGTGTCAAGACCATCTTCCAACAAAATCACCTGTTAGTTTAGTTGCCTAATAAGGACTGCATGTTTCCTTCCCATAGGGAGGTAGTCCACTTTCCCAAGCTCAGGACTACTTGCTCAGGGTTTAACCAGCTCTGAACATTCGGCACCAAGTGTACCTGCTTGGAGCTACTTAGACCACACATCAAGACTCTACTTCCTTCTCTTCCTTTCTCCTTCTGAGAAGGGATAAAAATCATAATGACATAATTCTTTATTGCAAAATGTACAGACTGTGGTTAAAAACTATGAAGAATGTGCCACTCAAATACTGTATTCATTCATGATTTTTAAATATTGCCCAAATTTTCTATAACAGATTTACACATGGTGCTCTTTATATTATGATACCACATTTATACGAACATTACAGAAAAGAAATGCACATATTAGCTGTGACTTGTGTAACCAAATCCAGATTAAAATGGAAGTTGACGTTTAACGAAATTAACTTTTCATGTCAGAAATCCCTCTGAAGAAGGGTTAACAGACCTAAAAGGTTAATTCTGCTTTCTCTCCACAGATGCTGCCAGACCTGTTTAGTTTTTCCAGCAATTTCTGTTTTTGCAACTCATTTCTAGTACCTGCACTTCTTTCGTTTTTTTTAATCCAAAATTAAAAGCAATTGCCTTCCAAAGCATGATAAATTTAAAAGCCTATCAGATTGAAAGCCAGTAACCCACAGCACAACTAACTCAGGAGCGCTGTTGGTTGGTTGGATTGACATTAAGGTGGAAGCTTTTGATGTTTGAAGTCATTATCTTACTTGTTCACCGTACCTATTTAAATACTATTACTTTGTGGGTTTTTTGTTTACAAAGATTCTTTTACTATTTCAATTCAACTTTGGAGTCCTGCCACTTATTTCCGTCAGCTTGGTTTTTCCACACTTTATACTCCTTAAATAAATATGATCATCAAGGCATTCTAACAGATTTCAAAGTTCTCTGGTATTCTTAGAATCAGGATTCTTAGAAGTACAATATATAGATTAATGCTTGAATTTAAATGATTCCTTACCCTAATGAAACCTTAGAAAACAGCATATACAATTACTTTTGAAGTGCATGAATTATCATCATTTAAGCAAACATGACATCCACTGGGTCCATCATTATTTAGAATGGAAGGTTTTTTTTCAAATTTAGTATTGGTACAGAACTGAGGGCAAGTTTGATGCAGGTTGCCCTACTCAGTTTTAAATCCACTTAGCACTCCCTGTTGATTTTGGGACCTAGAACCTGGACTGAAATCAGTATGTACCTTGACAGCAGACATGACAGGACTGGAACAACGTTCCTCCGCTGACTGGCTGATCCTTGCCCTTTCATAAGCCATATCCATGTCAGATTTACTGCTGGTCGCTCCTCCTGCAACAACAACCACCAATGATCTCAAAGCGAGAGAGCAAATTATTAATCCAATTTCACAAAGATTGTCATCTGTATTAAACATCTGGTTTATACAAACATAACCACGATACTGGTTCGCAGATTCACTTTACAGACAAATGAAACCAATTTGTCAATTTGGGGTCTGGATTATATGTAATTATTATTTCCTCTGTGAAAGTGCTCAAATTTGGTTTGCAGTCCACTAATAAAAGGATTCAGTGCCTGGAGTTGAAACCTCAGTTTCATGGCGGGGGAGTATTTCTTAGTTTGTGATTATTGGGAATAAATCTACACCCAAATGAAAAATTAACAAAGCTTTCAGCACCACAGGAACAACAAATGAGCCAGGAGCGATGACAGCATGTCTTGATCTGATATAACCGAAGTGAGCAATACGTCAAAGGGGAAGAGCATCTTTAAATTGAACCATCAAGCAGCAAGGTTGTTTTGCACACTTTGAAATAAGTGTTAAGCAACATCGCTCAGTTTAAAGCTGAAGATGCCATTTTATTTCAATAAAATAGATTTGTTACTGCAATCTCTGTTAGGTATATACACAAATGGCAGTGACACCTCATTTTCCCTAAGCTGCATCAAAACTACTATGCATCATTGATTACAGTCACATAATCACAGCTCTATAAATGGGAAAAGAAAGATATCAATGTGCAAATTCTGACCAGGCTGCTCATAGTGATTACAAGTGAGGGAAACTGACATGCCAGGCATGACCAAATTAATCTTAAATGCTCTGCTTGAAATGATCGGCACTCCCAGACAAGAATTAGCTACTTAAGGAAAGCTACTTGATGGATAGCACCATGACTTAGTGATTAGTAATGCTGCCTCACAGCGTCAGGGACCAAGGTGACTGTCTGTGTGGAGTTTGCACATTCGCCCCATGTCAGTGTGGGTTTCCTCCAGGTGCTCCGGTTTCCTCCCACAGTCAAAAGATGTGGGGGTTAGTTGAATTGGCTGTGCTAAATTGCCCATAGTATTCAGGAATGTGTTGGTTATGTGCATTAGTCCGGGGAAATGTAGAATAATAGCGTACGAGAATGGGTTTGGGTGGGTTACTCTTTGGAGAGTTGGTGTGGACTCATTGCACCACTCTAATCTAGACTCTGATTTCCAGCATCTGCAGTCCTCACCTTTGTCTTATAATGCCAAATAGCCTGTTAACACACTATAGGGATTCTATGATGCATTACAGTGACTTCTAGCATGTCTCAAACTAATCCAGTCAAGGTCAGCATCTTCAGAAATACGAGAAAGAAAACTGCAAGGAATAATCTAACACAATTTAACAGAGTATGAGCAGTGATCCTATGTATTTGTTTCTCTTTTGGTTTTAAGTGTTTGGTATGAACAACGAATAGCCCAATAAAAATACTAAATGTGCATCTGTATTAACTATTAAAATAAAAACCACGCAACCTTTTTGTCTATTCTGACACTTGGATTATGGGATGGAGGTCTTTGGTGAACCAAGAAAATAGCTGCACACTCCACACACATCTCATTTGAAAAGATCCAGGAAACCTAAATTGCTGTGGATGTTTTGGTTGCATCCGTTAATTGGCGGTAGGTTTTGAGCCCAAAGCCAACCTGGGTATTGCTACACATGAACTAAATATCACGTGTGGTGGTCTGGCCTAGCCAGGTCTGCAGAGAGGCTCCTGCAGTACACAAAAGGAAGAAAGAGTCTGGCAGATCACCCCAAGATAGGGTAGATACTTCACATCATACCCATATCTGATGATATAATACTTTCCATGTGGCAGAGTTCTTTACACTTTCTAGACCAACGAAGTGGAATTCCTGGAATTCATGCTTACCCCCCTGTTGTCAAGTGGAGCACTGCCACCACCGCTCAATCAAAATGGCCAAATTTAGCAAATGACCGGGAAGAAAATTTGATACCTACCTGGTTTGGCCAGCTCAGTACCAGTTTCATGACCCTAACTACCTAGGGCAGAAAACAAGGCATTCAAGTGTTGCCAATATCATGCTGCATACACTAGTCACTGACCTGGGATATCCAAAGGCACAGAGACTGAGCGCCATCTCTTGTTTAAACAATCCCCTGCCACATTCTTGTAATCTGAAATAAGGAATAAAGAAAATTCTAATAGATCTTAATCTTAAAAAATATCTGGCTGATCTGTCTGAACAGGCTGATTAACAAGACCTACAAAGAAAACTGACAATGTGATGTAGCTCAGTTAGGAAGTATATGCTATGCACAGTGGTAATGTCTTGACCTCTGAGCTGGGAGGCTTGGGTTCGAGTGCCATCTGCTCCAAAGATGGGTAGTGACATCTCTGAACAGGTTGGTTAGAAAATATCTATATTGGTACCATAAATGTCTCAGAACTGACAACCAGACTTCTCCGACCACTGGGATTCAAGACAATCCATAAATCGACACCCACGCTCAGACAATAACTTGCCAGGACAAAAGACCCATTACCCATCATGTGCAAGACTCACGTAATTTACAAGATTCCATGCAAAGATTGCACAAAAACACTAGATAGGACAAACAGGCAGACAACTAGCAATCTGCATCCATGAACACCAATTAGCCATTAAACGCCACGACCAGCTGTCCCTGGTAGCCATATGCACAGATGACAGGGACCACAAATTTGACTGGAACAACACAATGACCATAGGACAAGCTAAACAGAAGACAGCCAGAGAATTTCTAGAAGCATGTCACTCATCCACAGACTCTATCAACAAGCACATAGACCTAGACCCGGTCATTACAACAAACAACTGGAACTAGCAGCCTGAAGCACCAGGCACGGAACAAAATAAATTCCAGAGGACACAGTACAGCAGCGCTTCACAGGGGGTCCAAAGCACTGAAGATGTCACCCAGACAGGGGAGGAAACATCTGCAGATCAACGTCTCAGCTCGGTGAACATACTCCAACCATGACAACCAACACCCGAGCTACAAATCTTTATGCAAACCTTGAATATTGGTACCAGGGCGCTCTTGTGATGTCATGGTAGCATCCCTGCTTCTGAGCTAGGGGGCTTGGATTCAAGTCCCACCTGCTCCAGCAGAGTGCAATAATCTCTCTAAACAGGTAAATATGTGAATATAACTATTTTCTATGGGAATCACTGGTCATTTCACTTTTTCCATAGCCAACAGCAGAAAGGTCCATCCATTATTATACAACAGACCTAACCAAGTGTATCAATAATCCTGAGTATCGGTTGGCAGTAATGCTGTGCTTACTACTTTTGTGCCTAGTTTCAAATCTAGCACAGACTGACAGTATCAATCTCATCTCATGTGAAATGCGCTCAGGACTTTCACATTTATGCCCTGGCAGACCTCAGAAATACCCGAGTGAATGTCCATAAAAGAACGACAATGATGACTGGCCTGGAAAATAGGAAGGATCAGGTATATTGAGAGTCTTTCGCAGCAGTTGGGAACCATGCAATGCTGAATGAAGCTCTGTGTAGTCTAGCTGACTGGCCGGTGCTCGAGACCGAATAGGAGTACCATAAATGCAGCACAGCACAACACAATTGAAAACTTCAAAGGCAACTTTAAAGTGATTGAAAAATTACAATTATGAAGTGTTCTACTCACATAGCATCCACAATTATTAAACTCAATTCAGCATCCCTCTCCACATTTCATATGGCATCAGGCCAAACACGAGCAAGGAAACCGCCTGCTGATTAACACCAACCTAACTGATGAATCAATCCTACTCCATGTTGAACACTACTGAGGAAGCACTGCAGGTAAAGACATAAGCTTCAACATCCATCACCAAAACTGGATTTTAACACCACTATTTTCTGAGCTGCTGAGTCTTAAACCGCATTGCTGCTAGATTTAGGTGGGGAGGGGGAGCATTTGCTGAATGAATAAGAAAAACAAAAACCTTATTTGACCTTGTCTTTAACAACCATCCTGGAGCAGATGAGTTTGTCCACAAAACGCAAAAGTGACCACAGCACAACCACTGTGGAGACAAAGTCCCATCTTCACAGTGAGAATACTCTCTATCCTGTTGTGTGGCACTACCACACTGCTTAACAGGCCAGACTTTGGACAAATCTCGCAATTCAAAACTAGGCATCTCTGAGGTGCCATGGGCCATCAACTGCAGCAGAATTGTATTCAACAACAATCTGAAACACATGGCCTGGCATATCCCTGACTCTGCCATTACCATCATGCTGGAAGATCAACACAGGTTCAATGAAGTATACAGAAACACCAGACATCTAAAGATGAGGTGCTAACAAGGTGAAGCTACACCACAGAACTCCTCACATGCTCAACAGAAAAACTTGAAAGTGACAGGGTTAAACAATCCCATACCAACAGATAAGACCTAACCTCTGCAATACTGCCACATCCAGTTGTTAATGGAGGTGGACAATTACAACACAGTGGAGGAGGCAGCTCCACCAATATCCCATCCTCAACAATGCAGAGCCCAGCAGATCAGCACAAAGCACACTACGTGAGTCACTTGCAAACATTTTTCAGCTAGGATTACTGCATGGACAATGCATCTCAGCCTCTACCTGAGGTCTTCTAATTCATAGTGAGCAGTCTTCAACTAATTCTATTTACTCCATATCAAAGTATCAAGAAATGACTAAAGGCACTGGATACTGAAAAAGGCTATGGGTCCTGACGTCATTCGGCAAAAGTGTTGAAGACTTTGCACTCCAGCACCGACTGTGCCCCTAGTCAAGTTCCTCTAGTACAGCATCTTTTCACACATGTGGAAAATTGTGCAAGTATGGATTGTCCACAAAAAGCCAAAAAAAAAAATCTAACAGCCAACTACTACCCTAATGATAAAATTGGGCAGATTCAACAAGGTTTCGTCAAGGGGAGGTCATGCCTGACAAACATGTTAGAATTCTTTGAGGGAGTATTGAGCAAGTTAGACAAAGGAGAGCCAGTGGACGTGATCAATTTGGATTTCCAGAAGGTACCAGGTGCCACACAGCACAATGCTATATAAGATAAAAACCCATGGTATTGCGGGCAATATACTGGCATGGATAGAGGATTTGCTGACTGGCAGAAGACAGGGAGTGGGGGTAAAGGAGTCTTTTTCAGGACGGAAGCTGGTGACTAGTGGAGTTCTGCAGGGATCAGTATTTGGACCACAATTATTCATGTTACAGATTAATGACCTGAATGAAGGAACTGAGGGCATTGTTAAGTTTGCAGGTGACACAAAAATAGGTAGCATTGAAGAAGCAGGGAGGCTGCAGAAGGACTTGGACAGGCCAGGAGAGTGGGCAAAAAAGTGACAGATGGAATACAATGTTGGAAACTGTGAGGTTATGTACTTCAGTAGGAAAAACAGAAACATACAGCATTTTCTAAATGGGAAAAGGCTTTGGAAATCTGACGCCCAAAGGGATTCAGAAGTCCTAGCTTAGGATTTTTTTTTTTTATTTTTTTTTTAAGGTTAACGTGCAGGTTCAGTTGGCAGTTAGTGCTCCAGTGAGGCTCAGTGCAAGCAGGAAGGAACAGCACCAAATCTTAGGGTCTGAGACACTTCCTTCCATGTCCTTTACCCATTCCCACATCTCGGGCAGTCATGAAAAGGGCTGCTTTTATGCTCAAAACATCAATTCTCCTGCTCCTTGGATGCTGTCTGACTGGCTGTGTTTTTACAGCACCATGCTCTTCGATGCTTTCAGCACAGCGTACCCACTTTTGCCTACTCATTGTCCCCATTTCTCCTTTTCTGGTTTATTATTAACCATCCCTTTGAGTGCTTAACTGTCACTCTCTCTCTCTGGGTTCTGTCTCCACCTATCTGCTCACTCCTTTCCCCCTCCCTTCCCTAACATCAGCATAAATATTAATTTTCCCTGCTACTTTCAGTTTGCAAGAAGGGTCACCAGACTTGAAACATTAACTCTGCTTTCTCTCCACAGACACTGCCAGACCTGCTGAATTTCTCCAGCAATTTCTGTTTAGGTGATACAGAGGAACCTTGATTATCCAAATATCCGAATATCGGATCATCCAAAGATGATTTCAAGGTCCCGCAAAAATGTTACATCAAAGAGGTAAGTGTATCTGACTTACCTGTACTGAGGAAGATATGAAAATGCTGGCAAAAACAAAGAAACACAAGCAGCTCAAGCAACAGTGGCTGGATATGTCTTAGGTAAGGGTTGTTACACAGCCCATTGCGTAATTAAGTGTTTTACAGTATTCCTGGCACTTTACCAGATAGTTAATTTTAAAAAAACAGCCGAGAACGTAAATGCATGCACAAGGCAGGGCTTCCATCTTTCTATTGCGAGACCGAGTTCCAGGAAACTGATAGTGTAAGTGGTTTTGCGATCATACCAGCTGTTCGGGACCTTGTTTAATGCTGGGATTTCATGGTATGGGTGTAGTTCTTCTTCATTTAACCTGTAACTTGCAGACTGCAAAGATTAGTTTGTTTCAATGGCAGACTCATTAAAATTACAGATTTAAACAAATTCTCCGGTACAGCACAGTGTTAGATCAGTATGGTTTCCCCTGTTTAAGTTGAAATAAGTTATCTGAATCATCAATTATCCAAACAAAATTGTGCCCGCCTATCTCGTTCGGATAATCAAGGTTCCTCTGTACCCAAATTCCTAATTTAGATTCCTTTTACAACTAATTCCTGGATAGATATTTTCTAATCTACCTGCCCACAAATGTAACACACCTCTGGAATGGGTGGGACTTGAACCCAGGTCTTTTGGCTCAGAGGCAGTAATACAACTGCTGCACCATAACAGCCCTCATTCCCGGGTATCAGCTATATTGGAATTATCTGAATTTGATTTCCAGCTATAATTCATTCCTGCTCTGTTATCCTATATTCCAGCCACCTGGAAGTCTGAACTGGATTTCAGTCTGCAATGCATTGTTGAAGTGCCTTTATGTACTGACAAGGATAAACTGTGCACTGTTGGGGCTTTTGTCCTTAATTATAAATAACATTAATATGTATAATGGTAACAAAAAAATTGTAATAGCTGACAACAAAGCAGGGATTACTGCCCTTGCTGAAAATGCTGCATTCATTATGTGTGATCAGTACCAAGTAAAACATGTAAACTGATAATAAACAAAAGTGGAGCAAAATTCCAGAACAAAACAGACTCGCCAATTGCAAGACCTGAGTTGAATGTTTGGAGGTGCCATTCCTCTGGCATTTTAAGATGAGATGCTTTCTCTATTAAGTAATTACATACACAAAATGTGTTTACTGTGTACCTACTTGCTTTGTTCGTGTGGAGAGTACAATGAATCTAAAGTCTTAGAACATAGAACATAGAAAAATACAGCGCAGTACAGGCCCTTTGGCCCTCGATGTTGCGCCGATCCAAGCCCACCTAACCCACACTAGCCCACTATCCTCCATATGCCTATCCAATGCCCGTTTAAATGCCCATAAAGAGGGAGAGTCCACCACTGCTACTGGCAGGGCATTCCATGAAATCACGACTCGCTGAGTAAAGAATCTACCCCTAACATCTGTCCTATACCTACCACCCCTTAATTTAAAGCTATGCCCCCTCGTAATAGCTGACTCCATACGTGGAAAAAGGTTCTCATGGTCAACCCTATCTAAACCCCTAATCATCTTGTACACCTCTATCAAGTCACCCCTAAACCTTCCTTTCTCCAATGAAAACAACCCCAAGTGCCTCAGCCTTTCCTCATACGATCTTCCTACCATACCAGGCAACATCCTGGTAAACCTCCTCTGCACCTGTTCCAGTGCCTCCACATCTTCCTATAGTATGGCGACCAAAACTGCACACAATACTCCAGATGCGGCCGCATCAGAATCTTATACAACTACAACATGACCTCAGGGCTCTGGAACTCAATTCCTCTACCAATAAAAGCCAGTACGCCATATGCCTTCTTCACCGCACTATTTACCTGGGTGGCAACTTTCAGAGATCTGTGTACATGGACACCAAGATCCCTCTGGTCATCCACCCTACCAAGTATCCGACCATTAGCCCAGTACCCCATCTTTTTGTTACTCTTACCAAAGTGAATCACCTCACACTTACCTACATTGAACTCCATTTGCCACCTTTCTGCCCAGCTCTGCAACTTATCTATATCCTGCTGTAACCTGACACATCCTTCCTCATTGTCAACAACTCCACCGACTTTCGTATCATCCGCAAACTTGCTCACTCAACCTTCTAGCCCCTCCTCCAGGTCATTTATAAAAATGACAAACAGCAATGCTCCCAAAACAGATCCTTGCGGAACACCGCTAGTAACTGCACTCCAAGATGAACCTTTACCATCAACTACTACCCTCTGTCTTCTTCCAGCCAGCCAATTCCTAATCCAAACCTCCAACTCACCCTCAATGCCATACCTCCGTATTTTTTGCAGTAGTCTACCATGGGGAACCTTATCAAACGCCTTACTAAAATCCATATACACCACATCTATCGCTTTACCCTCATCTACCTCCTTAGTCACCTTCTCAAAGAATTCAATAAGGTTTGTGAGGCACGACATGCCCTTCACAAAACCATGCTGACTACCCTTGATCACATTATTCCTATCCAGATGTTCATAAATCCTATCCCTTACAATTCTCTCTAAGACTTTGCCCACAACAGAAGTGAGACTCACCGGCCTATAGTTACTTGGGTTATCCCTACTCCCCTTCTTGAACAAGGGAACCACATTTGCTATCCTCCAGTCTACTGGCACTATTCCTGTAGACAACGAGGACATAAAAATCAAGGCCAATGGCTCTGCAATCTCCTCCCTTGCTTCCCAGAGAATCCTAGGATAAATGCCATCAGGCCCAGGGGACTTATCTATTTTCACCCTTTCCAGAATTTCCAACACCTCTTCCCTACATACCTCAAAGCCGTCCATTCTAATTAATTGTGACTCAATATTCACATTGGCAACAATGTCCTGTTCCTGAGTGAATACTGACGAAAAGTAGTCATTCAGTGTCTCCCCAATCTCTTCAGCCTCCACACGCAACTTCCCACTACTATCCTTGACTGGACCTATTCCTACCCTAGTCATTCTTTTATTCCTGACATACCTATAGAAAGCCTTAGGGTTTTCCCTAATCCTACCAACTAAGGACTTTTCATGTCCCATCCTTGCTGCTCTTAGCTCTCTCTTCAGATCCTTCCTGGCTACCTTATAACTCTCAATCGCCCCAATTGAACCTTCACACCTCATCTTTACATAGGCCGCCCTCTTCAATTTAACAAAGGATTCCAATTCCTTATTAAACCACGGCTCCCTCACACGACCCTTTCCTCCCTGCCTGACAGGTACATACTTATCAAGGACACTCAATAGTTGCTCCTTGAACAAGCTCCACATATCAATTGTGCCCATGCCTTGAAGCCGACTTTTCCAAGCCACGCATCCTAGGTCGTGCCTCACCGCATCATAATTTCCCTGCCCCCAGCTATAACTCTTGCCCTGCAGTGCACACTTATCCCTCTCCATCACTAGAGTAAAAGTCACCGAATTGTGGTCACTGTCCCCAAAGTGCTCACCTACCTCCAATTCTAACACCTGGCCTGGTTCGTTACCCAGAACCAAATCCAGTATGGCCTCACCTCTTGTTGGCTTGATGACAATGGATTCACGCTTAACTTATCAAATTCATCTTTAGTCTGCCAGCTCTCTTCACAGAAATCCAGTAATCCACAGTTTCTCAATCTACAATACAATTTTTCTCTGAAATGCAATGACTGTTGAAGATATTTATAATAATTATGATAAATGGGGAACTTCAAAAAGAAAACCCAAATATATTACTGTTGCCTTATTGCTGACGACCTAGCAGTAATAGGAGATTCACAGGGACAAAATGTTGGTCGGGAAGCATTGTTTATTTACTTTGTTCTATGGAGGGCCCCCAGACCCCAACGAGGTTTTACAACTGAATAGTTGATCGTGTGTGCAATACTCAACTGGGGACTGTGGCCAACTTTGGGTTTTCGTACAACTGCTTTTGGAAATCCTTCCTGTTATATGCATACATAATTCACATGCCGTTGAACTAGGTAGATTACTGAGTTGCTCCCTTATTTTTCTACACCCCATCTAAATTTCCAAGTGTACTTTAATGGTCAGCGAGTACCCCATGTTGTGTTTTAAGTTGTGCACCCTGACTGACAGCTTTACAGGGGTGCCAGACAAACATTCGATTTTTTCCCCCTGGTTGAATTTCAAAAAAGTTTCTGGATGGATTAATAATGGGAAAAGAAGCAGAAGCAATATCAAAGCTGCAACAGAGATCACAAATCCTTTCTTAAGGAACTGAATAGTCATCTGACCAAGTCACCAGCACTGATGTTGCTTCTTCAGCTCAGCAACAATTTTGCTGGATGGTGTTCTATGATGAGACATGGGACACTTTACCATTGAATCCCTACAGGAAGTAGGCCATTTGGCCCGTTGATTTCATACCAATCCTCTGAAGAGCATCTCACCCTGACCCACCAGGCCCCTACCCTATCCCTGTATTTCCCATGGCTAATCCACCTAGCATGCACATCCCCGGACACCACAGAGCAATTTAGCATGGCCAATCCACTTAACCTGCATATCTTTGGACTGTGGGAGGAAATCCATGCAGACATGGGGAGAATGTGCAAACTCCACATAGACAGTCACCCGAGGGTAGAATCGAACTTGGATCCCTGGACCTGAGAGGCATTATTACTAACCACTGAACCACCGCGTTGTTCCATAAATGCAAGTTACTACAGGCATGTAAGTATTAAAGAATTTTGAATGTCTATCTGGTGCTACAGCAGCACAACCTGAAGAAAGGTTAGGATTGAAACTGAAGAGGTTAGACTGGAATCCTGAGGGTAAACCAGCAGCCTTAACATGCTTGCTTCAGCACCATTTCCTCACAGGTTACAAAAATATCTCCAATCACCTGTTTGCTTTCTATAAAAAAGGATTAGTCATACAATTAAACACATTATTATTTCCTTATGCTTGCTTTACTTAACATACTGGCATTGGCTGCTACAAATGTACTGTATATTCAGACAAATCTGAGGGATGGCGTGAGGAAGTAACATTTCAGGCAGTGGAACTCTGCTTCATTCTATTCTGTCTATTTGTACACTCGCGTTTAAATTGAGCTCTGAAAGATCATTTACTATTCACCCAAAAAAGTAACCCTATTTGACTGGAAACAGGCTAAATTAACATCAGGGCGATACTAATCATTAACCCAAAGATGTTGCAGCTTCAAGTGCAAGTCAGCATCCTCATGGTATCAAGTTTCCTCGCTTTTCCAACTGCCATAATGTTAAGATAACAAAATTAGAATGCCTCAAACAATGTGCTTTATTTAAGCGTGGCATGGGCTGCGATTCAAATCAGGTTGTACAATCACCTTCACAATGAGGGAGAACTGGCTAAACTAAAAATATACATGACAGTATCTTAAAGAAAAGAGGAAAATAAAAACAGGCTCTGCTTTTAAATATGAATCCATCTGTGAATTTTAGATTCTCTGAATGCTCTCTGAAGTATTAACCAGTTAGATCTTTTGTGATGCTTATAGGTCCTGCTCTATACTTCCATAAGATTGTACTCTTACCACAGATTTTAGGAGATTGCAACTTTTTTAAAGAAATCTGGCTTCGATCAATAACTGCTGTCAAAACGATTAGTGATTACTCTGCCATATATAGCTGAAATCTGCACAGACAGATCAGTACTTGCATGACCTAGCTGCAATTCTTTTTTATATTTCCTGTCCCAGTTGAAGCTCACAGACTCACGGTCATGCAGCGAAGGTGGTGACTATTCAGTCCATCACTTCTCTACTGGCTCTTTGAAAGACCAATCCAAACAGCCTGACTCCTGTACTTTCTGCATAGTCCTGTAAAGTTTGCCTTTTCATTTTCTCTTTGGAAGATTACTATGGAATCTCCTTTCAGCATTCTCTCAGGCAGTACATTCTAGATCATAAAAGCTCACTTCATAAAGTGAAATTCTCATTCCTCTGGTTATTTTGACAATTCTCCCAACTGTTTTCTCAGGTTTTTGACACTCCTGCCATTGGAAACAGTTCCTCTCTATTCACTGAGGGGCAGGGGGTGTAGATAAATAGTGTGTTAGAGAGAAGAGGAGGAAGTGCACCCAAGTGTGTGTTTGTGCATGCAAGTGCCAAGGCAAAGATGCCATCTATGCAGAATTCAGAGAGCCTCGGAGGCAAAAGCTGAGGATTTTGCATAGTATGTCATAGTGCAAGTAGTGAAGCTACATGTGGATGGGCAGGAGAGCAGTGCTATGGAAAGGTGGGGTGCTAGAGAGGGTGAATCCACAAGATGGGATGGAAAAGAAAGGCTGAGAGACAGGAAGAGAGGGAGACATCAGGGCGTTCCAGGGGAGGGAGATTGAGGCTAGGGTGGAGAGAGAGAAAAGCTGAAAAGGTTTAAACCTGTTTACAAAGGAACACTCAGCTAACTAGGAAAATGCGTTCACTGAGGTAATTAATTCCCTGCCAATGATTATGGAATCTCTAATTTGAAGCTATATATTTTCAGGACCTACTATATGAGGAAGTGTGTACTAGATGCTTTAGATTAGATTAGATTAGATTCCCTACAGTGTGGAAACAGGCCCTTCAGCCCAACAAGTCCACACCGACCCTCCGAAGAGTAACCCACCCCCCTCTGACTAATGCACCTAAACACTATGGACAACTTAGCATGACCAATTCACCTGAGCTGCACATCTTTGGACTGTGGGAGAAAACCCACACAGACATGGGGAGAATGTACAAACATTACACAGGCAGTCACCTAAGGCTAGAATCGAACCTAGGACCCTGATGCTGTGAGGCAGCAGTGCTAACCACTGAGCCACCGTGCTGCCCCTGCTGTTAATTAAAACTTTAACGATTATTAAATTTAAATCTGAGATTAAAGCAACTACATGGTTAACATGTTCCAATTTTCACAAGTGACGGAAACGCATAAGCTGTGACCTTACTAGTCTGTCTCAGAATAAAAACTGATGATTGATTTAGCATCAATTAACATTTACAAAACAGAATCCCAAATAACGCCACCTTTTGTCGGAAGAAATGTTTCCTAATCTTAACTGCAGGAAGGCTCTAATTTTTCTTCTAGATTCAGCAACTGGTCAAAATAGTTTCTCTCAGTTACTTTTAGTTATTTGAAAGCATTGATTAAATTAACCCTTCACTTTATAAATTAATTGGAATAGAACCATGGTTTCCATAATCTCTCCTCATAATTTAACTTTGACTGAGAGGAGAGAAAAAAATTAGATAAAGGCAGGATAAAACAAGTCAAAGTACTGCCAGGAATTATTGTTAATTTTAAAATAAGTTTGAGAGTCAGAGATTGCATCCAAATATGATTTGAAGTGGATGGTGATCTTGATTCTGACTGCAATAGAAGTTATGGATTAAAAGATTAAAGAAAACAAAGACAACTGCATTGGAGCTACAGGAAGAAATGATAATTAAAAACATCGCATTTATTTTGGCCCTAAATTGATGAAAGAAGAGCAAAATGTGGACACGTAAATAAACACTGAGACCACATTTCCTGCAGGCTTGCCAGACTTCAATCCACCCAATATAGATCATAGCTATACAAGTAAATATTTGTACAATAAACCAAACGGAGCAATCAATCTCAAAACACCAGCACGTTACAGCACAAACAGTGATCACGCCATTTCAAGAGCACAAAGGTCATGAATATGCAGCTGCTGGGACTCTAGTCTGCATTTACTGCAACTTGATCACTAAACCTGTAAAAAAAGTTATATTTTAGTAATCTCCTTGTAGGTATAAAGATCTTGACTGGAAGCAAAGAGAGGGGATGAAGTTCACGAGTGTGGTGAGCAAACTGTACAACAAATGCCTTTTAAAATTATTTACTGAATTTGCATGCTGACTTTTTGACAATGTACAAGTCACCTGTAGTACAGCATGTGCAGTCACTCTCCAATTCAATAATAATCTTGTTTATTTTTCTCACCAAAGCAGATAAAACCATATTTCTAACATTATACTCAATCCAAAAAGGTTGTGCTCACTCAGCCTATCAGCATTCGCTGGCAGATTCTTCACATCTGTCTCACAACTTGCGTTCCGGTGTATCTTTGTACTGCCAGCAAATCCCATTCCAATATACTACAGCAGCAAATGCCAAGCCACCTAAGAAGATGGTGGTGGAGTGATATTGTCCCTGCACTGACATTGCAGACATCCGGGCTATTGCACTAGAGGGACAGAGTCAGATCCCACCACGTGGAATTTAAATTCAATGAATAAAACTGGAATATAAAGCTTGTTTAGGTAATGTAACCATGACAACCATCATTGTATTTTATTCAAGCCCATCTGGTTCACTCATGTTCTTTAGAGGAGGTGGTTTTCTATCCTCACTTGGTCAGACTTATGCACAGTTTTAGATCCGCAATACGAAGTTCAATTTTAACTGCCATCTGAAATGGTTCAGCAAGCCACCCAATTTGATGGATGTGCAGGAAGTGCTGGTATTGCCAGCGACATCCATATCCTTTGAAAGAATACACTTTCGCCCTAGTCGTTGATAAAGATTGTAAATAGTGAAGACCCGAGCACTGATCCATGTGGCAGCTCGTTAGAACTTGACAATCTGAAAATATTAGTAACTAACGGTTAGTCACCCAATCCTTGGTCCATACCAATATATTACCTCCAATACAATGAATGCTCAACTTGTGTGATAACCTCTGAGATGGCACCTTATCAAATGCCTTTTGTAAATTCAAACACACTATATTCACAGATTTCGCTATGATGCCTTGATTATCACACTGTTACAACACAGTGGTGAACCCTTCTGCGAACTAAACCAAACACCCAGAAAAGTTCACCTCACTTTATAAGCTGTTAAAGTATGAGCGACAGAGAACTCCCAAATTACATTATTTAAAGAAAATATATCAATTTATTCATTAACTCTAAAAGTGAACATTAAACAACAACTATTTACAACTCTAAGCCTCTTTTCTCTTCACTGCTTGTTATCTACCTCCAACTGTATAACAATATACTGTTCCAATTACAATCCGTATTAAAATTACATCAAGTTTATTTCAAAAACACACAGTGGCTGTTGTCTCTGGTGTCTTTCTCCTTTTGGCTGAAGATCTCCCTGTCTTTTACTGCAAAGGTAGTTTCACACAAAAAAGGTACCTTTGATAGAGTGTGCTTTGAATAGCAGTCTGTCTTTAGATGGCAGTTACTCTGTGTCTAACTTTCAAACTGCCTGCCTCTTTTATTCCCCCAACATCGAACTGCCTCATTGGTTTGATGTTGGCAAAACAATAAATTTAGTATACATGGACATAATTTAAACTGATTGGTTGCTATTTTGACCAATTTAACCAAAACCCAGATATCTGTTTCATAGCCAAGTGTTATATATTTTCAATTTTCCAGTATACTCCAAGACTGCTAGCTAGTCATATGACAGGTGCTTGCAAGCTCTCAATGCAAAACAGCATCCACTCTTTCAAAGATACAGTACATGCTTTCAACTTCATAACAACACTCACCCATCATCTCCAGCAGCAGTAAGTGTTGAAACACTGAACATTACCTTTGTGAGATAGTGTGTTTCAGGTTATCTTTATTAACTCACTCACCAGCTCGCAATATTCATTGATACCAAATTCCCGTTCATTTTTCTTAATTTTCTTGAGAGTCGCTGGCTGGTCGGTATTGACAGCCCATGCCTTTCATAAACCTTTACTAGGAGAAAGTGAGGACTGCGGATGCTGGAGATCAGAGCTTAAAAATGTGTTGCTGGAAAAGCGCAGCAGGTCAGGCAGCATCAAAGGAGCAGGAGAATCGACATTTCGGGCATGAGCCCTTCTTCAGGAATGAGGAAAGTGTGCCCAGCAGGCTAAGATAAAAGGTAGGGAGGGGGTGTTGGGGGAGGGGCATGGAAATGCGATAGGTGGAAGGAGGTTAAGGTGAGGGTGATAGGCCAGAGTGGGGTGGGGGCGGAGAGGTCAGGAAGAAGATTGCAGGTTAGGAAGGCGGTGCTGAGTTCGAGGGTTGGGACTGAGACAAGGTGGGGGGAGGGGAAATGAGGAAACTGGAGAAATCTGAGTTCATCCCTTGTGGTTGGAGGGTTCCTAGGCAGAAGATGAGGCGCTTTTCCTCCAGCCGTCATGTTGCTATGGTCTGGTGATGGAGGAGTCCAAGGACCTGCATGTCCTTGGTGGAGTGGGAGGGGGAGTTGAAGTGTGCTATGGTCTGGCGATGGAGAAGTCCAATACTATGGTCTGGCAATGGAGTCCAATGCTATGGTATAGTCCTCACCTATCACCCCACCAACCTCCATATAAGTCCTCACCTACCATCCCACCAATCTCCATATACATCGTATCATCCGTCGTCATTTCCGCCACCTCCAAACGGACCCCACCACCAGCGATATATTTCCCTCCCCTCCCCTATCAGCATTCCGAAAAGACCACTCCCTCCGTGACTCCCTCGTCAGGTCCACACCCCCCACCAATCCAACCTCCACTCCCGGCACCTTCCCCTGCAACCGCAAGAAATGCAAAACTTGCGTCCACACCTCCCCCCTTACTTTCCTCTGAGGCCCCAAGGGATCCTTCCATATCCGCCACAAATTCACCTGCACCTCCACATACATCATTTACTGCACCCGCTGCACCCGATGTGGCCTCCTCTATATTGGGGACACAGGCCGTCTACTTGTGGAACGTTTCAGAGAACACCTCTGGGACACCCAGACCAACCAACCCAACCACCCCGTGGCTCAACACTTCAATTCCCCCTCCCACTCCACCAAGGACATGCAGGTCCTTGGACTCCTCCATCGCCAGACCATAGCAACACGACGGCTGGAGGAAGAGCGCCTCATCTTCCGACTAGGAACCCTCCAACCACAAGGGATAAACTCAGATTTCTCCAGTTTCCTCATTTCCCCTCCCCCCACCTTGTCTCAGTCAAATCCCTCGAACTCAGCACCACCTTCCTAACCTGCAATCTTCTTCCTGACCTCTCCGCCCCCACCCACACTCCGGCCTATCACCCTCACCTTAACCTCCTTCCACCTATTGCATTTCCAATGCCCCTCCCCCAAGTCCCTCCTCCCTACCTTTTATCTTAGCCTGCTGGACACACTTTCCTCATTCCTGAAGAAGGGCTCATGCCCGAAATGTCGATTCTCCTGCTCCTTTGATGCTGCCTGACCTGCTACGCTTTTCCAGCAACACATTTTTAAGCATAAACCTTTACTAACCCATTATTTACTATAAGTTTCATTCATTATATTTTACTATCATCCGATAAACCAAATTCAAAACAACAACCCTTTCTAATCAAAACAACCTTTTCAAACCCATTACTGCATTTTCACACCTTATCAGCCCTTGCTACAACCTCCAAGTGCAGCATACAGAATAATACCATCCCCATCAAGTCTCCACAAAACATTATAATATTAATCAGCCCTGGACCTGAATAGATTTCCCAATTAGTAAGTACCTATTAAATATCTTTTAGCTGGGCCATTATTCTTTCAGGATGCTGACAAAACAGTGCTTCCATGAAACTGTATGAATGAATGAAACTCATACCGGCAAATAGCGAATAAATCTCACAACCCAGCTGCAGTAATTAGTTTGATATCTTTTAGTCTTTTATTAATTTCTAATTTATTTAGAGCACATAGGCCTAGCATTTTTACTAACATTCACTAATTTAAAAGACAAAAGGGATCACACCTCCTAATTATGCAAGCAGACTGGACAGACACTCTTCATCCCATAGAAGTAGCAGTCAGCATTTAGCACATTTTAACCCATCTCCAGACTTCCACAAAGCCCTTCAAACCTTTGTGTACTATAAGTAATGCAACACAACAGTAATGGAATTTTAATATAGGTATCAGCTGTGTATAAAGGGGCTCTTGTAAGAACTGTATTTTGGAAAATGAATAAAAGAGGCTATTTTCATCACTCACTGATTTTGGTCGTTATTTGAACACGATCCCACACCTTCCTCCAAACTACACATTAATCATCTCCAACAATACAAATTCACCTTTCAGTTTCTCAACGTTGTTTATTAATATAATAGAAAGCAAAGTACCAATTGTAGCTTTATTCCAGGCTTTGTGACTACCGTTAATTGTCCTTCATTTTCAGTGCATTCCCCCCTAGGTTCAATATTCAAGACATATTAATCCTTGCCAACTATTGAGCAGACAATATGTACATAATTGCCACTTTCAAATTTCCTTTTTGTTACTATCCCCAAGTAGATGGTATGCAAGTCACCACAGAATTTAGATTCATGAAGTAGGTCATACCCTTTCCCAAACTTACATCTGATCTGAAGATATGGATATCAAATTCCCCAACATTGCACCAACAGAGTAATGCGGCTATTATGCTTGACCATGCACTTTATGTAAGTGTAAGGGCTTGAAAAATATTTATACCGTGATGTTTTCTAATGATTATTTTGGGACTTGGTTTATGTGAAGCATCATGATCCCAGTAAGAACCCCATTGCTCAGGTCAGTGATTCTGTAATTTGAGCTGACACCAAATGAGATATAATCTTTTGTAAGATCTGTTGTAAGCCTCTGACAAATGGCTAACATACTTACCCAAAGACTATTAACAAAAAACAGTGACTGAACCTTATTGTGGAATAACCAAATTGAAGACAATTTTTGGTAGATTGTTTTCCCATTCCCAAAATCAAATTTGTTTGGGAGATCTTTCCATATAAAATTCTATTATTTCATATAGTCAGAACAACATTATTCACAAAGTATTTCAAACCTCAGCATTTAAATTAGGTAGGCTTTTTACCTGTTTCCAAATTGTGCGCTGGAACATCAGCACCTCTGCTCACTTTCTCAAAATGATCTTCATCGGCCCCTAAACTGCTGTGTTGCCGTTTGACCATTTTTCCAGGGCTGGATGGGGCAATGCTGGACAGCGACACTAAGGGGATGGCCTGACTCTCCTGCAGGATATGAAGCATTTACCAAAATCACAACTAATCCATTATTCACACAATTCCTTCATGCACATGGAACAAATGATATATGTGGTGGAAGAGCATAAGCATCAAACTCAATTACGCATTTCCAAAACGGGTAGGTTGTGGGCACATGATCTTCCCAGAAACCACAGGCCTAACTTTAGTAGTTCACTGTATTAGCAGAAAATTAATATGAGGGAAATTACAATATTTTCTCATCAGGAATTTCAGCAAACATCACATATAAATAATTTTAGAAAGATTAGCTGAATTCTGGTATTAGCTTTCATTTAACAGGTCAGATGACAGTCTTTCAACCCTAAACCCTAATTCAATCCTGGACAGATGAAGCAAGAAGCCTCCCTCTCCAGAGGCCTTTTTTAAAAGCCTAAGCCCTTCTCTAATCCAAAGCTGACTATTCTCAACACAGCCCTGATCAGCTGTACTGTCAACTCAAGGTCAACAAAACCTCCACTACCTAACTGACAGCAAATGTCACTCACTAATTCGCCCTACACTGACTCACGGTTGAAGAACACCTCAATTTCAAAACTCTCAGCTTTGCTTTCAAATCCCTCTATGGTCTCACCCCTCCTTACTCCTGTAAAAGTTCTTCAACCCTTAAACTATCTGTATCATCTCAACTTGCATAATTAAAGCAAGTTTTGATTTTAATCATTCAACCATTAGTGACAACATCTGGGTTGCTTGGACCTTAAGTTCTGCAATTTCCTTCCTAAAATTTTCCATCATGTTTTCTTCCATAAAGGCACTAAAAGCTTTCAGCAAACTTTGGACAGCTATCCTAACGTCTCCTCATGTCACTCCCCATCATTTTTTGTATTAGCATGCTTGTGATGTACCTTGGGACTTTTAGTTATGTTAAAGGTTGTATAAATGCAAGCTGCAATTCAATCATGCAATCCAACCAGAGTAGTTGATACTGGGCAAGTGACAGGCTTCAGAGACAGGCACGAGTTACGACAGGCACCTCAAAGCTTTAGTGAAGAATTACTCGTGGTACCTTTCCTATTCCAGGAAGAGATCTGACAGCAGCATCCTCTCCCAAGTCAATTTGATCAATATCAACGTGCTGATCATTTAAAAACAACTTCAGTGGGCAGGAAGTGGCTGTTCATGTACCTGACAGAGACTCTGGAAACAACTACTCCCCTAGGAGTTTGTTCATGCTGGGAGACTCCCAGGAGGACAACAGAAACAGTTCATGGATATTTTCCATGGAAATGCTACTTTAATCTATTCTAGGCTGTCCAAGGTGCTTCAAATTCCCAGCTGAGATTTCTGTTCAGAATTGGTGTATGTTAGAAGTGTGCACAGTATATGGGGAAAACAAAGGCAATGCATTATTGCTACTGGATAGGAACCAAACTAACGCTCAGGAGATCTGGTTTGAATTATTTTGTGGCAGATGGCAGAATTTGAAAATCTTAGAATGAAAAGTCTAATGGCTGCCATATCAGTTATCTCAAAAAACCTCATCTGGCTAAGAGCCTATGTTCTCTGAATCAAGAAAAGAAGAAAAGTACTGGAGCTCCACATGTGGACACCCATGTTGTGGTATCTGAAGCACTCCTGAAGAGGTCCAACATCCTTGCCAGCTCATGGCATTCCCTGGTTTGTAACCAAACAAAATATAGAAAATTCATTTGAGAGATAACAAACATATCACGATACTTACTCATAGGAACACAGACAAAGTCAAGGCATCAGACAGTGTGTGCAAACCTCCAAATAACTCATCTTTCTAACTCTCTAAGCATCATCAAGTCTGCAGATAACACAATGCACTTTTCGGCCACCTCCAAACCCAACGAAGCTCGGAAGCAAGTCTTCCCTGATTCTGACGAGCTGCCTAACAGAGAGATTCATCTTCTTCAAAGCTTATGTTGTACAAACTAAGGGCGCACCTTAGGTCATGTTGGTAACTTTACATTGAATCTATTTCATGAGGTTTCATAACCTGAGCTTCTGTCTCCTACTGCCCCACCCAATCATTTCACCCATCTCAAAAATTATCTAATTATGAAATTGAAGCTTGCATACAAATTGAACAAAATTTGAATGTCACAAGGAATGCTCTAATGGATGCAGCTGGGAGACAACCTGAAGATTAAATTAGATTTCCTACAGTATGGAAACAGGCCCTTCGGCCCAACAAGTCCATCCAACCCTCCGAAGAGCAACCTATCCAGACCTAATCCCCTAGATTTACTCCTGACTAATATACCTAACACTATGGGCAATTTAGCTTGGCCAATTCACCTACCCTGCAAATCTTTGGATTGTGAGAGAAAACCAGACCACCCGGAGGAAACCCACGCAGGCACAGGGAGAATGGGCAAACTCCACACAGACAGTTGCCTGAGGTGGGAATTGATCCCGGGTCCCTGGCGCTGTGATACAGCAGTGCTAACCACTGAGCCACCGTGCCGCCTACTTGGAGTTGAATCTTCAACTCCAAGAGGCTCCAGACAATCCAGGATGCAGGAGGATTGGCAACCTTAACTTCAAGTTTGGGCCAATGCCTTTTGGTTACATGCACCTGGTGAGCTGGTCAAATTCTTTTTACATCTTTCCAGCGAACAATTACTTTGACCATCATGTTCAGAGGTTGGACTTCAGTTTTTCCCTAAACTTCCTTTCTCGAAACTCTTATTGTTCAATAACAAGATGCTGTGAGGGCATGTTTGAAAAGAAACAAGATGCATGTCAGGCCGCATGCTGCTTCAGTGCAGTGCGCTTGAGGGGATGAGTGTGGAGATGGTTTTAGCCTTATTCATCGCTGATGGGCAGCAGCTGCTGGTTGTGCAGATTCATTACTAAGCATTAAACTGATCAATTACATGAAAGTAACACAAATTAAACAGGAAAGTTAACATTGCAGGAAGTAATTAATTTCCACTTCTAGTTGATGGGAATTAATTGCTTGAAGTACTCTGTTCCCAGTCTCATCTGAATTTTAGTTTCTAGCTCATTTAGCAAATTTATTCTGTCTGCCCTTTCCAACTTTTTGAACTGCATTAAACACAATGTGAAGATTACGGTACTGGAACCATTGAATAGAAACTATTAGCAAAGTGTCGAGATATTAGATTTGGGATCGGGGGAAGGTGAACTTGCATACATTTTAAAATGTTAATGACCATTGTGAACTCAACTGTCTCGTAACTCACAGAGAATATCAACAAATTTGCAGAAGTAAGCCATTTGCCCCCTCACGCCTGCATTACTGTTCAGTAAGGTCATGGCTGATTCCAGCTCACTGTTACAGCCAATACAAACATACATGAACAGTGTATGTCATCAAACTGTTTTACTGACTGGGGTGGAGGGGTTGCAGTGGGTGGTGGAGAGGCAGGAGTGGGCTTCTCTTTCAAATTACCTTTCGGAGATACTCTCTTAAATCAATGATCTGTCACTATTTCAAGGCAGACCTTGAACATTCCCCAAAAATGTTGAAACACTGAGCTGGAAGGTGATCTCTAAAGATACTTCCTTTCTTCCATCGGACAAAGAGTCAGGATAAAGGAGGTATTTTCAGGACGGCGACCTGTAACTAGCGGAGTGCCACAAGGATTACTGCTGGGGCCACAAGTATTTACAATATGTACTAATGACTTGGATGAAAGAAGTGAATGCACTGTCGCCAAGTTTATGGATGACAGAAAAATAAGCGGGAAGCGCGAGTGGCGAGAATAGTACAAAGACTCTGCCGAAGTGGACAGGTTAAGTAAGTGGGCAAAAGCTTGACACATAGAATAAAAGGAAAACAGTGGCACATGGGGATCTGGGATTCTTTGTGCATGAATCACTAAAAGCTAACACTGAAATTCAGCAGGCAATCAGGAAGGCAGGTCTACGGTTGGCCATTATTTCCAAGACAATAGAGTACAAAAATAGGCATGTCTTGCTAAAACTATACAAAACATTATTAAGATCACACCTAGAATACTGAGAATAGGTTTTTTGACTCTTAGTTCAGAAGAGAAACACTGGTATTGGAGGGAGTCCAGAGAAGGTTCCCTCTCGTGTGGATGTTTTTTCTTATGAAACAGGTTGAGGAGGTAGGGCTTATAACCATTGAAGAAATAAAGCACATCTTATTGAAAATTAGGGTGGCTTGACAAAAGTAAAGATTGTTTGCCCTTGGGGAGTCTATGGTGAGTACATAATCTCAGAGTAAAGAGTTGCCAATTTCACAGCTGGGTGAGGGGGATCTTTTTCTCTCAGAGGCTAGTGAATCTGTGGTATTCTTTACTGCAGAGTGCTGTCAAAGCTGGATCATTAAGTACATGAAGCATGATAGAGAGAGATTTGTAGTAAGTAAGAAGATCAAGGTTTCTCAGGAAAGGGGAAGAAATTGGAGTTGAGAATATCAAATTCATTAATTCAATACTTTTCCAGAAACACTGTAAATCAATGGTTTGTTCAAAAACTGACAGGACTTTATAAATAATCGATGTCACCACACTTAAGAACATTGTGTACAATTTTGCTCACCACATTAGAAAAAAATATTGCAGTGAATGAAATGATACAAGAGAGGACAATCAGAATGATCGAGTGGGAAGATAAAATTGAATCCAAGAACAATTATGTAAATTAAGCATGTTCTCAGTGGAATAATAGAGGTTGAAAGGTGATATGATTGCTGTTATTAGGATTCAATGGGGACTAGATATTCCAGGCCACGATGAGTGATTTCACCTTCTCCAGAATAATACGAGGAGAGGACACGATGTGTGTGTTTAAATTCGACAGGCAAGAATGTACTGTAGGAATAACACTCCTCACAGTTTAATGGACAGGAACTTCAGGCAAGCATCGAACGTGGAAAAGTTGCTGTCTGAGATGACTCTCTCTCTTTGGACAATCATGAGCGCATCTTCTATTCATGAAAAGCCAGATGAAGATTGCTGTGCTAAAATACTTCGACTAAATTTGCCACAATCCAAGAACATGCCTATTTCAATTCAATGGAGAAAGTGAAGGGCCCATGCCCAAAACGTCGATTCTCCTGCTCCTTGGATGCTGCCTGACCTGCTGCGCTTTTCCAGCAACACATTTTCGGCTATTTCAATTCAATCTCAATCTTAATTGCTACAAATTCTCTGGCACTGAAAATGAACTTTTACACATGTGGAATTTTTTTTTCAACATTTTGTTGCATTAAACTTATAAAAGAAACCAATTACACGTTGTTAAAATGTTTTTTGCCTCCTTTTCTCTCTCCCACAATCCACTCTTTCCCTTGCTCTCTGCACCAAATTTGAAACTGCACTCACCAATGTGAGTTCTGATTCTGCACTGCTCATTAACAAATTGTTAATTAGACTAGTTTAAGAGATGTAGTGTGGTCTGGACCAGACCCCCTCAAAATATTTTAAGAAGGTAGCCTAGATCTTTACATTTGCTCCAGATCCAATTTGACTGGTTAAGTACTCGACGGTAAGCAAAACACAATTTATTCAAACATTATACTTAAAATACAACAGAAGAAAGAGGAACTTAGAATAACTAAACTATTGGAAAGCTTAACTCAATAACAGTTATAGTAACTATTACTAATCAACGGTTCCAATATAGTAACATCCCATAAACACGCTGCATAGTAAAAAGACAAATTCAGAAAACAGACTTTCTCACATGCAACACCTGTAGTAGGAAGAAAAACCCCAGCTTCTAGTTGTAACTGAGAGACAGGAAACATAACTTCGACTTCTTCAAGACTCCATCAGCTTCTGCTGAATTTAAAAGCTTAAAAAAAACTAGAATCTTGGTCTGTGAGAACTGGCTACAACCATCCAGGCTGCTTCTATTGTTACAACTGTTAAAAAAAAACCCAGTTGTTTATATTACCCCAGACGGCTTGTAACTTCTTGTTCAATCTCTCTTTTAAACGAAACCAGGACAAAATACACCTCTTAAAGCCACAGCATCATCACAATAGTGAAAACTGCCCTTTTTCACACAATACCATTTCTGTCACCCATTCTCAGCAACTTGTTTGGCAATAACTTGAGAAAATTAAACTGGCAAGTGCTGTTTATTCACTGACAGTGATAAATCCAGAGGTGAGAGGAGAAAGGAACCACAGCAAAATTCAACCACTGGGAATCAGGAGAAGATTCTAAACCAATTGGAGTTATACTTGACACATAGGAAGATAGTTCAGATTGTTGAGAGTCAGTCATCTCAGCTCCAGGAGTTTCTTGGATAGCTATTTTTAAATCAACAAGAGACAGTACGGCACATCTCTGGTTCAAAAGGTAGAGACACTACCACTGTGACACACCAGCCCTCACTCCTCAGGATAGATATTCAATAATCAATCTGTTCAGAGATATTATTATATTTTTCTGAAGCAGGTGGGACTGGAACCCAGGCCTCCTGGGCCAGAGGTAGGACACGAGAGCCACAAGAGCCCTAGTTTCATGGGTTAGTGTCATAGGCACAACCATCTTCATCAATGACGTTCTCTCCATCACAAGGTCAGAAGTGGGGATGTTCGCCGATGATTGCACAATGTTCAGCACATTTCATGACTCTCAGGCACTGAAGCAGTCCATGCTCAAGTGCAGCAAGACCTGGACAATATCCAGGCTTGGGCTGAAGGATGGAAAACAATTTCCATGCCACACAAGCATTGGCAATGATCAAATTCTACCATCATCCTTTGACATTATAAATATAACTATGAGAAATAAGCAATTCAACCTCTCAAGCTTGTTATGCTGATCTCACCTCAGCCTCAACATCTCATTCGTGCCTGCTCTCCACAACCTTTCAACCCATTACCAATTAAAAATGTGTATCCCCTCCTCAAATTTACTCAATGTGCCAGCATGTATTCCACTTAATGGCACTCAATTAAATGAATCACTGAATCCTCCATTAACATCTGGGGTTACCATTGAACTGGATTAGTCATATAAATTCTCTGGTTACTAAAGTAGATTTTCACTGAATCTCTAAAGTGTGGAAATATCCTTCAGCCCAATAACTCCACACTGACTCTCTGAAGAGTAATTCACCCAGAACCATTCCCCTAACCTATTATTCTACATTTACCCCTGATTAATGCACCAAAGCTACATATCCCTGAACACTACAGGCAATTTAGTTTGGTCAATTCACCTAACCTACACATCTTTGAACTGTGGGAGGAAACTGGAGCATCGGGAGGAAACCCACGCAAACACGGGGAGAATGTGCAAACTCCACACAGACAGTCACCTCAGGCTGGAATCGAACCTGGGTCCCTGGCGCCGTGAGGCAGTTCTGATAACCACTGAGCCGCCATGCCGCCCCAGATCAGAAGTTAGGAATTGTGCCACAACGGACTTATCGCCTGACTCCCCATGAGATGCTGAAGGGTTAATTTGTTCTGCTGACCTGCAAGAAATTGGATGTCCCGAGGGTAGGGTGGTATGTTTTTGTCTTGCAGGTACAATGTAAAAAATTTACTCTAGCTGGGCTTGAAGTTTTGCTTTCCGATGCTTCATCACCATACTAGGTAACATAGTCAGTTAGAGTCTCTGATGAAACACTGGTGGTATGACCTGCCTCTCTCTTTATAGGTCTTGATTTCTTAAGGTGGGTGATGTCATTTCCAGTTTTTTTAAGGGAAGGTAGCTAGGACCTAAATCGATGTGTGTATTGATGGAGTTCTGGTTAGAATGCTATTCCTTTAAGAATTCTCGTGCATGCCTTTGTTTCGCCTGTCCTAGGATGTCTGTGTTGTACCAGTCAAAATGGTTTCCTTCTTTGTCTGTATGGATGGAAATGCGTGATAGTGGGTCATGTCTTGTGGTGGCTAGTTAGTGTTCATGTATCCTGTTGGCAAGTTTCCTGCCTGTTTGTCCAATGTAGTGTTTTTTTTATAGTTCTTTCCACGTGAGAGGATCCTGGGGATCCTATCCACTACATGGACTAGTAATTGTTGTTGTTATAAATCCTTGTATGCTGTGTGTCAATAACCTGCTTAAATACTGGCTGGCAGATTCTTATGAATAAGCTAGTTGCGCCTTTTAGGTGGTTATCACGGAATGGTAAAAGGAGGGAATGTTCAGAAGTAAATTTATATGGTCATCTCCTATTATTTACATGGTCACTTCCTGCCATTCAGAATTAATAAGAACATTGCAGTTGGAATCCTGACTATGCTTCGTTAAAAATAATTTACAACAGATCTGGCCATTAAGGGATGACTTACATTATATAGTTTCTGCAGATAATCAGGTCACTGCATTGTCTTGAGTGGCTTGTGGCTGTGGGGGAGTGGCTGGGGGTTGTCCTTTGGGCATTCCTGACTGTGATGTGAGATTTTGTATAAAGGAAGAACTGTTCCTTTGTTCAGAGAGTTTTGCTTGGCACGCTTTGCAAAGAGTGTTAAGTGATCCTTCAAAGCTTGTACTTGCTTAATAAATTTTGCCTGTTCACAGAAATTAGTGTATTGCAGTTGCATCAAGTGTGTATGACTCTCAAGAAATATAACCTAATACCCAAAGCCTGTTTATCATCTACAAGGCACAAGTCAGGAACGTGACTGAATACTTCCCACTTGCCTGGATGAGTGCAGCTCCAACAACATTCAAAAAACTTGACAATATCTAAAACAAAGCAGCCTGACTGATTGGTACCACATTCACAGCCTCCACTACAGAGGCACAGTAGCGACAGTGTGCACCTTCTACAAGATGCACTGAAGACATTCTGAAGGCTCCTTGCACAGCACCTTCCAAATCTATAACCACCACCATCTAGAAGGACAAGGACAGCAAATACATAGAAACCCCACCATCTGCAAGTGCCCCTCCAAGTCACTCTCAATCTTGAATAGAAAATATATTACCATCCCTTTATTATCACTGGGTCAAAATCCTGCAACTCCCTAACTGCATTGTGGTTCGACCTACACCAAATGGACTTCCACAGTACAAGAAGGCACCATACCATCACCTTCTCAAAAGCAACAAGGAATAGGCAATAAATGCTGGCTCAACAGCATTGCTCATATGAATGAAAATAAAGACACTCAAAGTGTAGCATAGTCAAGAGCGACTTTTAACCTTTAAACCTATAGATGCCAAAGCTTTCTAGCATTGGGGGCTTTCTTTGAGTCGTGTCTGGATCTGTTGTAGATTCATTCATTGAGATTAAATTCTATAATTACTCAATAACCCCATTGTTAAATCATGCAATTATGAAGACGGAAGAAAACTGATTAAATAAACTTTGATCTTCGACAGTCTATCAATTCCTATGGTTTATGCCCAAAACCACCAAACACTGGAAAGAGTTAACAGAGTGTAAAGCAATACACCAAGTCCCTTCAGCATGAACTTAAACAATTAAGTTGCAGCACTAAACAAAACAATTAAGTTGCAGGAAACCAATCCCATTGCCTCTGATTTAACACCAATATCTGATGAAACAACTTTTAAAAAATTAGCCCTAGTTTGTTTTCTTTAAACTCCATTATGAGTCAACAATCAGGGATAATAGCTGTCCCAGTATGGGGCACCCTCTGCAAGCTGTGATATACATCATGAAGCAACAATATTATAATTCTAGCATTTCATATGGCAGTAAATATAACACAAACTAGCCACACAATATATCTGTACCCCTAAGTGGTGCATTAGCGAAACTCGTCAAGCACTGATCTGCATTTTTAGGCTGAATGAGCAAAGTTATTTTTCACTTGTTTTTGTCACGTACCGAATTGAACAGCTCCTTTGTCAGGCCCAGATAGTTGTGTAAAGCCAAAAAGGTCACTCTTTGCAAGCGCACCATGATTATCTGAGGAAAACAGAAACAGCTCTGTTACTCTCAGTGTCACGTTGGTTTTAACAGAATTTCCCAAGAGCACATCAGGTAAATGTGAGACAATGAAAAGCAGTTAGCAATACATTTTCAGATATCCTCCTTCCAAAGTGAACTTGAACACAGGGAACAAGTTGTGAGCTACATAAAAATTCAAAGTAAATACTGACAATTACTGGTTTATTATTGATGGCAGTATCAATGTGCAGTATGGAAATTACAGCCTCTGGAGAAATATAGAGATATAACATTGAAATGCCCTTTATATTTGCTCAATAGATTTAGTGACATCACCACTGTGGAAATTTTGTGAATTGGCAAGTAATACAATTATTTCCAATGTATAAAAAAAAGCTTTATACCAAGAGGAATGGTAATTTCACAGGAATTGCCAATAGGTGAAACAACTTTAGTCATCATGCAGGTTTTTGCCATTTCTCTGATTCTCTTGCCAATTATCCAAAGCTGCCTCCTCTAGTTACCAACGTTTCCCCACCCATATAAGTTTTGTCTTATTCTTGAAACTCTTCGTGAATTTGAACCTCACTAACAAATCTCCCCTCAACCTAAGCTATTCCAAGGAGAACGATACTAGCTCCTCCTTGAGCTCCTCATCCCTGATATAATTCTAGAACATTGCCACTGCACCTTCACCAAAGGATTGACATCCTTCCCGAAACGTGTGGTCCAGAACTCAAAACTCCGATACCTGCTTTTGCATACACTTCCTCCATTTTAAAAATATCTTCTTAGTAGCTTTCTCAATTTATTTACCACTTTTAAAGATCGTGTACCTGCAACTCCAAATCTGCTTCCAATCTCTCTAAGGTTTTTTGGCTTAATTTAAATTGCCTTTCTTTTCAGCCAAGTCATCATGGACACTTTTTTGCCAGTATGTCTGTATCCTCCTAAAGTCTACTCCCTGCTTACTGTTTAGTACATTTTCAAGTTAGGAGTCGACTGCAAACTTTAATATTAAGCCTTATAATGCCAAATCCACATCAAAAGAGCAGTGGGTCCTCTACCAATTCCTGGAAGACACTACTGCACCCAATCCATGAACCAGCTGTTCACCACTTTCTGTTCTCTAGCCAAATTTACATCCAAGCAGCATGATTAATCCAGGAATTTCAGTTCTGAAAACAAATCTATCACATGTATTCTACCAAGTGTGTGTATTTTGAAAGTCCATATATCTAGTAACAACCACAGAAGTCCATTAACTAATTTTAAAATGTGAACACTGGAGGAGAGATGTAGGAGCGTGTCTGGTCTCACTTCCCCAGAAACGAGGCTGCACCAAGTCATGGCAATAGCAACTCTTTCGACTGGCCAAGAGCAACCCTTCCATACTTCCCGGCCAAGGGAAGGAAACCAAGTCAAAATTTCAACTGCACCTTTCCGTACGACAGTGCTGTTTTAAAAGTAAAACAATACTCTTACCTGAACCACTCTGACCAGGGTTTCTGGGTACTTCTGGAAGACTGATTGAAATGCACTAGCAGGCAAGCGCAGTACAGTGGATGCACACACTGCCCTGGCAGAAACAGTTTTGTATGGAGCAGGATAACCCTAGAAAATGATTAAAGCATTAACGCTTCAGAAAACTTACAAACTGTATCCTTTAAAACACTTCAGATAGCACTGCTACATCACTGAGGCTGAATGCTTAACCAAGCATACAAATTAGAAGCATGAATAAGCTATTTGGCCCTTTAAGACAGCATCAAAATTTAAGAGGATTTGACTGATCTGATTGCAACCTCAAATCCACATTCCTGCCAGTCCCGAATAGCCTTTGAACCTCGTTGCAGTGTTTCAGTTTATCTGGTCAAAATAGCTAAAGGAGGCCACAAGGTGTGAGGATAGATAGAGAACTCATGTTGCTTGAGTTGAGTTTCAGGAACACTTTTCCATTTTATATCAAGATAACTTAGTTGCAAGCCTAATGCAACACAAAAGTAAGTAATGTACGTTTAAGTAATCAAAAAAAGGACTAGGTGCCACATGATGGCCTAGTGGTAAGGATAATGCCAAGTACAGGACGAATTCATGATCAACTCAAAATGCTCTATCTACCACACTCGGCATGCTAAGAACATCACAATCAGTCCAAGTAAGGAAAAGTTAAAGAAATGGAGGGTGGGAGAAAGATAACAAGCTAAGAGTTTCTGCTCCGAGGTGTTATCCAGTGATTTAATCATGAAGAGGAGAATCAGCTGAAGATAGGATCAAATCTAACCAAACACCTGTTTATTGTTAATTAGAGTTAAGGACCAGCACGTTCCTGTGAAAACAAAAGTTAAGGATGGTAAGATTTCTGAATCCTGGATGACAGAAGAAATTAAGAACTTGGTCAAAAATAAAGGAGGCATATAGAAGGATGTTTAGGTAGCTGAAGAGTGAGCCCTCGAAGAATACAAAGATAGCAGGAAAGAACTCATACAAGATACTACGAGGTCAAGAAAGGTCAAACAGGTTTCAGGAAAATCCCAAGACATTTCATACATATAAAAGAAGCAAAAAAGGGTGGCTGTGTCAACTCAAGGACAAAGGAGGGAGTTTGTGTGTGGAGCTGGAGAAAGTGGGTGAAGTGCTCAACAAATGCATTGCATCGGTATAAACAGAGGAGAAGGACACTGTGGATGGTGAGTTTTGGAAGGGGTATGTTGATATTCTGAGCACGTCAATATTAAAGAGAAAAGAGGTGCTGGGTGTTTTAAAAACATTAAGGTAGACAAGTCTCCAGGACCTGATGGGATCTATCCCAGAATGGTGAGGAAATTGCTGGGGCCTTTTACAAAATCTTTGTATCCTCTTTAGTCACAGAAGAGGTCCCAGAGGACTGGAGAACAGCCAACATGTTTCCTTTGTTTAAGAAGGGCAACAGGAGTAATCCAGGAAATTGTAGACCGGTGAGCCTTATGTCAGTAGAATACAAATTATGGGAGAAGGTTCTTAAGGACAGGATTTACTCACGTTTGCAAAATAATGGACTTGTTAGCAATAGGGAACAGGGCTTTATGTGGGGTAGGTCATGTCTCATAAACTTGATTGAGTTTTTTGAGGAAGTGATAAGGATGATTGATGAGTGCAGGATAGTAGATATTGTCTACGCATTTTAGCAAAGCTGTTGACAGGATCTCTCAAGGCATACAGAAAGTGAAGTCAAGTGGGATCTGTGGTGAGTTGTGAAGATGGATTCAGAACTGGCATAATCACAGTAGGGAGAGAGTAACAGTGGAAAGGTTTTTTTTTCTGAATACAGATCTGTGAGGAGTGGTGTTCCACAAGGGGACCCTCTTGCTGGTAAATATATATATATAAATGACTTGGAGGAGAATGTAGGTGGTCTGATTAGTAAGTTTGTGGATGACTCAAAAATTGAGGGAGCTGTGGAGTGTGAGGAGAATTGACAGAGGATACAGCATGATATACATGGGCTCAAGGTAATTTCCTCAAACTCCAGGAGCAGTAATTACTGCTTTATTGTTTGGTACTTTGGAGGGAAAAAAAGATTAAAACAATGGCACTTTAAAAAGGAAAAAGACAGACACAGGCAGAGATCACATGGGCAGTGATTCAAACGGAGAAAAAAAACGACACTGCTGTCGGACGCAGCAGTGAATCTACAGTTACTGCCTTTGCTGTTTAAGTTCAAGGATCTCTGGACACCAGAGTGTGTCAAAGAAAAATTGACAAACAGCAAAATTCACAGCTGACCTTGGAGAAACTTGCATGTGAGAGCTCACAGCACAGAAGCAGTTAAGTGCATAGTTTTAAATGCAATCTTGCTGTTCTTTTTTTTCGTAAATCTACAATAGTGAGTAGACTGGGTTCTTTTTTTTTATTATATGTTTAATTGAGAACTGTTCCTTGATTAAATTTGAAAAAAATATAAAACATATATACTAAGTCAGCCTGGAGCAGTGTTTTTTAGAGCAGTAAGACTGTGCTATTTTCTGAGTTTGTAGACTGTTAAGATGCAAAGATGGCCTTTAGTAGAGTGATGTTTCCTTCCTGTAAAATGTGGGAAATTAGGGAGAGATTCCATGTAACTGGTGATTATGTCTACATTAAAGGTGTTTGGTTGCGAATCCTATCAGTTTGCATGGATCAGTTAAACAGACAGAGGCAATAAGGAATTTACAGGAGCTAGGGGGTGTGATGGATGGCAGTTGCAGGGAGAGAGAAAAACTGCAGACAGTGTCATGTAAATGGGTTACCTCCAGGAAAGGTAGGAGAGGAAGGTAGGTAGTGCAGCAGTCTCCTCTAGTTATCACCACCTCAAACAAGTATGCTGTTTTGGAAAATGCAGGGGGTGATGGACTCTCAGGGAAATGTAGCATGAACAGCCAAGTTACTGTAACTGAGAATTGCTTTAATGACGAGGGGTACGTCAGGTTCCAAGTGATCAAATATGATAGGGCACTCTCTAGTCAGAGGCACAGACAGATATATGCGTGGCCAGTAGCAAGAAATCAGAATGGCGTCTTACCTCCCTTGTGCCAGGATAAAGGATATCTCGGAAAGAGTGCAGAATATTCTCAAAGTAGGTTGTGGTATACAGTGGAACTAACGACATAGGAAGGGAAAGATGAGATCCTCGAGGGTTGTACTACCTGGATTACTCCCGGTGCTACGAGTTAGTGAGGGTAGGAATAGGAGGATAGCGCAGATGAATGCATGGCTGAGGAGCTGGTACAGGAGAGAAGGGTTCACATTTTCAGATCATTGGAATCTCTTCTGGGAAAGAAGTGACCTGTATAGGAAGGACACATTGCACCAGAGCTCAGAATTAACAAAGGGATGATCACCTTATTGGGATTGTACTGTAGACTCCCCAGTAGTCAGTGGGAAATTGAGAAACAAATTTGTAATGAGATTTCAGTTATCTGTAAGAATAATAGGGTGGTTATGGTGGGGTGGTTGTGATAGGGGATTTTAACTTTCCAAACATAGACTGGGACTGCCATAGTGTTAAGGGTTTAGATGGAGAGGTATTTGTTAAGTGCGTACAAGAAAATTTTCTGATTCAGCATGTGGATGTAGCAATGGGAGAAGGTGAGGTGCCAGTGGGGGAGTACTTTGGGATCAGCAACCATAATTCTATTAATTTTAAAATAGTGATGGAAAAAGATAGACCAGATCTAAAAGTTAAAGCTCTAAATTAGAGGAAGGCCAATTTTGACGGTATTCAGCAAGAACTTTCAAAAGTTGATTGGGGGCGGATGTTCAAAGGTAAGGGGACGGCTGAAAAATGGGAAACCTTCAAAAATGAGTTAAGAGTCCAGAGACAGTATACTCCTTTGATGATGTAAGACAAATCTGGGATGTGTTGGAAATACTGGATGACTAGAGAAATTGAGGTTTTAGTTAAGAAAAAGAAGGGAGCATATATCAGGTATAGACAAGACAGATCGAGTTAATCATTAGAAGAGTATAAAGGCAGTAGGAGTATATTTAACAGGGAAATCAGGGGGGCAAAAAGGGCACCTGAGATAGCTTTGGCAAATATGGTTAAGGAGAATCCAAAGCGATTCTATAAATACATTAAGGGCAAAAGGGTAACTAGGGAAAGAATATGGCCCTTCAAAGATCAGCAAGGCAGTCTATGTGTGGAGACGTAGGAGATGGGAGAGATACTAAACAAAGTATTTTACATCAATGTTTACTGTGGAGGAGGACATAGAAGACAAAATGTGGGAAACAGATGGTGACATCTTTAAAAATGTCCATATTGCAGAGGTGTGGTCCTGGATGTCTTAAAATGCATTAAGGTGGGCCCTACACCTCTGTGGGAAGCTAGGGAAGTAATTGCTGGACCCCTTACTGACACATTTGTATCATCGATAGTTACAAGTAAGGTGCAGGAAGATTGGAGGTTGGCTAACGTGATTCCACTATTTATAAGAAAGGTGGTAAGGAAACGCCAGGGAACTACAGATCAGTGAGCTTGATATCAGTGGTGAGCACTTAGCATAGCCTTGGAGTGGGAAAGGAGCAGTTACCAAGGGAAGACATTTAATTGAGGAAAAGGAAATTATGACAGGAGTTGGAAAGTACAGACTGGGAGCAATTGTTCTACAGAAAGGGCACAGCAGACATGTGGAGAGTATTTAAGGATAGCTTGTTGTGAGTGATGCATGAATTTGTTCCTCTGAGACAGGTAAGAAAAGGTAAGATTAAGGAACCTTGGATGACGAGAACAGAGGAGCTTCTCATCAAAAGAAAGAAGGCAGCTTACAGAAGGTGGAGGAAGCAAGGATCTAGCACAGTTTTAGAAGATTACAGGCTTGCAAGAAAGGGGCTCAGAAATGGACTGAAGAGAACCAGGAGGGGGCACGAAAAAGGCTTCGCAAGAAGGATTAGAACGAACCCAAAGGCATTTTATTCATACGTGAGGAATAAGAGAATGATCAGGGAGAAGGTAGGGCCGGTCAGGGATAGCGGCGGGAACGTGTGCGTGGAGTCTGAGCAGATAGGGGAAGCCCTAAATGAGTTTTTTGCTTCAGTTTTCACCAAGGAAAGGGAACTTGTTGTAAATGAAAACTTTGAGGAACTGGGATACAATCTTGACCAGATCAAGATTGATGAAGTTAATGTGCTAGAAACTTTGGAAAACATTAAGATTGATAAGTCCCCAGGCCCAGACCAGATTTATCCTAGGCTGCTCTGGGAAGCGAGAAAGGAGGTTGCTAAGCCGCTGGCGAGGATACTTGCCTCCTCACTCTCCACGGGAGTCGTACCGGAGGATTGGAAGGAGGTGAATGTTGTTCCTCTTTACAAGAAGGGTAATAGGGAAATCCCTGGCAATTACAGACCAGTCAGTCTTACATCTGTGGTCAGCAACGTTTTGGAAAGAATTCTGAGGGATAGGATTTATGACTATTTGGCAAAGCATAGTGTGATTAAAGGCAATCAGCATGGCTTTGTGAGGGGCAGATCATGCCTCACAAATCTTATTGAGTTCTTTGAGGTGGTGTCAAGACAGATCGACGACAGTCGAGCAGTGGGTGTGGTGTATTTGGACTTCAGCAAGGTTTTTGATAAGGTTCCCCATGGTAGGCTCTTTAACAAAGTCAGAAAGTATGGAATACAGGGAGATTTGGCTATCTGGATTCAGATTTGGTTGGCTGACAGAAGACAGAGAGTGGTTGTAGATGGAAAGTACTCTGCCTGGAGGTCAGTGTTGAGTGTGGTCCCGCAGGGCTCTGTTCTTGGGCCCCTGCTCTTTGTAGTTTTTATAAATGACTTGGATGAGGAGGTTGAGGGGTGGGTTAGTAAATTTGCAGATGACACAAAGGTTGGAAGTACAGTTGATAGTACAGAGGGCTACTGCAGGCTGCAGCGCAACATAGACAGAATGCAGAGTTGGGCTGTGATATGGCAGTTGGAGTTCAACCTGGATAAATGCAAAGTGATGCACTTTGGAAGGTCAAACTCGAATGCTGAATGTAGGATTAAAAACAGGATTCTTGGCAGTGTGGAAGAACAGATGGATCTGGGTGTGCAGATACATAGATCCGTCAAAGTTGCCACCCAAGTGGTAGGGTTGTTAAGAAACCATATGGTGTTTTCGTTTTCATTAACAGCGGGATCGAGTTTAAGAGCCACGAGGTTTTGCTGCAGCTCTACAAGTCCCTGGTGAGACCACACTTGGAATATTGTGTCCAGTTCTGGTCACCCTACTACAGGGAAGATACAGAGGCTTTGGCGAGAGTGCAAAGAAGGTTTACCAAGATGCTGCCTGGACTGGAGGGCTTGCCTTATGAAGGCAGGTTGAATAAGCTCGGACTTTTCTCTCTGGAGAGGAGGAGGAAGAGAGGAGACCTGATCGAGGTGTACAAAATAATGAGTGGAATAGAGAGTCAATGGCCAGAGACGTTTCCCCAGGGCAGGGTTGACTGGTATGAGGAGTTTGACGATATTAGGAGGAAGGTATAAAGGAGACGTCAGAGATAGGTTCTTTACGAAGAGAGTTGTGAATACATGGAATGCGTTGCCAGCTGTGGTGGTGGAAGCAGAGTAATTGGGGACATTAAGCAACTGCTGTACATGCATATGGATAGCATCGAGTTGAGGGGTGCGTAGGTTAAGTTACTATATTTTACATTAGGATTAAACTTTAGCACAACATCGTGGGCCAAAGGGCCTGTTCTGTGCTGTACTTTTCTATGTTCTAGATCTGGCTTGAAGGTAGAAGGTGGTGGTGGTCAAGAGTAGCTTTTCAGATTGGAGACCTGTGACCAGCAGTGTACCTAGGACCAGTGCTGGGTCCACTACGTTTTGTCATTTATATAAATGAATTGGATGTGAACATAGCGGATATACTTAGTAAGTTTGCAGATGACACCATAATTGGAGGTGTAATGGACAGCGAAGAAGGTTACCTCAGAGTACAACGGGATCTTGATCAGATGGGCCAATTGGGCTGAGGAGAGGCAGATAGAGGTTAATTTAGATAAATGTGAGGTGCTGCATTTTGTGAAGACAAATTAGGGCAGGACTTATACATTTAATGGCAAAATCCTGGGGAGTGTTGCTGAGCAAAGAGACCTTGGAGTGCAGGTTCATAGCTCCTTGAAAGCGGAGTCACAAGTAGATAGGATAGTGAAGGCAGTGTTTGGTATGCTTTCCTTTATTGGTCAGAGCATTGAGTACAGGAGTTGGGAGGTTATGCTGGGCTGTTCAGGACATTAGTTCGGCCATTGTTGGAATATTGTGCACAATTTTGGTCTCCCTCCTTTAGGAAGGATGTTGTGAAACTTGAAAGGGTTCATAAAAGAATTACCAGGATTTGCCAGCGTTGGAGGGATTGAGCTATAGGGAGAGGTTGAATAGGCTGGAGCTGTTTTCGCTGGAGGGTCGGAGGCTGAGGGGTGATGTTATAGAGATTCATAAAACCAGGCAGGGCATGGATAGGGTAAACAGACAAGGTCTTTTCCCTGGGGTGGGGGAATCCATAACTGGTTAGGGTGAGAGGGGAAAGATTTAAAAGAAACCTAAGGGGCAACATTTTCACACAGAGGGTGATGCGTGTATGGAATGAGGTGCCAGAGGAAGTGGTGGAGGCTGGTACAATTAGAACATTTAAAAGGCATCTAGATGGGTATATGAATAGGAAGGGTTTAGAGGGATATGGGCTAAGTGCTGGCAAATGGGGCTACATTAATTTAGGATATCTGGTCAGGATCCGAAGGGTCTATTTCCATACTGTACATCATTATAACTCGGTGGAGAAATGGCAGATGGAGTTTAATCCTGCATTTACATGGCTTACCCACCTAACCTATACATCCCTAGACATTACAGGGCAATTTAGCATGGTCGATCCACCTAACCTGCACATCTTTGGACTGTGGGAAGAAACCGGACCACTCAGCAGAAACCCACACAGACACAAGGACAACGTGCAAGCTCCATGCAACAGTCACCTGAAGTTGGAATCAAACCCAGGTCCCTTTGGTGCTGTGAGGCAGCAGTGCTAACTGTTGAGCACCGTGCCAAAACACCAAGTCAAAAACTGGTATTTATAGATCAATTAGCTTAGCATTGGTTATGGGGAAAACATTAGAGTCTTTTCAAACAAGTAATACCAGAGCATTTAATAGCGCACAATATAATCAAGCCGAATTAACAATGCTTCATGAAGGGAAATCATGCCTGACAAATATACTACAGCTCTTTGAAGAGGTAACAAACAGGGCAGATAAAGGGAACCAGTCAATGCAACATATTTGAATTTCCAAAAGGCATGCATAAGGTACCACACATAAGGCTACTTAATAAAAGTCCATTGTGTTGGAGATAGTCTATTAGTACGGATACAAACTAAATGAAGTGATAGAAGACAGAGTTGGGATACAGTTTTCAAGATGGTAGTCTGTAACTAGTGGAGACCCAGAGGGATCAATGCAAGGGCTAAAATTATTTACAACACATTAATGTTTTGGATGATGGACGTGAATGTAGTAGCCAAAGAAAGCAAATGACAAAAGAAAGAGGTGGGAACGCAAGAACCGAGGATGATGCAATATGTCTACAGAGGGATACAAACAGGTTAAGTTAGTGAGCAAAAAACCTGGCAGCTGAAATACAATGTGAAGAAAATAGGATGTTATGCACCTTGGCAGGGAAAAAAAAAGTTGAATATTATTTCAATGAAGAAACACTGCAATGAGCTGTAGCACAGAGGGATTTGGGGATTCTCATGCATGACTCACAAAACGCTAACACACAGGTTCAACAAGTGGTAGGGAAAATAAATGCAATATTGGCCTTTATTTCAAAGGGAATGGAGTATAAAAATAGATAAACCTTGTGATAAATACACAAGGCACTTGTCAGGCAACTGCTAGAAAACTATGAACAGTGTTGCCCCCTCCTCCTCTCCACCCCCCGCCCCTTCCTATCTAAAGAGAGGTATACTAGCATTTGTAGTAGTCCAGAGAAGGTTCATTAAGTTGATTCCATCTATGGTGGGAATTTTCTATGAGAGGTTGAGTTGGTTGGACCTGTACTCATTAGAACTTAGGAGAAAGACAGGAGACTTTATTGAAACTTAAGATGGGTAGGTAGGTGAAGAGAAGTTGTTTCCGCTTGTGGGAAAGACTAGGACCACAGGACATAACCTGAGAAAGGAGTTGACCATTGAAGACAAAGATGAGGAGGAATTTCTTCTGAAGGTACTGAATTTATGGAATTCTTTACCACAGAGGGCTGTCAAGGTTAGTCGTTAAGTGTATTCAAGGATGAGAAAAACAGATTACAAATCATTAAGAGAATAGAGGGCTATTAGCTCACCATGATCTCATTGAATGATCGAGCAGACTTGATAAGCTGAACAGTTAACCTCTACGCCTACATCTTACGCTACAAAATGTTTCATCCTCACTAAAATTGTTCTTTTTTCCTTGCATTACATTCCTGAGAAGTGGATGATTAGAAGTTTCAACTTCCTCTCTCTTTTGGGTACAATCACTTTTAGTGATTTTGTTTCAGAAGAGAACATTAGGAGAACTCCTACATCTAACCTCTTTCAAACAGTGTTATAACTTGGATTTGTGAAAGACAGAATCTGAATGATGGAATTTCTGACAGTACAGCACTCCCTCAGTACTGTCATGAAATGTGTGCCTAGATTTCATGAAACCTAAACCTATGGCTTTCAAGAGGTGCACTCACTGTTATGACATTAGCTTATTTGTACACAGATGTTCACAGACAGCATCAAATATGTGTTCATCTGTTTTAATGACACTGGTCAAGGAATAAATAGTGCTTGAGGCTTTTTTTTTTACAGCCACCTGACTGGGTAGATGAAGCGTTGTTTCCCAACGACACTGTTGTACTCCCTCCATAGAGCAGTGAAGTGTCAATGGAACAATGTGCTCAAGTCTCGGGAGTGGGTGTTGCCCTTACAATCTTCTGATTCAGAGGTTAGAACACTGAACACAAGACGGAGATGAGAAACAAGAATGCATGCACAACACTGAAGTTGAAAGATGCATTCAATCTGATAAATGTGATCTTAACAAGCCAGTACATTATAGAAACAAAATGATTCTCTCCCAACATACTGTCACTCGTTGAAATATATATATATATATTTGTTTCACCGTATCTGAATGGAACACCAAGGTAAGCACTACTGTTCAATCAAAGCAATTGCGATCTTATCAAATAATTGAATTGGGTGTTTGGTACAAACTGTAGAAGAGAACTGTAGAATGTAGCGCAGACATTTAAACAAGCAGTAAGCTCAAGTCACTGACTGTTATTCACACAAAATCACACAGATTTCAGTTCGTCTAAGCAGAATTAGTTGTTCCCAGATCACGGGTACACCGTGTCAAGTGCACCGAGCTAATAAAATCTAAAATACCTCAATATGCATCCTTGTCATGATCACTATGAGAAAAGCTCTTCACATGAGTGTCTCATTTTCTCACAAGAGAATTATGTCAAAATGAATTATGGTCATGAGCAGGTTGAAAATTTGGCTTCAGACATCATTTTTCAGCTATCAAGGTTTGGGGGAATTTGACTGCTACTTGCAAGGTAACAGTGGAAAGAATGAGAAAATGAATCACGTGCTCTCAAGTTTTCTCGAAACAAAACTGGAAAATTTAATCATATACAATTTCTCCTTAACCAAAATACAAGAAAGGGAACACAGGAAGCTGAAGGTGAAACAAACAATCATGCAAACATAATTTTTATTAAGTGCCTATATTGTTTGTACAAGGTTGCTACAACATGAAAGGAAACTCCTTACATGTTTAAATTTTATTGCTTTAATCTTTTCCGCTCATGAAATGAGGGAGTCACAAGCTGGGCCAGTAATTACTACCCATCCCCAGTTGTTTTTGAGAAGGTCCTTTTGGAATCTCTGCAGTTCTCGGTATGCAGTGACCTTGGGTGTTATATTACCATTTGATTCACCTTGAAGATGAAAGCTAAAAGCCTTCTGTTAATTAAAAGGAGCTCAAACAAGGAAATAAATCTCCAGATGCCAGCAGGCTATGATTTAAATAAGTAGACTTAACATACAGTGGAAAATTAATATTTGTGTTGATGTCATTCCATCAACATTACAAAATATGCAAGTGCAAAGCATTAAATAATTTGGACTCAGATACTCTAGTTGTGCAGAACATATGTAAAAAGGTGACAGATCCATCTGAACTGCTGATAGCTGAAGAATTCTTTGCACCTTGTTGACCACAACCTTAATAGAACAGGCAAATATCAGGCAAGACATTGATACAATTGTTCCAAGGGCAGATATTTAGAATTAGTAGTGGAACTAGATGCAAAAAGAGTGCTCTCTTAAATCTACGTGATCAGGTCTGAAGATACAACACAACTGAATTAAACTCAAAACAAATACCAAGCGCTTTCTGACAAAATTTTCTGTAAAGGTTACTTCCATTCTGGTGAACGGTTCTAACTGGTCTCAAGGCCCTAGTACTTGAGTTGTGGTGGTAGGATCAAGATGTAATTCCTGCATTTAATCAGTAACTAGTGACTCCTTCTAGAATATATTTGTGTGCATGCTCAGTGAGGGCAAAAGTATGGTAGGTAGTGATATAGCCCTATAATCCAGCAAACCTTGTCTGGATCCAAATTCTGCCTGACATGATGGAAAGCAATTGCTGATGTTCAAGTAACCACAGCCCAAAAGGAGTCAGGTTTAAGTTAGGGAAGGCTCACCCTGGCAAATATGACCTCAGATATAAGAACAACTAATTTCAGTAACTGTATTTACTCGACATCACAGGAACTTTAAACTTTGTGGAAAAAAACCCACACTTTTATAAATCAAAAAAATTATAAATTGTTCAATTTTTGCAAAAATTAAATCAAGTCCGAGCATCTCCATCTAAATGAAAAAAGCAAACTACTGTATAGTTAGTTGTGACTCATCTGGCATCTAAAAAACATATTAAAATGGCCTGCACATAGTGCACTATTTACTTACAGTAATAACATCCAGAATACTGAGAAGACTATGCACACTGTCACCTGGAAGGACTTCTTTCACCACAACTTCAGTGCCATCCTGTTCAAACAAAGAACAAAAACTTCGACATTGATTCAACTTACTACTTGAAGTCATTAATGTGTTTCAATTGATCTTACTAACCACCCCAAACTGCATTTTTTGATTATCTGGCACAGTTGATCAGTATACCAATAAACTAAAAAGAGAAAGACATCACATCTCCATGCAGAACTCATTTGCTCGCAAAAGAGGGCAGCACGGTGGTTCAGTGGTTGGCACTGCTGCCTCACAGCACCAGGGACACAGGTTAGATTCCAGCCTCGGGTAACTGTCTGTGTGGAGTTTGCACATCTTCTCTGTATCTGCATGGGTTTTTTCCAGGTGCTCCGGTTTCCTCCCACAATCAAAGATGTGCAGGTCAGGTGAACTGGCCATGCTAAATTGCCCAGTGTTCAGGGATGCATAGATTAGGTGCATTAGTCATGGGCAAATGTAGGGTAATAGGAAAGGGAAATGAGTCTGGGCAAGATACTCTTCGGAGGGTCTGTTTCCAAATTGTGAAGGTTCTAGAACTTAATATTTTTGTTAAATTGGTCTTCCTCAACTTGAACGTGTCTCCCAGTTCTACTGATATAAATTGTATCATTATTAAATGAGGCATACTGGAGCAAGTCATTGGTGCATAAAGTTTCAGCGTTGTACCAACATTCGATTAGATCAGCCGGCTAACAAGTAATCTAACCTCATCCACCCACCTTGATCCCATAACTGTTAATACCCATGCTCAACAAAATGCATCTATAAGACTTAGTTATCCAATGGGTCTAGTTTCTCAATGTGTATCCAATGCCAGGGAGAGTCATTTATTTCAAGATATCTCTGTTGCCCATCATTTCTTTGGTTAGACACTATGAACTGCAAGTTCGCAGGCAAGAAGCGATTTGGATTTCATCCCAGGCTATTCCTAAGTAGCTAATAATGGATTGCCAACAACAGAGACCTGGGTTGTTTTTTAGTTATTCATTTTGTGGGCCATGGGTGTCACTGACTGGGTAGTATTTATTGCCTGTCACTAGTTGCCCTTGAAAATGTGGTGGTGAGCTGCCTTCTTGAACTGCTGCGGGTTTACCCACAATGCCATTAGTGAGGGAATTCTGGGATTTTGGCCCAGCGGCAGTGAAGGAATGGCAATACATTTCCAAGTCAGGATGGTGAGTGGCTTGGAAAGGAACTTGAAAGCTCCCAAATACCTGCTACCTTTATCCTTCTAGATGAAAGTGGTTGTGGGTTTGGAAAGTGCTATCTGAGGATCTTTGATGAATTTCTGTAGTGCATCTTGTTGCTGCTGAGCATCGCTGGTGGTGGGAGTGCATTCTTATGGATTTGGTGTCAATCAAGCATGTTGCTTTCTCCTGGATGGTTCAAGCTTTGAGTGTTGTTGAGACTGCAATCATCCAAGCAATTTACACTCCTGACTTGTGCCTTGTAGATGGTGGACAGGCTTTGGACAGTCCGGAGGGGAGTTACTCACTGCAGTATTTCTAGCCTGTCCTAGTAGCTACTGCATTTGTGGTAAGTCCAGTTGAGTTTCTGATCAATGATAACCCCTAGGATATTGATAGTGGGTGATCAGTGATGGCAACACCATTGAATCTCAATGGGCAATGGTTAGATTGGTTTAGAGGAGTTAATGAGCTGGGTAGTTTGAGAGAATTGGATAACTATCAGGAGAAATATAGTCAGTATCACAATATGCTGTGGGGAGGGATTACTGTGTGATATTGTGGGGGTGGTGAGATGACTATTATCATTACAGTTAGTAGCAGAGGACACTGTCTGGGAAGAGCAGAATGTGGAGGCTAGTCTTATATCAGTAGTGCTGATCAACAATTTTAGCTGTTGACTATTTTTTCAGAATTGGAAGAACAACCAAGCTCTACACCGTTAGGGAGCTGATTAACCCAGGCAGGGTAATCCATAGCAGGGATATCTGTCAGAGTTATAGACAGTAACAAAGATCACTGACTGGGAGGATTTACTGGGCTGACAATGTGATTCATTCCTCTATCATAGATGAAGCTCTATGAGTAATGACTCCTGCTCAGAATATCAACCCAGCTTCATCACACACATCAAACAGTGTAACTCCTCAAAGACAACAACTCCAATGTGATTAGACTCTGCTACTTTAACATAACTATTAAAAGCGAGAAAAGTGAGCTTATTAAAGTCAGTGGCTCCAATGGCTTAATTTTTGACCTGAACCAGAACATGTCACTAATTAACAGGACCAAAATAAAATACTCCTAAATGGTTCTTAGACACAAAAGGTCTGCACACTCTTACATTCTCATTGATGCAGAGTTCCAGTTTCCCATCCTGTACTACATGGATGCTGTCATCAATCTCCCCTGGACGGAAGACGTATTCCCCTTCATGGACTTGTACAAAGATCATGTGTTTACATAGTTCCAGAAATAGCGGTTTCTCAAAGTGTCCCAGCACCCTGCAAGGATAAAGAATGACACATGTTGCACTGCAATACAAATAATAGAAGCTGCTGAAGATGCCACATCAAGTCTACTGCATTTGTAAAAGGGCAAAATTACATCCGATTTTCTTTTTAACACTGCACTCTCACTGACCCTTTTTACAGATTAATGGCAGAACCACAGGCATGTGTATGACCAGTTCTGATTCCCCTTTGTAAGGGGCTTCATTCAATATCCTAACACAGCTGATGTGAACCATACCATGAAATGGAAGCATAAAATGAAAGAACTTAATAGTGTTTCATATCAGGTTGCTCTTGCAAGCCTCCGAAAGCCAGTTTTGGAATACAGAGGAACCTCGATTATCCAAAGGACACGGGCAGGCAGTATTTTGTTCGGTTAATCGAATTCAGAATAATCAAATGCTGGAAAACATAGTTTAGCCAAGCATCGGGACCTTGCAATCTTGCCATAAATCCGATAATCGAGGTTCCTCTGTATCTTGGAATATCACTACAATAAAAACAAACTGCTAGAAAACAACACTAATTCCTTGGTGTGCATCAAGTCCACTGCTCTGTGCCAGGTCAGCTACAGAACACCTTACAAATGTCAGTGGGATAAGCCCTTTAGTTGAGTTGAAGGAATAGGAATATAAATATATGTTTTGATAACCAGCCAGGACCAGCTACTGACCATTTTATCACTCTTACTGGAGAGGGTCATGTTAAAATCTAGTGGGAACAAAGTCCACCTTTACGGTGACATCTACCCCCAGTAGTGAAGTAAACTCACCCTATCTCAAACCCTTGCCCAACAATATGCTACCAAATGCTGCCAACATCTACAAAACTACACCCGAGTGAGGGTCACTGCCTTTGTTGAACAGTGGATAAAATCTTTCTCAATTTGACTCTCAATGCATATGTGCTGCATATCACAGAGTAATTCAGCAGTCACAATACCGTGAACGTACAGAACCAGGGGGCAACTTTAATGCTATCTACACAGGACTCAAATTGTCTCTCACCACATCCCTAAATTTCTTCCCTAATCTCAATTTAAAACACAGGATGTAGGAACATAGGAATAGGGTTAGGCCATTCAGCCCATTGAGCCTAGCCTGCCTTCTAGATCATGGCTGATGATCTCTTCAATGCCATTTGCCCACAATTGCTCATTATTCCCTAATGTCTTAGTCTCCAGAGACCTATTGATTTCTGTCTTGAACTTGCATGGTCCTCTAGGCAGAAAACGCCAAAGGTTCACCATTTCCTGAATTAATCTTTATTCCAAACTTAATAGCTCCACTTATATTCGGTGTCTTTGTTCCTGGTGCTAGTATCACCAGCCACAGAAACGTCCAGTCTAATACCTATCTTGTCCCAAACCAAGAATTTTCAAAGTTGCAATTAGATCAGCTCTCAATTCTTCAAAATTCTAGAGAATACTGACACAATTTCCTCAATCTCTCCACGTAAGACAATCCCACCAACCTAGGTAATCTGGTAAACATCCTTTGAAATCCCTCTATGGTGCATTCCTCCTTAGATAAGGAACCCAAAAATATATGCAATACTCCACTTGATGTCTCACCGAGGCTGTATAAAACCTCAGCAAGATTTCTTCAATTCTGTACTCAAATCTCCTTGCAACGAATGCCAAAATACCATTCACTTTCCTAACTGCATGCTAGCGCTTAATGATTCATCGACAAAGATGCCCAAGAGTCCTTTGGAAACCTGTAATTCCCGATCTCTCAGCATGAAGGATAAAAGAAATATTCTGACTTCCGGCTTTTTCTACCAAGGAGAATAACTATTAACATCTTGGGGTTAGCACTGACCAGAAACTGAATTAGACTGTCCATTTAAATAATCCCGGCTGTAAGTACAGGTCAGAGGTTAGGAATGCTGCAGCTAGCAACTCACTGTCTGATGCGCCAAAGTCTGCTCGCCATCCTCAAGATGTAAAACATGAGTGCGGTGGAACAGTCCCTATTTGCTTAGATGCGTGCAGCTCCAACAGCATCCATGGCAAAGCATTCCACTTGATTAGCACCTCATGTTAAAACATTCACTTCTTCCACTACCTCCCGGCACGTTCCATGCTCTTTGAATCATAGAATCCAGACAGTGTGGAAGCAGGCCTTTTGTCCTACTGGGTCTACACCGACACTCAAAGAGCATCGCAGCCAGATCCATCCCTTTGGGAGTAAAGCCCTCAGATCTTGGACCTCGAATGCTTCAGAGAATAGATTAGATTGGATTCGATTACTTACAGTGTGGAAACAGGCCCTTCGGCCCAACAAGTCCACACCAATCCTCCGAAGAGCAACCCACCCATCCATTTACCCCTTCACCTAACACTAGGGGCAATTTAGCGTGGCCAATTCACCTGACCTGCACATATTTTGGATTATGGGTGGAAACCGGAGCACCCGGAGGAAAACCACGCAGACACGGGGAGAATTTGCAAACTCCACACAGACATTCCTGAGGCAGGAATTGAACCCGGGTCTCTGGCGCGATGAGGCAGCAGTGCTAACCACTGTCCCACCGTGCCGCCCGAATACTGTTGCCAAATTGTAATTTCTTGTGCATTGGCCAAGTCAGTGATCAGAGGGGGATTATTTTATGACTTTTAGTCGCATCTGCTCCAATCCTCAATTTCCAGTTGGATTCGACAGCAAGAACCTGAGCTGCTTTTGTTTCCTCACAAGATTGGCAACGAGGCAAATTACAGCACTCCTATCCGACTCCTTAATGATTGAGATTAGCTGTTTCAAGATTGGTTGATTCTTTCAGACTGCCCGGCTTAAAATTGCACTGGGTCATGCTTGGACCATCCGAGGATCCCTGATCCTGTGCCAAAGTACAAGACCCAAATTTTTAAAAACGTCCACAAGTTCAGATCCCATATTTAACATGAAAGCATAAGGTGAAAACAATCTTCACTAATGTCTAGCCAAAGTTATCAAGATAGCATATATTTCCACACACAAAAGGAGTGGCATCACTTCTAAATGATCTAGCTGTAATTTTCCATTCAAAAATCTCAAATCAATTAACTTTACTCTAACTTATGAACTTATTAATCATTTGTGCCTTCAACCCACTAGGTCCAAACTCCAGAATTCCTTTGTAATACATTACTGCCTTTTGCTCTTAAGAGCATAACTTGATTACACAACTTTGACTAAGATTTGATCACAAAGAAACTCAAAGGGGAAGCAGGCCATTTGGCCCATCGAGTCTGCACTGACCCTCTGAAGGGCATCCCATCTAGTCTGCTACCCCATCCAGTCTGCTCCCTCATCCCTGTAACCCTGCATTTTCCATGGCCAATCCACCCATCCCATACATTCCCTAAACACTATACCCAATTTAGCATGGTCAATCCACCTGACCTGCACAACTTTGCACTGTGGGAGGAAACCGGAGCACCCAGAGCGAACCCACACAGACCTTGGGAGAATGTACAAACACCAAACAGATAGTCATCCAAAGGTGGAATTGAACCTAGGTCGCTGTGCTCTGAGGCAGCAGTGCTAACCACTAAGCCATTGTGCCTCTCAAGTGTTTCTCGCACTCAGTTTCTTTGTGAACAGCTCTACAAATCACCTTGGAAAATGTTATGAAAGGTGCAATACAAATGTAAGTTATTGTTGTTTACACTACCAAGCAGTGATAATTTAAATTTCAGGTATAGGGTTTGTGCTGTCATCAGATTACTACAGTCCTCATCAAGTCAGTGAACTAAGGCTGATTTTGCCAGTATTTTACAATATTTACTATATTTAAAGATTGTTTATTGAGAGGACAGATAACTTGCCCAATAAAATGATAATGCAGCTTAAAGCCTGAGTCATAGCTTCCCAATAGTCTTACAAAGTTGTTTATGCACATTTATTTTGAAATAACTAACTCATAACTGTCAGTATTGAAATTATTTTAGTCATTAGCCTACAATAACATATAGCCAATTCAGCTAAGAAATCACTTAGGTAGAGAAAGAGAGAGATGAAGATAGATACATTGTCATAGAAAGCATTAGTGTGTGCTATAAGCATCATTTTAATTTTAACCTCCCGTTCTGTATCTATTCTCACCCTCCCTCTTATTTCCTCTTATCGTCCTAAACTCCTGCTTTGCTGTTACTCTGTCTGCATTCCCTCTCTATAGGTCCATCTCCCAATATTCATTCACCACTACACCAGTTCATGCTTAATCAACTGTCTAACTTCAGAAAGCAGTTTCATGGCTCCTCTGAGTCAATTCAGAACACTGTAAAGTTTAATCATGACCACTGCAATCTTGTATTCAGATTTAAAAAGGAAGACTGACATTGTAGGACCTCAGGACATTCAAAGTATGTCACAGTCAACACACAGCACCATTTTGCACACAGCAAGATTCCACCACATCATTAATGACCAGGTCATTATTTTTAATAATGCTGGTAAGAAAAGATAAATTTTAGGAAGGGCACCATGGAGTTCTCCCCTGTTCTTAAAACTGGTAAATTGGGATCTCGGAAGGATGCAATTGCACTGGAGAGGGTGCAGAGGAGATTTAGCACGATGTTGTTTGGGCTGGAGTATTTCAACTATGAAAATGGACTAGAAGGGCTGGGGTTGCTTTGATCAGAAGGTGGAGGAGGGAAATCAAGGACATAAATAGGATGGATTGAAAAAAAAAATCCCCTTAGTACAGGGATCAATAACCAGTGGGGGGGGGGGGGGGGGCGAGAAAGAGGAGGTTAGAGAGGATTCATGGAGAAATGTTTTCATCCAGAGGATGGTGGTTATCTGGAACACATTGCCTGAAAGCAGGATAGAGGCAAGAACCATTAAAGTATTTAAGTATTTAGATGAACACTTGACTCACCATTGCACACAAGGTTATAGGCCAAGTGATAGGAAATGGAACTGGAGTAAATAGATGCTTGATGACCAGCATGAAGAAGATAGGCTGAAAGGCCAATTTCCATACTGTAATATCCTATGACTGTTGTGATCTACCTTGGACTGCAAAAACAACCTCAGTTTAGCAACTTGTCTAAACAGTATCATCTCCAGTACAGTGTTTCTTGAATAATCCACTGTTAATCGTAGACTATGTGTCTGGAGTGGGACTTGAACCCACAAACTTTAGATGGGAGGCTACCACTGGGCCATAGCAAACATTATTTAATATGATTCAACATTCTGTTGACTTTAATTATTGGTGATATGTTTAGCATCAGGTCCACTGAGATGGAAGATATGGCTGTCACCAGTACTCAAAGTAATGGAGACAAGTTGTTGGATTCAGAACATTACTCAAAAAGTTTACTGGTATATTAAACAATCCTGAAATAAGTACAAATGCCCTCTAAGGAACATCAAATTTGCATTGCAGCAACATCAATTACAGAGGAACCTTGATTATCCGAAGGACATGGGCGGGGAGTATTTTGTTTGGTAAATCAAATGCCGGATAACATAGTTAGCCACGCATCAGGACCTTCCGATCTTGTTTGGATCATCTGAAATTCAGTTAATCGAATGCTGGATAATCAAGGTTCTTCTGTATACAGGGAAAGTGGCATTACCTACTTGGATGCTTACCTAACATTCTTGAGCATATAAAGAACCTCAGATGGCAAGTGGGAATTTTTGACATCAAATTCGGTCAGGTCAGCCTCCAGAAGTGAAGAGGGCGGTTCCTTTGGCTGCAAGGTTGGTGGCTCCTTCTTGAGTCGGAGTATTCTGCAAGACATCAGTAAAACAAATTAACAATGCATTTTATAAATGTTGAGATACTTTGAAAGTAACATGAATCATTGAAAATAATTGAATACATGTCTCCATCAGCACTACACCAAACAGCTCATCTGTTAGCAAGCGCACCTATTCTTAGTAAATTCTCAAGACACCCACCCTCAATGATAATCCCTGTGGGTAACTATTTCTAGCAAATTGTACCATCTGTTCACTATCTTCTTTTAAGGCTTCACATCTAAAGCAGTGCATTTTGAGATGATTATACAATAGCAACAAAATCCTATTCCCCAAAATATTTAAAATAAAGACGAGAAAGCACCGAAGACACTTCTGATTGACAAGGGTCATCAATGACTAAGTAGTTCCTGAGCAAGTATTCCCATTCCTGCCAGAAACATCAACATTACAATATCTGTGAATTCAAGAAGACCACATTCACATTAGCAGTCAAACTTCACAACTCTAAGTTCAAGCATTGTCAGTACTATCCTGCACAGAATTAATGATCAGCTGAAAATCTGCAACTTATATCCAACATTAACTATCTCCTGGACCTCTCTGATCTAATGCATAGAGGTACCAAGACTCATTAAACATAGAAGCAAGAGGTGATCATGTCTGCTCCGCTACTCAATTATTCATGGCTGATTTGATGACCCTCAACACTACTTTTCTGCCTTATTGCGGATTAGAAATTTGCCTGCCTCAGTCTTATATATATTTAATGACCCAGCCTCAACTGCCTTCTGCGGCAAAGAATTCCACAGATTCACTATCTGCAAAACAAAGTTCCTTTCCCATCTGTGTTGAATATGCAACCCTTTTATTGCAAGATATGACCTCTGGTCCGGATTGTCCCTCAAGGGGAATCAACCTTTCTGCATCTGCCCTCTAAAAGTCTTGTATGCTTCAATGAGGTATCCTCTCATCTTTCTAAACTCTAATGAGTACAGGAGCACATGATGCACTGTGGCTGCCAAAGATTAGCAGATGCTGCAGCTACTAAAGAATGAAAAAGGCAGAGACATATTTAGTGTCTGGGGGTTAATGATGTCCAGACCTAATTTAACATCAGTGCAATCACCCCATAGTGCACAGAAATGCTTCAAAGCAATTTTAGAATGCAACATTAAATTATTCCCACTATTCACATAACCAGTTTGATACCTACAGCCACTGACCTGTCACCCATTTCTCCAGGAATGACCAAAATTTAGAAAGGCAAAATTTATTACTGTACAACTGGCAAATGTTTGCATATGATTTTATAGCCATTGAATGCATTGGTTTATGATAACCTTGGCTAGAGAGCTTGTTTCCATAAGGGATCTAATTTGATGATGAGATACTAAGAGCAGGATGAGTGGCATGGGAGGGTAGAAGAAATAGGATGGGGAGGGAATAAATGTAAAGAGTGTGGGCATGCTGAGGACAAGAGTGTGTGATGCATTTATAGCTGTTGCTGGCAATGACAATAACCACCAAAAGTAAGTGATATCAAATACTTCTTTTAATTCATCATGGGTTTCGAAGTTGGCTGGAAAGGCCAGTATTTGCTGTCCAGCTCACATTTCCCTTGAACCTAGTAGATTGCTACATATGGTATTTGAGAAGGCAGTCAAAATCAACCACACTAATGTGGGTCTAGGGTCACATGTAGGCCAAACCAGCTGCAGATGGCAGATTTACACATCTGAACAACATTGGTAAATCAGATGGGCATTCAGCACGATCATGGCCATCATGATTACCATTATTGAGACTGATTTTGTACTGCAGATTTATTGATTGAAATCAAAAATCATCAACTGCTGTGTGGGATTTGAATCTGTATACCCATAGGCAGTGACACTACCTCTAAGCTACCATCTCCCCTTCAAATATTTACTAAAACAAACCATTACTTTGAGTGCAAATGTTTTGCACTTTTCTGTTGGCCACGTAATAACAACTGATTGCAACCAAGTGACATTCAAGTGACCGCCTTCCTAACCTGCAATCTTCTTCCTGACCTCTCCACCCCCACCCCCACTCCCACTCCAGCCTATCACCCTCACACCTTAACCTCCTTCCACCTATCGCATTTCCAACGCCCCTCCTAAGTCCCTCCTCCCTACCTTTTATCTTAGCCTGCTGGACACACTTTCCTCATTCCTGAAGAAGGGCTCATGCTCGAAACGTCGATTCTCCTACTCCTTGGATGCTGCCTGACCTGCTGCGCTTTTCCAGCAACACATTTTCAGAAAAATGTCAGAGCAGAGCGAGGAAAAACTATATCACTATTCATACTGGGGTAGAGTTTTAAAACTCGAGCTGCAGAGATTTTGCACAAATTCAAGGATAAGTCACCTGCTCATCCTATCAAAGTGAGCAGCAGTACAAAACACCAGGTTGGAAACGGTAATTTGGATGAATTGTGACTCAAGCCAGCAGAACTCAAAGGCAATACAATAAAAGCACTTACAATTTGATATACATCCAGGGCCAGATGACATTAATCATCTAAGATTTATGCTCATTATCTATTGGATTAAATCAACACCAAATTATTAATCTTTTAAAATACTCTGCTAAATTTATTCCTTGCTTTGACAGGCTATACATAAGGAAGGTATACATATGGGGGCATAAAAAATTAAGAACATTTGAAGTCCAGTCCTGCTGTAATATAGAAAACATAGCAACTAATCTACACACAGCTCACAACAAACATAAACATGCCAATAAGCAGATAATGTGGTTCAATGATGGAGAAATGTTGACCAGGACTTCGGAGAGAACTCATCTGCACATCCTCAAAATCGCACACATCCAGAGGGAGCCTTGTTAAAATGCCTCACCCAAAGAACAACACATCTTCAGTACTGTATGTGTGGTCATTTTATATTATGTGCCCAAGGGTATATTAATAGTTCTAGCCTAGCCAATAAACAAGATGCCTCTCTAAAATAAACATTTGGGAACTAGGACTCCAGGGTCTCTTAATAGCAACTTCTCCCTGTATATCAATGCTGTTGCTGTCGTAACTAAATCACAGTGAAAACCATTTGGTACTTGAGGGGAGAACAATTTGAGCTAATTTACAATGGCCTTTCAATGACATATCTTAAAATGTAAATATATTTAATAAACAAACGCAGTACTTAATTGAAAAAAGAGTCACAATAACTATTTGAGCTGGTACAGAATATCCATCCAGAGCATAACTAATGAAATACAAGAGATCTGAACAAGTATCATGGCAGAGTCTGCCATTTCTCTCTATCCCTCCCCTTCATTAGGGATTAATTATAATTAGACTAAAGCAATTTGTACAGGGTGTACCTTCTAGCCAGGTTCAGTACCTTCTGCCTCTTCCTCAACCTCTGACGAGGCACATTGTTCCCAACCAGCGATGAGGTAGATAGTTTCACCTAGGTTTTAAAGTAGTACAGGTTAAATAGCTGCAAGATCATCCTGTACCCTGTTTTAAGTGTTCTTACTTAATTTGTTTACAGCCGTACAAGCGAATCATTGTAAGCAAAGATGGACAGATCAAAAGAGAAAGAATATGAAGATGGGTAAAGGAGAAAGGGATGCTTGTTACTTCTGGGATCAAACAACAACAATAATAAAAAACCAACACAAAACAGCATAAAAAGATGGAGAAGAAAGGGGAGCCCAACAAGCTAACTCCCAATTCCTTTCAAAATCTCAATGAACTGGTTCCCAAAATTCTGGAGCTATCGCTGAAAATAAACTTGACAAGACTAATACTGAAGTATTCAAACCTAAAATAATCTAAATTTAAAGTGTTCATTTGTAAGGAACAAGCACCACCTTCTGGTGTTTCTGAGGCAGTACCAAGAGATCCCCGTTTTAATGCCATACTTACGAAAAACAGAGGGACACCAATATTGTAGAACACAGTTCTTCCCATTTATCCAAATATGCCCAGGAGATACTGTGTAATCTGATTAAGAACATATTTTTCTTTTTGTGCCTGTCTTAAAGAACTGATTCCTGCTGCAACCAAAATGACACGATTCAATTTCTACACCGTCCAAGACAAGCCAGCAAACAGCATAGAATTTGGACAGGGAGTTTTGGTTTGTGGACCCATTCTCACTGGAAGCTTGGGTTCCATTCATTTCACATAGGGCTTCTCTCAGAAGGAGGGAGAGGAGATAAGAGAGTAGCTCTCATTCCGTTAAACTGAGTTGTACACAAAATTAACTCAGGAGGGAAGAAAAAACAAACAAATTGTGCCAATAATTGTAAAACAAAAATCACACCATGGCAACAAGCAATTGTCAAAACCAAAATAGATATGTCAAAATCAGCAGGACCAAGCTTCAGCCATGCACATAACAAAAGGGCAGCACAGTGCCACAGCAGTTAGCACTGGTGCCTCACAGCTCTAGGGATCCAGGTTCAATTCCACCTTCAGGTGACTGTTTGTATGGAGCTTGTACATTCTCCACATGTCTGTAAGGGTTTCCTCCCAAAGTCCGAAGATGTGCAGATTAGGTGGTTTGGCATGCTAAATTGCCCATAGTGTCCAGAGATGTGCAGGCTATGCATTAGCCATGAGAAATACGTGGTTATAGGGTACGATCTGGGTGGGAAGCTCTTCTCTGAGGGTCAGTATGGACTCAATGGGCCAAATGGCGTGCTTCCACACTGTAGGGATTCTATGATCCAACCTAAACAAGACCATGTGATCATGAGTACAGGCTCACATTGCCACCAATTTCCCCAGCACACCCCACAAACACCCACCATCACTAATTCAAATAATTCAAGGTATAAATTCAAGCAATTGTTCCAGCTATTCAGGCTGAGAAATGAAACGATATTACTGACTCAGTCATAGAAGAACAGACCACATGTAACACGCATGTAAATGGTAGGAAATGAAGTAATTACACAAACTGTTGGACAGATTTGGACCCATGGCTAAATTACCTTTCTCATGATTTTTCTTCCATAAAACATCACCTTGTCCCTCTTCCGGAACCTGTACCGAGTCACGCCCTGCTGCTGCTGTTCTGCAAGGGAAATCAAAACCACAGACGTGAGCACATTACCCAAAAAACACTCTTACAGGAAAAGTGCTTAAAGCAATCTACCACAAAGGAGGACATGATTCTTAGCTGTGAAAATGTGGCTCGACGTTTGACTGAAACTGCCCTGGGCATTACTGCCAAAGTATCAGACCCTCCCAAAAAAAAGGAAAAAGAACCTTGGTTTTTGATCAGGTGGTGTTTTCTACATTAAAAAGGTACAAAATGCATTTAAATGTGATTACATCCAAAGCCCATTAATCAGGTCTGTTGAGGACCTCACATCAGAGCATGGTCAAGCTCTTCTGTATTGACAGAAATATTCTATTCATATCTCAAGTATTGATTCCTGCCCTGTAAGCAAAGGGACTGCAGATCTCTTGGTTTCACTCAATTAATTGTCCGCCTCTCAATACCACCAAATAAAATCTGGTCTTCAGTCTCGTTAATGATTATGCAGAAACTGACCACCACATTTCCACACTTAACAAGACTGCTACAGATTCTCATTTTCACCAGAAAGGGTTGATTGAATCTCAGTCTACCGTCTCATCTGGAAGACGATGCGGTCTTCAGTGCAGCATTCCATCAGTGATGAACTTAGAAATCAGCTTAAATTGTGTTTTGCAACCAGGCTTGAATAATCATTTTGCTCAGAAACAAAACAGGCAGAAGCACCCTTCTATAACCTTGATCCTGTTATCTCTACTTACCTTCACTATCACCTTAAATATCTACAGATAACAATGTAGAGAACTCAAATGAAAACCCGAGAAGGATAGTACAGGTTTGTAAAGAATGCAGTAAACACAAAAGGCAATCTCCATCTGTGTTTATTACACCTCATTAAGAAGAGAAATGGCACATCTCAAATTTAACTAAAGAGTGGGTTCTCGTGGTATAATGGTAGCGTCCCCATGTCTGAGACAGAGGACCCCACTTCAAAGCTGATCTGTGCTCCAGAGGCGTGTCATAACATGCTGGAATGTGTTGATTTAGAAACATTTAACTAAAGAGTGTCCTTGCACTTTACGTGGTTTGCAAACTAGCTGGCAAAAGTTTCAAGAGCCAAAAGATCAGGAGAGAGATTTTTCCTCACTCAGGAGGAGTTAATATCCTTGATTAACATTCCCCAAAGTCAGTGGTGTAAGCATTAAGCAGGATTTCTCTCCACTTGCCAGTACGTAGATGAACTAGAAGGGCATCTTTGCAGACTGTTGGTCATATACTGAGCTCTCAACATTTTCAATATCAGAACGACTTTTACAAAGCAGTCAAGGTTAAGTGTATAATATATTGTAGATGTTACAAAATTAATATACAAGAGATGGGAATAGATTGCAGCTAAATTCAAAAAGCTTCGCTCATCACTGAATGATTAGCAATGTATAATGAAATAATTAAAGTCGCCATAGCCCCATATTGCTCTCTTAATAAAAAGAGACACAAGGTTGAAACCTGAAGTCCCCAAACTCTGTCCATCATCAACAAGGACATGTATGGAATGGAATGGAATATTTCCACCTGCTAGAATATATACATGTCTAACAACTCTGGCTAGATGCAAATTTTCTCATCCCCACTGATGACTAGTTCCCCATTTACAGATATTTTCTAATTATCCTGTTCAGATGTTATTACATACTTCTGGAGCAGATGGGACTTGAACTCAGGCCTCCTGGCACTACAACTACACCACCAGAGCACATTTAGTTTCCAATATATATGCAACCAATTCAAACCTAATTAAATCTTAATTAATATATCCATCACCAAATGCAGCAGTAATGTCCCACCTGCTCCAAAGGTATGTCATATCATATTTGGTTAGGTTCATTCAAAATATCTATACTCATCACCCATTCCCTGATACCATTAGAATGCAGAAATTACTTCAGACCATATTAGCTGACAACAAATAGCCCTGCATCCCCAGCATGGGTATTAGTCTTGTAAACCTTCTCTGAAATGCTTCCAAAGCATTCACATTGTTCCTTAAATAAGGAGAACAACACTGCTCAGTCATCCCACCAATTGTATTCAATGCCCCTCGCAATAAATGCTAACATTCTATTAAAAATCACACAACACCAGGTTATTGTCCAACAGGTTTAATTGGTACCCATAGGGAGGGCCTCAACCGGGACCTTGGGTTCATGTCACATTACAGGTGATCACCATTGCACTACACACACACACACACACATATTCCTACACAAACACACACATCCACACGGACACAGGTACACACAGACACCCACACACACCCTTATAGACACCCACACATGCACCCCCTCACAGACTTAAGACACTCTGCACTCACTACACACGCACACTTTCTCACACTCGCAACCCCCACCCCAGACAGACAGACAGACACACAGACAGACAAAGACCCACATGCACACACATATTTTGTGGGGTGAATTTGTACTGGCAGAGTTACATTGCACTTTGCTCAAAAACTGCATACATTCATGTAGAACTCTGAGCTCAAAAACTGCATGAATTTATGTAAAACTCTGTTATCTCACTTTTTAGATTAGAATCAATCTAAACATCAGGTCATAGACAGAGAACACAGGGGGCTAACACCTTCAACATATTGTCTAGCTATCACCATTGTTAACAGCTAACCTGAGAATGCAACTTTAAAAAAAAGGTTTTGTGATTTACACATGAAAGAAGTGAAACTATCACTGTATTCTAACAGATGAAAGGCTTAACAGACAATCAATTTTTCAATGTATAATTTCAGTTATATCACACTGCAAATGTTTGCTATAAATTCTGTGTTACGATCGAGCCCTCCACTATCACCTGATGAAGGAGCGTCGCTCCAAAAACTAGTGTGCTTCCAATTAAACCTGTTGGACTATAACCTAATGTTGTGTGATTTTTAACTTTGTACACCCTAGTTCCAACACCGGCATCTCCAAATCAGGTTTAATTAGAAGCACACTAGCTTTCGGAGTGCCGCTTCTTCATCAGGTGGTAGTGGAGGGCTCAATCCTAACACACAGAATTTATAGCAAAAATTTACAGTGTGATGTAACTGAAATTATACATTGAATAATACCTTAACTGTTGTTGAGGCTTTCATCTGTTAGAATACTTTGATAGTTTCACTTCTTTCACCTGTAAATCACAAAACCTTTTCTTTAAAAGTTGCATTCTTCAGTTAACTATAACAATGGGTATTAGCTAGACAATATGTTGAAGGTGTTCGCCCCCTGTGTTCTCTGTCTTTGCCATAATGATTAGGAGATGCCGGTGTTGGACTGGGGTGTACAAAGTTAAAAATCACACAACACCAGGTTATAGTCCAACAGGTTTAAGGAGCATCGCTCCGAAAGCTAGTGTGCTTCCAATTAAACCTGTTGGACTATAACCTGGTGTTGTGTGATTTTTAACTTTGCCATAATGTTTAGACTGTTGTAAACTAAAAAGGGAGATAACAGAGTTTTACATTAATTCATGCAGTCTTTGAGCAAAATACAATGTAACTCTGCAAGCCCAAATTCACCCCACAAACGTATATGTATATGTGTGCATGTGTCTGTCTGTCTGTCTGGGTTGGGGGGTTGTGAGTGAGAGACAGAGAGTGTATATGTGTTTGTATGGGAGTGTAGAGTGTCTTAGGTCTGTGAGGGGGTGCATGTCGGAGTGTGTGTGTCTGTATCCATAGGGAGGGCCTCAACCGGGATCTTGGGTTCATATCACACTACAAGTGACCACCATTGCACTATACACACACACACACCTACATACACACACAGACACACATGTACACAGACACGCACGCAGACACTCACACACTCCCACACACACACGCATCCTCTCAGAGACTTAGACCACTCTACACTCATGCACACACATATACACTCTCTCAGACACTCACAACCCCCCCACCTCAGACACACACACACACTCACACATGCACCCCCCTCACAGACTTAAGACACTCCACACTCACATACACACACATATAGACTCTCACTCTCAACCCCCAACCCAGACAGACAGACAGACACACACACACAAAGATCCACATGCACACATATACATATACGTTTGTGGGGTGAATTTGGCCTCGCAGAGTTACATTGTACTTTGCTCAAAGACTGCATGAATTAATGTAAAACTCTGTTATCTCACTTTTTAGTTTACAATCAGTCTAAACAGTATGGCAAAGACAGAGAACACAGGGGCTAACACCTTCAACATATTGCCTAGCTAACACCCATTGTTACAGTTAACCAGAGAATGCAACTTTTAAAAAAAAAGTTTTGTGATTTACACGTGAAAGAAGTGAAACTATCAAAGTATTCTAACAGATGAAAGCCTCAACAAACAATTAAGGTATTATTCAATGTATAATTTCAGTTACATCACACTGTAAATTTTTGCTCTAAATTCTGTGTCTGACAATTGTGTCGTCCACAACCACCTGATGAAGGAGCGGCGCTCCGAAAGCTAGTGCTTCCAATTAAACCCGTTGGACTATAACCTGGTGTCGTGTGATTTTTAACTTTGTGCACTCCAGTCCAACACTGGCATCTCCAAATCATAACATTCTATTAGTTTTCCTAACCTCTTACTTTACCTGCAATGCAATCTTTCGCAACTTGTGCACCAGGACACCCAATTCTTCTCCTTCTGTCGAGCTCTACAATCTCTCATCATTCAGATAATGCACTTTATTATACTTGCTGCCCAAATAGACAATTTCACATTTTCAATATTCTACTCCATTTTGGAAATTTTTGCCCACTCACTTAACAGTCAGTATCCCTTGTAACTTCCTTAGACCCTCTTCACAACTTACTTTCACAACATCATTGCTTACTACGTGTTAGCAGCAATTTAACAAGCACATCTTTGGTTCCTTCATCCAAGTTGTTTATGGAAATGATAAAGATGGAGGCCCCACATTGAAACAGGAACAGGATTGGACATTTGACCCATCAAACCTCTTCTACCATTCAATATGATCATGGCTAATCTTCTATCTCAATGCCAAACTCTCACTCTCTTCCACACCCCTTAATGCCTTTATTATTTGTAAATGTATTTACATATTAAATATTCAGGTCCACCATCCTGAGACCAAAAAAAATTCTCATCTGAGTCCTAAATTGCTTACCCTGTATCTTGAGTCAGTGGCACCTTGTTCTAAATGTCTCACTCCTAGCAAGGGGAAACATCATCCATGCAATCAGTATGTTCAGCCCGAGCAGAATTTTAGACATTTCAATGAGATTCCCCCCCCCCCCCCCACCCCCCCAACTTATTCTTCTACATTCCAATGAACACAGGCCTTGTTGATCCAATCCCTGCTCATTCAACAGTCCTGACATCCCAAGGAATCGCTCTGGTGAACCTTCACTACACCACCCCCAGCCACGTTAAGTATATCCTATCTTAGCTAGGGAGCAGAAAACCTCACACAACACTCCAGGTGTGGTCTCACCAAGGCCTGGGACAGCTGCAGTAAGACATCCTTGATCCTTTCCTCAACTCCTCTTACGAAATGAAGGTCAACAACATGCTTGCCTTAACTCCTGACACCTGTTTGACCCATGTGGCAAACTACTCGTCAGATCTTGCAATCAGAAAATGACCCGGATATACCTATTGTGATCCTGCTAGTCAGCCAATAACCAATCCATGACAACATTTTACATCCTATACCATAACTTATCTTTCCTGTAATTATCTTTAATGTGGCATCCATCAAATGCCTTTTAATTCAAGTACAGTACATCTACTGGTTTCCCTTTATCCTTAGCAATATTACCATCTCAAGTAACTCCAACAAACATGATTTCCCTTTCACAAAACCATGTTGACTTTTCAAATTACCTTGAACTTTTCCAAGTGCCCTGCTGTAATGTCTTTATTATTAATCTCTAACCTCTACCCTATATCAAACTTTAAGTTAACTAGCCTGTAGTTTCCCCATTTCTGTATCTCTCCCATTTTAAATTGAGAAGTTACATTCATTCATTTCTCCAAATCTAGACAATTTTCAGAAAATTAATACCAACCGATCGGTTGTCTCACTGACCACTTTACTTGACACTATGAAGTTCATCTGGATCCACAGACGTGTCAGGCTGTTATTCCAACAATTTGCTCAGTATCACTTCCCTTGAGATTATAATCAAGTTGCGCCCTCCCTTCCAATTCCACAATTTACTGCTATTGCAAAATGGTACATGTATTCTCTACAATGAAGTTTGATTAAATAAACCTGTTCGATCCATCTGCCATCTCCTTATTATGCACAATTAATTCCCCAGATCTGCAGGACCAATGGTCACTTTATTAACTACTCATTTTTAAACATCCTATAGGAACTCTTTGTTTAATATTTCTAACTAGCTTTTTCTTGTCCTCTGACTTTTGCCATTTTATTAATCTTTTAGTTAATCATCCCTACATTTTGTCTTGTCTAACCTTCTGATCTCCCACCCCCCCTTTGCATAACCATTTGCTTTCTCTGTAAGTCTGTAACTACCTTAAACATTTTTTTTGTTTTACCCCAGATGGCCCCATTGGAACTTTGTTTTCTCATCAGGGTTTATCTATTCTGGGCATTCTGAAATATTCCCTAAAGTATCTGCCACTGCATCTTACTGACCTATTCCTTCATCGAATTTAAAAATAACACACCAGGAATTTGCCAGTTCACTCAGCTGGCTTGGCTTCAATACCCACAGTCTCCTCATTTAATTTAAAATTTTAGTCTTGTACCCACTCCTCTCTCACTCAAACTGAAAAGGTATGATTGCTGCTACTTGGGCATGTTGTCTACAGGCAGGAATGGGGAACTCACCTTACCAGCAGACTGACCCATTGATTCCAAATAATTGTATATATTCTTCTAAGGCCTATTACTGCCATGGTGAAGCATTAGCTTTTAGTTGTCAGAACATATATTTCAAGGTAGAGAGACGGAGGAAAGAAGGTGATTTCAGAATAATCTTTTCTATTTTAGCAGTGAGAGTCTGAGGGATCAGAACCTGCTGAACAACAACTTAAAACCTGGGGCGATGCAATGTTTATCATAAGGAAGAAACAACATCTAGGCAACAATGTGGACTTTCTCACTGTTCTTTATTAGTCTGCGTGATAGCAAATTTCCTGTTCATAGCTCAGAGTATGCTCACAACCCCTAACATGATGGACTGAAGGATGGGTATCGTCTAACTACTGGCGCTCTGTCACAAGATGGTAGATGGTATATCTGCCTGCAAATACATTGCATTGCTCCACAATCGTGTCCTGTAAGGAAGAAAATTAATACAAGTTTACTAATTTTTTTTTTTAAATAAAAACTTGAGTTGATGTGGAGAACATTTTACTTTTTAAAAAGTGAATTGAAAAGGGAATGGGTCACACAGTATGTTACCGCACCAAAGTATTTGGTTAGGACACTGGTCTGGTCTTTACTTACTTGATTGTTTCATTCTCCTGTAGATGAAAAATACAACAATTGCGACAATAAGAATGGCAGCAAGCGCTCCAATCATCATTCCTGTGAGCTGTAAAGAAAAAGGAAAATATTTAACTAAAATACAGAAAAATCACATACTGTGCTTAAACTACACATCACCATAAACCATTGCTCATGTTATCAACCAGCTAATCCTTTTCCTCCTTCAACCTGCATAATAGAACTTGAAGGTTTATCATGCGATCCCATTCTCTCTGACAGTAAGAGTTTCTGGGGCTATGGGTCTATTGGGACTATGACCGTTTAGCTCTGATCCCTGCTTCCTTTAAGTGCAGCTTTCAACGTGGGCCTACGGGAGCACGAAGCAAGCATTATAGCAGTTCCCCATTCACTGTCTGCCATTCAGCACCTTGATCAAGTGATAGCTGCTCATGTCAGCCTAGAAAATGGTTCCTGGCAATCTATTCAATCATGTGGGGCAAAATCATGTCGGCCAATGTTGTCTATCGCATACGCTGCAGGCAAGGATGCCATGAGGCATGGCACGTTGGTGAGACCGAGCAGAGGGTACAGCAATGAATGAACGGGCACCACACAACAATTAAACAGGAGTGTTCCCTCCTAGTCAGAGAACACTTCAGCGATCCGGGACATTTGGCCTCAGGCCTTCAGACAACTATCCTCCCATCCTATTAAGTTAAAAATCACACAATGAGTGGGTTATAGTCCAACAGGTTTATTTGGAAGCACTACCTTTTGGAGCGTTGCTCCTACATCAGGGTGTTTGTGGAGTTGAAGATCATAGGACACAGAATTTATAGCAAAGGTTTATAGTGTGATGTAACTGAAATTATATACTGAAAAAGACCTGGATTGTTTGTTAAGTCTTTCATCTTTTAGAATGGGCATGCTGGTTTCAGTTCTTTCATATGTAAACCCCAGAACTTTCTTAAAGGTTACATTCTCAAGTGAACTCTTAACAATGGGTGCCATGTTGACCCAGATAATGCATTGAAGGTATGAGGTGCCCTGTGTAAGGCTGTCTGGGCCCCAATGTTCAGACTGATTCTAATCTAAAAAAGGGATTTTAAGAATTTTACATGGATTCATGCAGTTTTTGAGCACAATAAAATTAATTCTGCAAGTACAAATTCATCCCACAAACTTGTGTGTGCGCACGCGCGGGGGGGATATGAGTATCTGTGAGTGTGTGTATGTGTGAGTGTGCAAGTGTAAAGGGGTACAGGTCTGTGAGATGGTGCACGTCAGAGTGGGAGTGTGTGTGAGAGTATGAGAGAGCATCTGCAACAGTGTGTCTAGGTTTGCAATAGTGTGTCTGTAAAAGTGTCTGCGGGAGTGTCTGCATATGTGTGTGTCTGAGTAGTACAGTGGGGTCACCTGCAGTGTGACATGAACCCAAGGGTCCTGGTTGAAGGGTTCCTCTTCATCTGAACGCATCCTGTGTAGGCGAATGGCTAGTCCATAGGGGATGGCTATTTTTAATATGTTTCGGGTTGAAGCTGGAGAAGTGCAGCACAGTGAGGTTATCTGTAGGTTTGTAGTAGAGTGAGGTGCTGAGGTGCCCATCTTTAATGGAGATGCATGTGTCCAAGAATGAGACAGATACTAAAGAGTAGTCCATGGTGAGTTTGATGGTGGGATGAAACTTGTTGATATCACTGTGTAGTTGTTTCAGTGACTCCTTGTCATGGATCCAGAGGGAGAAAATGTCAATGTACCTGGTGTCTAGTGTTGGTTGGAGGTCCTGCGTAAGAAGTCTTGTTCAAACCTATGCATGAAAATGTTGGCAAATTGGGGTGCAAATTTGGTCTCCATGGCAGTTCCATGTGTCTGGATGAAGAACTGGTTATCCAAGGTGAAAATGTTGTGGTCAAGGATAAAGCAGATGAGTTGTAGGACGGTGCTCAGAGACTGGCAGTTGTTGGTGTTGAGTACGGAGGCTGTTGCCACGATGCAGTCATTGTGGGGGATGCTGGTGTAGAGTGCGGAAACGCCCATTGTGATGAGGTATATTCCCAGTTCGATTAGTTAGAATCGGTCTGAAGATTGGGGCCCAGACAGCCTCACACGGGGCAACTCATCTTCAATGCCAACAGCTGGGCCAACATGGCACCTATAGTTAAAGTTCACTTGCAAATGTAACTTTCTTAAAGTTCTAGGATTTACAGTACGAAAGAACTGAAACCAGCATGCCCATTCTGAAAGAGGAGACTCTTAAACAATCCAGGTCTTTTTCAATATATAATTTCAATTACATCACACTGTAAACTTCTGTTATAAATTCTGTGTCTGATGATCTTCTACTCCACAACCACCTGATGAAGGAGCAGTGCTCCGAAAGCTAGGGCTTCTAATTAAACCTGCTGGACTATAACCTGGTGTTGTGTGATTTTTAATTTTGTACACCCCCAGTCCAACACCGGCACTCTGTAATCACCATCAATCACAACCAGAAATACCAGAGGCCAATTAGTACACATTATCTGTAGGTCTAGTTAGGCTAATACAACACAAACTGAGGATTAAAGATACAAACTTCTGGCCTGTTTGATTTGACATTATCCACAGGACAGAGCAATTTTCAAAAGTTATGTTTTAAAATGAATGATTCAATTTTAATAGAGCGGGCACATGGTATGCTCAAATCATAGATGAAGCCAAACAGCTGATCATAACTATGGTATCTCTACGTTATATACCTCAATTCGTCTCACTCTACTTTCCTATCCTTCCCCAGAGTATTGCATGTTTTACTTTTTAACTGTATATCCTGTTCACCTTTGAGGGCCATTATTGAATCGGATTCCACTGGTCTTTTGGACAATGCATTCCAGATTATCATAACTTGTTGTACAAAGCATATTCTTATCTTGCTCTCACTCTTTCATAATTACCTGCACCTCAGATTTATGTTTTCGGGTTATTGATACTCCTGCAAGTAGAAACTTTCTCCTCACTTACCCTAACAAAACTCTAATTTTAAGGATCTTCAATAAATTTCCCAATAACCACCTGATTTTATGATAGCAATCCCCAGCTTCTATATATAACTAACGTCTCTCATCACGGACAAACCTCTAGCAAATCTTTTCTGCACTTTCTCTCAGGCCTTAGAAATATGAGGTGGTAGGGCCCAAAATTAGACACAATACTCCAGCGGAGGTCTAACTATTCATTAATAAAACAACTTCCTTGTTTTTCTACTTTAAAACTTTCTTTATGAAAATCCAAAGACTTATGCGATTTAGATTAGATTAGATTAGATTCCCTACAGTGTGGAAGCAGACCCTTCGGCCCAACAAGTCCACACCGACCCTCTGAAGAGCATCCCATCCAGACCCATTCCTCTGACTAATGCACCTAACGCTACAGGCAATTTAGCATGGCCAATTCCCCTAACCTGCACATCTTTGGACAGTGGGAGGAAACTGGAGCACCCGGAGGAAACCCACGCAGACACGGAGAATGTGCAAACTGCACACATACTGTTGCTCGAGGCGGGAATTCAACCCAAGTCCCTGGCACTGTGAGGCAGCAGTGCTAACCACTGAGCCACTGTGCTGTCGCCTATCTTGTCCTGTTGCCTATCTTGTCCTGTTTTGTTTATATTGGCTGTTTGCACTGTTCCTTCCAAAATACATCACAAGCGCAACTATCTGAACTCTGCTGACATCACAAATAAGTACTACCATGTTTTTGGTCCTATAGTTTTCATCCTGTCACTAACATCTCTTAATCCACACTCAAAACACATATCATTTTCGTAAGTATAAACTGGTGATAGATTTTAAATCATTTCTGCCTTGCAGCGTGATCCTGCTCAACTGCCCAATAGATCCATAAATGTTCAAAGGTGACTGAAAGCCATAAATGTTGATATTTTGGTTGCATTAGATATAGCAGTTTAATTCTGATAAAACGCAGCATTCGAAGACTCAACTACTATTCGGCAAGTCAATAGATGCCAAAGTACTGTACTTACCTAACTCAATGAGCATTTCCTATTTCTGAGATAGAACTCAACTGTGAACCTGTAGGTGTCCAAGAGTTCAGCAACACTAATTCCTCTCTATCCTGGATTCGTTTCTCGGTATGTGCATCACTTAGTTAATACTGTTCAGCTGCCATCTTGCCCAATCCCTCTATTTTCATTTTTACATTACATTACAGTGTGGAAACAGGCCCTTCGGCCACCAAGTCCACACCGACCCGCCGAAGCGCAACCCACCCATACCCCTACATTTACCCCTTACCTAACACTACGGGCAATTTAGCATGGCTAATTCACCTGACCTGCTCATCTTTGGACTGTGGGAGGAAACCGGAGCACCCGGAGGAAACCCACGCAGACACAGGGAGAACGTGCAAACTCCACACAGTCAGTCGCCTGAGGCGGGAATTGAACCCGGGTCTCTGGCGCTGTGGGGCAGCAGAGCTAACCACTGTGCCACCGTGCCGCCCACTGCATAAAACAGCATTGTTCCTTCCATCTATGGGCAGTAACACCTGCACAAGAGGGCATACTATTGGGAAACAGTTACCCAGTGCCTCCTTCGTGGTATTAAACCATTCCTGTCCCATCTGTTTTTATCCTAAAGATAAAACTCAAGATGATTCAAAGCATTGAACAGCAATTCACTGGTTTGTATCAGAAAAGCAGTATCAGCTTTTTTTTAAGATTACATTACAGTGTGGAAACAGGCCCTTCGGCCCAACAAGTCCACACCGACCCGCCGAAGCGCAACCCACCCATACCCCTACATTTACCCCTTACCTAACACTACGAGCAACTTAGCATGGCCAATTCACCTGACCTGCACATCTTTGGACTGTGGGAGGAAACCGGAGCACCCGGACGAAACCCATGCAGACACGGGGAGAACATGCAAACTCCACACAGTCAGTCGCCTGAGGCGGGAATTGAACCCGGGTCTCTGGCACTGTGAGGCAACAGTGCTAACCACTGTGCCACCGTGCCGCCCATAAGCGCCCATGCCGCTTGTAGTAATATTTGGATTGGCCTCGAGTGGGAATCCAAAGGAAACTGGGCAGAGGAGGAAGGAGGCATGGGAAGAGGTAGAGGTATAGTAAAATCGGTTCAAACAGTTGTAAAACATAGTGGGGACAAAAGGGATAATAAAGTTAATTTAAATGTTAAAATGCTATTAAAATGCTAAGTTAAAAATCACACAACACCAGGTTATAGTCCAACAGGTTTGATTGGAAGCACACTAGCTTTCGGAGCGACGCTGCTTCATCAGGTGATTGTGGAGGGCTCGATCGTAACACAGAATTTATAGCAAAAATTTGCAGTGTGATGTAACTGAAATTATACATTGAAGAATTGAGTTACATCACACTGCAAATTTTTGCTGTAAATTCTGTGTTATGATCAAGCCCTCCACAATCACCTGATGAAGGAGCGTCGCTCCGAAAGCTAGCGTGCTTCCAATTAAACCTGTTGGACTATAACCTGGTGTTGTGTGATTTTTTAACTTTGTACACCCTAGTCCACCACCGGCATCTCCAAATCATTAAAATGCTACTTTGTGATTCAAATATTAAAGCATTCAGTCATCACCATCAATTTCAAATCCAGTACCTGCAAATAGTGGACACAAGATTGAAAACAATCCAAGAATCATCATTCACATTCCGACATTGTACATTGATTTCGGCCCAGAGAACAAGGAACAAGTAGTCTAGGTACTACTTTACAAGATAAAACAACTGTCAATCGCTACTACAGGTAGCTAGACATTTAAAGTTTTAGTATCAGTAAGAACATGAATCCAATCAGGTTACCAAGGAATGACAGCCCAGAATGTGTATGTTGCATTTGTGTATGCATTTATATTACCCAGCTCCTTTCCTATGAGATTCCAGAATGGACGTTTTGTTCCACCTCCCACTCATTTAAAGCCAATCAATTGCCAATCAGAAAATGCAGCCCTGTGACAGAAGGTTTGCTCGATTGTTGTAGCATCTGAAAAACAGATGCTTAAGACTGCTTCACAGAATTTGGTGTTTATTCTGAAGTAACTGAAAACCAGCTTTGTCGCATGAACAAAATGTAATGTGAATGGATTTCAATGGGCTGAGAAGTAGCAGATGTGGTTTAATTCAGATAAATGCGAAGTGCTGCATTTTGGGAAAGCAAATCTTAGCAGGACTTATACACTTAATGGTAAGGTCCTAGGGAGTGTTGCTGAACAAAGAGAGCTTGGAGTGCAGGTTCATAGCTCCTTGAAAGTGGAGTCGCAGGTAGATAGGATAGTGAAGAAGGCGTTTGGAATGCTTTCCTTCATTGGTCAGAGTATTGAGTACAGGAGTTGGGAGGTCATGTTGCGGCTGTACAGGACATCGGTTAGGCCACTTTTGGAATATTGCGTGCAATTCTGGTCTCCTTCCTATCGGAAGGATGTTGTGAAACTTGAAAGGGTTCAGAAAAGATTTACAAGGATGTTGCCAGGGTTGCAGGATTTGAGCTATAGGGAGAGGCTGAACAGGCTGGGGCTGTTTTCCCTGGAGCGTCAGAGGCTGAGGGGTGACCTTATAGAGGTTTACAAAATCATGAGAGGCATGGATAGGGTAAATAGGCAAAGTCTCTTCCCTGAGGTCGGGGAGTCCAGAAGTAGAGGGCATAGGTTTAGGCTGAGATGGGAAATATATAAAAGAGACTTAAGGGGAATGTATGAGCTGCCAGAGAAAGTGGCGGAGGCTGGCACAATTGCAACATTTAAAAGGCATTTAGATGGTTATATGAATAGGAGGGTTTGGAGGGATATGGGCTGGGTGCTGGCAGGTGGGACTTGATTGGGTTGGGATATCTGGTCGGCATGGACAGGTTGGACCAAAGGGCCTGTTTCAGTGCTGTATATCTCTGACTCTAGAGAATTTTCTCAAAAATTGCAATGAATGAGAGATTCAGATATTAGTGTTGATTCTCCCACATATAGAAAAATCAGAAAAAGTATTTTAACATTTTGGCCACATATTCTCAAGAGCATAGGTCAGTCAATCAACACCAAAGGACAACAGTTTTCAGGGTGAAATCTTTCTGAAATAGCCCAAAGCAACAGAAGATGTAGAAGGGAGGCTAAACAAACATGTTCATATGGCACCTCTAGGGAACTGTATTTTTCACTGAGAGATATCTTGCTAAAAATAGCTTGTGTTCAACTAAAAGCAGATCCTATTGTAAACAAAAAACAAAGAACTACGGATGCTGAAAATCAGAAACAAAAACAGAAATTACTGGAAAATCTCAAGTCAGGCAGCAACTGTGGAGAGAAAGGAGAATTGGGTCCAGTGACCCTTCACCAGGACTGATTGTAACTGGTAAAAGGTTAGAATATATCCTGGAGAAGGGGTGGGGGAGAGGAATAAAAGTAAACAAGAAGTGGAGATGGAGCCCAAAGAGGGAGGAAAAAACAGATGGGCAGTCAACGGAATGGTAAAGGTCAGCGTGGGACAATGAATAGGTGCTAATGGGGACTATCAATGGCTGACAATAGGCTGTTTGTGGTAGCAGCCCATGTAATGACAAGGCCTGGTGTTTGGGAGTTGGAGTAAGGACATGAGAGAAGGTGATCACGCCCTAAAATTGTTGGAACTTGATATTGAGTCCAAAAGGCTGTAGAATTCCCAATGAAAAATGAGGTGCTGTTCTTCCAGCTTGCACTGAGCTTCACTGGAGCACTGCAGCAAGCCTGAGAGAAATACTGGCCAGGGAACATGGTGGAGCGTTGAAATGGCAAGCAACGAGAAGCTCAGGGACAGAACATAGGTGCTCTGCAAAGTGGTCACCCAGTCTACATTTTGTTTCCCCAATGTATAACAGACCACATTGTGAGCAGCGAATATAGAAGATGAGATTGAGTGAAGCCCAGGCAAATCTTTGCTTCACTTGGGTGGTGCGTCTGGGACCCTGGATATCGAGGATACAGGAAGTAAATGGGCAGGTGTTACAACTTCTGCGGTTGCAGGAGAAGGTGCTGTGGGGGTATGTAGAGGTGTTGGGAGTGAAGGGAGAGTGGTCCAAGGTGTCCCAGAGGAAATGGTGCTTCAGAAAGTAGACATGGGGAAGAGAGGGGAACGTGTGTCTGGTGGTAGCATCTCGCTGGAGGTGGCTAATGATCCTCTGAATATGGATGCTGGTGGGATAGTGGGTGAGGACAAGGGGGACCCTATTACTGTTGTGAGAGGGAATGGAAGGGGTTGAGGGCCGAAGTGCGGGAGATAGAGCCCTTAGCCAGGTTCAACCTATCATGGTGGTAGGGATGTCTCGGTTGAGGAAGGTGGTGGACATTTTGAAGGTCCCCTTGTTAAAGTTCACATCTTTGGAACAGATGCGATGGAGATGGAGGGACTGGGATAATGGAACAGAGTCTTTACAGGATTACAGGGTGTGAGGATGTACATTCAAGGTAACTGTAGGAGTCCGTGGGTCTGTAATGGAATTGTGGCCAGCCTAACCCCAGAAATGTCAAGGAAGGGAAAAGGGGAGTCAGAGGTGGACCAGGTGAAGGTGGAAATTGGAAGCAAAATAGATAAACTTTTCCAATCTTGAATGAGAAAGGGAAGCAGTAATGATGATGTCATCGATGTACCATAGAAAGAACTGGGTGTGGGGGCAAGAGTAGGACTGGAACAAGGAATGTTCCATATATTCCACAAAGAGACAGGCATAACTGGGAGCTATGTGGATACCCATGGCCACACCTTTGAAGTGAGTGAGAGGAATTAAAGGAAAAGTTATTCAAAGTGACAAGCTGAGCCAGGCAGACAAGGGTCCCGGTGAACGGGATGGTTCATCCCCATAGTGTTGGATTGGTCTCATGACAGAACATTTTCTGGCAACTTCACTGTGCATGTTGATGATTACTTACTGGACAGTACTGTGGAATTTGAAGACTGTATTATTCATAAGATTAGAGTTGAATATAAAATTTGGGAGTATGGTTTGTGGGGTCTTCAAACATATTTGTTTAAATATTAAGCAAAGAAGTCTAGCATAGCTTTAAAACAATAATCATATCAAATAATCTTACTGACTAAAAGATGTTATATCTGAAGAAAACAAACAGTAATTGCAAAAGAGTCATAAATGACTCAAAGCGTTAACTCTGTTTTTCTCTCTCTATATTATTGTTGGTATGTAGTTTGTACACATATTGAACAGGATGGGGCTACACTTGTCCAATCATTTCTCCCTTGCACAAACTTAACTCAATCATCTGTTGCAAAGGTGTGTTTCAGCAACTGCCCCAACCCAGGTTAAAAGCATTCAGGAGAAAGTCAGGATTGCAGATGCTAGAGATCAGTCAAAAAACACAAAGGGCTTATGCTCGAAAGGTCGATTCTCCTGCTCCTCGGATACTGCCTGACCTGCTGTGCTTTTCCAGCGCCACATTTTTTGACTCAATTAAAAGCACTCTGGACAGCTTGAGGAGCAGGTCAGTGTGCCACACTGTATCGCAGGTAGTCAAGAAGACTACTTAGCCTATGTTCCAGTTCCTTTAGAAGCATTAAGAAAATTCAGTTTGGATAAATACATACTTAAATTCTCATCCTTAAGTAACCCAAAGAACACAAAGTGAATCACATTGCGACTGAAACACTTGCTTTTGTGGAGACAGTCAATATGAGATTCTAGACATTGAGTGAAGATGGTCTAACCATTAAATGTTATGTAAATGATCATACCATACATCGTGAAAGAAAGGTTATGCTTGATTAAAACAAAATGTTGGACCAAAAGTAAATTTCAAAATCAAAATGGGTGGATGGAAGTTACTAATGGTCAGGTTGTTTTACATTTATGAAGAGTCCTAGAGGAGGAATGACTCACAATGTACTGCTCTATACACGAAACAATGTTCAGCAATGCAATTAATTTTTAAAAGACAGTTCTTTTTGTATGTTAATGACATTTAATTAAATGCTCTAATGGTCATTAGCTGGGGCTCATTTTAGCTCCTATATAGGTTGAAACTGTGATGGTTGAGGCAGTTGATTAGATTGGATTATAGTGTGGAAACAGACCCTTCGGCCCAACAAGTCCACACCGAACCTCCGAAGAGCAACCTACCCAAACCCATTCCCCTTCATTTACCCCTTCACCTAACACTACCGGCAATTTAGCATAGTCAATTCAGCTAACCTGGTCCATATCTGTAATATGTACATCTGTGAATAAATGCCTATAAAGTTTAAAGATCATCTCCAGTTTTGTCCTTCCATCAGCTGGCTTTCTGCAATCTAAGTTATAGTTGCATACCATTGTGGTCTGAATTTTCTCCTCGACGAACTGTTGTACTAATGCTGGAACGTCCGCACTGATTGGTATTGCAACCTGTGACATAGAAAACGGAAAGTTTTTACTTTGAAGAAGAATGCAACATTCATTTTAATTTCAAATTTTAGGAAAGCGCTGTATCACAATATAGAGGAACCTCAAGTATCTGAAGGGCACGGGAGGTTGGGGGGGGGGGGAATTTTGTTTGGTTAATCAAATTCCAGATAATTGAATGCTGGAAAACATAGTTTAGCTGAACATTGGGACCTTGCGATCTTGCTGGACAGTCCGATATTCGGGATAATCAAATGCCAGATAATCGAATTTCCTCTGTATATTCTGACCAGTCCTTTCTCTGCTTAACTCAAGAACATTTTTCGTAGTTACTTTACAATAGATTCCCTGGTCGAAACAAATGGACTAAAAACATTGAAATAGCAAGCTTAAGTCATTAAACCCTTTAAATCTACTCCGATATTCATTATGATCATTGCACATCTTGCACGTCAGTACCCTACTCAAAGATAAGAACAATTCATTCAGAAGTGCCCCAAAAGCATTTAAGTATTTTTTTGAAAAAAAAATAGTCATTGTTACACAAGTAAACATAGCACAGATTCATACAACGTGGAAACAGACCCTGCGGTCCAACTCGTACGCGACGACCAGAAACCCCAATTGGATCTAGTTCCATTTGCCAGCATTTGGCTCATATCCCTCTAAACCCTTCCTATTCATATACCCATCCAAATGCCTTTTAAATGTTGCAATTGTAGCAGCCTCCAACACTTCCTCTGGCAGCTCATTCTATACACGCCCCATCCTCTGCGTGAAAAAGTTGCCCCTTAGATCCTTTTAAATCTTTCACATTAAATCTATGCCCTCAAGCTTTGGACTCCCCTACCCTGGGAAAAAGACCTTGGCTGTGTACACTATCCATGCCCCTCATGATTTTCTAGACTACCAAAAGGTCACCCCTCTGTCTCCAACACCCTAGGAAAAATGCCCAAGCGTATCCAGCATCTCCCTATAACTGAAATGCTCCAGTCCCAGCAACATCCTTGCAAATCATTTCTGCATGTCCTTACAAGTTTAACATTCTTCCTCTAGAAGGGTGGCCAGAATTGTACAAAATCTTCTAAAAGTGACCTAACTAATGTCCTGTAGAGCTGCAACATGTCCCTTAAACTCAATATTATGACCAACAAAGACACACATGCCAAATGCTGTCTTCACTACCCTGTCGACCTGTGACTCCCGTTTCAAGGAACTTTAAACCTGCACTCCAAGGTCATTTTGTTCAGCAACACTCCTCAGATTCTGGAATCTGCATTGAAAACAACAAATGGTGGAGATCACAGCAGGTCAGACAGCTTCCATGGAAAGAGAGCAAGCTAATGTTTCAAGTTTAGATGATTCTTTGTCAGAGCCAATGTGAAGTATGGAGCGGGAAGCATTCATGCTATAACAGGGGGGAGTGTGGGGGGGTTGGGGTGTAGAGTGCTAGTGGAGAAAAACTGTTGATAGTTCAGATTAAGTGATTATTCTCACATTCTGATCACTTAATCTGAACTATCAACATCTTTTCTCCTCTAGCACTCTACACCTCCACAGAACCTCACGTCCCTCTCCCCAAACCAAAGCATAAACATTGACCTCTCCACACTTCACTCTGACAAAGAGTCATCTAGACTCAAAACGTTAGTTTTCCACGGATGCTCTCTGACCCACTGCGATCTCCAGCATTTGTTGTTTTCTGTTCAGCTGATTGCTGTGGCCATTTTAAGTCAGCATTTTTTAAATTTTTAAACCCATTTTAGCCCATGAAGATTCCAGATATTAACATTAGATGATAGAATTTGAAAATAAATTATCCCTTTTTATTAATATCATGACAAATCTAACTCGAAGTCTGAAATACTTGTTCTGCTGATCAGCCACCAACTTTTTCCAATCACTAACCCTGCCTCTTGCATAACAAAGCATTAATCATTGATATAATTTGTGACAACTCTAAAGGTGAAGAATTGCACAACTTGGAAAATTTGTATTAAAGCTTTCTTCATAAGCACAAGTCATGTACTGCTTCTTGGAAGGAAAACCCAATAAAAGGGCCCTGTTGCCACCAACTCCTGCAAAACCAAAAGACAATTGTTTTCTCATGGCTTCTCCTAATTTTAATGTGGAGGTGCTAGTATTGGACTGGGGTAGACAAGGTCAGAAGTCAGATAACACCAGGTTCAAGTCCAACAGGTTTATTTGAAATCTCAAGCTTTCAGAGCACTGCCCCATCATCTGGTGAAGTGAAGAAAAGTATACAGGCATAGAATTTATAGGCAGAGAGATCAAAAGGTTATACAAATGGTCGAGTGGAGTGTTGAATAATAAGTCTCTGCAGGTGGTGAAAAGTATTAGATGATATGAGTGAAGTGTCAACAGCTGAATAGTAACTGAAGATGTTGTGGTTCTGTTCGCCGAGCTGGAAGTTTTTGTTGCAAACGTTTCGTCCCCTGGCTAGGCGACATCATCAGTGCTTGGGAGCCTCCTGCGAAGTGCTTCTTTGATGTTTCCTCCGGTGTTTATAGTGGTCTGTCCCTGCCGCTTCCGGTTGTCAGTTTCAGCTGTCCACTGTAGTGGTTGGTATATTGGGTCCAGGTCTATGTGTTTGTTGATGGAGTTTGTGGATGAATGCCATGCCTCTAGGAATTCTCTGGCTGTTCTCTGTCTGGCTTGCCCTATGATAGTAGTGTTGTCCCAGTCGAATTCATGTTGCTTGTTGTCTGCGTGTGTGGCTACTAAGGATAGCTGGTCGTGTCGTTTCGTGGCTAGTTGATGTTCATGTATGCGGATTGTTAGCTCTCTTCCTGTTTGTCCTATATATAGTGTTTTGTGCAGTCCTTGCATGGTATTTTGTACACTACATTAGTTTTTCTCATGTTGGGTATCGGGTCCTTCGTTCTGGTGAGTTGTTTTCTGAGCGTGGCTGTTGGTTTGTGTGCCGTTATGAGACCTAGGGGTCGCAGTAGTCTGGCTGTCAGTTCTGAGATGCTCCTGATGTATGGTAGTGTGGCTAGTCCTTTTGGTTGTGGTATGTCCTCGTTCCGTGGTCTTTCTCTTAGGCATCTGTTGATGAAGTTGCGCGGGTATCCGTTTTTGGCGAATACCTTGTATAGGTGTTCCTCTTCTTCTTTTTGCAGTTCTGGTGTACTGCAGTGTGTTGTGGCCCTTTTGAATAGTGTCCTGATGCAGCTTCGTTTGTGTGTGTTGGGGTGGTTACTCTCATAGTTTAGGACTTGGTCTGTGTGTGTGGCTTTCCTGTATACCCTTGTAGTGAATTCTCCGTTCGGTGTTCTCTGTACCATCACGTCTAGGAATGGGAGTTGGTTATCCTTTTCTTCTTCTCCTCTCGTGAATCGGATTCCTGTGAGTGTGGCGTTGATGATCCAGTGTGTTTTTTCTATTTCGTGTTTTTAATGATTACAAACGTGTCATCGACATATCTGACCCAGAGTTTGGGTTGAATTTGTGGTAGGACTGTTTGTTCTAACCTTTGCATAACTACCTCTGCTATGAGTCCCGAGATTGGTGATCCCATGGGTGTTCCGTTAATTTGTTCGTATATCTGGTTGTTGAATGTGAAGTGTGTTGTGAGGCACAAGTCCAGTAGTTTAAGTATGCCGTCTTTGTTGATAGGTTCAGCGTCCTGTTTTCTGTTCTGTATGTCCAGTAGGTTGGCTATTGTTTCTCTGGCTAGGGTATCATTCGACGTGACGGCACTGTTCACTTCGATTGACAAAACCCTAGCCAGAGAAACAATAGCCAACCTACTGGACATACAGAACAGAAAACAGGACGCTGAACCTATCAACAAAGACGGCATACTTAAACTACTGGACTTGTGCCTCACAACACACTTCACATTCAACAACCAGATATACGAACAAATCAACGGAACACCCATGGGATCACCAATCTCGGGACTCATAGCAGAGGCAGTTATGCAAAGGTTAGAATAAACAGTCCTACCACAAATTCAACCCAAACTCTGGGTCAGATATGTCGATGACACGTTTGTAATCATTAAAAACACGGAAATAGAAAAAACACACTGGATCATCAACGCCACACTCACAGGAATCCGATTCACGAGAGAAGAAGAAAAGGATAGCCAACTCCCATTCCTAGACGTGATGGTACAGAGAACACCGAACGGAGAATTCACTACAAGGGTATACAGGAAAGCCACACACACAGACCAAGTCCTAAACTATGAGAGTAACCACCCCAACACACACAAACGAAGCTGCATCAGGACACTATTCAAAAGGGCCACAACACACTGCAGTACACCAGAACTGCAAAAAGAAGAAGAGGAACACCTATACAAGGTATTCGCCAAAAACGGATACCCGCGCAACTTCATCAACAGATGCCTAAGAGAAAGACCACGGAACGAGGACATACCACAACCAAAAGGACTAGCCACACTACCATACATCAGGCGCATCTCAGAACTGACAGCCAGACTACTGCGACCCCTAGGACTCATAACGGCACACAAACCAACAGCCACGCTCAGACAACAACTCACCAGAACGAAGGACCCGATACCCAACATGAGAAAAACTAATGTAGTGTACAAAATACCATGCAAGGACTGCACTAAACACTATATAGGACAAACAGGAAGACAGCTAACAATCCGCATACATGAACATCAACTAGCCACGAAACGACACGACCAGCTATCCTTAGTAGCCACACACGCAGACAACAAGCAACATGAATTCGACTGGGACAACACTACTATCATAGGGCAAGCCAGACAGAGAACAGCCAGGGAATTCCTAGAGGCATGGCATTCATCTACAAACTCCATCAACAAACACATCGACCTGGACCCAAAATACCAACCACTACAGTGGACAGCTGAAACTGACAACCGGAAGCGGCAGGGACAGACCACTATAAACACCGGAGGAAACATCAAAGAAGCGCTTCGCAGGAGGCTCCCAAGCACTGATGATGTCGCCTAGCCTGGGGACGAAACGTTTGCAACAAAAACTTCCAGCTCGGCGAACAGAACCACAGCAACGAGCACCCGAGCTACAAATCTTCGCACAAACTTTGAGTAACTGAAGATGATGACCTTTAATCCAATTAATTGAGGCAGAGCGATAATTACTAAAAATTAAAAATGGGGTGCTGCTGGAGACAAACCAAATGGGTGGAATAAGATGATAGGTATGAGTCGCATGCTGAGGGTCTAACCAAAGTAACAAATAATCCAAAATTGTATAAACTAATTATGGTTGAGAGATCATAAGTTATCAAGGCAATGGAGTTAAAATAGGACAGGAAGGGAGATTTTACTGTATAGAGAAATTACATGCTGCGCAACATAAACCCAAGATCACAGTTAAGTTTCTGCTCGGCGATTCTGCGTTGTTGTGTATCTTAAAGGCCACCTTGGATGACATTTACCCAAAGAACAGAGGCTGAACATCCTTGACTGCTGAAGTGTTCCCTAACTAGGAAGGAACATCCCTGTCTAGCAATTGTTGTGCGGCATTCATTCATCCATTGCAGTAGCATTTGCATGGTCTTGCTGATACATCATGCCTCGGGTCATCCTTGCCTACAACGTATGAGGTAGACAACATTGGCCGAGTCTCATGAGTATCTACCGTGTATGTGGTGGATATTGTTTCCAAATTTGATGATAGCATCCATTTCAATGATCTGACATGTCTTGCAGAGTTTAATGTGGCAGGGTTGTGTGGTGATGTGGTCAATGTCGTCCTGAAGGCTGGTTAGTTTGCTTGAACAATGGCCTGTTTAAGCTAAGGCAATTGTTTAAAGGCGAGACGTGGCAGCGTGGGGAGGATCTTGGCGAGATCTTCGTTATCATCAATGACATATTGAAGGCTGAGAAGTACATGGCATAGTTTCTCCTCTCTAGGGAAGTACAGGACGACAAAGAGTACTCTAACAGTCACCTGTCTATCTTCTGAGGAGCTCATTATGGTTTTTCGCTGTGGCACATTGGAACTGGCGATCAACGAGTTGAGCATTGCATCCCATTCTTATGAGGCATCTTTAGGTGTCAGTTGCATTCCTCCTCGTCTGAGAGGATCCTGTGTATATGCAAGGCTTGTCCATAGAGAATGATTCCTTTAACATGTTTAGGGTGGAAGTTAGAGAAGTGCAACATTGTGAGGTTATCCGTGGGCTTGCAGTCGAGTGAGGTACTGAGTGCCTGTCTTTGATGGAGATGCATGTGTCCAAGAATGAGATGGATTCTGAAGAGTAATCCATGGTAAGTCTGATGGTGAGATGAAGCTTGTTGATATTGTTGTATAATCATTTCAGTGATTCCTTGCCAAGAGTCCAGAGGAAGAAAATGTTGATGTTATCTGGTGTACAGTCTGTTCTGATATAATGCAATCATTCCCGTGCAATTCCACATTACAAGAAAATAGTGTAATAGCATCACCATTTAAACCAATGGGACCGGAATGGCATTATAGCAAATACAGGTAAGGAATGTTCCCATTCTACAAATAATAGTCTAAGTTCTCCAATTGTGTTATAGCCAATTCGCACTGAAGAAACTCGTGTCATAGCAGAACAAACTGTATCTGTTGATTGGAGGTCCTATGCAGCAAAGATGTCTTGCTCAGACTTGAGCATGAAACTATTGGCATATTGAAGTGCAAATTTGGTCCCCATGGCTGTTCCATGTGTCTGGATGAAGAACTAGGTGTCGATGGTGAAGACTTTTTGGTCGAGGATGAAGCAGATGAATTGTTGGACGGCATGTGGAAATTGGCAGTTGTTGGTTTTGAATACTGAGGCTGTTGCAGCATGGGGGATGCTGATGTAGAGTGCCGAAACGAAATTGTTTCTGGCTTGCGGGTGCTGAGTTTCTGTAAGAGGCACTTCTATCATCCCCTTTGTTTACTATTCAACTGGTGACACTTTACTCACACCATCTGAATTTTGATCTGCAGAGATTTATTATTCAACACTCCACTTGCACAATCTCTCTGCCTATAAGTTCTGGGCCTGTATACTTTTTTTCACTTCATCTGACGGAGGGGCAACACTCCAAAAACGTGTGATTTCAAATAAACTTGGAGGACCATAAGCTGGTGTCATGTTACTTCTGACCTTCTCCTAACTTTTGAGCAACCCTTCACACATTTCTATTGAGACTTCATCAAAATCATTTGATGCATGCTCCGAGAAGACCTACAAAATTCTAATTTCATAAAACACACTTGGTTCTACTTGAAAGGCCAATCTAAGTGCAAAGTTACTGTACTGCATATGAACCAGCCACAACAATATCAACATAACCCCCAGGATGTGTAATGATAAATAACTGAATTCCCTACGTTGGAAATGGACTACAGGCTCTGCTGTTACAATGCATGTTGAAGAAAGGTAGAGAAACAGATAACTTACCTCAGAGCTTACGCAGCCATCTGGTTCTTTCAATACGTCTGGAGCAATGAAAGAAAAAGCAGACAATCAAAATGATAAACTGGTTACTACATAGTTCTGACTAAAGGAATGGTACAGTACGAATGCAGTATAATTTTGCATGCTTATAAATAATATTCATACATTTCAGATCATCTGGCAAAAATGTACTTGTTACTTCCATGGCCCGTGGAATCTGTAAAATAGCAATTTACTCAGTGCTTCGTCAGATTTTTTCATACATAATTTATCTCCCCATTTTTTCTGCGCAAGACAGCTCCCTCCAGTGATCCAGACAACTACCAGTGACAGTGTATCTGATCATCAGGATATCACAGTCAAGTCAATCGGTATACAATATGCTTTCTGAATCAGGGGTCAACAGTGTGCTTGCAACACTTGTCCTGGGTGAAATTGGGAATCAAAGCAAAACCCTTCCATCCGGAAGAGAAGCTATTCTTTAAAAAAGTGAAGCTTATTTTCATAAATTAGCAAAGACAAGCACTTCATTGTTCTGGTTATTCGATTCTACAAAGTTGTGGTTTGGAAAAAATGTATTTGCTGCTCCTCTACTCTGCGATTTCATGTTCGACTATCCCCAGTAAGCTAAACAAATATTGTGACATTGTACCTGTCACATGCTTCATCGAACAGTCACCCAGCCGTAAAAGGTGCAGCCACAGGGACACAACCATTGCACTAATTTTAACTCAAAACACCTAATAAACTCATAATTCAGAGAAATATTATTCAAGTGCAAATTTGCTTACTATCTGGTATCCAAGGAAGCGAAACTTTTTTTAAAAAAAAGCACGAATACGCTTTTTGTCTTGCGATCTTACCAAAGGTGAAATATGCAAACGCGTGCAAATACCTCTGCAGAGTTCACATGGTCAGTGACGGTATCTAATTACTCAGTCTTGTTTACTCACGAGAAATCCAATTCACCAAATCGATTTCCAAATTCGTCACGTGGCCAGTGGCTAACTTATGAGATTTCGGAATAAACCAAATTTTTTTTCATCATGAAGATGGTAGAAGTATGAAACGTGCTGCCTGAGAGGGTGGTGGGGGTAGGTACTCTCAGAGCATATGAGGAGCGCTTAAAATGCTAGAGGATACAGTAGTAGTTTATGGATGAAGTGCAGGTAAATGGGAGAAATGTAGTTTTTTTGTTGTTGTTCGGCATAGACATGTTCAGCCGAAGAGTTTGTTTCTCAACTGTATGACTATGACTCATGTGTGAGATGTAGAGTTTGTAATTGTAACCTTGTTAACAACTAAGAAAACGTTGTGCCACCCCATTCACACCCCCATTCTTTAGAATAGAAAATTAGTCACCATCTTTTTTTTAAACTCATTATAATCAGTGATCAGTATAATCTGGCATGAATAGATTAGGGAATTTGCATTTTGTTCTATATAATCATGACTCTCAGTGTAACATATACGTAAATGAACATTCTCTCTTTTGTCAAATAAACCACTACCCTTTGCGCTAAATATTTACTGTGTTAATGTGGAAAAACAACTTTTTCCCAGTTATCACAAGGCTATAAATACATGGGTTTTGGATTGGTGGTGCTAGAAGAGCACAGCAGTTCAGACAGCATCAGAGGAGTAGCAAAATCGACATTTCAGGCAAAAGCCCTTCATCAGGAATAAAGGCAGAGAGCCTGAATCGTGGAGAGATAAGTTAGAGGAGGGCGAGGGTGGGGAGAAAGTAGCATAGAGTACAATAGGTGAGTGGAGGAGGGGATGAAGGTGATAGGTCAGAGGGGAGGGTGGAGTGGATAGGTGGAAAAGAAGATAGGCAGGTAGAACAAGTCATGGGGACAGTGCTGAGCTGGAAGTTTGGAACTAGGGTGAGGTGGGGGAAGGGGAAATGAGGCTGTGGTAGCGAGTTTGTTTCAGGACATGGTTAAAGACCTTCAGGGCAGAGGAAATTACCTTATAAATACATGGGTCAATGGGTTGAGAAGTGGCAGATGGAGTTTAATTCAGATAAATATGAAGGGCTACATTTTGATTAGATTAGATTACTTAGTGTAGAAACAGGCCCTTCGGCCCAACAAATCCACACCGACCCTCCGAAGAGCAACCCACCCAGACCCAATCCCCTCCACCTAACACTACGGGCAATTTAGCATAGCCAATTCACCTAACCTGCACATTTTGGGAAAGCAAATCTTAGCAGGACTTCTACACTTAATGGTAAGGTCCTAGGGAGTGTTGCTGAACAAAGAGACCTTGGAGTGCAGGTTCATAGCTCCTTGAAAGTAGAGACGCAAGTAGATAGGAAGGTGAAGGCGGCGTTTGTTATGCTTTCCTTCATTGGTCAGAGTATTGAGTACAGGAGTTGGGAGATCATGTTGCGGCTGTACAGGACATTGGTTAGGCCACTTTTAGAATATTGTATGCAATTCTGGTCTCCTTATTGAAAAGATATTGTGAAACATGAAAGGGTTCTAAAAGGAATTTGTGCTATAGGGAGAGGTTGAACAGGCTGGGGCTGTTTTCCCTGAAGCGTCGGAGACTGAGGGGTAACCTTATATAGATTTATAAAATCATGAGGGGCATTAATAGGATAAATACACAAAGTCTTTTCCCTGGGGTGGTGGAGTCCAGGACTAGAGGGCATAGGTTTAGGGTGAGAGGGGAAAGATATAAAAAAAGACCCAAGGGGCAACTTTTTCATGCAGAGGGTGGTACGTGTATGCAATGAGCTGCAGAAGAAGTGGTGGAGGCTGGTACAATTGCAACATTTAAAAGGCATCTGGATGGGAATATGAATAGGAAGGGTTTGGAGGGATGTAGGCCAGATGCTGGCAGGTGGGATTACATTGGGCTGGATTATCTGGTTGGCATGGACGAGATGGACTGAAGAGTCAATTTCTGAGCTGTACATCTCTATGACTATTTCATACACAAATGAGTCATATAGGATAGAAACAGGCCCTTCAGCTAACCATGTCTATGCTGACCAACAAAAATAAAGTTACACTACTCCCACTTACCTGCACTTGGTCCATACCCTACTATACCCTGGCATTTTTAGTGCTCATCCAGATCATTCTTAAATTGTGAATATTTTGTTGAGAACATGGACTAGCTCCACCCACACGAACTACTTCTCTGAAGCAAATTAGCCCAAAACACACATAAGCATAACAAAGATTTCAGTGAAACTGGAGAGAGAAGGAGGATTTGCATTTAACAAAATTATTCATAACAAAGTACATCACAGTCAATGGTGTGCTTTTAAAGTGCAGCTATTGTTACCATGTGGGAAATGTGACAGCCAAAAAAATCCTACAAACAACAATATGATAATGACCATACATTTTTAAATTCACATTGGATGAAGAATAACCAGCATTCCAGGTCACGAGAGAGAATGTCCCGTCACTTCACAAACAATACTGCTAGCTTGTTTATATTCATCCCACAGCAGAAAAGACCTCAGTTTAATGTCTCATCTGTACAATGTTCATAAATTAGTGGCCATTAATTGAGTACATACATATAAAGGTGAACGGAAAGTCACTAAAGTCAGAGAGGACCACAGATAATTCTTACATTAAACATGATTTGGAGATGCAGGTGTTGGACTGGGGTGTACAAAGTTAAAAATCACACAACACCAGGTTATAGTCCAACAGGTTTATCTGATGGACTATCACCTGATGAAGAAGCGTCGCTCCGAAAGCTAGTGCTTCCAATTAAACCTGTTGGACTATAACCTGGTGTTATGTGATTTTTAACTTCACTAAACAAAGATGACTGGTGATGGTTTAACCTGAGTTACCATGTCTCAAGCCTGGGGTGAGGTCGAGAGGGCGAGACCACAGCTAGTGTGGGAATTGAACTCATACTGTAGGCAAGGACAGCGAAGAGGGTTACCTCAGATTACAACAGGATCTTGATCAGATGGGTCAATGGGCTGAGAAGTGGCAGATGGAGTTTAATTCAGCTAAATGTGAGGTGCTGCATTTTGGGAAAGCAAATCTTAGCAGGACTTATACAATTAATGGTAAGGTCCTAGGGAGTGTTGCTGAACAAAGAGGCCTTGGAGTGCATGTTCATAGCTCCTTGAAAGTGGAGTCGCAGGTAGATAGGATAGTGAAGGCAGCGTTTGGTATGCTTTCCTTTATTGGTCAGAGTACTGAGTACAGGAGTTGGGAGATCATGTTGCGGCTGTAGAGGACATTGGTTAGGCCACATGCAATTCTGGTCTCCTTTCTATCGGAAAGATATTGTGAAACTTGAAAGGCTTCATAGAAGATTTACAGGAATGTTGCCAGGGTTGGAGGATTTGAGCTACAGGGAGAGGCTGAACAGGCTGGGGCAATTTTCCCTGGAGCGTCGGAGACTGAAGGGTGACCTTTTGGATGTTTACAAAATTATGAGGGGCATGGATAGGGTAAATAGGCAAAGTCTTTTCCCTGGGATCGGGGAGTCCGGAACTAGAGGGCATAGGTTTAGGGTGAGAGGGGCAAGATATAAAAGAGACCTAAGGGGCAACTTTTTCACACAGAGGGTGGTACGTGTATGGAATGAGCTGCCAGAGGATGTGGTGGAGGCTGGTACAATTGCAACATTTAACAGGCATTTGGATAAGTATGTGAATAGGAAGGATTTGGAGGGATATGGGCCGGGTGCTGGCAGGTGGGACTAGATTGGGTTGGGATATCTGGTCGGCATGGACGGGTTGGTCCGAAGGGTCTGTTTGCATGCTGTACATCTCTATGACTCTATTAGTCTGAATCGCAATAAGCCATTCAGCCTACTAAGCTAACCAATGCCCCATATATACAGAGAACACCAGTGACACTGGGTGTGAACTAAGAATGGCAGGACTGAGGAAGTCTATAAATTCTCCAAAAATTGAGTCTTCATTTCATTCGCACCAACTGACTTGGAATATCTATTAACATTCAACAGCAATGCGTTCTCTCAGTACCATGCTGGAATGCTCAAGTTCCCTTTTTTAGACATGAGCTCAAACTCTTGACTTCGAGGCAGCAGGATCAAAGCTCTGCAACATTCCAGCACTCGAAATGCACTGTGACAGCTGATGAATTCACACCCAAAATCTTACAAATAGCCCATAAAACCACAATAACCAGACAAAATAATTCAAGGTCGCACTCAGAGGTGGGGATAAAAGAGGGGGAGATGTGGCATTGCTTGTCAAAGATAGTATTACAGCGATGGAAAGGACGATGGATGAAGACTCGCCATCTGAGGTAGTTTGGGCTGAGGTTAGGAATAGGAAAGGTGAGGTCACCCTGTTAGGAGTTTTCTACAGGCCTCCTAATAGTCCTAGAGACGTAGAAGAAAGGATTGCGAGGATGATTCAAGAGAAGAGTGAAAGTAATAGGGTGGTTGTTATGGGGAACTTTAACTTTCCTGATATTGACTGGGAAAGCTATAGCTCGAGTTCGTTAGATGGGTCGGTGTTTGTCCAATGTGTGCAGGAGGGTTTCCTGACACAATATGTAGACAGGCCAACAAGAGGTGAGGCCATACTGGATTTGGTTCTGGGTAACGAACCAGGCCAGGTGTTAGAATTGGAGGTAGGTGAGCACTTTGGGGACAGTGACCACAATTCGGTGACTTTTACTCTAGTGATGGAGAGGGATAAGTGTGCACTGCAGGACAAGAGTTATAGCTGGGGGCAGGGAAATTATGATGCAGTGAGGCACAACTTAGGATGCGTGGCTTGGAAAAGTAGGCTTCAAGGCATGGGCACAATTGATATGTGGAGCTTGTTCAAGCAGCAACTACTGAGTGTCATTGATAAGTATGTACCTGTCAGGCAGGGAGGAAAGGGTCGTGTGATGGAGCCGTGGTTTAATAAGGAATTGGAATCCCTTGTTAAATGGAAGAGGGCGACCTATGTAAAGATGAGGCGTGAAGGTTCAATAGGGGCGATTGAGAATTATAAGGTAACCAGGAAGGATCTGGAGAGAGAACTATGAGCAGCAAGGAGGGAACATGAAAAGTCCTTAGTTGGTAGGATTAGGGAAAACCCTAAGGCTTTCTATAGGTATGTCAGGAATAAAAGAATGACTAGGGTAGGAATAGGTCCAGTCAAGGATAGTAGTGGGAAGTTGCGTGTGGAGGCTGAAGAGATTGGGGAGACACTGAATGAATACTTTTCGTCAATATTCACTCAGGAACAGGACATTGTTGCCGATGTGAATATTGAGTCACAATTAATTAGAATGGACGGCTTTGAGGTATGTAGGGAAGAGGTGTTGGAAATTTTGGAAAGGGTGAAAATAGATAAGTCCCCTGGGCCTGATGGCATTTATTCTAGGATTCTCTGGGAAGCAAGGGAGGAGATTGCAGAGCCATTGGCCTTGATTTTTATGTCCTCGTTGTCTACAGGAATAGTGCCAGAAGACTGGAGGATAGCAAATGTGGTTCCCTTGTTCAAGAAGGGGAGTAGGGATAACCCTAGTAACTATAGGCCGATGAGTCTCACTTCTGTTGTGGGCAAAGTCTTAGAGAGAATTGTAAGGGATAGGATTTATGAACATCTGGATAGGAATAATGTGATCAAGGATAGTTAGCATGGTTTTGTGGAGGGCAGGTCGTGTTTCACAACCCTTATTTAATTCTTTGAGAAGGTGATTAAGGAGGTAGATGAGGGTAAAGCGGTAGATGTGGTGTATATGGATTTTAGTAAGGCATTTGATATGGTTCCCCATGGTAGGCTACTGCAAAAAATACAGAGGTATGGCATTGAGGGTGAGTTGGAGGTTTGGATGAGGAATTGGCTGGCTGGAAGAAGACAGAGGGTAGTAGTTGATGGTAAAGGTTCATCTTGGAGTGCAGTTACTAGCAATGTTCCGCAAGGATCTGTTTTGGGACCATTGCTGTTTGTCATTTTTATAAATGACCTGGAGGAGGGGTTAGAAGGTTGGGTGAACAAGTTTGCGGATGATACGAAAGTCGGTGGAGTTGTTTACTGCCCAGGAACAGGCCTTTCGGCCCTCCAAGCCTGAGCAGATATAAACCTAATTCCTAAGGATCTGTAACCCTCTGCTCACCACCTACACATGCATCTGTCCAGATGATGCTGTGTCCTGGAACGAGGAGGCTGGAAATCAAGCCCATACTATGTCTCAGAACCCCATGACAGACCAAGTTTCCAAGGGTCACTGTACAAGATTCACTGGTCCAAGGGTACTGGGATGGGGACATGACTTGGACATTGGTCAGCTTGTGAGGCAAGAGGATGGGAGACGTGAGCCAAATGTAAGTAATGGATATACGGAGCATTTGGTTGCCAGCACCAATTTAAGAGTACGAATAGGGAGTGCTTAAACTAATCTCATCCTGTTTCCATATTAATCACTAAAGGGGATTCACTGACATACTTTTGCAACTTCAAAGCTGAGGTTAAGGAAACATCCATCTTTCCAAGTCATTGTTCAACTTAGTTTTAATAATCATTTATATGTCATAAATTAAGATCTGAATTATTTTGGTCAAGATTGCTACAAAAATAAAAATTGAAAGCTACCCTTTCTCAAGTACACTAATTTCAAGGTCTTGGGCTGTTCTCTTGCAATTCCAAATTAACATCCTGATCCTATTATTGGTTAATCATCTTAGGTACTTATGGTTACTAATCTCAAAATCGAGGATTACTTAAATGCAGTTAGTAGGTTTATGTCAACTTAAGATGACAGGAGTTTGTAGATGCGGATTTTACACTTTTTTTCGCAATATTATAGTGTCTATGCAGCCCCATGAAAATCACAATCCCACTTTTATCTCCAGCCTGTGAAAAAATTACAAGTCATTGCAGCTCAGACCTACCTCAGGTTAGTAAAGGGGCAGGTTTATAAAGGCTAGAAGGTAAAAGCCCAATTTGAACAGCACTTCCAGTCCAGTTCAGGATTTGTACCATAAGTGCAAATCAAGGAAAAATGTTTCCATAATATTTCATTGTAGAAAGATGTTTTGAATATATTCTTTAAACCTTCAAAAATGGCAAATCATTAGAACTTATGAAATCAAGAAACCTTTAAAAAGCAAGAATTTCTGAATATACAATATTTAAACAATGAACATGTTTCTGCTGAACGTCAAGTGCATATAACAAAGTCTATGCAGATGTCATTACTGCAGTCTGTCTGCTCACTAAGTTATTTCTCTCAGAATTACAAAGATCCTCTATTTTACAACATGGAACAACACACACCATCACATCAGTAATATCCTACAGTAAATGGATCCACAATCTTAAGGAGCACCCCAACCAGTTTCTTCAGAACCAAAACATATATTACCTACAATGGCATTCTGGTATCCCTCCAACCCAGCCCCTCCATCACTCAATGTGCTCATTGTTTTAAAATAAAAGTCAGAATAGTGTTCAACTGTTAGCAGCATTCCCTGGGTATAGATTGGAAACACTGTACTGAGATCCCAAACAAACTGGGAAAAAGAATACTAAGATTTTTACCAACAAATCCAACAACAATTACCATCGCATATGAAGGAAACCAGGGCATTAATGTCACTATTTGAATTTATTCTCAAAATGTGGGTTATGCTGGCCAAACCACGTCTGGGGATGTGGAGAAAGCTGTTAACAAGACATTCAGGATTGAGAGTTTTATAACTAGGGACACACAGTACAAAGGTAATGATGATTTAGGTATAAATCTTAACTGTAAACAGGTGAAAGTGGGTTACCTCTGCCGAGAGCAAAGCCAACAAGACTCAAGCAAGGCACACAGGGACAGGGTAGGGGATGGAAGAGCTCTCTCGTGACTCAATGGTAGCATCCCTACCCTGTACCAGGAGGCCTGCATTCAAGTCCTCAAAAGTGCATAATAACATCTCTGACCAGAAAAATAGGTTAATTTTTTTTTTAAAAGGAGAAAACCTTATCTGACATGGACAGCTTGCAAGTTTGATGAATCATTGCTTTTAAAAGGGGAACTGGATAGATGCACGAGAAGATATTTGCAGAACTATAGAGAACGGCAGAGGAAAGAAATGAGACAAGTTGCTGTTGCAGAGAGCTGATATAAACTCAATGCAAATGATCTCCTTCCATGATATTACCCTCTGACATCATTTGGCAAGAAGCCTCATATAGTAAGGGCCACTTGAGTAAAGCATCAGAGGTAACCAGCATCCTGAGGAACCAGCCCCAACAAATAAACATTCTGAGACAGGAAAGATCTTAAAGGAACATTTGCACAATACCATTTATTAAACAGTCCGGACTGCTGCATAATTTGTTTCACAAACATATTAGTACTGACAATCCAATGAAGCTTTGGAAGAATGATAGGATGGAGAGAACATAACAGAAAAATAATTATAATTGTAAATATGTTGTTTGCTCCATTTCACACAGAATGCTTTACCATTTGCAATAAGGTCAGAATACACAATGCCACGCTGTATTCCAACAGGGGCCGGGGGGGGGGGGGGGGGGGGTTTGAAACCCTATGTACATATTTCCTTGAATGCTGAAGGGACAGTCAAAGGATTGTGACCAAAGCGCTAACTGTAAGAAACATATATGCGATCCCAACTCTGTTCTTACTGGATGTTAGAGAGAAAATAGCAAAATACTAACTGGAAAAGCAGTGTTTGTATTTGCACAGCATTAAAAACATGCAACTGCAGAGTTCATATGGTCAATGACATCATCTAAACACAGTTTTAATTACTTGAGAAATCAAATTCACCAAGTTCCCAATTTGTCACATATGGCCAGCAGCTTATTCATTTACAGATTGCAGAGATCCATAATTACATAGAATGATGTGTATTTTGCAGTATAATGACAGTGATCATAGTTATTTGGTTAATGACACCAGCTCCACCCATAACAACAGTCACTCCAGAGTAAAGGAATTAGCCCAAACTACACACAAGCATCAATTTAATCTCAGAAACAGTAGACATGAACAGAAAACAATCATATCTAACAACAACTTCCATAACCTCAAAGCACTTCACAGCCAATATAATGAATTGTAACTAATAGTCACTGTTGTAATGTTGGAAATGTGGCATCCAGAGGACCCACAACAGCAACAAGGTATTAATCAGACATTCTAGGTTTTTAAAATTATGTTGGTTACAAGATAAATAGTGGCTTAGGAGGCCAGTCCATCCTACAAGATGCAACCGACTGTAATGATCACAGTGAGATTAGCGCAGGAAATAGAAAAAGATAGAGAGATCAGAGGGGGCTATAGAGGCACAATCAGAAACTGGAAAGCAAGCATTTTCCCAGGATTGTTACATACAAGGAGATGTTTCAATGGTTCGGCCACTTTTGGAATATTGCATGAAATTCTGGACTCCCTTCTATCAGAAAGATGTTGTGAAACTTGAAAGGACTCAGAAAAGATTTACAAGGGTGTTGACAGGGTTGGAGGATTTGAGCTAAAGGGAGAAGTTGGATAGGCTGGGCCTGTTTCCCTGAAGCATCGGAGGCTGACGGGTGACTTTATGGAGCTTTATAAAATCATGAGGGGCATGGATAGAATAAATAGAGAAGGTCTTTTCCCTGGGGAGGGGGAGTCCAGAACTAGAGGGCATAGGTTTAGGGTGAGAGGGGACAAATTTAAAAGGAACATAAGGGGCAATGTTTTCACACAGAGGGTGGTATGTGTACGGAATGAGCTGCCAGAGGAAGTGGTGGAGGCTGGTACAATTACAGCATTTAAAAGGCATCTGGATGGTATACGAATAGGAAGGGTTTGGAGGGATATGGGCCAAGTGCTGGCAAATGGGACTAGATTAGGTAAGACATCTGGCCAGCATGAACTAGTTGGACTGAAGGGTCTGTTTCTGTGCTGTACATCTCGAGGACTCCAAAAACAGTCCTGATTTCTCTCAAACTATTTTCCTAAGTGTTGCCATTCTTTCTGCACTCTTCCTAATGTCTTCACATTCTCCTTAAAGTGCAGTTGTAGAACTGGATACAATACTCCAGCAAAGGCCAAATTAGCGACTTATGCAAGTTGCCTCCTTGCTCTTATTAAGTGTCCTCTAAGCACGTTCTGTCACATTTAATGACTTATTAACATATACATTCAGGTCCATCTGTCCCTGAATCCCCTCTAGAATTGTGCTCTTTATGCCCATTTTCTCTCCATGTAATCTTAAAAGGAATCACTTTACATTTCTGCACAATGAACGTCATCTGCTACCTATCCTCCCTTTCCACCAACTTGTTTACATCCTTTTTGAAATTCTAGATTATCCTCCTCAAAAATCATAATGCTTCCATAATGCTTTTGTATCTTCTACAAACTTTGAAACTGTACTCTGTACCCCAAGTTCTGGGTCAATAACATATCTTTATATGCAGAGGTCCTAATATTGGCGCCTGAGAATCTGCACTACAAACCTTCCACCAGTTCAAAGTAAACATGACTCACTGTTTCTGTCACTCAGCCAATTTAATATCCATGTTGCTACTCTCCCTTTTATTCCACAAGTCATAGAATCATTGCGTCAGACAGCGCAGAAACAGGCCCTTCAGCCCAACCTGTCCATACTGATCAGGCATCTTAAACTGAACTATTCCATCCAGCTGTGAGCTGACTTGTCTTTTGTGCAGCACTGTTATCAAAGACCTTTTGGACATCTATGTACAGCATATCAACTGCATCAATACTCACTGTTCTTTATCATGGTCTATATTCAGTTAGTCTTTCATTTTAGTTAGCTTTTAATTTGTACAACTCTAATTTCCTTGCAAATGTGTTCCTCCACAGCTTTTCCACTCGTTAGTAACCTATAAAACATGAGCTGAAAATGTGTTGCTGGAAAAGCGCAGCAGGTCAGGCAGCATCCAAGGAGCAGGAGAATCGACGTTTCGGGCATGAGGTCTTCTTCAGGGTTCCTGAAGAAGGGCTCATGCCCGAAACGTCGATAAGATTTCCTGAAGAAGGGCTCATGCCCGAAACGTCGATAGATTTCCTGAAGAAGGGCTTATGCCCGAAACGTCGATTCTCCTGCTCCTTGAATGCTGCCTGACCTGCTGCGCTTTTCCAGCAACACATTTTCAGCTCTGATCTCCAGCATCTGCAGTCCTCACTTTCTCCAAACCTATAAAACATGTCAAATAATGCAATTACCATGTCTCTTGACTCCATAGCTCCAGCCAAATAGCTTCTGTCCTTCGCTCTTAGTAAATACTGCCTCTCATGCCTTTTCTCTTCCTTTCCTGGGTTTCCTAAACACCATGTAGCCAGGTCTCAGTTACAGACACAACATTGTATTTCCACACGGTAATCTGTGCCCAACAACAGTCTTATCGATGATAAGAATCATTTTATGCAGTCCAACAAGCAAACTGCATAATCACACTGAGGACACACTCTACAATGTTCCATATTCCAACCAGCTTGCTAAATTGGATGCTTCAAAACAGTTCTATCAGCCCAAACCTGAGCATTCACAAGCTGGTCTATATGGTCTGCGTTACATTTCAGTCTGTAATTTCATGATTCAGTATGTCTCTCAGCATTATTACCATCAAAAAAGAAGTGCAGATGTACATGGCAATCATCTATGATGTTAATATGGTGAAGTTACAACACAGGCTCACCGTGCCCCAGATCAGAAAAATGGCAGCCTTTCTGTCCATTGTACTCATGCTGATAGAGTTTTTTTTTTAAACATACCTCAGCCTTTCCCCATAATTCTGTAAATTAGTCCTCTTCAAGTCCATGTTCAATTACCTTTCAATAGTTCCTCTGGGAAGAGAGCGCAGGTACTGTCTTCCAAGTCTTAACAATGAAGAAATTTCTCATTTCCACTCTAGCTCTTCTATCTATTATTTTAAAACCAGGCTCTCTAGTTACCAACTAACTTGCCAAGGAAATGGTTTTAGATACAGTCCTTGAGGAAGAGAAAGGAAGCAGAACAGAATTTAAACAAGGAATCATAAGGAGTAAAAGGGGCCATGAAATATTCTTGGCAAGTGGGATTAAGGAGAATCCCAAGGTATTTTATATGCCTATTTGGAGCAAGAAGATAGCTAGGGAAAGGGTATGAAAACTCAAGGCAAAGGTGGGAATTTATGTGTGAAGCCAGAGAAAGTGCATGAGGTCTTTAATTTTGCATCAGTATTCACCAAGGAAAAAATGGTGGAGTCTTAAAAATACATTAGTGTAGATAATTCCCCAAGGCCTGATAGAATCAATTCCAGGATATTGAGGGAGGCAAAAGAGATTGCCGAGGCCTTGACAGATATCTTTATATCCTCTTTAGCCACAGGCAAGGTCCCAAAATACTGGAGAATAGCCAATGTTGATCCTTTGTTTAAGAAGGGCAATAGGAATAACCCAAGAAATGATAGGCTGGTAATAAATACTGCCTCTCATGCCTTTTCTCTTCCTTTTCTGGATTTCCTAAACACCATGTGCGCAGGTTTCAGTTACAGACACAACATTGTATTTCCATATGGTAATCTGTGCCCAACAGTCTCATCAATGAAAAGAATCAGTTTATGCAGTCTAACAAGCAAACTGCATAATCACACGAGGACACTCTTTTGTCATTTCTATAAATGATTTGGAAGAGAATATAGAAAGCATGGTTAGTAAGCCTGTGGACAACAACACAATTAGTGGCATAGTAGACAGCGAAGAAGGTTTTCTAAGATTACAAAGGGATCTTGATCAAATGAGTCAATGGGCTGAAAAGTGGCAGAGAGAGTCCAATCCGGACAAATGTGAGGTAGTGCATAATGGCACAAATGGTGGTAGGGCCCCTCGGTAGTGTTGTAGAACAGAGGGACATAGGGGTGCAGGTAAATAATTCTTTGAAGTTTGCGTCACACATAGGCAAAGTAGTTAAAAATGCATTTCGCACGCTTGCCTTTATTGCTCAGTCCTTTGAGAATAGGTAATTCTCCTATTTGAGAATAGGAGTTAGGAAGTCACATCGAGGTTGTACAGGACATTGGTGAGGCCTCTTCCACAATATTGTGTCCGGTTCTGGTCTCACAGTTATAGGAAGGATATTATTAAGGTGGAGTGGGCTCAGAAGAGATTTACCAGGATATTGCCAGGCATGGAAGGTTTGAGATATAAAGGAGGGCTGGATAGGCTGGGATTGTTTTCCACTGGAGCATAGCACATTGAGGGGCAACCTGACAGAAGTTTATAAAATAATGAGAGATATCTATAGAGTTAATGGTAGCTGTCTTTTCCTTAGAATGGGGCATTTCAAGACAAGGGGGGGCACATGTTTAACGTGAGAGGAGAGATTTTAAAAAGACACAAATATTTTACACAGAGGGTGGATCACGTGTGGAATGAACTGGCTCGAGGGTAGAAGATAGAGGGTGGTGGTGGAAAGTTGCTTTTCAGACTGGAGACCTGTGACCAGGGGTGTACCACAAGGATAGATTAGATTAGATTACATTACAGTGTGGAAACAGGCCCTTCGGCCCAACAAGTCCACACCGACCCGCGAAGCGAAACCCACTCATACCCCTACATTTACCCCTTACCTAACACTACGGGCAATTTAGCATGGCCAATTCACCTGACCCTGCACATCTTTGGACTGTGGGAGGAAACCGGAGCACCCGGAGGAAACCCACGCAGACACGGGGAGAACGTGCAAACTCCACACAGTCAGTCGCCTGAGGCGGGAATTGAACCCGGGTCTCAGGCGCTGTGAGGCAGCAGTGCTAACCACTGTGCCACCGTGCCGCCCACTATAAGACACTATTTGTGTCTTTTGAATAGATGCTGGGTTCATTGCTTTTCATCATTTATATAAATGATTCGGGTGTGAACAAAGGAGTTAGGGTTAGTAAGTTTGCAGATGACACCAAAATTGGTGGTGTAGTGAACAGTAAAGAAAGTTATCTCAGAATACAACAGGACTTTCATTAGATTGAGAAAGGACATGAAGGGAAAGCCTAGAATTAAAGAATCCAAAGAATGTTAGAAATAAAGCAAAAGGAAAAAAGTATTAACTAAGATAGTTTTGCTGGGAAAAGCAGGAAGTCCAGCTCTGTACATGAACAAGTTTAGGCAGCTACGAAACTTAAAAATTAGTAATTAAAGAGGAACAAAAGCCTTTGACAGATCATTTCAAACTTAAAGTACCTCCAAGGGAAAACAACAGGGGTTTGAATAAAGAGTTTACTGACCAAGCATGTGAGGTGGAAAATAATGAGGATTGGGTTTAAGACATAAAAAAGTCAGTAATCAGGTTTAAACAAGGACATGAGGTGATGAGCATGTGACCAAACTTTAGAGGATATCAACACTAATGTCATCACTCGAGTCAGTACAAGGGTACTTTCATTATCACTATTCTGTTAATGTGATCGGTCAACAAAAGACTAACAAGTTCATCACAAGCACAGCAGGGATGTAGCGAGAACATTATGTTCATCAGCAGGTGTTTGACTGACATGTTTAGTGGGCAAAAAACTGTATAAGTACTAAAGATTGTGAGTGCCATTTTCATAGTAGTCTGAGAGAGCACGAGGTTGGTAAGTGCTGGTACCGCTACTCTGCTAAGGTTTTAGAACCCCTACTTGGACTAGGGCTTGGTGTCTTCTTACTCTGTAACTGTGATACTGTAATAAATGTTTAAATAAATATGCTAAACTTTTAATGGACTGCTTGTAAGAATTTTATTCCAGGCAATTGAACGATCTCAGAGAAAGAACCAGGGAAGGTTGAGTAGACTCCAGTAGGGAATCCTCCCTTACCCATTGAAGCTCTCGGGGAGACTTTGACAAGTTGGGCCAGTGGGCCAAGGAGTGGCAGATAAATGTTAATGTGAGGTGCTACATTTTGGAAAGGCAAATCAGGGCAGGACTTATACACTTAATGGTAAGGTCCTGCGGAGTGTTGCTGAACAAAGAGACCTTGGAGTGCAGGTTCATAGTTCCTTGAAAGTGGAATTGTAGGTAGACAGAATAGTGAAGGCGGCCTTTTATATGCTTGCCATCATTGGTCAGTGCATTGAGTATAGGAATTAGGAGGTCATGTTGTGGCTGTACAGGACATTGATTGGGAGACTGTTGGAATACTGTGTTCAATTTCAGTTTCCCTGCTATAGGAAAGATGTTGTGAAACTTGGAAGGGTTCAAAAACATTTACAAGGACGTTGTTAGGGTTGAGTGTCTGAGCTGCCTCACCCACTGTGATTTACAGCCCTTATTGTTTTCTGTACAGATTCCATCATCTGCAGTTATTTTGCTTCTTCAAAACTGTACTATTTACTGGGGTCCAAATCATTATGAAACCAGAGTAGTATTGGTCATAATACCAACCCCCCTGCATCCTACTCTCCAGTTAGGCCAACAGGCATTCACCCCTACTCTCTGGCTCCTTTTCTTTAACTATTTGCATATTTAAAATTCAACATCCTTTTAAAAAATTTGCTTATATTTTACAAATAAACCAGTAAAGAAGTTCATTTACTAGTGTGTTTTTTTTTTCAAATATTCTTTTGACAACTTGCAGAACACCTTTAATGTAATAAAACATCCCAAGGCTTGTTTACAAGTGTTCTCCAGAAAACCAACACCAACCCACATGAGAAAATATCTGATCAGATAACCAACAGATTGATCAAAGAAGCCAGTTTAAGGAGTATCATATAGAATCATAAATTGGTTACGGCTGGAAAGTGAAGTCAAGGTGCCAAAAGTTTAGGGAGAGAATTCCAGAGCTTAGAAATGAGTGGACAACAACTAATATATTGTGGATTAGTGGTGTGTATAGTCAAGAGGTCAGATGCAGAAATCACAAGTGTTATGACACATAGATGGCAAGCCAAACCAAATCATCATCATTAGATTCACAACACAGTGGAATTAACATTCAATGACCCCCCACACTACTTAACTGTCCCATATCACACTTAATAAACAACAAACTTTGGACACGAACTTTATAACTTAAACTCAAAACTGACAATGTATTACTAACAGTAGAACATAGATAATCAGCAAAGTAATCTAATTAATACTTACAATCAAAAGCCTAACTTTTTTTTATCATACCCCTACTCTCACACAGAAGAAATAAATCAAAAAAAGAAAATAGAAGAATTGTAATTTGTCAATTCAGTTAAACAGTTTCCAATGATTGTCCAAAGATTTTGTGAAAGCTTGGTATCGATGGGTTGTTCACAGGCAAGTAGTACTGTATGCCTTGCTTGAATTCTAAAGTCATTAATTAATGCAAACAGTTTCAGCAGACTTCTAGAAATATTTACTTATTTCTTACAGACTGGCATTGTTCCCTCAGAACTTTAAACAATTCAATAACTGCAAGAAACTAGGAAGAGAGCAAAACCAAGCAGCACTGTCCCTCGAAGTCCACAAAAATTACACTGTTTCCTGCCAAAACCTAATCAGAACTAGTTTTCCCTTCATTAATCAACTCAACATCCAACTAGCTGCCAGCCCCAAGCACGGCAATAGCTTGCTGCTGATTCGTCAGCAGTTTCTTCAATCAGGAATTAAACTGCATTATCTTTCCAGGCCAATTTTTAACATAAAACATCTGTCTTTATTATCTTCTCTTTTAAACAAGCTGTTGTTCAAAGTTCAACTTTTAACTTCAACTGATAGTTCCAAACCAAAAAAAAAAGAGAAAAATAAAAGAAAAATAGCGATGTTTCTACACAAGAGTTGAATAGCTGGAGAAGGTTACAGGAATAGGGAAAGGTGAGGCCATGTAGTAAATGCTGGGCTTAAAAATGTGGGTTAATTTGAAAATCCAGACATTGCTTACCATTAAGCCAGCAATGGAAGTTAGCAACCATATTGGAATGGGTGAACAGGAATGAGTGAAATTTTAGATACAGACAAGTTAGCGCTTCCATCCAGCACATTAACCGTAGAACCCCAGGACGCACAGGTCAAGTCAATAGGTGAAATAGGTATGACTGACCACCAGATAAACTGAGGCTAGTCAGAATTTCAACAACACAAGCAGGTTGGTCAGATGTGGTTTGGACTTTAACAAATCTGTATTGACTGCCCCTTCTTAATTTTATCCTTAAAAATTATCTAATAGTTTTTCCATTCCTGATGTTAGACTGACCTTTGTTACCAGTTTTATCCTGTAATCCATTCTAAATAATTAACATTTGTAATCCTCTCCAATATTCAACCACTCCAATATTCAGAAGGATTAAAGATTGTAATCAGAATTTATACTATCTCTATTTTAAGCTTATGACTGAATTGCAAAAGCAATATGATTCAGATAGAGCTCAGCAATCTTACAACCAATGCAACAGATAAAATCTCTGCATTGTTGCCATATCCAAAGAATATTGCTGGGCAATTAAATAACTAACTGAAGGAGAGCTCCATGACCATTCTTAGCCTTAACAATGGCAAAACCCAGCCCAAACACAAAAGATAATTCTTAAAAAAATCTAAGATCACTTTCCAGTTGATGAACCATTTTGGATCCCTCCTGAAGTCTCTATCATCAGAAGTGCCAGCCTTCAACCATGTGATTCTCTCAATATGGTATAAAAGAACAGCTGAGCTTACTGACCCAACAATATCTTAGTTCACGTAAGTGTAATGGAGCAGGAGGTCATCATGCGCACTCCAGCCCTCTGAATGAGTTGTATGACTGCCATTCTCCTACCTTTTCCCATAAAAATATTGTTTCTATTTAAATAATAATCATCTTATTCCCTCTTGAAGTCTTTATTGAATTTGCCTCCCTTTGCTTTGAAGTAGCACATTCCAAACCAATCCACTCATTGTGTGGGGAAGCTTGTTCGCACATCTCATTTGCTTTATTCTAATGTTCCTGATCTTTTTAATAAGGACCAGTTACTCCTTAACTACTCTGTCCAGCCTCTCATGACTGGAAATTTCTATCATGTTAATTTTGTCTCCAAAGAAAACAATCCCAACTTCCCCAATCTATCTTCACAACTGAAATTTCTCATCCCTGAAACTACTCTCAAACCTCTCTTGCACCCTTTTCAATGTGTTCACATACTTCATAAAGTGACTTCACAACTATCTGCAAAACTGTTTCAGCACACAGCTATAACACTGGATTCTGTTCAACAATGAGGAACGTTGTGCATATACACGGAGGTCACAAAAAGGAGGTTAAATTCAATTTGGTCGTTTACCACTTGATCAACCTACTCTCAAGCGTCAAAGTAATGAAAGGTGTCGTCCAAAGTGCAAACAGGTGACAATTACACGCCAATAACCATTAGACAGAAACCGAACAGGACCAGACATATTCATGTTGTGGCTACAAAAGCAGCCCAAAGGCTGGGGATTTTGCAGCAACTGACTTACTGTACTTCCTGACTTCCGAAAGCCTAAAGTGTAAAAGTCAGAAGTGTGCAATATTCACAACTTGCCTTCTCAATATAGTTCCACAAGAGTGAAGAAGCTCAGCACTTTTGATACAAATGCTTAGACTGTATTGTACAGCTTTGTTTTAAACTGTAGCTATAATTCAAGGTAAAATGGGGCAGTGGTCCAGAGACAGAGAGGTAGAACGTCCAACAGAAGCTGTCTGGAGACAAAGCCACAGAAGAATATGGAATCACCAACTGGTACTTTCCTACAGGAAGTCAATTTGATTATGCTCAAAAGAGTTGAACAAAGGAGAGTTTGCTTAAAAGGATACAAGATTCACCCCAATGACACAAGGAAAAGAATCCTGTTAAAACAGGGAATAATTTTGGACTTTACATGCAAGGCTATTTTTAAAGTACAATATAATGTATAAATGTTTTATGGGAGTTTCAGTGCAGCATTTCTGTACTTCAGAGTATGAGATGCTTTGTAATATTTAATTGATTTTAGTACATTTGTCACTGTAAAAATCTTAAAATGTGAAATGTTGTTGTGCAATCCTTTTAAGGCAGTCACTGGGAATTTTAAGAGTTCTGTCTCCACAGGGGTCATATCATCATCCAGGTCACAAATGACTGCTCAAATGGCACTCCATCCATCACCTTAGTCATTCACTACCTCTGTAGCCAGTGCACAATCACTCCAAGTGGGTACCATCAATCAGATATTCTGTTGCCATAGCTGCTTCAACAGCACCTCCTGAACTCTCAGTCTCTAGCGCCTAGAAGATCAAGCACATGGGAAACCCACTATCTTCAAGGTCTCCTTCAAATCAATGCATTATCACAGTCCTTTTACCATGGCTGGGTTAAAATCTTGGATATCAGCATAGCAATGTGGGAACACCGTCATAAAAACGGCTTACTGGTCGAGCTCTTTTCTGCTCTGTGGGACTTGATTGGCCAAGACTGCTGGAGGTGTATGTCAGTATGCTTCGGGCAGGTACCATGAGTGAATCCATGAGGAAAGGCATCATCACCCTCATCTACAAGCGGAAGGGGAAGAGGGAGGAAATCAGAAATTGGAGACCAATCTCACTGTTGAATGTGGATTACAAGATCTTGGCAAAGGTCATTGCCAACCGGGTCAGATCTGCTCTGGGTTCGGTGATTCACCCTGATCAAACCTGTGCTGTACCGGGCAGGAAGATCACAGAGTCTTGCACTCCTCAGGGATATGATCGCCCATGTGCAGGACTGAGGGTTGGACACCTGCCTCATCAGCCTGGACCAGGAGAAAGTCTTTGACAGGATATCGCATACATATACGAGAGATGTTCTCTTCAAAGTTTGGGTGAAGATTTGGATGTTCTCTCCAAAATGGGCTTTGGGGAGGGAATCTGCAATTGGATCAGACTGTTGTATACCAACATTGATTGAGACTGCGCTGACAATGGGTGGGAATCAGATAGCTTCCCAGTCAGATCTGGAGTCAGACAGGGCTGCCCTCTCTCTCCTGTCTTGTTTGTGTGTTACATAGAGCCATTTGCTGAGTCCATCAGGAAGGATGTGAGCCTAAGAGGGATGACAATTCCTGCAGGTTAAGGCCTCCCTGTACATGGATGACGTCGCCGTTTTCTGCTCGGATCCACTGTCCGAGCACAGACTCATGTGCATATGTGACCAGTTCGAACGGGCTTCAGGAGCCAAGGTAAACCGAGGCAAGAGTGAGGCCATGCTCTTCAGGAACTGGGCCGACCAATCCTCCATCCCCTACACCATCAGGACTGACCACCTGAAGGTGCTGGGTATTTGGTTCGGGGGGGCTGGGGCGTGCGCCAAGTCTTGGGAGGAGCGGATCAAGAAAGTGAGGCAGAAACTGGGCAGATGGAAGCTACAGTCGCTCTCCATCGTAGGAAAAACCTGGTCATCAGATGTGAGGCACTGTCGGTGTTGTAATGTATTCCCAGAACCTGTGCCGTCACAGTCACCCGGGCCACCTTCCATTTTGTTTGGAGATCAAAGACATACTGAGGTTCTACCTGTCCCGTGTTGCGAAGGATAGGCCTGGCCTCGCTGCCGCGGAACGCTCCATACTTGGACCGTTTCGTATCACCTGTCCTTCGTGGAGAAATTTAGTGTCCTTGAGACCCTTCAGGAAAAGGAGGGAGCAGATCCTTTGGAGCAGTTCCCTGGGCAGACTGTCAAAGTCATTTGGCAGAATGCCTCATCGCCAGAACTTTCCAACAAGCACCAAGACATGGCTTGGCCGGTGGTGAGAAGGGCTCTGCCAGTGAGATCCTTTATGCACGTCCGGACTCTCTGCCCCACTGCATGCTGCCCTCGAAGCGGCTGTGGAGGGGACGAGACTGTCACACACCCCCTTCTGGAATGTGCCTACGCCAAGGAAGTCTAGAGAGGAATGCAGTGGTGTTTGTCGAGGTTCGTCCTGAGCAGCGGCGTGACACGGGACTCCGTGCTCTACAGTCTGTTCCCCGGGACACACACCGAGACCAACATCAACTGTGCCTGGAGGATCATCAACTCGGTGAAAGAAGCTCTTTGGGCTGTCTGAAACCTGTTGATCTTCCAGCTAAAGGAATTGACCTCGACTGAGTGTTGCGGACTGGCACAGGACGTGTTGAGGGACATGCTGAAACTTGGGGCAGCTGCCGCCAAGGTGCAGTGAGGTAAGACCACCGTGTAAGGTCTGCCTGCCTAAGAGGAACAGGGGGCCCACTCAGAAACTGGGCCCCGCTGACACCTCAGCAAAATACCTGGATGGTCAACACACAGACTTGTATATACGAATGATTAATTCCGATCTCTGTTTGTAAAGAAATACAATGTATACGTATGTATGGCATCACCGATTGTATAGATAGCAAAATAATTTTATGAATAAAGTATATTTTTGAAATTAAAAAATGCTATGCGAGGTGTGTGTCAAAGGATCCTCCAGAAAGCTTGAACTGTACTGTGCTTAGTAAATTTGGTTGCTTGTTCACAAAAGTTGGTGTTTCAGTTGCATCAAGAATCTCAAGAATAAAACAACCCAACAGGGAGTAGATGTAGATTTCATATTTGATTATAGGGGATTTATTCCCACCTGCAAAGGGGAGGATTTATACCCAGGTCTGTGGGAGGTGGGGGGAGGGGGTGGTGGTGGGTTATACCCAGGTCTGAGGGAGATGGGGGTGATACCTGACTCACGAAAGGCAAATGGTGATTATACTGGAAATCTGGCAACAGGAGGGATTAATTATTGCAGATACTGGAATCTGTACTGAAAACAGAAAATACTGGACATAACAGTGGGTCAGACAGCATCCATGGAAAGACATCAAGACTCGAAACGTTAGCTTGCTGTCTCTCTCCATGGATGCTGTCTGACTGGCTGTGATCTCCAGATTTGTAGTTTTTCAGAGGAAGGGGTTATACCAATATCTGCAGGAGGAGGTCAGGAGTTTACACCTGGCCCTGAGGGAGGATAGGGGTGTCATACCCAATGAAAGTGAGGACTGCAGATGCTGGAGATCAGAGTCTAGATTAGAGTGGTGCTGAAAAAGCACAGCAGGTCAGGCAGCATCTGAGGAGCAGGAAAATCGACATTTTGGGCAAAAGCCCTTCATCAAGAATGAGGCAGGGAGCCTCTGGGATGGAGAGATAAATGGGGCTGGGGAGAAGGTAGCCAAAAGTATAATAGGTGGATGGAGGTGGGGATGAAAGTGATAGGTTGGAGAGGAGGATGGAGCAGATCGGTGGGAAGGAAGATTGGCAGGTAGGATAGGTCATGAGGATGGTGCTGAGCTGGCAGGTTGAAACTGGGGTAAGATGGGGGGTGGGGAAATGAGGAAACTGGTGAAATCCACATTGATGCCCTGGGGTTGAAGTGTTCTGAGGCGGAAGATGAGGCGTCCTTCCTCCAGGTGTCGGGTGGTGAGGGAGTAGCGTGGAGGAGGCCGAGGATCTGCATGTCCTTGGCAGAGTGGGAGGGGGGAGTTGAAATGTTCGGTCACGGGGCGGTGGGGTTGATTGGTGCGGGTGTCCCGGAGATGTTCCCTAAAGTGCTGTTATACCCCGCTCTGAGGTTGTGGTGAGGGTTATACACAGTTCTGATGTTAGGGCGTGGGTTTCTCAGCACGGAGGGAGGGAGGTAAAATTGGGGGGCTGTACCCAGCTATGAAGGAAATGGGGGTTATACGGAGACCTGAGGGAGGGCATTATTCTTGGCTGCCTGGGGGGTTGGGATTAATTACTGGATCTGAGGGAGGGAGGTCTTATACCGGGCTCTGAGGGGGTTATACCGAGTTCCAAGGGAGGGAGGGAGGGTGCAGATCATACACAGTTCCGAGGGAAGGTGGCTTTCACACCCTGCTCTGAGAGATTGGATTCCGTACAGTGTGGAAACAGGCCCTTCGGCCCAACCAGTCCACACCGACCCTCAGGGGAGTAACCCACCCAGACCCATTTCCCTCTGGCTGATGCACCGAACACTGTGGGGCAATTTAGCCTGGCCAGTTCACCCTGGCCTGCACATCTTTGTGATTGTGGGAGGAAACCGGAGCGAACCCGCGCGGACACGGGGAGAACGTGCAAACTCCACACAGACAGTTACCCCGAGGATGGAATTGAGCCCCGGCTCTGAGGGACGGGGTGGTGGGGTTTACACCCCGGTTTTTATACCCGGCTCTGAGGGGGGTGGCGCCCTGCTCTGGGGAATGGGGGGGTGGGGTGACCTTTGAATGAACCAGTACCTGGGTCAAACATCACCTCCGGGTCCGGCGGCCCGGTCTCCATGGCCACTGTATGGTGTTAGTCCAGTCCAGTCCAGCCCCAGTTGCCGGACCACAGTGTGAGCGGACCGCGGTTCTCGGTTCCTCCCGCTCCCCGCCCCCCACCTTGAGGCCGGCGCCGGCACCGGGACCGCCCTCTGACCCAACAACTGCCCCGCTGTTGTGACGCGGCTCCTCATTGGCCAGCTCCCACGGACAGCCGCAACAAGCCGCACCGCCATTGGACCGCAGCCGGGCGACCAATGACGGAGCGGATTGCTGCACAGTGCGTGCCTGCGCGAGGAGAGCGAGAGGGAGGAACGGTTCATGGTGAGAGACAGGGAAAAGGACGTGGGACTCGGGAGGGGAAGGTGAGGGAGTGGGGGCACGGGGAGGGAAGGTGAGGTGAGGGAGTGGGAACAAAGGTTCTTCAAGAATGTTCCTGGGATGGTGGGACCGTTTGAAGAGAAATTGCTGAAACTTAAAGGGATAGACAGAGTAGATGCAAGTAAGCTATTTCTCCTCGTTGGGAGTCTAGAACCGGAGAGCACGTTTTAAAATGAAGGAGGATGCCTCTTAGGTCTGAGTTGAGGTTTTGTTTGTTTACTTGATTGTAGCCTTTGGTTTAGTTGATAAGTGGCAAGTTATATTTGTGCCAGGGAATGATCATCTTCCATATGAGAGAATCTGAATGTCTCACCTTGACAGTAAATGAAGTCGCTGCTGAATCCCCCGTGGATGAGTGCAGCTCCAATAAGCTTGCATCATCCAAGATAAAATCAAGCTGCATGATCAGGCCAACTTTAAACATTCTCTGCTTTCACTAGTATAGTATGGCATGGCTGCACAGTGAAATATCGACAAGATGCAGCATTTTATCAATGCTTTTTCAACATCTTCCAAACCTATAACGTCTAGTACCTAGAAGAATGACGACTGTAAATACATGAGAAGACCAAGTTGTACTCCAAGCTGCATCATTCTGACTTGGAACAATATAACTGTTCCTCATTGTCACTGGATCAAACTCTTGCACCCTGGCTTTGAAATTCTAATAGTCATGGCTCTGATTGTCCATCTTTTTATGGATGAGCTTACAGGGTGTGAATAGTGCTGGTGAGGCCAAATTTATTGATAATTCTTTGAACTGCTGTAGTTCATGTGATGTACATACACTTGTGCTGTTGTAAATGTAGTATTTTTATTTTAGACTTTGTAATGGTTTGGTGCAACTAAATGGGTTGCTCATTTAATAGGCCATTTAAGAATGCATCCTAGAGACAATCACATTCTGGTGTCATATGAACACAAGGCCAGACCACCAAAGGATTAATTTCAGTAACTCAGTTGAAACCTGTGGAGTTGTTCTTAGAGGTCTTTTCACCACATAATCTCCATTTGTGTTGCACTTATTCTGAATGTTACTGTTACACAACTCCTTTCTTGGAGCAAGTTTTCTGAATTTGAATTGGGAACGCAACAAATTACTTTTGGGGGATATTTTTTCAAGGCCTTGACTTTAGCTCCAGAAACTATTCAGATCACCTATGTCTCTCCTTATCTTTCTTTGTTAGGTGTAACATGGGATTACTATCAAATCTGGTACGGGGTTTGGTGCGTGGAGCTGACCGGACAGCAGAACTCACAAGCAAGCGTGGACCCCGCAGCTTCTACAAATCACGCGGAGCCAAACCAGCAGGGGTACTTACTTCCAGTGGCAAATTTATCAAAATCAGGAAAATGGTGCCCGAGTTCGTAGTCCCTAATTTAGAAGGTTTTAAACTAAAACCCTATGTGTCTTACAAAGCACCAAAAGGAACAGAACAACCTCTGACAGCCAAGACACTCTTTACAGAAACCATTGCTCCACAAATAGAGAAGGACTTTCAGGAAGGGAACTTTGACCTGAACAATCTTGAAAAATATGGCTTTGAGCCATCACAAGAGGGCAAGCTCTTCCAACTATTTCCAAAAAATTATGTACGTTGATAAGAATTGGATTATTTCCTACACTGATTTTTGAGAGAAATAGGAAGTAGTAGCCATGTATGATAGTATCTCACTAAAACTACACCTATGCTGGCTATTACTCAAGTAATTATAGTTTACTGGACTGGAATATTGAAAGAGAAGTAATGTCAAGTCCTGTGTTTACATCCAGACATGTGGTGTATGGTTTTATTTTAATTAAACCTTGTCTTTCATTATATCTGGAGTTGTGTTGCTGAATTCACACATTCTTTCGCTCCTTCGACTCACTAATCTTTGTGGCAACATTCAGTTCTTTTCTGTAAAGTAATACTTGCTTTAACTTCTCGATGCACATTTTGCTGTCATGCTTTTATCTTTAAAGGAATACATACTTATTGCATCGTTCAGATTTAAGAACCTGGTTTTAGACTTAACTAAATTATAATCAGCTGACTTTAGATTCAAGGAGGTCTGCTAAGGCTTTAAGTTCTGCCATGAAGCTTCATTCTCAACTGACAGATCTTTGGGCACATGGGGCCAGGATAACCTACAAGATAGTGAGATCCATTGTGCAGGACTAGTTTCTTCATTCACCTTCTCTGCTGTTACGCTGCCTCGTCAAAACACTTTTGGACTGAAAAGAGTGATGCACCTTGCTGGACAAGTTGTCAGTTTGAATGGTTGGAAGCGAGCTCCTTGGAGTCATGGGTGATCTGGTTGTGGCCTCACTCCTATTTCCTGTCTGCACCACCTCTTCCCCCACTTCTAACCATCAACTCTTGATGATCAAAAGCTATTGCTGCTCTCCATGGAAGAGAATTCCACAGATGACCCTCAGCTAGAAGTAGGAGTGTCCTAAGTTTTAAAACATTTCAGCACTGACAATGCATTAACAGGCATGAGATTAGAGTCTGTCTGTATCCCAACCTGTGACTGGCCCTATTTTCAAAATGGAATTTACAAAATATTACATGAATGGACTGCCTGGAGATTGTACATTTTTTTTGCTCAAATAATGCATCTGCAAAGAATGTACAAATTCACCCCATAAACCTGTGTGTGCACACAGGAGAGAATGAGTGTCTTTGCAGGTGCGCATGTGTCAGTGTGAGAGCTAGTGTAGTAGGGTCTCCTGCAGTATGGCTTGAGTCCATCCTCATGGGTTCTGAACTTGGCAACCAGCCTCTGCTCAGCCACTCTACACTGTTGCGTATCCCAAAGTACACCTTGGAGGATAGTCATCTGAAGATCAGACTGAATGTCCCTTACTGCTGAAGTGTTCCCAAACTAGGAGGGAACACCCGTCTGATGATTGTTGTGTAGTGTCCATTCATTCTTTGTCGTAGCATCTGCTTGGTCACCAATGTACTATGCCTCATGGCATCCTTGCCTGCAGCATGAGATAGACATTGGCAGAGTCACTGATTGTTGCAGTGATCAGGGACATTCTGCCTCAGATCTTTGGGTGGCTATTCTCCAAAGCAGACTTCAGGATAGGTAACAACGCAGTGGCCAAGCAGAGGCTGATAGCCAAGTTTGGTATCCATGAGGATGGCTTCAACTGGGACTTGGGTTCACATCACACCACAGGTCATCCAACTATACCACACGCAGATACAAGTCTATGGGGTGAATCTGTATTTGCAGAACTATAGCTGCAGCTACATTCTAATTTTGTCCACTGCAGTCCAACACCGGCTCTTCCGCATCAACAGGTGCAGTAATATCATGGAATTGCAGGATTGTGATGGTAGCTTAGTCTTCAGGGTACAATCCACCAAGTCTCATGGTTTACTGAGTCAAATGTTAGACTCTCAGATGTACAGCACAGAAACAGACCACTCTTGCTTGTCCACACCGACCAAATATCTGAAATAAATATAATTGCATTTGGCCCATATCTTCCACACCCTGCCTATTCATATACCCAGCCAGAATCCTTTTAAATATTGTAATTGGACCCACATCCAACACTTCAGAAAGTTCATTCCATATGCAAACCACCCTCTTAAAAAAAAATTGTTCCTGTGCCTTCGTTAAATCTCACTTCAAAAATGTGTCCCCTCGTCTTGAAATCCCCGTGCCCCCACTCCCCTCGTCTTGAAAACTGCCATTAACTATCTATACTCAAGATTTTATACATTTCTTGAAGGTTACCTCAAAATACAAGGGTGCAAAACAAAAGTGGATGCCAAGTAGACAAAGAACTGGGCTGACAGCAAGTATAAATGGGAATAATCCAATCATCAACAAAAAGATTCAGTCTGATTTGAAACTGGAATTGTTATATTCTGTTAAGTCCAGAACGCTGCAAAGTTTCTTACTGAAAAAACAAACAACTGCTACTAGAACTCACATTGGAGCAACATAGCTCAAATTAAGAGAGAATAAAATAGTAGAATGGGCTGAAAACTAAGAATCATTCTCCCCTACAATACCCCACCTCACTTATCTACCAATCTAATTTTCAAATTGAGGTATTCAAGATAAAAGGTTAGATAAAATAAATGTGGATGGATGCTACTTCTTGTGAGGCATTCTAGGACAAGAGGTCATAGTCTTCAGTTAAGGGGTAGCAAATTTAAAACAGTTGAGGAGAAACTACTTCTCCCAAAAGGATGAAGGATAGGAACTATAGTCAAATTGGCAAAGAGCATCATTGCAAGATTTCCTCAGAAAAATACCTGGATGTGAAGAAACTAACATCATCTTTCAAGAAAATAAAAGTTAAGCATAAAGAGAGGCTGTTCAAGCATGATCAAACAATTAAATATGTAATTTATTCTGGAACAAAAGTTTACATATATTTACAAACTAATTTATACAATAAAGGCAGTCATAGAAAAATTGAGACAAAAATAGTTTTTGACAAAACACTTCAGTAAAATCAATTTATTCAGACCTGACTACAATAGATTTGCAGCAAATCCCAAAGCAGCCTTCAACAAGAACTTGGTGAGGTTTGAGATTTTACAGAGCAAAGCCCACAGGACTAAAGGGTTAAGGTTTGTTTCAAGGAGGATCAATTGCATAGATTGTCATCTCACCATAAAAGTTATTCCAGTTCAAATGTTTTACCAGCCACACATCATTGTCCAAGATAAGTTTGTGAAGCACCAACTTTTGTCTGATTGCCTGAGGTAATAGATAGGTATGACACCAAAAACTTAAGAATTTTTTTTAAAATCACAAATAATAACAAAGAAATCTAAGAGATTTGGATGTCTTCCAAAAACCACTCATTTAATTTTTGTTTTAACCTCTTTTGGTATGCCCGGTGCCACCACAAAGGCTATAGAGGTTGCTGGTTTTACAATTCATATCATGTTTCTGAATTATTTACAGACCATTAAGTATTAAATGTTTCACGTAACTGACTAATTAATTGTATATTTAGATATACCTGGACTCCTGCTGGACTCAGTGAAGAGGTCAGGAAATGCCAGTCACATAAACCTGCCACATCTATATTGGAATATTACTCCACCTTTGTCACATAAGTGCCTGACCTTGTAATATTGCTATAGTACATCAAAACCAGCAAGTCCATCTCTTCTACTCCTCCACACACCAGTTTTGCAAATTTAATACTTTACAAATGAATTTTTCATGAAACGTCAACTAGATGACAATATTACTTCTTTCCCATCTCCAAACATGCAAGATATGGTCATAAAAAGAACATGTAGCCAAAAGACTGGCTTTACTTTTAGTCCAATTTACACCAGAGTCAGGATTGTGCTGCTTTACTACAGGGTCCATATTCAGTTGGAGAGATGTACCACTGGCCTGCAAACTGTCAGGCAACTCATCTCTATAATCATCTGACTCATCTTCTACAACCATATCAAATAAGCCAGTGGGAGACTCGTATTGAATCTTCAGGTGCTGGAACTTGACCTTAGCTTCCTTTACTCCTTGTTCATGTTCAGTTTTGCTCTGAATTTCACCTGATGATGATACAGGGCGATGGTCAGCGTTGAGCTGTGGATGAAGTGATAGTCTTGACCAATCTGCTCCATAAGCCAATGAGTTGTGCAATATGTAGGAATAAAGAATAGGGATTCCTTTGTCGCGAGCAGCTGGAAGGAAAGGCATCAGATTTAATTTTTGAAAAATAAAGTTTAAGAAAATTGGCATTCTACAAGTAAGCTAAGAATACAAACAGAGCCTTAGGATTGAAATTTCAAAAGGATATGATCTATTTCTCCGTTTACAAGTGCGGGTTAACAAACCAAATATGTCTGCCTGAGTTACACATTACATTGCTGTATTGAGATTAGAAGGCACATCTACATCTAACCTTATCTTTGCCCCATTTGACAACAAGGCCTCCCAGATTAATTCGATTCGCACACTGCTTACACAACAGAAAAAAACCCTTTTGGATGAAAATAAAAATGTGTACCTGATGAGAAGTTAAAAAAGTTTCACAATGTGGGTGTGGCTATATACATCACAATCCCTCATTGCCAGTGAGAGAAAGTGGATTATGTTCTTGCATCATTGCAGTCAATGTCATGTCAGAATTCCCATTAGGAAGAGAATTTCACTTCATATATTTTAACTGCTGTCATTAATGAACAAAGAGTAATTACCTTTATTTGAACTTTATAATTTGTACACCTACATTGCCAGTGTAAATACAGTAACTAATGAAACTGTAAAATTCATTATACCACACCAGGTGTCAAGATTTTTGCTTTGAGGGCTATTCTTTGATGTTCAACACCTACTTCTTCCATTCTCACTACCTCCTTATTGGTAATACAGTCACCTATTAACATTAGCTTCTGCATTTATGCAGGATGTATGTAATATCTGGACTCAGTAGCAGTATTAGAATTCTAATTCTCAACTATCAATAAAACTTAAACGCCTACAAGTGTTATTTCCAAGGCACAACAGAACTTAAATTGGCACAAGAACACAGGCACAAGTTAGCAAAAGTTCCCCCCCAATAAAAACGGATACTTTTATATACACAAAAAGCCATCACCCCTTAAAATACATCCCACAACTAGGTAATGGCTAAACAGAATTCTGAAGAGTTATTCTGACAACTAACTCTCTTCACCACAGATGCTGCCAGACCTGTTCAGTTTCTCCAGCATAGTTGGTTTCAAATTTTCAGCACCCACAGTATTTTGTTTTTAAAACACTCCACCTCAAGTAATTCATTATGAGAGAAGTTTTGAAACTATAGAGAAAATACCTGTTTTGTACTGAATTGGCTACTACAATAACATTGACATTTTCATGGTTAATGGAGTTCCTGAAATGGAGCCTTAAACTTGAGATTCCATATTCATATAGAAGCATAGGAGGAATAGGCCATTCACCCACTCAACCTTGTTCCATCTTTCAAAATGGTCACAGCTGATCATCAAGCTCATTACCCTAATACCCCTCCTCCAATATCCTTTGGTCTCTTTAGCCAAAGGAGTTTATCTATCTCCTAGAAACCAAACATTTTGGCCTCAAATACTTTGTGGTTGTGAATTTTGCAGGCTCACCATTCTTTGGGTGAAGGAGATTTCTCATCTCAGTCCTTTTTCTTCAATGACACCTAGTTCTGGGCTTTCCCCACCATCAGAAACATCCTTCCTGCATCTAACCTGTCTAGTCCTTAAGAACATTATCGTTTTCTATTAGATCTCCCCTCATTCTTAGTTTCAGTGAATACAATCCTAACCAATTCAAACTTCCTTCATATGTCAGTCCTTCCAACCTCAATTAATTTGGTAAACCTTCGCTGCACTTCTTCTACAGCAAGAGCAGCCTTCTTCAGAGAAAGACCAAAATTGCACACAGTATTTGGGTGTGGCTTCACCAATACCTTGTATAATTGCAACAAGACACCCTTGTTCCTGCACTCAAAACATCTCACTATGAAGGCTCGATGCAAGTCAGGGTGAAAATTGCTATAAATCCTGTCACCCCGATTTAGAAAACGCAAAATCTGAGGTAATGATCTTCGAATTGCAAGGATATATTATCCAATACTTTTGTACTCAAGGTCTCCATTTTAGACCACATCTTCCAGAGAGCTGCTGCGCTGACTTAAGCTAGTAAACAAGACAAGGAAGACCCAAATTCCAGAACTAAACTTCAAGCAGGTCCAGATCAAAATAAAATAAAATTTGTATCACCTAACAGAGATTAAATGAGTTGTTTGCTGGGTACAGTTCCGAAACAGTCAGCAGTTCTCTGCTACCTTGACCAACTAAGTACTCTTCATGCACAAGACCACATCAGTCATTGTAGCTGAAATTAATCCCACCCATATTAACATCAACATGGATGCTATTTAGCAATGAATAGCAAATCATCTGGCTGATTTCTTCACTGACCTAGCCCAGGGGCACAGAGATCAGATGTACCATTCAAATTGCAATCTCAGCTGAGATAACTCACAAAAGAATTGAACCAATGTGGTTTAGTACTGCAACTAACAGTTCAGTTACTAAGCTACTGGAAGACAGCAGGTAAGCTGATTGTTGCACAATACTTTGATTTTAGTGGCTAGATGTCAATCTTTATAAGACACCTTTTAGCTTTATAGCTCCCACCTGCTAAAGAGTCATTATGCACCCCCTCACAGTCCAAGATGTGGTACCCATTGTGCATGCATGCTGCAAGCAGCAGATGCTCTTGAGTTGGATGCCACTTCACTCTCCAGACACCTCCATGGACGTGAGTATCTGCCAAAGGCTGTTTCATCTGCCGGGAATCCCAGATAAGAACATGTTCATCATAACTGCAATGAGAAAAAGACTTCACATCATTGGCAAAGAAACAAATTAGTTTGCTTCAATAGTTACTCAAACTATATACTACAAGAGCTGGAATTAAAATAAACTTTTCAATATTCTTGTAACAAATTTGTGTTGCATGTTTTATTTATAAAAATTCAGCTTTTATGACAATTGTGGCAGCCTTTTAACAATAACAACAGAGACCAGTCACTACAAATTGGCAAAGAGATCAATGGAATGGAATGGAATATATAAAATAAAAGTGCACAGTAGGTGCCTGCATTGATCAAATTTTGTACTTTGGCAATGTTTCAATTATTGTCCTTACTAGTGCCCAAAGACAAACTGGGGCAAAGTTTGAGTCACCTTCATAGTAACAGAAAAAGGACCTTCACACAATAAGCAGTTGCTATGTTTCTACTAAGTTGAGCAGAAATCTTACCTTCCTGTAGCCAGGATATGTTCTTTGTGGGGGTTGCTTTGGATGCTGCACACTCCCATTGAGTGCCTGAAAACCAATTACTAAAAATTAGTCTTTTCTATCCCCTTTTCAATGCAAACGTTTTGAAAACTTCAGCTGGTAAAGACTGCATTACAACTGGCAGTTCCCAAGTTCAAAGCTGACTCAGCAAAACCTGCTACCCCAAATAGCATGTGGGGCAGAAGCAGTACAGCTGGACTCAAATGTCCCTAGGCTAAGGCTTGAGAAATGTCAGCCCACATTTCTATTCTTGATCGTTACTCATGATGTCGACTGAAGACAGGGCAGATTCTCCTGTGACGTCTAATTCACTGAGAAGATTCCATAGTAATTGTCAGTGAATTTTAATTGGAATACTGCACGCAACTCTGATCTCCCTCCTATGGGAAGGATGTTGTGAAACATGAAAGGATTCACAAAAGATTTACAAGCTATAGGGAGAGGCTGAATAGACTCGGGCTGTTTTCCCTGGAGTGTCGGAGACTGAGGAGTGACCTTAGAGGTTTATAAAATCATGAGGGGCATGGATAGGGTAAATAGACTAGGTATTTTCCCTCGGGTGGGAGAATCCAGAACTAGAGGGCATAGGTTCAGGGTGGGGGAGGAGCAATTTTAAAAAGTGATAGAGGTAACTTTTTGACGCAGAGGATATTGTGTGCACGGAATGAGCTTCCAGAGGAAGTGGAGAAGGTTGGTACAATTACAACAATTAAAAGACATCTGGGTGGGTACATGAATAGGAAGGGCTTAGAGGGTACGGGCTAAATGCTGGCATAGGACTCTAAATGGGACTGGATTAGTTGAGGATATCTGGTCAGCATGGATGAGTGGGACCAAAGGGTCTCTTTCCATGCTGTACATCTCTATGACTATGTAGTGCAATAGTTTTGATTAACAGGAAGGAAATAAGAAATCTCAACTAGCTGCCCTCTCTGTTAATCATTCTACACAGACAGATATTTATGACATTACAATGGTTTTAAACAGGTGGATTTTGTCCTCAGAGGTTTTAAGCCATAGATGAACTGCCTCTTCAAAAAGAATAAAGTTAACAGCGTGAGGGGTCTTGGTTCTTTGTTTTATAAAGAAAGCTTGAACAAGAGAAGCAGCCTGCTTGTTTAGCATTCTGTAATTGGAGTTTTGAAGTTGGTTGTGGGATGCTACTATATTGAAACAGTTACTTTTCAGTAGTTAAATAATCAATTGTTCGAGTCTGATGTTCCCATGCTGTACAGATGCTTCACTCCAATTCGACCCAATATCCTAAAGTAATCTAGTCCCATTTGCCAGCACTTCACCCATAAGCCTTTCCTATTCATGTACCCATCTAGATGCTTTTTAAATAGTGTAATTGTACCAGCCTCCACCACTTCCTCTGGCAGTTCAAACCATACATGCACCACAATCATGCATGAAAAGTTGCTCCTTAGGTCCTTTTTAAAATTTTTCCCCTCTCACCTCAAACCTATACCCTCTGGTTATGGACACCCCTACCCTGGGCGTCCTATTCATCCTATCTATGCCCATGATTTTATAAACCTCTATGGTCATGCCTCAGCCTCTGATGCTCCAGGGAAAATATCCCCAGCCTATTCAGCATCTCCCAATTGTTTAAACCCTCCAACCCTGGCAACATCCTTGTAAATCTTTCAAGTTTCACAACATCCTTCCTATAAGCAGGGAAACCAAAAATTGAATGCAGTATTCCAAAAGTGGCCTAACCAATGTCATCTACAGGCACAAAATGATCTCCCAACTCCTAGACTCAGTGCACTGACAAATGAAGGCAAGGGTACCAAATGCCTTCTTCACGAGCTGTCTTCACTTTCAAGGAACTATGAACCTGCACCCCACTGTCTCTACTTGGCAACACCTCCCAGGATCTTACCATTAAGTTTTCCAATAGAATTAAAATTAAAAACCAAAAACTGTGGATGCTGTAAATCAAAAAAACAAATTGCTGGAAAAGCTCAGGTCTAGCAGCATCTGTGGAGACTGCTGCATTTGTGGAAGGAAATCAGAGTTAACATTTCCTCAGAAGTTAAGCTTATACCAATTCTTCTTTTGTTCGTATTTTGATTAGGAGAATGAAGAATAAAGAATAAAGTGTGTTTCGGTTAACACCAAGTAGCAAAGCCAATTGAATTACATCTGGAATACAGCATCTTACACTTCCCTTTAAATAAGATAAATGTTAGGGTCTATGCTATCCCCTTGACATAACTGAATGATGGTTTGATCTGGTTCTTACAAATTGAACTTTGATTCTCTCTGTACAGAAGAACACAATAAAATTGCAAATCTAAAGAAAGCATTTGGGGGGGTGGGGGGGTGAAAGAGAGTCCTTGCTAAAATCACTGTGACCAAAACAACAAGGGAACTTGCAAGTGTATGAATTCATTGCTGCAAAGTTAAGCATGGAATTGGCTGATGCAGTAGCTTGAATCATTGCCCTTTTGCCTCTGGAAACTATTGCCACTGAAGGAATAAATAAAATTCTTTCCTTTATCTTCCTGCAAGTTTTATCCTAGTTTGCAGAAGCCTCAATTTAATTTCTGTGGATGAAGGCCCTCAGTAGAACATTGACCATGGAGGTGCACTGAGTGAATTGTACCAAGCATTCAATCCGTGCTGAACTTAACCTACAAGAGACAGATTGGCGTAAAGGATCTCTCCAAATGACCCAAGTGACTCCAACTGTGGGAATGTTTAATACGTTTGAGAATGTATTCTGTTGTCTAGGCTTGATACAAATCACAATTCTTAAAGCAAAGAATCACAAGTATAAAACCTTAAATTAGAAAATTCCTATTCAGATCCATAAAGCCATACTGGCCTACTAACCAACACGTTAAACACAAAATACACAGGCACGGTACCCATTGCTGATGAAAATTGGTCTCTCAGTTCCCATCCTCATATCCCAGCCTTTGAGCTTGCTGTCATCTCCACCTTGAGTGGGAAATAAAAACAGACAGTAAACTTAAAAGCCACAATTTTCTTACCAGCTTAAGAATTGAACATCTTCTCAAATATGCAACAATGATTTCCATACCAAAATCAAACTGTTTCTATGCCTAAGGAGGAAAAGAAATATCTGTCGAGGACTGCTAACCTGCTGACACATTCAGTGCAGATACAAAGTCAGGAGTTGACTTAGCTGTAACGTTTTCCAGAAAGACAATGTCAAGGTGTTCTCACATGGAAGTTTCAGTGGCCAGGTATGTAAAAATCTCAGCAAACTTTGGGGAGGTGGGGGAGAAAGGGAGGATGAGGGGTGCTGAGAAAGCATATGGATGCTCAAAGAATTCAGTTAAAAAAAACTGCAGTAGATAAAGAAAATTTTGATTGTGCGCCCTATCATGTTGACAGTTGAGATTACAAGGCTTCCAAATAAATATTATTTAGACAACATCACAGAATCTCCAGTGTGGAAACAGGCCATTCAGCCCATCAAGTCCACAGTGACCCTCCAAACACCATCCCCTACCCTATAACCCCGCTTTGCCCATGCCTAATCCACCTAATCCACCCCAGGACACTATGGGCAATTTCGCATGAACAATCCACCTAACCTGCATACCTTTGGACTGAGGAGAAACCAGAGCACCCAGAGGAAATCCACGCAAACACAGACAGAATGTGCAAACTCTACACAGACAATTGGAGGGTAGAATTGAACCCAGTTCACTGGTACTGTGAAGCAGCAGTGCTAACCACTGAGACACTGCCACCCAACAAATATAGATAGCCCTCCAGTAAGATCATTAGGTCCCAGCCATCTTGTTCCCAGATTCTACTCTCAGGTTGACAAACTGTCAAGTGCAAAAATGAAGGAAAAAACTGTCACTTAAACACTTGTGCCAGTCCTGAGTAAAAAAAAAAAAGAGCCCCTTCCTCCTTGCCAAGCTTCTACTATAGTCACAGTTCAACTTGCTGAGGCCATTTTTAAAAAATGTAAAGTTAAACAACTTGAGGACAGAGCACAGCCTCCCTTTAACTTACCTAAAAAGGCAGACTTTGTTGCTTCTTCAGTTCTGGAAGAATCTATTAGTCCTCCATCTTAAAGAATTCAGTTGCTGTTCTAAATTGGGCAGCAAGCTCACCCCTTTAACTGGCCACCTCTAACAATGGAATCTGAATCTGGTCACTTCAAACATTCACCACTTAAGACAGGCTTATGAGCCCTATTGCACACGATGCCGGAATTCTGAAACCGGAGGGGGCAAATCCTGACCCAGATGATATGTTCTCTTTCCATTCAGTTCAAAATATTATGAAATATAGTCTGAATTATCTATATTTAGATGAGGGGAATATAGTCACTTGGGGGATACAGTACTAGAGGACAGAACACAACTGTGCAACAACTTCAGGGTTGGGGGGTGAAAAATCAAAATTAAGATGTAAAAACAAAAGTTCAACTCATGCACAGATAAGAAAAAGCACATTTGGGCTGATCTTTTCACAATTGCTCAGGAGGACTCCGTAAACCTACCTGAATAAACAAAATCTGTGTTCCAGTAGTCGAAAGCTGCAATCCAAGCTTCAAAGTCATGTGCCTTCCAGTGAGAGACTATATCTAGTGTTGATCTACACCCATCCACAGAAAGGAGGCTCAGGTAGCCTTTTGAGTCACTACTGATGATTTTCAGCGGCTCACTTTAGCAGAGAAGGGAAAATACCACTGAATTAAAACTCTTATATTGCACAAAGGAACATTCAGCTCCAAGACCAGAAAACATAGTAGCAGCAATAAGAATTTTATGCAATACTTACACATTAATTTGACAGTGTGCAAGGGTAAGGGAATGAAGTAATCACAAAATCTACTTTTTAAAGAAACTTCCTTTTAGCAAAATCCACATTAATCAGGGTGGCAGTTATAGCATTTTTGCTATTTGTTAGCAACAAATTAGTCCGATGAAGAGCAAGATCAATCCAACTGGCTGAGCAACCTTCACTACCTCTACATTGTATGGGGACATAGTAAAGTATCTTAGCTTAATGATTAGGCTTAAAATACTGGGTCAATATACTTTAAAGAAATGCAAAATTGAAGGATATTTGCTTAACTTCCTATGAAATAAAGAATGGAATAGACTGTATTACCTCCAATTATTGCTTTTAGATAGACTGGGGAGCTAATAGGTGTTACACATAGGAAGAACTAGATTGAATGTTGGGTGACATCATTTCCAGACAACAGTTGACCCAACAGGATAAATTGGTGGTGAGGTGAATGTATAATGGACTAAGTTCTTTTTGGGTCAGAGCTCACAAAGAACAGACAGTTATAAGTCATGGCCAATGTAGTTTCTCTGAATATTTATAATGGACACAGAGATAAAAGTTTGAAGAAGAGTTTTTCCACATTTTATTGAGTAAAAACTGTACTAATCACACAACATATTGTACACCAGCATTTGTTTCCTTCCAGTCCAGCATTTTTCACACTTTCCCATGCTACCCCCACCAGCTAAATGTCACTGCACAATAAGGTAGATCTGAAACTAGTTAATCACATACCAAGTTCCAAACAGTCAAGAAATGGCTCGTTGAAAAAGGCAACATACATACAAGGTTATTTTTAATTTTAAAACTGGATAGGACAGCAAATGTACTGAGAAAAGGATGGTGGGAAAAATTTTAATACAAACCTTCAAAAGGGAAGGTTACATACACAAAGCAGTAAATTTCAGGGACATGAGGGAGAACAGTACAAAACCGAGACTAATCAAAATTGTTCCATGAAAGACCTGGTGCAGACTTGATGTGTCAAATGGTCTCCTGCGTTGTATTATTCTATGAAATACCATAAAACACAACTCAACAAAAGGAAGGGGCAGGAATAAAGACTTACTGTTCTCTTCCCGATGACCAATCCAGCGAAAGAGCAAGGCATTCTAGGCCTATGCTAACACTGCACATTGGCTCCAAGGAGCAGCTGTTTTTCTACTGAAAGAAAATATTATACTGAGCCATAAATAATTCTGTTTTAATACCTAACTCCAGCTGTCATTCTCACCTCTTCCTTGATGACATCAAACTCATGATTGAGATAAAAGTCCACAAGTGTCAATTTGAGGCTTGACAGTAATTATTTACAACTTGTCAACTGAAGGAAGAATTAGAGGCAATACCATGCTTGCCCTTGCCAAATATCCATAAATTATTCCTATTTCAGGATGGAGAAGTGGGGGTGACGAATGAAGACTAATTGAAACTGCAATTATATAAAGCAGCATTGTATAAACCCATTTAAACCTCAAATCTTAGCCATTAACAACAGTAATTTTGCAAGAACTTCACAAAAGTGAATGTGCAAGGAGGTTTGCACACATTGCATCCAGAAATATGATTTTCTACTTTGTTGCGTCCATACATCTATCTGACAAAAGTATATTGAGCTGTCAGACTCAAGATGCAAGTCTATCAGAAACAGCAGTTATTGTGGGAACAATTTGAAGCAACAGCTCCACAATATACTTCTACGTTACACTGGCTCCAAAACAATTTTTTAAAAAACTTTTGTTATTTCAAATTAAGTCATTATATAAACTCAGTTGTATAAAATGATTTAAAATCTATGCCCTCAACAAAAGCAAACAATAAGACTATAACCTGCTTCTATTTTAAAAAAACAATCATGAGGGGCACATAGCCAAAGGTTTTTTTTTCGCAATAAGGGAGTCCAAAACTAGATGGTATAGGTTTAAGGTTAAAAGGGAAAGACTTAAAGACCAGAGGGCAACTTTTCCACATGGAGGGTGGTGCATGAATGGAATGAGCTGCCAAAAGGAAGTCACAGAGGTGGATATAATTATAGCATTTAAAAAGGCATCTGGATGGGCATGAATAGGAATGGCTTAGATGAACAGAGGCCAAATGCTGGCAAATGGACCAGGTCAGATTGGATGTCTGGTCAGCATGGATGAGTTGAACCAAAGGCCTGTTTCCGTACTGTATGACTACGTAAAACAATATAATTAATCCCAACGGCAGCATGTTAAATTTATGCCTCCAACTCAAACTGGTCAAAAAAATGGAAACAAGTCCATATCACAATAGTACAAAAATCAAGCAAAAAAAAAAAAACAGCTTTAAATATTAAGCTTCAACCAATATAACCTTCTGAAGCATTTCTGGCATTACAGACATTATCACGACCAGCTTATTATTCTTCCAGCTGGAGAACTCAGGTCAGATAGTATCTGAAAGAAAGCAAGTTCGCATTTCACTTTGATGACCTTTCATCAGAACTCAGGATTTCAACATAAATTGCCTATTTCTCTAATGCAAAACTTTGATAACTGCTTCAACCTCTTTTTCCACAACTAACAATACATCGTGGGGTGAACTGGAGACAGTGGCCACATCCCAGCAGACGTTAAATTCAGTTAAAGCATTACCTAAAATGTATTGAGATGCATATTCTACCAATACAGAGGAACCTCTATTATCGGGCAAGATCGCAAAGTACCAATGCTTGGCTTAACGATGTTACCCAGCATTCGCTTATCCGGCATTCGATTAACCGAACAAAACACTCCCTGCCTGCATACTTCAGATAATAGAGGTTACTCTGCAAATGCAATATAAATGTAAAAGATGATTAGCATCTCAAAAGTTTCCTTAATAACCCTATAGAACAATGAATCCACATACCTCACATTGTGTCAAACTACGCAGTTCCAGACTTCCCTCAGCATTCGCAATGCCAAGAATAGGATGCCCTGCCACTGGTATATGACACCTACAGTCAAAATAGCTTTAGATTAGATTCCAAACATCAAGCATTCATTTCACTGAGAGAAAACGGTTTTTTAAAGTTTAAGTCAACAAATTCCAAACGTTTAAAGGACGTTACTGCCTGAAGTGGTAGATACAACATACAGCTCAATATTAAACTTGCAGATTACAAAAATCTCAGGTTAGGTCTGTAGTCTGTGGAGAGTTAGCCAGCAGTAGGAAAATACAATTGACTAGCGTCACGGAGGTTCCAGTCATGACTGCTACAAACTGACTCTTACAAATGTCAATTCTACGCATGACATTCCTTTGCTTAACCTAACTGATCTCTCCAACAAGATCCTGGTCATCACGTTGGGAAGACTGAAGCTACCAATGCTTCATGCGGCCAACTGTCCGAGATTGAACAAGACTGCTTGCAATCTTGTGAACTTCCAACATGTTATCCATAAGATCACCTAATTTTAGATTAGTGACACTACTTTGCCTCTACCTCAACTCATACCAACATACAAATGAGATGGACCAGCCTACTTGGCCTTAAGAGCCTGCTCTGCCACTAAATAAATGGTTGACCTGATTATCCCATATTCCCACAACCTAATTCTAAAAAACTCTCATCAACACAACACCAAGAATTTATTTAACAACCTTAAAGAGACACGGATTCTGGAAGTCATTTTTTTCAAAGTTGTGTAAGCAAAGACTCAAGATCGCCTGAGAGAAAACAATTTCTCATCTTTGAATGCTAGTTCTCAATCCTGTGGAAGAGGTAATGTCTTCTAGACATGCAGCTGGTCAATACTACTCAGGATCACGTTTATCAAGTTACCCACTAAACTCCAATGGATGCTTTCCTCAAGACAACCTGTCCATTCCAGATATCAGTCTGGTAAACCTTATTTTAAACTGTTTCCAACACATTTACATCCTTCCTTAAATAAGCTCTTTCTTCGATGTACCACACGGAGTGCTGTACTCTCAGAGGTGATGTCTTTTGGATGTGACATTACAGGCCAAATGGGTCAACATAAAAGATCCCAATATAGAAGCAAAATTATCCTATGCTCTAGCCAATATTTAATGCTTCATTTACAATTAGATCACCAAACTTAGATGATGGTAATTATTGTATGGTCATTTGAGACTTGTTTGTATGCTGGCTGCTGCATTTCCTATATTTCAAAAATTCTGACTGTAAAACAATTAGTGCGAAAATAGGGAGGTGATGGCTTTGTATTATCACCACTAGACTGTTAATGCTGAATCTCAGGTAACGTCCTGGAGACTAAGGTTCAAATCCCACCACAGCAGATAGTGGATTTTACATTCAATAAAAATCTGGAATTAAGAATCTAATGACAACCATGAATCTATTGTTGGTAGTCAGAAAATCACATCTATTTTACCAACATCCTTTAGGGAAGGAAAATGCCATCCTTACTTGGTCTAGCCTACATGTGAATCCACAATCACATAATATGGTTGACCTTGAACTGCCCTCTGGGTAATTAAGGATGGGCAATAAATGCCAGCCTAGCCAGCAACACCCTCACTGCATGGATGAACATTTTTTTTAAAAAAAGCACGAAGTAAATAAGGCCTTACTGTGTAATGTCATTTTACAGAAAATTGGGGTTGACCATTTGACACTTCAATGCATGCTTTTCCATTCAATGTGATCAAGGCTGATTATCCAACTCCGTCACCCGTTCCTGCTTTCTTTCCATACCCTTTGATCCCTTAACAACAATAATACAAAATAATAACTACTGTCTTATTCTTGAAAACATTGTTTTGGCATCAACCCCTTTCTGTAGCAGAATCCCACAGCCTCACCACTGCCTGGGTAAAGACATTTTTCCTAATTACAGTCCTAAATGGCCTACTCCATGTCCTTCGACTCTTGGTTCTGTATTTCAGTCATTAGGAGCATCCTTCCGACATTTACTTTGTTTCACTTTAAGGTCACTAATAAAATTGTGACAACATCTTTAACATTAGGAGTTTCAGTTTAACATTATGCCCTACATACATCCTGTACTACCTGCTCAAGACATCTCATGTTTCTGCGCCCAGTCCTTCTTCTCCGCTCCTGTCACTGTCCTCAGCCCTTTCTCGCCACTGACACTACCTCCCCTTCCCTGCTTCACCCAACCCAAAGAATTCCCTTTCCTGTCCTTTCAAGGTTTTGAGAATTTTTTTGACTCTCCAGTAGCCATTTCTGCTAGCTCCCATTCGGAACAGTCTTTGGCTCCACTTAGTGGCAGACGGTAGTCAATGGAGGCAGTTGCACCCTGCAGTGACTAGTCCTGTCACTAGATGGGGCAGGATCAATTAAAATTCAGACAAATTTAATTCTAACATTTGTACACAACAATTACATTTATATTGTATTCTTTCTAATATTTTAGAATTGTTTCATAGGTTATTTATGAATGTAGACATTTAAGCACATACACCATTTCAACTTAAAAGTTTCTTTTGCAGCCAAAGGTCCGGAAGTACCACACTCATTGAGTGATTTATTTTGCAATTTCTTTTCCAGCTGGAAACATGCAGTACAGCATGTACAATTGCATATTTCGAGCAGTACAATTCAATCAATCAGAGCAAAGAAACAATCTATCCTATCCATACCTTACATATGCTTCCTTCTTTTTCTTAACCAAACCCTCAATTTCTTTAGTCACCCAGCATTCCCTATACCTACCAGTTTTTCATTTCACCCTGACAGGAATATACTTTCTCTGTATTCTTATCTCATTTCTGAAGGCTTTCCATTTTCCAGCTGTCCCTTTATGTGCGAACATCTGCCCCCAATCAGCTTTTGAAAGTTCTTGCCTGATACCATCAAAATTGGCCTTTCTCCAATTTAGAACTTCAACTTTTAGATCTGATCTATCCTTTTCCAACATTATTTTAAAACTAATAGAATTATGATCGCTGGCCCCAAAGTACTCCCCCACTGATACCTCAGTCACCTGCTGTGCCTTATTTCTCAAGAGTAGGTCAGGTTTTGCATCTTCAAGTAGGTACATCCACATACTGAATCAGAAAATTGTCTTGTAAACACTTAAATTCCTCCCCGTCTAAACCCTTAATAATATGGCAAACCCAGTCTATGTTTGTAAAGTTAAAATCCCCTACCATAAGCACCCTATTATTCTTACAGATATAAGACCATAAGACATAGGAGCGGAAGTAAAGCCATTCGGCCCATCGAGTCCACTCCGCTATTCAATCATGGCTGATGGGCATTTCAACTCCACTTACCCGCATTCTCCCCGTAGCCCTTAATTCCTTGTGAAATCAAGAATTTATCAATTTCTGCCTTGAAGACATTTAGCGTCCCAGCCTCCACTGCACTCTGTGGCAATGAATTCCACAGGCCCACCACTCTCTGGCTGAAGAAATGTCTCCGCATTTCTGTTCTGAATTTACCCCCTCTAATTCTAAGGCTGTGTCCACGGGTCCTAGTCTCCTCGCCTAACGGAAACAATTTCCTAGCGTCCACCCTTTCCAAGCCATATATTATCTTGTAAGTTTCTATTAGATCTCCCCTTAATCTTCTAAACTCCAATGAATACAATCCCAGGATCCTCAGCCGTTCCTCATATGTTAGAACTACCATTCCAGGGATCATCCGTGTGAATCTCCGCTGGACACGCTCCAGTGCCAGTATGTCCATCCTGAGGCGTGGGGACCAAAACTGGACACAGTACTCCAAATGGGGCCTCCTTACAAGTTTATTTCTCAATTTCCCTCTGACTATTAGGGGGTCTATAATACAATCCCAATAAGGTGATCATCCCTTTCTCATTTATCAGTTCCATCCAAATAACTTCTCTGGATGTATTTCCAGGAATATCCTCCCTCAGCACAGCTGTAATGCTATCCCTTATCAAAAATGCCACTTCCCCCTCCTCTCTTGCCTCCCTTTCTACCCTTGCTATAGCATTTGTATCCTGGAACATTAAGCTGCCAGTCCTGCCCATCCCTAAGCCATGTTTCTGTAATTGCTATTGAGGATCTAAAATTTGAATTTAGGTAACAATTATATGTAGATTTTTATTTACTCAAAATGGTTTCTCGATTTAAAAGAATACTATAAAATGGCCCGTGAACCTGTACTGCTGGTTTGCAGAACTAAGCTGAAATTCAAAGATAAGAGGACAATAGAGTTTTCTAAAGCAGAATACTGACACAATAATTGACCATTTGAACTAACCTTGAACCAGTACATTTACAATTTACATAAATAAGATATCTTTTAGCATAGAATAACATTGGATTAGCCTGTCTTCAATCATGTCACCGTACTACAGTTGATTGGACCTTTCTTGTAATTAAGAACCCTTTTCCAGAAAATATCATTGGATTAACTTGCTGTAAATCATGTCACCTTATTATATGATAGGTCTTTCTTATAATTAAGGCTGTACTATTTCTTAAAAACAAATAATAATGTTAATTTTCAAATGTAATTGCGCAACTTCACCACGGAACACAGAAGCTTCAATCTCTGTGTTGCTGAATAGAATTACATCAAGATAGCTTAATTTAATAAGCTAATGACCTTTGCTTTTTGAATAGACCGCATTTGTCGATTCTTTTGACCGATCTCAAACCAAGAGACCCCTCTTGAAGAGTTGTAGATCTTCACTATGATATGCCAGTCCCATGTTCCTAACCATGCCCAAAGTTAGGTCAACTTTTTCACACAGAGGGTGGTACGTGCATGGAATGAGCTACCATAGGAAGTGGAGGAGGCTGGTACAATTGCAACATTTAAGAGGCATTTGAATGGGTATATGAACATGAAGGGTTTGGAGGGATATGGGCTGGGTGCTGGCAGGTGGGACTAGATTGGGTTGGGATATCTGGTCGGCATGGACGGGTTGGACCGAAGGACCTGTTTCCATGCTGTACATCTCTATGACTCTATAAATCTATAAACTTAACATCAATTTCTAAAGACAACCACAGTTCATGTGAATCTGTGATTCTTAGGAGTGCAACTACAAGTCTCGATGTCCGTTACCATCTGTCACAAAAAATCCAAAAACCAACAACTTATTCGAGACAACACTTCTAATGTGCATCTTATCCAAATCCCCATACTTCAGAGCCTGAACTGTGAGAAGAAGCAAGCTGTTTGGCCCTGGTGGCGTTTCAGAGATGAACTTCTGATCCAACTGTCTATTGTCATCTCCACTGCAACTGAGTGCTACCAAAAAATAATTCAACTTTAATAATGGACTACCCAACGCGTGAAACTCTTCATGCTTACCATTTGAGATCTAATACTGCTGGCATTTCAATCCTCTGTATCTCTGTTAGTGGAGAATAGTGCTGATCCTCATTGAAACAGTAAAGATAAAGACGCCCATGTCTCAAATGGGGCTCATTGCTGTCAGAGTCTCCTGCACCCTAAAAAAAACCCACAAATTAAACAAGTTAAACACAAAACTGCTAAGCATGCTAAGTTCAAGGGGAGTCTTTGAGTTAAAGTTTTTGAATTAAATATTTTAACTGTAACAGGAATCACACCTGAACCACAGCCTACTCTCGACAATCATCACGACAGATGAATTATACACAGATCAGTTTGTGAATTGCTGAAATTAAGATGTTTAATTTTCAGAGCTTCGGAATTATCAGGACAATTGGAGTATTCCTACTTCTGTCCCACTGAGTGCAGCAGTTATGAAATAAAACAAAAGCCTTCTAATCTGCATTCATCAGTTCTAAGAAGGAAGTCCTAGTACATTAAACATTTAAAAAATAGTTAGTCTTATAAGTTATCAACACATTGAGACACCATTTTGAAGTACGGCTATAATACTGCTCACCTTACTTAAGGATGCAAATGCACTGGAAGCATTTCAGAGGTTTACTTGACTAATACCTGAATGGGTGGTTTGCCTCAAGGAATGGTCGTCAGTCTAGATTTGCATCCACAGGAGTTTAGAGAAGTAACAGATGACTTGATTGAAATAAATATTTGCTGGTGTTTTGAAAGGTTCCATGTGAAAAGAATGCTTCCTTTTGTGGGCAAATACAGAATAGTATGTCACTATTAAAATAAAGGGTTGACAATTTTAGACAGAGTTAAAAGGAGAATTTTTTTTCTCAGCATTAAGAAATTGTGGAACTCTTTCTCAAGGCTGTGAAGTGGAGTCCTTCAAACGTTTAAGGCAGAGATACATAGATTCTTGATAAGCCAACAGGTGAAAAGTAAAATCAGGGCTAAGCAGAAACAGAGTAAATCAGATCAGCCATGATCGTACTGAATGGCGGACTGGACTCAAGGGGCTGACTAGTTTAATCTTTCTCCTATCTTTGCTGCTTGAATCAAGGTCTCTTACGAATGGCACTATACCTTCTCATTGGGATTCTTCAGTTGATAAGTGCCACAAGTCAGTACATTGTGCCATGTTTCAATGGGGCACCACTCTACAGCATCTGCACTATACTCTGTATCCACCACCTGCAGGGTTCGAGCTGTGCATCGAGCCTCCATGTCATTCATTCATTCCAAAACCTGGTGCGATCATTCAGAAGAAATGCAGCATCTAACAAAGAAAGTTGACAATTAACGTCAATTTAGATGGATAAAATTCACTAACAAAAACCATTTAATTGTTTAGCAAGGAAGTAGTTCCAAACTTATGCAAAAAGCATTATACAGATTTGAAATAGCATCATAATGAAAATACGTAACTTAAAATATTGATTTTGATATATTACAAAGTACAGACGTACCATCTGCAGCGCAAAGTGCAGAAATAGACAAATAGGTTTCATTTAAGCAACCTACAGCATCGTCAACAGAACTTATTCCTTTCTCCCTAATCTATCTTATCTACTTTCACTGCATAGACCATACAACATAGAACATTACAGCACAGGCTCTTTGGCCCTTGATGCTGCACAATCGTTTATCCTAAGATAAAACTAATCTACATACCCCTCATTTTATTAATCATCCATGTGCCTATCATGTACAAACCAATCTGAAACACTCAGCAACACTCCCTAGGACCTTACCATTAAATGTATAAGTCCTGCTAAGATTTGCTTTCCCAAAATGCAGAACCTCACATTTATCTGAATTAAATTCCATCTGCCACTTCTCAGCCCATTGGCCCATCTGGTCAAGATCCTGTTGTAATCTGAGGTAACCCTCTTCACTGTCCACTACACCTCCAATTTTGGTGTCATCTGCAAACTTACTAACTGCACCTCTTATGCTCGCAACCAAATCATTTATGTAAATGACAAAAAAAAATAGAGGGCCCAGCACCGATCCTTGTGGCACTCCTCTGGTCACAGGCCTCCAGTCTGAATAACAACCCTCCACCACCACCCTGTCTTCTACCTTAGACCTTGTCTATTTATGCCCCTCAATTTTGTAAACCTCTATAAGGTCACCCTTCAGCCTCCGACGTTCCAGGAAAACAGCCCCAGCCTGTTCAGCCTCTCCCTGTAGCTCAAATCCTCCAACCCTGGCAACATTCTTGGAAATCTTTTCTGAACCCTTTCAAGTTTCACAACATCTTTCTGATAGGAAGGAGACCAGAATTGCACGCAATATTCCAACAGTGGCCTAACCAATGTCCTGTACAGCCGCAACATGACCTCCTAACTCCTGTACTCAATACTCTGACCAATAAAGGAAAGCATACCAAACACCACCTTCACTATCCTATCTATCTCTATGACTATGACTCCGGCCTGAATGTTTGAAAACTGGTTGTTAACCCTATTGAATTACTTTTTTTTTACAAAGTTTTTAACATATGACCCCCACAACTGCCAAAGCCACCACAAAGGCCAAAAACTTGAGATCTCTTGATATAGCATTTATTTTTCTCAACAGCCATGACCATGAAAACTAAATTTTAAATATGTAAAACCAACATTAGGTAGTGAATTGCACCTGTGACCTTATGTTTATTTAGCACTGGCTAAAAAAAGCTCCCATTTCTGCAACTTCAAGGACTGAGGCCAGACAAAATCTCCAAGTCTAAAGCTTCATCTATTCACTCCAAAATGATGCTCCCTTAACCCCATTCAAAATACCAACGACAGTACCAGATGCGTTGCTTTTTCAGCACTATTTGCCAAAACTCAGCCAAACCAACAAAAAAGGTGAGGAATTTCAAACTTAAATTGAAACCATTGCAAAGAGGTTGCCACATGCACTTTAGAACATTTCAAAGTTATTTTGCTGGAAGATGGTCTTTTTTAAAATTCATAATGTTCCCACATCAAATCAGTGCAGTGGGTTTCCACTGATTTGTGGGGACTTCAAGGAATCTCTTGAAATTAAACTTTATATACACACACAAAAACAAAGTCACAGGGATACTAATTAGAAGTTGCTAAATATTAAAAATATTAGATGCATTAAAACATTGCAGGTCATGCAGTGAAACTGGTAAACAGTCATGCACTTTAAATTATTCTGTTATTTAAAACAACAAAGACTTTCATTTCTCTAGACTATTGTATGACCTCAGGAACTCCTAAAGAACTTTCCAGCTAATTAACATTACAACGCATACATTAAAAATAGTCTATAACAAGGTTATTAAAATTGTTACGATGCAGAACACCTCTGCTAATTATAACTAAAACACCTAGATAAGCTTGCCCCGTCTCAATCTGCTAAACGAAAGAATGAAAGAAACCCCTGATGTCCAATGCTTAAAGAAAAATACCCAATTCTAACAGTAAACACTAAACAAAAACTACTAATAAACCCAAGTCCCCTTTTTCTTAACAAATCACTGATGCCAACTCAAAGTGCTGCTCTAATAACAATTTTTGAACATTAATCTCAATGCCCAGTCTCTTATACTGTCTTCTTTCTGGTCCTCCCAAATCTGCTCTCTTCTCCCTGGGCATTGTTTATAAATAAAAATACTCGCAGTAAAAACAAACAAACAGTCTTGTTACTCTTTAAATACTCTTCGGAGAGATTTCTTTGAGCTCACTGAGAACCCTTTCAGATGGGGTGCTCTCATGTTTGATGGGCAGTTAGTTCCAACTAATTTTCAAAATTGCCTTCCTTTTTATACTCCCAAGACTCTCATTGGTCTCATGTTAGCAATAGAATTAAATTCAAATGGTTTTTGGTATCCTGGGCATAATTTAAATTAATTGCTTACATTCAAATCCTGTTGCCTTAACATCAAAACAATCCCAAGCTGATTGTTACACATTATCAATTCTCAGCGCTCCCTACACCTATTAGCAAGTCAGTTCAGCTCTCTCAAAGTGACCATACACTCTTTCAACTTGGTAAGAAAATATACACTGGATAAAAGCAAATTACTGTGGATGCTGGAATCTGAAACCAAAAGAGGAAATGCTGGAAAATCTCAACAGGTCTGGCAGCATCTGTAAGGAGAGAAAAGACGATGTTTCGAGTCTAACTGACCCTTTGTCAAAGCTGAAAATATACACGCTAGTTTCAAATCTATTTGTAATAACTCATTTTCAGCTATATTCATAATTTAATCAAACTACTTGAATATTTAAATGTAAAACACTGAGTTTTCAAATACTGCCGAATTGCTCAACTTCATGGAAGAATTCATACTTGGTAAATGACAAATTAATCGGGTGGAAACTTGAATAAAACAAAATTCATCACTTCTGGGGGGAAAAAAAAGTCCAAATTTGAGTATAATTTGTCCTTCAAACAGAAATCCCATCTTACCTGACTGCATTTAGGCCTCGCAATTTCAATCTCACCAAGCTGGATGAAGTTTATTTACTCAACACCCTCCACAGAGAAATGGTCTACCTTCCAAAAAGCAACAGATTTCCACTATATCCAGAAATTTCCCCAACCTAAAATTCCTCCGCATTACCAGAGAGGAAGCGGCAGTGTTAATAACAATCCAGAACCCCAGGCCAAAATTCTGGAGACATAGGTTTGAATCCCACACAGGCAGGTGGTGATCTCTGAATTCAATAACAGCTGGCCTAACATCAACCATGTAATCAATGCCAACTGCCAGGAAAAACCTGGCTTATTCATGTTTTTTAGGAAATGAAATCTCCCATCTTCGCCTGATTTGACCAACATGCAAATCCAGACCCACAGCAATGATGTTGACTCTAAACTGGCCTCTGGGAAATTAAGGGTAATGTTAGGTCTGCCAGCTACATGCTCATCCTGTGAACAAATAGCAAAAAATGTCTACTAGACACTTCTGAATCCAACTTCTCCAGAAAACCAGAGTGTCTGTCTCAGTATTTGAGGCTGGAAAGCTTAATAATGAGTTTAGTCAGTAGTAGTTTAATTGTTACTCAAGAATTTGACTAAGGTTTTAATTATCTTAACTTTCCTGGTAACTATTAACAGAAATAGAATCCTGCAAATATTCAAACTTTAAGGGTTCTTTTTGTTGGGAGGATTCCAAATGCAGGGAAATTGCTCATTGGAATAGTCAATTATCAGGCAATTTGTACAAGGCTGGGATTTCGCATAGTCATTGGAGTTGTGCATCTGGGACCATCACCTCAGCAGAATATCCAAGCAACAATGTTTTGCTGCAGTTTTTTTTTGTCTCCCTGCAATTCTTGGAATCGTATTTGAAATGAGTGAGCAAGATGTGATAAATTGGACAAGTGAGCAGTTGGGATAAGTTGGAGAGGTATTTAATAAGGTTCAACAGCAAGAACGGAAGTTATGCAATTACCTGAAAGTTAAACTAGGTTTTATGCTACTTAAGGAGGTAAAAACAATGACTGCAGATGCTGGAAACCAGATTCTGGATTTGTGGTGCTGGAAGTGCACAGCAGTTCAGGCAGCATCACTGACGTTTCGGGCAAAAGCCCTTCATCAGGAATAAAGGCAGAGAGCCTGAAGCGTAGAGAGATAAGCTAGAGGAGGGTGGGGGTGGGGAGAAAGTAGCATAGAGTACGATGGGTGAGTGGAGGAGGGGATGAAGGTGATAGGTCAGGGAGGAGAGGGTGGAGTGGATAGGTGGAACAGCAGATAGCCAGGCAGGACAAGTTCTGACACGTCATGGGGACAGTGCTGAGCTGGAAGTTTGGAACTAGGGTGAGGTTGGGGGGGGGGGGGGGGGGGGGGGGGGGGAGGGGAAATGAGGAAACTGTTGAAGTCCACATTGATACCCTGGGGTTGAAGTGTTCCGAGGCGGAAGATGAGGCGTTCTTCCTCCAGACGTCTGGTGGTGAGGGAGCAGCGGTGAAGGAGGCTCAGGACCTCCATGTCCTCGGCAGAGTGGGAGGGGGAGTTGAAATGTTGGGCCATGGGGCACTGTGGTTGATTGGTGCGGGTGTCCCAGAGATGTTCCCGAAAGCGCTCTGCTAGGAGGCGCCCAGTCTCCCCAATGTAGAGGAGACCGCATCGGGAGCAATGGATACAATAAATGATATTAGTGGATGTGCAGGTAAAACTTTGATGGATGTGGAAGGCTCCTTTAGGGCCTTGGATAGAGGTGAGGGAGGAGACGTGGGCGCAGGTTTTACAGTTCCTGCGGTGGCAGGGGAAGATGCCAGGATGGGAGGGTGGATTGTAGGGGGGCGTGGACCTGACCAGGTAGTCACGGAGGGAACGGTCTTTGCGGAAGGCGGAAAGGGATGGGGAGGGAAATATATCCCTGGTGATGGGGTCTGTTTGGAGGTGGCGGAAATGTCGGTGGGTGATTTGGTTTATGCGAAGGTTAGTAGGGTGGAAGGTGAGCACCAGGGGCGTTCTGTCCTTGTTACGGTTGGAGGGGTGGGATCTGAGGGTGGATGTGCAGGATGTGAACGAGATGCTTTGGAGGGTATCTTTAACCACGTGGGAAGGGAACTTGCGGTCTCTAAAGAAGGAGGCCATCTGGTGTGTTCTGTGGTGGAACTGGTCCTCCTGGGAGCAGATGCGGCGGAGGAATTGGGAATATGGAATGGCATTTTCGCAAGAGGACGGGTGAGAAGAGGTGTAATCCAGGTAGCTGTGGGAGTCGGTGGGTTTGTAAAAAATGTCAGTGTCAAGTCAGTTGTTGTTAATGGAGGTGGAGAGGTCCAGGAAGGGGAGGGAGGTGTCAGAGATGGTCCAGGTAAATTTAAGGTCAGGGTGGAATGTGTTGGCAAAATTGATGAATTGCTCAATCTCCTCGCGGGAGCACGAGGTGGCGCCAATACAGTCATCAATGTAGCGGAGGAAGAGGTGGGGAGTGGTGCCGGTGTAATTACGGAAGATCAACTGTTCTACGTAGCCCACAAAGAGACAGGCATAGCTGGGGCCCATATGTGTGCCCATGGCTACCCCTTTGGTCTGGAGGAAGTGGGAGGATTCGAAGGAGATCTGGAGGTAGTGGGAGGATTCAAAGGAGATCTGGAGGAACTTTAAGATTTTCTGGGTAATACTTCAAACCCAATTCTAGCTGAGATTCCAAGAAGTTTGCAAAGACACTATGGTCTTAAGAGGGTGCATTTTGTCCTTTTTTTTTAAAAAAAAAATGAGGTTTTAAAACATAGGAACAAGCTGTCTATTTGAATCCAAAAAACAGGTTTGAGGCTTTGGGGTTTCTTTTGGTAAAAGTTGGAACAATAGAAGCAGCCTGAACAGAAAGGGGTACGTTACCCCACAAAAAGGATTTTCCATTTTAGTTGTTCAGTAGCAGCTGCTGGGGATTGAAGCTGGATGTAGATACTGTTTTTCTTCTTATTTCCAACCAAACGCTGGGGGTTCTCTTCCTGCTACTAGAATTGCACGTGTGAGAATCTATTTTACTGAATTTGCCTTTTGCCAAAGTTGTGGTTATTGAAAGCTACTATATTGGAACAGTCACTGTTGAGTAATTAAATAATTTATTGTTAACACTGCTGGAAAAGTTAAGTTACTCCAATTTCTTCTTTTGTTGCATTTTAACTAACGTATGAACAAAGTATGTTTTGCTTAACATAGCGTAGTTTGACCAATCAAATTGCAACACCTTATACTTAGCTAGCCAAATAAGTAGGACACACAAACCTGAACAGGCAAATCTTGGTCAAGTAATAAATTGCACATTAAATAGCAGATAAAACAAAAAAAGCTTCAAAATTGGCTCAGCAATCGACTCAGATCTTAGCGATCACCTTCGGTCACAACATCCCTAGAACTCTAAATTATGAATTTCAGTTCCTCTTCGAGGAGCGAACCTGATTCCCAAACAACACAATTTCTTATCAGAGTCTAATGGCGATAAATAACAGAGGGGAGACACAAACACCAAGTAATGCTCACCTCCATCATGAGTGTCTAACCACGAAAACATTGTCACTGCTGAATTTCCTATTGATCAACATCCTGGGGAGGTCACTAGACTAGTAACCTAACTGGGAGAAAGTGAGGACTGCAGATGCTGGAGACCAGAGTTGAAAAGTGTGGTGCTGGAAAAACACAGCAGGCCAGGCAGCACCCGAGAAGCAGGAGAATCGACATGTCGGGCATAAGCCCTTCTTCAGGAAGGGGGCTGGTGTGCCAAGCGGGCACACCAGCCTCATTCCTGAAGGGCTTATGCCCGAAACATCAATTCTCCTGCTCCTCGGATGCTGACTGGCCTGTGTTTTTTCAGCACCACACTTTTCAACTCCAGTAACCTAACTGCACAAGCTGCAAACTCCATATATAATAGAAGACACATGGGTGAAGGAAGACTCCCTAGCTGCCTGTGCTCTTTCCCCAAGGTTTGACACACGACATGCAATTCACACACCAACTTCTGCAAAACAGCACCCGTACCCAATTCCAACCTTCCAGCTCAGCTCCGTCCTCCTGACCTGTCCCATCTATCCATCTTCCCTCTCATCTATCTGCACCGCACCACACCACTCTCCGACTTATCACCTTTATCCTGACCTCGATCTGCCTATTGCACACTCAGCTACCTTCTCCCCCATTTATCTTTCCACCCCAAGGCTCACAGCCTCATTCCTAATGAAGGGCTTTTGCCCAAAACATCGGTTTTCCTGCTCCTTGGATGCTGCCTGACCTGCTGTGCTTTTCCAGCACCACACTCTTGACATTAATTTCCAGCATCTGCAGTATTCATTTTCACCTAAAGCTTATTAAAGCCTGTGCAAGCTAGGTGACCCCTTTGACCCTCTTCACAGGCACGTGAAGTCGAGTCAAAGAGGCCCCGAACAAAGAAAACACACCCCCTTTATACAGATCAGTTGGCAAATGCTTACAAATGCTCTGCCCACTCCGCCACAGTCACATCACTCAAGACAACCCCCCAGCCACGTGTTAACCCAGGTACAAAGATAGGTTGAGATCATCCTCTGAAATAATGCAAATGTAAATGCCCTAATCCTGGGGAATCGTTATGCAGACGATTTAGTGATTCCCCAAGATAATGTAAGTGTGATATGTTGTAGCTTCAGATGTCTATGAAAGCATTTCTGAATGGAAGAGTTAGAATGATAGTTTAATTTGATAATAGTAAGGGGAGTAGCAGCAAATGACTGTCTAAATGGGGTTGGAGTCATCCACATTCCAGAATGTGGAGTCAATGCAGTTTAACCCTTTAATATTACATTAACATCCAAAAAGAGATGTTCAATCTTTTAACATTACACCTGGAAGAGCTCAGTTTAACATCAAAAGAAATTCAAAATCTTTCAACGTGAAACAGTCTACCTGATTAGCCCCATCTACCACTTTAACCATTCATTCCCTCTAACATTGGTGCACTACAATTCTAGTGTGCACAAGTTTAAAAATCACCAGGTTATAGTTCAATGTTTATTTGAAAGTACAAGCTTTCAGAGTGCTGTTCCTTCATCAGGCAGCTAGTGGGACAGGATCATAGGACAATTTATACTACAAGATCAAAGTGTCGTACAACTGATGTGACGTATTAGACAAACCTAGATTACTGTTAAGTCTTTAATCGCTTAATACGGGGGTGCAGGCTTTGATTAATTATTTAAATCCCAGAATTTCTGTCAAGTCACAGCCCCAAGAAAGTACACAAATATGCTGTCATTTTTGTCTCAAAGTGAAAAACAGTCACCTACAATGAGGGACAGACAACAGTGAACTGAGATCAGCATGTACCTTGCAACCTTAAATATCAACATTAAGTGCTGAATAAACAGACATACTACACTAACAAAAAAAAAATCAGACCAACGACAATTCACCTCAAGCAACCATATCCTTTGAAGGTCTTCTTTAAGCCAATCCACTTACACCAGATATCATTTCACTTTCTCTTTCCACTAAGATGTCAAGTGCTCTAAAAGCTCATGATTTCACATAAACCTTTTGGACTAACTTGGTGACTTGAGAGTTCGGACTTTGTCCTCTAAAATGAAAAGATTAAGGAGGCACTGTTATTCCACTATATCCTAGCACAGCTAGCATTTGGAATACTCCCTGAAGACTTTTTTTACACCTTGCCATTATCACCCACATTAACTACTGTCCTTCCTTTCTCATATTAGCACATTCCCAACTTTTTTATGACTCCTTCCATTAACATCTGTATACAAATTCCTTTCACTAACTTCCATACTACCAATTTCTCCTTCATTGGTCTTCCCTCCCCTTCCTATTTCCCCTTTGATATTTATTCTGCCTGCTCTCTCTTTGTCTCCATTTAATTAGAGATTCATTCCTACTGACAACATACAGGTGGAAATCCAGGCCTGCAACAGAGAAAAGAGTGGGAGGTCATGCTGACAAGAACTAGGTTCTGATCAGAATGGATGGGGAAAGAGGGAAAAATGTACTGATTTGCATCAAACGTTGGTTTGCTCCTCAATATGCTCAGCTGTCGACTTTCACCAGCCCTACAATTTCCACCTCTGGCCCCATGAACACCCAACATTAGCAGCCATGGATCAAAACACCTATCACTGTCACCAAAACTTTACAGCCTTAGTGGCGCCTGACTTAGCTCGTTGTCAACGTTAGCCCAGTTTACTCATGGGAACAGTCTTGAGACTTTATTCCTGATGAAGGGCTTTTGCCCAAAACGTCGATTTCGCTGCTCCTCTGATGCTGCCTGAGCTGCTGTGCTCTTCCAGCACCACTAATCCAGAATCTGGTTTCCAGCATCTGCAGTCATCGTTTTTACCTTTTTACGTTTGACTATGTTAAAAGCATTACACAAAAGTTGTCGTCAGCGTGTATGGTGACCAACCAACAGGGTAGACTAAAACTAAAATCATTCGCACAACACTCAAAACATCCAGGACCTGTACAGAACCAGCCTAATCCTTTTAGCAGCCAGGACAAATAAATCCTCCCATTTGAAGGGCTTTACTCCTCTAAAGCGAACTAAAGACGCTTAATTTCCTCAAATTGCATTAATCCCACATAAAGAATCGACCAAGGGCAAGACAGGGACTACAAACCCACCGGCGCTCTCCTCTCCACCAGGTCCCAAAATAAACCACAGATGGGGCACATTCCTGGAGACTGAATCATATAGCATAACCTCCCACAATGTACTCAAAACAACTCTTATGATTTGAATTCCCCGCAGAAATCCCTCGCGGGGACCACCTTGGTCAGTTGGACAGACTGCCCTCGCGCCTGCTTTTCCCCAACCGCCACCAGCACTCACCCTCCTCGCGCGCTCTCCACCTCGTTCACTCGCTTCCGGTTTAAGACAACTTCCTCCCGCCCACACTCCGCCGGTGGGTGATTGACAGCCCTTGTAACCAGTCACGGTGAGGTGACCGGGTTCTTGCCCTCGCCGCCCGCCCTATCGATGACGACGATTGGGGAGGGTTGCGTCGGAAGGGCAGCACGTGACTGCAACCCTTCAACCGCCGCTGGGCGTGAGCTGGTGCTTCACATGGAGCGGGCAATCAACTGGACCATACTCCAGAGGTACCTCAAATATGTTCATATGGCTAGGATTTGGCGGTGAAGGAGGCTCCGCCAAGGATATGCAAGTCCTGGGCCTTCTCCACTGCCAAATCCTAGCCACCCTATGTCTGGAGGAAGAATGATTCATCTTCCGCCTTGGGACCCTCCAACCACCAAGACATCAATGTTGATTTCACCAGTTTCCTCATCTCCCCACCCCACCCCCAACCTCATCCCCTCTCTTCTCCCCACCCCACCCCCAAACTCATCCCCTCTTCCCCACCCCCAACCTCATCCCCTCTCCCCCCCCCCTCGCAACTCATCCCCTCTCTCCCCCCCCTCGCAACTCATCCCCTCTCTCCCCCCCCTCGCAACTCATCCCCTCTCTCCCCCCCCTCGCAACTCATCCCCTCTCTCCCCCCTCGCAACTCATCCCCTCTCTCCCCCCCTCGCAACTCATCCCCTCTCTTCCCCCCCCTCGCAACTCATCCCCCTCCCCTACCCCCCCAACTCATCCCCTCTCCACTTGATTTCAAATGGAGTTGAAGCCAAACCTTAAGGGGCTTAACAGGGTAAATACTGAGAAGATATTTACCACCATGAAAGAGTCTAGGTCCGAAGGGTGTAGTCTCAGAATTAACAGGTGCCAATTTAAGACTGAGATGAAAAATAATTTCTTCTTTCAGAGGGTTGAGAATCTATGGGGTTGAAATCGACTGATCAAAGCACCACTCAACATCCAGATCTGTTCCAATTGTCGAAGGTTTATTATTTATAGCAGTAGTCCAAACAACCTTTCCACTGAATAAAGGAGAACATACACTCTTTTATAAATTAACTTGTAGCCCATCTTGGCTGTCACAAACCAAACGGGTTATTAACTTGCATGATTGCATACAATTCAAACTAGGCTCATCCTGTAGCTACATGATCTGTCCATGGACAGCTTTAGATCATCCCTTGATCTCATGACATTTACTTCTTATCATTTATCCTTGGGCCGTCAATGCATCTTATTCAACCATATTCCAGCCTCTTCTATTAACCTTAGGCTGAGTATCCACACGTATACAGTTAAATCCCATAATGCTTATATACTTAATTCTCAATTTTGATGATATGTACCTACCTTTTGTTATATAACACAGCACATAACTATACTTTGATCAACATCATACAATATATTACTATAGATAGCAGCTTCTGCCATGGTTTCTTCCCTTCCAAACTCCAACAGAGCTCTTTGCCACAGAGAGCAGTGGGGCGCAGAACTTTTGTTTACATTTAAGTCTAAGATTGATTTCTCTTCTGACCAAGAATCTAACGTTATGGGACATTAGTAGTGTTGGATCAGCCATGGAACCTATTGAATAGCAGAGCTGACTTGAGGCGCTGTATGGAAATGTTCCTATTTCTTACGGTCTTATAACTAGATCAGAGGTCATGATGTTATTGATTGGTAAAGCAAATGGATGAGCCTAAATGCCTTCTCCAGCTCTCAAGTCCTATTACCCTACGAAGTTTCTCATGGAATTCCACATTTATGAGTGAATACCCTTAAGTGGAAACACACCAACATCTACGATACCTTCAGAATTTTATCAGCTGCAATCAGGTCATTTCTCAGCCCTTTTAAAGCACAGCACTACAGCTTTTCAAACCTTTCTCATTGGTGGAAGCTTTCTCTTCTGATATTGCTCTTGTAAATCATTTTTGCAGTTTGTCAAATGCAACAATATGATTTTGTAATATGGAGACTGGAATTGCTCACAGTACTCCAAGTATGGTCTTGCCAATGTTCTGTAAAGTTTAATGAAACATCTCTGCTTTTCAATATCTCTGTCTCTCTCAAAGTAAACTCCCCATGCTGTTTGCTTAAAATTACAAACAAGAAGAGTAATATTTGTTCTAAGATCGTAACATACCCAATGCAAATCTACAATCTGCCCAGTTTCAGGACTGATTATCACCACCACCACACCTAGAGTAATCGAGGCAACTTAGTTTGCTTAAATGCAACCTGTAAGATGTAAGACTGAAATGCAACCCTAGGTGTGGGTTGCATTTGGGTTCAAGACCTCAAATTAAAAACTTAAATTATATTTATATGTTCTTCAGCACATGACTGAGTTGCTGATAGAAGGTAGTCCGTGTACATAACGTATTGAAGGTGGCACTACAGGTGGAGAGCACAGTTGATAAAGCACATAGCATCTTGGGCTTTATTAGTAGAAGAATAGAGTACAAAAGTAGAGTTGCAGGTAGACAGGATAGTGAAGAAGGCATTTGGTATGCTTTCCTTTATTGGTCAGAGTATCGAGTACAGGAGATGGGAGGTCATGTTGCGGCTCTACAGGACATTGGATAGGATAAATAGGCAAAGTATTTTCCCTGGGGTGGGGGAATCCAGAACTAGAGGGCATAGGTTTAGGGTGAGAGAGAAAAGATATGAGAGCGCTAAGAGGCAACCTTTTCCACACAGAGGGTGGTATGTGTACTCAATACTCCGACCAATAAAGGAAAGCATACCATACGCCTTCTTCACTATCCTATCGACCTGCAACTCCATTTTCAAAGAGTTATGAACCTGCACACCAAGGTCTCTGTTCAGCAACACTCCCTAGGACCTTACCATTAAGTGTATAAGTCCTGCTAACATTTGCTCTCCCAAAATGCAGCACTTCACATTTTTCTGAATTAAACTCTATCTGCCACATCTTTCTGATCAAGATCCTGTTGTAATGTGAGGTAACCTTCTTTGCTGTCCACTCTCCACTACACCTCCAATTTTGGTGTCATCTGCAAACTTACTAACTATACCTCTTATGCTCACATCCAAATCATTTATATAAATGATGAAAAGTAGAGTACACAGCACCGATCCTTATGGCATTCCACTGGTCACAGGCCTCCGTTCTGAAAAACCCTCCACCACCACGATGTCTTCTACATGTGAGTCAGTTCTGTATCCAAATGGCTAGTTCTCCCTGTATTCCGTGAGATCTAACCTTGCTAACCAGTTTCCATGGGGAACCTTGTCGAATGCCTTACTGAAGTCACTATAGATCACATCTACCACTCTGCCCTCATCAATCTTCTTTATTACTTCTTCAAAAAACTCAATCAAGTTTGTGAGACATGATTTCCCACACACAAAGCCAGTCCTGCTCATCCCTGAGCCATGTTTCTGTAATTGCAATGATGTCCCAGTCCCATGTTTCTAACCCCGAGTTCATCTGCCTTCCCTGTTAGGCCCCTTGCATTGAAATAAATGCAGTTTAATTTATTAGTCCTACCTTCTCCCTTCCTGGCCTGACTGTTTGACTCGCTTCTGTTCTCAACTGTACCAGTCTCAGATTGATCTCTTTCCTCACTACCTCCCTGCGTCCCGATCCCCTACCTTACTCGTTTCAATCCTCCCGAGCAGCTCTAGCAAATTTCCCTGCCAGTATATTAGTCCCCTTCCAATTTAGGTGCAATCCGTCCTTCTTATACAGGTCACTTCTGAAAGGTCAATAAGCTAATGATATGTGAGCTGCTGAGTGCAGTAGCCCTTTTATATTAACAGTAATTATATTAACAGTACAATGACAATTTAACAATTTTTAAATTAATTCATAGGATATGGGTGTCACTTTCTGGACCATCATTTACTGGCTATCAGTAATTGCCCCGAGTATATTTGAGAGTTTCCGAGGGTCTGGAGTCACTTGTAGACTGGACTATGTAAGGGCAGCAGATAAAGAACATTAGTGAATCAGATAGGATTTTTCAACAATCAACAGTGGTTATACAGTAAACATTAGATTACCCTTTTATTGAATCCAAATCTCACCTGGAATTCAACTAATGTCCTTAGAACATTAGCCTGGGATTCTAGATTGCTATGCCTGCATCTGGGAATTCATTTTTTTAAAAACAAATATATTGATATCTACAGCAGTCATAAACAGGGCTTCTCCAGAATATTAATCCAGATGCTGGGAACAATTTGGTTATGTTTAAACAAAGATTTTACAGTTAAGTTTGCTGTGTTAATTGAACATTTGACATGGCTATGTCTGTTGCTCAAGAATTTATAGAGACAGTGTGAAAGTAAATGCTATGCAGCACAAAAAAAATTAATTTGAAGACCTGTTCTTTCTGGTTTATGGAGTTCACTGCCAAATTCATGTTGGTCAACATTTTTATTCATTAGTTTTCATTTCAGACAACCCAAAATATAAAGCAGAAGACTATCTTTACAACTGTGATTTCTTTTATTTTCATAGTGGGACATGAATTGCTCTCTTGAGTTAGGTGGCTTGGTAAGACAATGGAGCTAGACTCCAGCATACCTTTCAACAGATCCTTTTTCTCAGACAAGAAAAATGATCTTGTGACAAGAGTTAGAACACACTCTCTATATTCTGAAATGAAGAAAAATAATGTCCAATTAAAGTGTGTATTTGGAAAACAACCCACTCACTGCGTGTCCAAAGATATCCACAAATCTTCCTACTACTGAGAATACAAGTCAACCATTAAACAACAGCGATATCGGGTTATACATACAACATCTCAATTGCTCTAAGGACATATTACTGCATAATGTTCATTTTCTGTCACTACCAGACACACTTCCATTTGAACCTATTGGTGTTTACATGTGTTTGATGTTGTGTCTTTATCTTTTTCTCAGGGTTTCTTTCACTCAAAACTTCGCTTTTTTTTGCAAACTATGTTTAGTTGAAATTTGTTAGTTGCACACAAATAATTAGTTGCAAACAACCAAAGGGGGAGATAATTTCCCAATCCCCCCTTTTCACCTGATAAGGCGAAAAGAAAGAATCTAACCATCTACTGTTAACATTCACTGGTGTCACAATCCCCAAATCACCCATTGTCAAAATCCTGGGTGTTACCATTGATTGGAAACAGAACCAGTCATAAGTACAATGGCTGTAATTTTCTAATGGGTAACTGTGTTCTTACTCCTCAAATCCTGTTGAGCAATGAGGTACAGGTCAAGAGTGTATTGAAATACTCTCCAATGGCTTGAATGAGTACAGATTAGATTAGATTAAATTCCCTACAGGGTGGAAACAGTTCCTTCGGCCCAACAAATCCACACTGACCCTCCGAAGAATAACCCACCCATTCCCATTTCCCTCTGACTAATGAACCTTACACTATGGACAACTTAACATGGCCAATTCACCTGTATCAGTAGAACTGGGAGACATGTTCAAGTTGTGGAAGACAAATTTAGCAAAAATATCAAGTTCTAGAATCCTTACAATGTGGAAAGACCCTCCGAAGAGTATCTCACCCAGACTCATTCTCCTTTCTTATTACCCTACATTTGCCCATGACTAATGCACCTAATCTACACATCCTGAAGACTGGACAATTTAGCATGGCCAGTTCACCTGACCTGCACATCTTTGATTGTGGGAGGAAACCAGAGCACCTGGAGAAAACCCACGCAGACACAGGGAGAAGGTGCAAACTCCACACAGTCGCCCAAGGCTGGAATCAAACCTGGGACCCTGGTGCTGTGAGGCAGCAGTGCTAACCACTGAGCCATCATGCCACCCCAATAACACTCAAAAGCTTACTATCGAGGAAAAAGCACCCCATCTAACATCTTAAACATGCACTGGCTACTATCAATACAGTAGTCCGTGTGCACTACATATAAGATGTGCTGCAGTATCTCACTAAGAATCCTTTGACAGCAACTTCCAAACACATGACCTTTACCGTTCAGGTCATGCACAGGAAGTAGCTGACTTGTTCCAGTGCAGGGCATACACCAACCTGACATACACCACTGTTTCTTCACTGTCACTGGTTCAAAATCCTACAGCTCCTTTCTTGACTGAGTATACTTACAACACAGGCTACAAAAGCTCAAGAAAGCAACTTACCTTTACCTCAAGGGCAATTAGGGAAGTGCAAGTTGTCATATTCCACACCTGAACACAAAGAGACACATCTTAGATACTCAGTCTGTGCAATTAGAAAGAGGGTTTGAAATGAACATTTTGAAGGGTCACTGGACTCAAAGCATCGACTCCTTCTGTTCACATGCTGCCAGATCTACTGAGTTTTTCCAGCAATTTCCATTTGTTTCTTAAATTAAGAATTTTCCACTCAGTTATAGATCCTTGGAATTGTTACAACAGATCTGCAAATGAGTGAATTCAAAACTAGAATAAAATGGATTATTTGGTGCTAAGAAATTTTCAGATACTATGGGAAGATAAAATTGAAGTGCATCAGCCATATTCATTTTGACAGACAGAGCAGACTCAAAGAACATTCTTCTGCTAAAGTAGCAGGTCAAATAGCACGAGTGTGATGCAAAATTATTCAATCTGGCTTAATCCCCACCACAGTGGTAGTATGTTAGAGCCTCCCTCCTCGTCTTACCCCATTAAGTGGTGCCACTCAAGCTAGATATAACCACATTGTTTTTAATGAAGAGGTGCCAATGGGTTCTTTCTGAACTATGGCTATCTACCTGAATTTTGAGAGGATCAACATTCCATCATATTTCCTCTTCCATGGCCCCTAGATTTTCTCCATTAAGTTTTGTTATTTTGCTTGGATCCAAAGTAAATAACCTCTCAGTGAATTTCATACACCATATTTTGAACTCAAGTGATTTGCTGATATGCTTTTTTAAGTTCCTGTTAATAGCTACAATCAAAATTTAACGTTAGATCCTTAACAAGTTTGGAACAATAAGTTTCCAGTCACTTAAACATAGGACCCAGTAGTGAAAAGCCACATTCACTCATCATACAGCAACTAGTTTACACACAAACCTGCTTCAGCTTTATTTAACAATTTTAAATACAGGCAAGATACTGTATTCAGTGCATGAAACAATCTGGGAGCACAGCAACACTGCAGTCGCTAGTGTTCTGCATTTTTGCAACTGACCACACAATATAGTTAGTAATTGGGATTGTAACAGCTTTGATGCAAAGAGCTCTGAAAATGCAAGTCTGGACGTGGTTTTGAACACCATTATGTCTGACTGTGCTGGGACAGCTCAATACTGCGGAGCAAGTCTTGTAACCAAAACAATCATTATAATCGATAATGGCGCCACGAGGCAAATGAGCATATTTAAAACTACTGGAGGGACAAAATTGGAAGCAGACCAGATCCAATTTAGTCTAAATTTGGCTTAAAATTACACACAAGACTGTGACACAGTCCAATATGTTTCAAATGTTTCTATGCAGGGGTTATATCTGAATGGGCCATATTATTCTCAAATTTAAAACTAAAATTGTTACATGTGAGAATTTGGAAGCCCTCAGTGTTGACTAAACTATTGAATCAATGTTGCTCCACAGCGCTTACACATGGTGTGAAATACTCCAAACCAGCAAGAGCACAAATGTTTAGTTACAGACCAGTAGGAATTGCAGAAAACGATTTTGTACTACTATTACAGACAGCTGCTATGAAATAGATGTCACATTTGAAACTCGTGGTGATTTCTGTTCAATGGCCAACACAGTTGAATCATGTGTCCATTCACCGTTGTATAGTTGATATTATCCATAGAATCCGAATACAAACTGATTTGGATTGTTGCACATTAATAATGCAGTTTGCTTTTGACAGGAAAAAGTAATAGTTAAGAGATTCAGAACATAAACTTTGAAGAGGACAGGGGCAACTACATCCTAAACCTTATGGTCGGCTGCTTTGGTTAAAATACAAATTCTAAAAGACATCACAAACCTAAACTCAACAAAGTTGAAGTAGCACATCCTCCAGGGCACTTAACTACAAAATATGGCAAATTCATGTTTAGAAGAGACAGCACCATGCTAAACCCATCTTATAACCAGGAGGAAGCTGCCTGATGGAAAATCAAGATGAAAATACTATACTGGTTAACCTGAGACTGCCCGCACAAAACATCCAAAGCTTTCTAAACTACTGTAAACTCCATTGTAATATCTCAGTTGGTAGTTCGAGTGGAAGGAAAAGAAAGAGAATGCAGCAACTCAAGATCCACGGAATTCCATTACACATAGAACAGGTATCCCAATCAGAGAGCGAGCCTGGGTTTCTGTCAGGAAAAGCAAAGCTTGGCACAGCAACAGCACAACACAGTAACAGCAACCCATTTAAAACATGCACACAGGTACAGCAGCTTTCACAGGTCTCTGCTTGTCCAACATATTTCAATAGCCCACCCTCACCACTCAAAATGCTGCAGCGGAAAGGCAAGGAGACTGTTAACATGTGCAAGTATTTATTAAGTTCCAGGTCACAATTGGAGTTTTGCCTCATCGATTGCAAGAAAAAAACATCTTAGGACCATCTGCACCAATGTTCGTTTAAAACTGCTCACAAGGTGTACAATTATGGCTACAAGGGAGTAAGTTCTCCAAGGTGTACCCTTCCAACACTTACTGTGCAAAACCTACCCAAGCTGAGGCATACTCAATACCCTCATGCTCTCAAGCACGGCGAATATTTTTGCCCAGCAGGGGTTTCAAGCTGGATACCAGCCATCTGCTGACTCCAATGAAAATAACTTAAGATTAAAAAAAAGACTTAGCACTTGCAAAAACATTGTACGTTAACTAGAATTTCTCATGTTGCAATGAAATGATGCCCTCAAATTCCAGCTCACTTGAGATCGACTTGCTGTCCAAAAAGGAGCAGGCAGTGAACATGCAGCAGGACAGGGAGTGTGCAAAAAATGTTTCTGTATGCCCACAAGTCACCTGGCCTTCTTGGTTACCTCAGATTCATGGGCCAGGTTGCAGCAGCATCTTGTGGTTGCCTGCTGAGAGCACCCAGACCAGGAATGACATTTTTTGAGAGGGATATGTTAAGGAATCCAGGTCAAAAATCAGAAGCTTCAGGAACTTAGTTATGCGATTGTGCAGATACAGTGCTGGACAGGAGAGCAAAGGGAATTAAGAATAATCGTAAATAGAATAGAGTGACAGAACCAAAACCTATCTCCAAGATCTTGATTTGAACTGAAAACAAAAGGTAGCTCCTGACGTTCAGAAACAGTCTTGGTGAAGGAGCTTATGTCAGTTATCAATTTCACCCTCTGACCAATACCCAAATATGGAACATTCTGTACCATTTTCAGATACCTTTCCAGCATAAGCCCACATATATAAAGAATTCACATCACCAAGTGAATGAACATTACTATTAACTCAATACACCATGTCCTTTTAAATAAAACACCCCATGCAGGTCCTGAATTAAAATTGTGGGAATAACAGCCAACAATTGTTTTCCCCTGATAGTTCCAATATAACTGGAAGTTATCAATTTAAAGCACCACAAACCATCCCCCGCGACCTTTGCTACATTGAATTTAACCTCCAACACACAGTCAGGTAGTGGCAGACTGTGTAGTGTGCTTAAATTGGGTTACAAGATTGAAACTACAAAGATGCTTATTGTGAAACCCACTCACTCCAGCAGCCATCACTGTAACCTCAGTAATTTTTTTCCCCCTTTACAAAGGTTAAAATATTTAAGTTTTTTTTCTCTCTCCTTGTCAAGTGGACAAGATCCAGAGACCTGGTGTTAGTACATTCTCTGGAACACAGTTAGCTGGGTCTTTTTTTCTTCTCTATAATCAAATTAGCAGCAAGCTGTCCCAGAGTCACACAATGCTACCGGAGCAAATTTTTTTTAGGTAACTCTGTTCAGCTACACGTTATCACCGAACTTCAAACAAATCAGATTTTACAACATAAAAAACTGTACATAAGATTTTGTTCAAATACATATCAACATATAAATATAGACACAGAAGCTTCTGGTTAGGAACCTCTATAGTCTTCGTAGCGATCGATCTTAGGAAGGGTAGCCCCAGCCCCCTCTTCTCACAGAGACCTCCTCAAGTTCATTCTGTTCTATGTACTTCCTCAGTGCTTAGGAAACTTTATGTCCAGTCTGAATTGTGCAAAACAAATCTGACGCCACCGTTGATTTGTGGCGAAAGCATGCGGGGCAAGGGTGAGGAGGGGCAGGGGAGGGAGGGGGTCATCGCTCAGGCTCAAATTCCTGCTGCAGTGGGCGCCTCTTCTCATGGCAATGCTTCTTATGGGCAGGCCAGTCTTTCTGCTGGCACTGGGAGCCACAGTATCGTGCCACCTGGCAGCGCCCACAGATGTTGAATTCACGCAGCTGAAATGTTTACAAAGAATAAGCGTCAGCAAACAAACAGGTGGTGAGAAATGCTGCAGTCTGATCATTTAATAGTAAAAATGTTGATATTATTTCATTTTATATCCATGGGATCAGCCTGGAATTCCAAAATAAAAATCCATACAGTGAACAAAGTGCTTATTTAACCTATCAGAGTTGAAAGTTCCTCATTCCACGCCCTTACGGACTGAAAGGTAGTGACTCAAGCAGGGGCAACATCACACAGAGGTTGCAGTAGACCCTCTGACAGACAAGGTCACTATTTACATAGCTACTGTTCACAAACTATGTCAGTTGCTACCAACGCCATACACCCCTTCTCCAACCAGGATGAAAGACACCTAACAGTGCTGTGACAAACTTGGAAATGCACTGCCATCCTTCACTGTTGTTGGTTCAAATTCTGGAACTTACTCCCTATCAACACGATCCATATACATACAGCAGCAGTTTAAAGAAGGCTGCTCACCACAATCATCAAGGACAATTAGAAATGGGCAACAATTACTAACGTCACCAGTAATTCCCACATCCAGTGAGTGTTTAAAAAAAGCAGTGCAAGTCACATTACAGTGTGGCCAAAACTCCTCCCGAAGGACGCTATTTGGGCATCTGTTTGATTTCATCTTTATGGGATCCTGCAAACAGCAATGATTGTTGTACTCATTTACATGATCACCAGTTCAAAATGAATTCATTGGATGATTGAATGAAGCCACAATCATCATGCCTTGGGATGTAATGTAATGATCCTATCACTAGATGGCAATACATACAGCTTAAGTTTGAGACAAATTGACAATCTATATATTTTCCTTACCAACCTGTTCAGAGATGGTAACTGGCCAAGGCCCTAATATCTACAATTCCCCACACAAAACCTATAATTGTACGTCACTCCTTTAAATCTACCTATGAGACCAAGCTTTTGCTCACCTGTCCCGTAAGGCCTACGATTAAATTTGTCTGATTACATTCCTAAGCAGCTCCTTGTCTGATTCTTAGCCACATTAGAGAGACTTTATAAAAACTACATACCCAGCATCCTCTTGTAAACAATGAGTGCTCACCTCTGTTATAACTTGCACACTCACCTGCTTTTCCATCATAGTGCATGGTGGGTAGTGGCATTCGTAATATGTGCATGAGTCCTCCTCATCCTCCATAATGTCACCATTGGCATTGTAGTAACGTGTGAGATTCAGCTCAGGGAACTGCTCTTCAATGGGATCTGCAGGCACCTGCTGGATTGCCAGCCAATAAAGACTCTGCTCCCTGTATGCAAGAGAAGCCATTAGTAACAACAATTGGTCACAAATTGCGCAGAGAGGCATGGCAATAGTAGTTCAATGCATTGGAGGGGAAAACCACAAATTAAAATGCAACTTCACAAATTAGAATTTTGTACTGCACAGGAGGGTAACTACTTGTATTATTTCTCCGAATGTGCAATTCGCCAAGTACCATTCCACTGCTGTCACCCTGTAACTCTGTATATACCTAATTTTGAATACTTAACCACAAACTCAAACAGTGCTTAGCGAGTTTTGAGAAGATTTGTAGCTCAGGTTGAGGTTTTGGATGTAGGTCTGCTCGTTGAGCTGAAAATGAACCTTCCAGCTCAGCAGGCAAACCTACATTCAAACAGTGCTCTCCACATATGAACTATGACATGAAAACATTTTTCCTCGTATTACTCAATTGATGATTTTACAATTGGGAACAGTTGTTCCTTATCCACTCTGTACAGACCTCACCATAATTCTGAATATCTTTCAAATCTCCTCATAACCTTCCCTTTTTCTACCCAACTTTCTCAGCCCTGAAACCAATCTCCTGAATCTTTTCTGTAGTCTCCAAAATCTTCACAGATGTTCACACCCAGAGCTGGATACAATATTGCAGCTGAGTCCAAACTAATGGTTTATACTAGCTCAACATAATATTCTTCCTCTTGTGCTCTATGCCATTAATAAAAACCATTAATGACTTGTCGCTCTACCTGTCCTGTGGCTTCAATCACTTATGTACTTAGATATCTAGGTTTCTGTGCTCATGCGATACCCTTTAATTTATATTGCTTTTCCACATTCTTTCTAGCAGAATGAATCAATTCACATTTCTCTGCACTGGAGGTCATCGACCATTCCACTAACTTGTTCTTTTCAAGTTATACATCACACTTAGTTCACAATGCAACTGTGCCCTGTATATCAAAGTCTAGATCTTTAACTTTGAAAAGTGTGGCGCTGGAAAAGCACCGCAGGTCAGGCAGTATTGAAGAACAGGAGGGTCAACGTTTCGACATAAGCCCTTCATCAGGAATGAAAGAATGAAATCTCTTGCCCCTTGGATGCTGCCTGACCTGTGCACTTTTCCAGCGCCACACTTTTCGACTCTGATCTCCAGCATCTGCAGTGCTCACTTCCTCTAGATCTTTAATGTACCTCAAGAAAAGCGAGAATCCCACCACTGATCTCTGGGGAATTCAACTAAAATCCTTGCCCCCCAAAATTGAGAAACACCCACATTGCCACTATCTCTTTCACTTCATTATTTTTAGCTTTGCTCATAGGTCAGTTCTGTGGCACTTTATCAAATACCTTTTAGAGGGCAGCACATCGACACCATTGTCCCCAATAAATCGGCTCTCAAATAAAAAACTACCAGCAAATTAAACATGATTTTCCTTTAAGAAACCCATACAAGCTGTCCTTCATTAAGCCACATTTGTCTATGTAACCATTCATTTTGCCTCAAATCATCATTTCTGGAAGCTGCTCCTACAAAGTTAAACTGACTGGTATGTAGTTGCTGCACTTAAAGCTTCAACCTTTTTTGAACAACGGTATAGCATATACAATTCTCCAGTGCTGCAGCACCATCCTCTAGTCTCAGTACGAAAATTACAAACAATATATCTGCAATTTCCACCCTCGCACCCAATGAGGCTGAGGGAAACTGCTTACCCCAGTGCCTTCTCAACTTCAAGTACAGAAAACTTGTCCAATACCATCACCATTTCAATTCTGAATATTCAGTATCCGAATTATCTTCTCTTTTACCATGGCCTCGGCAGCATTTTCATCTGTGGTAAGGACAGATGTACTTATTTATACTTTTGCTGTGTCCTCTGCTTCTGTGTGTTAAGTCTCCTTTATGCTGCCCATTTGGACCTGCCACACCTTTTACACCTCTATACCCACAAAATACGTTGGGATTCCCTGTCATGTCAGCTGAGTTTTTTCTTCATATTTGCTTCTTCAACTCTTCACTGAATTTTTTGTTTTCAAAATTTGCTTTCAATTTTTTTCCCCTGTTATAAGCGCACTTTTGTCTACTTTATCCAAATTTTTCTCTTTTACCACCCAGGGAGCTCTGCAATTCCTTTTACGCAAATGGTTTGGACAGCTGCATTTTGCCCCTGACAGCAGTGTCTTCTGATTAAGTGAACTGCAACATGCTGTAACATTAAACTAAAGATTATTAGTTACTCCATAAGGACTTCTCTCATCATCCCACAGCATCCCTAACCAATGACTTGCCTCTGTTTGCTGGAGATTTCCTCTGCCTTTGGCCTCCAACCTATGGGGACAAGCTTGAGGTTGTCCAGTCGGTTATCCACTGTCACGCCATTGATGTGCACCACCTGGAAACCTGGAGCAATTCCTCCTCTGTGCCGCTCCCTGGGCAAGTTGAAAACAGACAATGATTATTAAAGCTTTTATGAATTTGGACAGAAAGCATAGCCATCCACCAGTAAACTACAGAGTTTACAATACATTTTAGTGGCTTTGTATCCAAAATGGTTGTTTAGTAAGCTGAGGGAGGTCTTGTTTCACATGTTGCAATAGGAAGGTGCTGAAATTCAGTGGATTCCCCATCCAGTTGAGAATTAAAGAAGAGAGACTGAGAAGATATTAGAAAGAATTAAAGGGAAGATTGGGCGAGGGGAGGAGGAGGGAGAAGCGGAAGGGAAGAAAACTCAAATACAAAATTTAAGAATATGGAATTAATTGCGACAGTTGAAGCAGAGTCCATTATTTATTTCATAAAGGAGTTATAGATGTTGGAAAAAGATTATTAAAGGGTATAGGGAGGGTCAAAATAGAAAGATGGCTGGCGTGGAGAAAGATACAGACTTGTTGGGTTGAGTTTCTCTTTCCTGCTTGAGAACACAGATTTACTATCGGGGAACATTGTATAAAATGAAAACTAATGTTTAATTACTTCTGACTCATTTCTAATCTTTCTGTAAATTGTAAAAGTCATGCATAGCATAATCTTCAATAAATGCTAATAACTTGGCCCTGTACCATACATGTGTCGACCTTCACACAATGAATGCATCAACTCTTAATCACTTAACATAACGTGGGTTTTATTCATTGAATCCGACAATCACACCTTCTTACATATACAGATTGGGAAGCATACTTTCAAACATTAGTCAACAACTAATTTTCCTCAATCAGAAATTCGGTGGGTTTTGCAATATATAAAGGGCATCAAAACAATATAACTTTGACATAGTTGGAAGAGTATAAAATTCTCTGCATTCTGTGCTGTTGTAGACTTGGATACCAGAACAGCTCCCTACCTCAATTACTTAAGGAAGCTTTCTTTACAGCAAAATTGCAAACAGTGCTGGTATGAAGCCAATCACAAAACTAGGGTTCTGAATCCCAAATTAAATTCCAAAAGACAACCAATCACCCTTGCTGGATTCATACATAGGCCTTTGTGAGAACAGTCATGTCACTGCAGCACTCTTCATAAAGACAGCCTTATAAACCTCTCCAAGGGAGGGAGATTTTGAACAACACCTCGCCCTACTGTGATACTCACCAGAGCAGCTCATGCAAAGGACGACCAGAACCCCTCCTCTTGCTGATATCGAATGCATACGCAAATATTTTTGCACCGTTTCCATCAGCATCTATTTCCATACGAGCCTGTGAGGGAATGAGATAGTTCATTAAAGAATGCAAACCAGATTCAAAGGGACAGGAATAAGCCATTCAGCCACTCAAGACTTTACTGCTACCGGTTTAGACCCCAGCAGATCTAAGTCAACTCCATTTACACACCTTTGCTTCATATCCCTCAAAACATACATCAACCTCATTGTTGAACATTTGAATTAACCCAAACACATACAAACTTTTAGCAAAGAGAGAGAGTTCCACTGGTCTGCAAATGGATAAGGAACCTCAGATGCCACTCCTAAATGGTCCTACTCTTAAAACTGATGAAAGAATTCTAATGCTCATCCTCACAGCACCATGGATTTTCAACTATTTCAGTACAATAGATTGGATTTGAATTATCCTGCATTAGTTAGCACAAGTACAAGTGCACATAGATTATCTTTATGATCTATCACAAAAAAATTGGAATCCTTTTGGTAAATCAAATATCTGTCCAAACAAGTTTGGATGAGCAAAAGCTCTACAAACCTGGAATGCTACAACAAATAGCACCAGTCATGATCTAAAAGTAATTTCTCTCCAAAATGCAATTGTTTTCTTTGCCAACTAATCAACAAACCACATCTCCAAGAACTTTGATACACAAACTCTACATTCTGGATTGGTTATGGCTTTTCTTGCAATACTAAATTGTTAAAGTATACTTCGTATATAAGAGTATGCTCAGAATATTCTGACCATCACATACCCACTAAGCAAGAACTTGCATTTGGCATTGCACCCATACAGCAACATTGCCTCGGAGCTAAGCTCCAAGGGACTGCACGTAGCAATCAGCATGCCAAAGCCATTCACAGCATTTACTTCTGGTTTTGAAGTCAGTGTTGTGCATGGAACTTGGGTCAGTGCTGAAGAAAAAGAATTAGTGGGAATACTGCTGATCAGTGGTAAAATATCCCAAGCTGCTTCTCAGGACTGTTAGCAAACAAAATAAGACACCAACCAACACGAGGTGGTAACTGGGCAGATGACTAAAGTTTGGACAAAGGTGTTCTCGCACACGGTCATTAGGAAATTCCATCATAAATTGCCAACTGAAAAGTTTAGTATAACCTGCCAGTTATACTACTTTAGGCAATTTCCAGAGTACTGAGCAAGCTGACAAGAGTAACACATTGCCAGACAAAAACTAGGTGCACACTCATGCCTTGCGAATTTAGTAAGTAACTCACTAAACCAGCCAAACAGACACAGCTGAAGGGACTTCACATCAGCTTCATGAACCTTCCATCTGACCAACATACATTCCACAAGCAGGTGCAGTCTGAAGTCCAATAGTAAGTTATTGTCAACTGTTCTTCAACTCATTCTCTCACATTATCAAACAGAAGGAAGCAGTCAAAGGAATGAAATCCTTGTTTCTGTGCACTTAAATGCTTTAAAGGAATTTGATGTTGCTCGCCACAGAAGCCCATTAAAACCTATCATACTGTGCAAAGTCCTTTTAACAATTATATGGAAGACAGTGATGTAATGGAAACGCCACTGAACTAGTAATCAAAGGAGAAAGTGAGGACTGCAGATGCTGGAGATCATAGTCGAAAAGTGTGGCACTGGAAAAGGACAGATCATGGAAAATCCGAGGAACAGAAGAGTCAATGTTTCAGGTATAAGCCCTCAATGAGGGGGGGGACGACAAGAGAAGGGGGCTGAGAAATAAGTAGGAGGGTGGGGGTGGGGCTGAGGGGAAGGTGATAGTTAGATGGAGGTGGGGGGGAGAGGAGATGAGCTAACTGGCGAAATCGATGTTGATGCCATGTGTTTGGAAAGGCCCAGGACTTGCATATCCTTGACGGAGTGGGAGTTGAAGTGGTCAGCCACAGGGGTTGTTTGATGCATGTGTCCCAGAAACGTTCAGCTAGTAAATCAAATGCCCAGCTTAATGTGGGCAGAATGGGGATTCAAATCCCACCATATTGACTTCTATTGATTGGAAAAATATCTGGAATAAGACTCATCTTAGTAAGTGACCATAAAACAATCTATCATTGTAAAAACCAATCATACCAGATCTGATGCATATGTGACTAAGGTAATGCGATCAACTCTTAACTGCTTCTGAAAATGGCCCCTCAGTTCTAATGCAATTGGGGACGAGCAACCCACATATCCTATGAAATACTATTTAAAAAATCTAATTTATGTAGTACTTCCAATATAATAAAATATTCTAAGGTGCTTCTCGAAAGTATCCCAAAACAAACTTTCACACGGAGCTACATTTGAATTGTAATGTGAGAAATCCACCTAAAGTCATACCATAGCCCAGTTTCATGCAAGTAGACTCTGGTAGCCAAAATGTATGGTCTACCGTCCTGAGTGAAAGCTGGTCACAACAGTTGCAAAATCAACAGGTGATTTGCCAGCACCATGACTAATAACAACATCAGACATAATGGCAACAAGTTATTTGCACAGCACCTTAAAGTAATAAAAAAAGGTTTCAAGATACTTCACAGGAGCCTCATCAAATGTCTATACTGAGTCATACAAACTAATATTAGGTGTGACAATTGAATAGAAAGTCAACCAGAAGGAGTAAAAGGTGATTGAGAAGGGAGAAGTTGAGTTAAATTAATTCCAGGGGTCTGTCCACTTACCTCAAATGTATAATTCTCCACTAGTGGGATGTCTTGCTCATCTATTAGTGTGTACTTAGTCTGAAAACAGAGAAACAGATTTCTTGTTAATCTATTTTTCAAAAACAAATCTTGGCCTTTGTAGGAGCAGCAACCTAACCATAAAATCTGTGAACACAACTGGGGAGACAGATAGCAGCAGCTATCAGTCAGCACTATAATGGCTATGAGTAGGCACAAGGCTAAACTCCCAATTGCTGAAATAGCAAAGTCACAAAAGTAACCAGGGAATGAGCACATACTTGCAAGGATAGAATTAGTTCAAAATATACCATTGAACTTCAGTCCACCCCCAGTGTAAATGGGTCAAAACGATGGGAACTGAATCGTAATACTAAGCAGCTAGCATTTGGCAACAGTTGCTGTGACAAATGCATCCCAGCATCTTCGCTCAAAACTGGAGCCCCGCCAGGGGTGCATACTCAGCCCCCTACTGTACTCACTGTATATCCATCCATGACTGCATCGCCAAATACCAGACTAATGGCATTTGCAAGTTCGCTGATGACACCATCGTAGTCAGTTGAATCTCAGTTGGTGACGAAACAGACTACAGACAGGAGGTGGAAGACCCGGAAGAATGGTGCACTGAGAACAACCTAGCTCTCAATGCTGGCAAAACCAACGAACTCATTATTGACTTTCAGCAGGATGTTACTCATGCCCCTCTACACATTAACAGCACAGAGGTGGAATAAGTGGAGAGTGTCAAGCTCCTGGGAGTGGTCATCCACAACCAGCTTTCTTGGACTCTTCATGTGGACGCACTGGTTACAAAGGCCCAACGACGTATCTTCTTCCTTAAGTAGCTGAGGAAATCTGGCATGACGGCAAATACCCTTGCCAACTTTTATAGGTGCGCAATTGAGAGCATTCCGTCTGGATGTATGACCACCTGGTATGGCAACTGTACCATTCAAGATCAGAGAAGGTTACAAAGAGTGGGGAACTTAGCCCGGACAATCACAAAGGCCAACCTCACACCTATAGAATCCATCTACCAGGCCCAATGTCAAAGAAAGGCAGCCAGTAATCTCAAAGATCCATTGCACGTTGGCAATGATTTTCTACAACCTCTACCTCAGGAAGGTGGTACAGAAGCTTGAACATATGCACCAGCCGGTGCGTAACAGTTTTTACCCTACTGTTGTTTGAATACTGAATGGATTCTCAAACTCTTAACATTTGCCTGTACCTGTGTTTTTGTTTTTGCCGCTGTTTACCTATTATTTACTTATCTATGCTACTGAGCTATGAGATCTGCCTGTATTGCTCGCAAGACAAAGCTTTTCATTGTACCTCGGTACACATGACAATAAGTTCAATTCAATTCATACTGTCACCCAGTATCAACCACCCCTCTCCCCCCAGGACCTTTGTCATTGACTGTGTCTGCACTGATGTTACCCAAGAATTCCCACAATGTAACTCAGTAATTGCTATCAGAAGAATTATGAAATCAAATGTCACTGCAATCTCCTCCAAAATTCTCAAGGAGAAACAATTAAGTCCCAACTCATTTCAAAAACTTTATGTTCGGGAACATTTCAAGTGGCCACAATTGGAGAACGTGATGTGGAGGTGCTGGTGTTGTACAGGGGTGGGCAAAGTTAAAAAAAAACAACACCAGGTTATAGTCCAACAGATTTATAGTATTTGGAAGTAAGAGCTATTGAAGAAACACAATGATCTTGGAAGGCTATTTTGCTAGAGGAAAGGAAACGTGAGTGGCACATCTGTGACCCATAAGCATATTGCCAGAAATGTAAAGACAGTGGTTATTTGCTACTCCCTGGTGAGACATTCTCAGAGACTAGAGTTCAACCAGCTTAAATTCTAAGCACCAACCAGTTATGGCAATGCCACTTGCTTTGTATATGAATCCCAAAACTCTGGAGAAAAACTATGGACAGCATCGGCAACCATACCTCCCAAAGCACTTTTCGCAATGCTATGCTCATTCCATTAAGGACTGGGACTATTTCCCCATTTAAGGTGTTCATGTAGTAAATCCTAAGTATTGGCACATCAGGTGTGGGATAGTCAGTTGCCATGCATTGCTCCCTCTAACCTCAATAACATAACTGTAATTAAAACAATGCTGAATCTACCATACAAATACTGTCTAACAAGCGACAACTTGCTGTGTTAGAAATCATTAATCCAATCTCACCCCATGCAAGCAACTGAAGTTTGGTGCACCTAAACGGTGACAAAGGATTGCCGTTTTGGAGGAAGGAAAAACTTTACAACCCATTGATCTGGAGTTTAGAGAAATTCTTGGGAGATTTACCGAGACTTTGCTGCGCAAGGAAATACATGAGATCTGGAAGCGCTTAAGTTCTCTGGTTCGCCCTCAAGCCTCAACTAAACTCTCTTCTGGACAGCACATCCTTTAAGTTCCCAGTTATTCTGACAATGTGATGGCTACGTAAAGCTGACAATATCTCATGCCATACACTGAATAAGATGTGCTGCAACAGCAAAGTCTTTACCAATGTGGGGTCAGTAAAATTGTTTTATTTAAAGAGAGCTAAGTTACTCGGCGTTTGGATAGCGGCATACACACACGGCCTGCGCCAGGCCATTCCCCACTGAGCCAAGTGTAAAGCAGGGAGTTGGGCTCTCCGCCACCCAGCAGCGCGGGCACCGGGCAAGCCACAGATGTCTCGCCAAGTTTCGATGTCAGGCTGAGGCAGGGCCGTAGCAGATGGGAGCACATGGTAACGGCAGGGAGACACCGCGCTCCCTGGAGCCGCTTCAGGTCAACGTGGAGCGTGATGCCGGGAGGCACGGGGCCCCGAGCTCACCTTTCACTCGGGGAGACAGTACAGGCCCCAGCCCTGGCTGCTTACTCTGCCGCTGGCCACATGGCCCCAGCGAGCGGCCAGGCCTCGGTTCGGTCTCGGTCCCGTCCCGCCCCACGCCCCTCCTCCCCTGCAGCTGCGAGCCGGCTCGGGGGCGGGATACCGCCGACAGCTCCCCTCTCGCTCACCCCACAGCTCTCACCTTGCCCGCCGCCCGGCCGAGCCGCACAATCCCCAGCTTGAAGTCGGACATGGCCCCCGCTGCTCTCTCCGCTCCGACACGCGTCCGGACACCGGCCCCGCGCCCCCGCGCAAACACTTCCGGAGGGCGCGAGAGGGTCAGCGGCGGCGCCGCGGCCAATAGGAGGCCGCCTCCCGCCGTCACGCGGGGCAACCGTTACCAAGGTGACGTCAGTTTCGCGGGAAGCTACCCAAGGGGCGGGGCCCCGCGCTCACCGTAAACGCTCTGTCCCTCACAGGACGGGGGGGGAGGAGTGACAGGGGACGGGGGGGGGGAGGAGTGACAGGGGACGGGGGGGGGGGGAGGAGTGACAGGGGACGGGGGGAGGAGTGACAGGGGACGGGGGGGGGGGGGAGGAGTGACAGGGGACGGGGGGGGGGGGGAGGAGTGACAGGGGACGGGGGGGGGGAGGAGTGACAGGGGACGGGGGGGGGGAGGAGTGACAGGGGACGGGGGGGAGGAGTGACAGGGGACGGGGGGGGGGAGTGACAGGGGACGGGGGGGGGGAGGAGTGACAGGGGACGGGGGGGGGAGGAGTGACAGGGGACGGGGGGGAGGAGTGACAGGGGACGGGGGGGGGGAGTGACAGGGGACGGGGGGGGGGAGGAGTGACAGGGGACGGGGGGGGGGAGTGACAGGGGACGGGGGGGGGAGGAGTGACAGGGGACGGGGGGGGGGAGGAGTGACAGGGGACGGGGGGGAGGAGTGACAGGGGACGGGGGGGGGAGGAGTGACAGGGGACGGGGGGGGGAGGAGTGACAGGGGACGGGGGGGGGAGGAGTGACAGGGGACGGGGGGGGGGAGTGACAGGGGACGGGGGGGGGGAGGAGTGACAGGGGACGGGGGGGGGAGGAGTGACAGGGGACGGGGGGGAGGAGTGACAGGGGACGGGGGGGGGAGGAGTGACAGGGGACGGGGGGGGGAGGAGTGACAGGGGACGGGGGGGGAGGAGTGACAGGGGACGGGGGGGGGAGGAGTGACAGGGGACGGGGGGGGGGAGGAGTGACAGGGGACGGGGGGGGAGGAGTGACAGGGGACGGGGGGGGAGGAGTGACAGGGGACGGGGGGGGAGGAGTGACAGGGGACGGGGGGGGAGGAGTGACAGGGGACGGGGGGGGGAGGAGTGACAGGGGACGGGGGGGGGGAGGAGTGACAGGGGACGGGGGAGGAGGAGTGACAGGGGACGGGGGGGGAGGAGTGACAGGGGACGGGGGGGGAGGAGTGACAGGGGACGGGGGGGGGAGGAGTGACAGGGGACGGGGGGGGAGGAGTGACAGGGGACGGGGGGGGGAGAGGAGTGACAGGGGACGGGGGGGGAGGAGTGACAGGGGACGGGGGGGGAGGAGTGACAGGGGACGGGGGGGGAGGAGTGACAGGGGACGGGGGGGAGGAGTGACAGGGGACGGGAGGGGGGAGGAGGAGTGACAGGGGACGGGGGGGGAGGAGTGACAGGGGACGGGGGGGGAGGAGTGACAGGGGACGGGGGGGAGAGGAGTGACAGGGGACGGGGGGGAGAGGAGTGACAGGGGACGGGGGGGGAGGAGTGACAGGGGACGGGGGGGGAGGAGTGACAGGGGACGGGGGGGGAGGAGTGACAGGGGACGGGGGGGGAGGAGTGACAGGGGACGGGGGGGAGAGGAGTGACAGGGGACGGGGGGGAGAGGAGTGACAGGGGACGGGGGAGGAGGAGTGACAGGGGACGGGGGGGGAGGAGTGACAGGGGACGGGGGGACAGGGGGACGGGGGAGACGGACGGGGGACGGAGGGACGGGGGACGGGAGGGACAGGGGACGGGAGGGACAGGGGACGGGATGGACAGGGGACGGGAGGGACAGGGGACGGGATGGACAGGGGACGGGGGACGGGAGGGACGGGGGACGGGAGGGACAGGGGACGGGGGACGGGAGTGACAGGGGACGGGGGGGGAGTGACAGGGGACGGGGGGGGGAGTGACAGGGGACGGGGGGGGGGAGTGACAGGGGACGGGGGGGGGGGAGTGACAGGGGACGGGGGGGGGGGAGTGACAGGGGACGGGGGGGGAGTGGCAGGGGACGGGGGACGGGAGTGACAGGGGACGGGGGGGGAGGGACGGGGGGGGAGTGACGGGGGGGAGTGACAGGGGAGGGGGAGTGACAGGGGACGGGGGGGGGAGTGACGGGGGACGGGGACGGGGGGGAGAGTGACAGGGGACGGGGGGAGTGACAGGGGACGGGGGGGAGTGACAGGGGACGGGGGGGTGAGTGACAGGGGACGGGGGGGAGTGACAGGGGACGGGGGGGAGTGACAGGGGACGGGGGGGAGTGACAGGGGACGGGGGGAGTGACAGGGGACGCGTGACAGGGGACAGCGGGGGGGAGTGACGGGACGGGGGGGAGTGACAGGGGACAGGGTGGGGGAGTGACTGGGGACGGGGGGGAGTGACAGGGGACGGGGGGAGTGACAGGGGACGGGGGGGGTGACAGGGGACGGGGGGGAGTGACAGGGGACGGGGGGGGAGAGTGACAGGGGACGGGGGGAGTGACAGGGGACGGGGGGGAGTGACAGGGGACGGGGGGAGTGACAGGGGACGCGTGACAGGGGACAGCGGGGGGGAGTGACTGGGGACGGGGGGGGAGTGACAGGGGACGGGGGGAGTGACAGGGGACGGGGGGTGACAGGGGACGGGGGGGGGTGACAGGGGACGGGGGGGTGACAGGGGACGGGGGGGTGACAGGGGACGGGGGGGTGACAGGGGACGGGGGGGAGTGACAGGGGACGGGGGGGGAGTGACAGGGGACGGGGGTGAGTGACAGGGGACGGGGGGGGAGTGACAGGGGACACGGGGCGTGACGGGACAGGGGGAGTGACAGGGGACGGGGGGGGAGTGACAGGGGACAGCGGGAGGGAGTGACAGGGGACACGGGGCGTGACGGGACAGGGGGAGTGACAGGGGACGGGGGGGGAGTGACAGGGGACAGCGGGAGGGAGTGACAGGGGACGGGGGGAGTGACAGGGGACGGGGGGGCGTGACAAGGGACAGCGGGGGGGGGGAGTGACAGGGGACGGGGGGGTGTGACAGGGGACGGGGGGAGTGTCAGGGGACAGGGGGTGAGTGACAGGGGACGGGGGGGAAGTGACAGGGGACAGTGGGGGGAGTGACAGGGGACGGGGGGGAGTGACAGGGGACGGGGGGGAGTGACAGGGGATGGGGGGGAGTGACAGGGGACGGGGGGAGTGACAGGGGACGGGGGGAGTGACAGGGGACGGGGGGGGAGTGACAGGGGACGGGGGGAGTGACAGGGGACGGGGGAGTGACAGGGGACGGGGGGGAGTGACAGGGGACGGGGGGGAGTGACAGGGGACGGGGGGGAGTGACAGGGGACACGGGGCGTGACGGGACAGGGGGAGTGACAGGGGACGGGGGGGAGTGACAGGGGACAGCGGGAGGGAGTGACAGGGGACAGCGGGAGGGAGTGACAGGGGACGGGGGGAGTGACAGGGGACGCGTGACAGGGGACAGCGGGGGGGGAGTGACAGGGGACGGGGGGGAGTGACAAGGGACGCGTGACAGGGGACAGAGGGGGGGGAGTGACAGGGGACGGGGGGGAGTGACAGGGGACGGGGGGGAGTGACAGGGGACAGGGGGGAGTGACAGGGGACAGGGTGGGGGAGTGACTGGGGACGGGGGGGAGTGACAGGGGATGGGGGGAGTGACAGGGGATGGGGGGGAGTGACAGGGGACGGGGGGGGAGTGACAGGGGACGGGGGGGAGTGACAGGGGACGGGGGGGAGTGACAGGGGACGGGGGGAGTGACAGGGGACGGGGGGGAGTGACAGGGGACACGGGGCGTGACGGGACAGGGGGAGTGACAGGGGACGGGGGGGGGAGTGACAGGGGACAGCGGGAGGGAGTGACAGGGGACGGGGGCGGAGTGACAGGGGACGGGGGGGCGTGACAAGGGACAGCGGGAGGGAGTGACGGGACGGGGGGGAGTGACAGGGGACGGGGGGGCGTGACAAGGGACAGCGGGCGGGGAGTGACAGGGTACGGGGGGGAGTGACAGGGGACGGGGGGGGAGTGACAGGGGACGGGGGGGAGTGACAGGGGACAGGGGGGGGGAGTGACAGGGGACAGGGGGGGGAGTGACAGGGGACAGGGGGTGAGTGACAGGGGACGGGGGGGAGAGTGACAGGGGACGGGGGGGAGAGTGACAGGGGACAGGGGGGGGAGTGACAGGGGACGGGGGGGAGTGACAGGGGACGGGGGGGAGTGACAGGGGACGGGGGGGGGAGTGACAGGGGACGGGGGGAGTGACAGGGGACGGGGGGGAGTGACAGGGGACACGGGGCGTGACGGGACAGGGGGAGTGACAGGGGACGGGGGGGAGTGACAGGGGACAGCCGGGGGGAGTGACAGGGGACGGGGGGGTGACAGGGGACGGGGGGGAGTGACAGGGGACGGGGGGGCGTGACAGGGGACAGCGGGGGGGAGTGACAGGGGACAGGGGGGGAGTGACAGGGGACGGGGGGGGAGTGACAGGGGACGGGTGGGGAGTGACAGGGGACAGGGGGGCTAGTGACAGGGGACGGGGGGGAGTGACGGGGGACAGGGGGGGTGGAGTGACAGGGGACGGGGGGGGGAGTGACCGGGGGGGGGGGGGGGTGAGTGACAGGGGACACGGGGCGTGACGGGACAGGGGGAGTGACAGGGGACGGGGGGGGAGTGACAGGGGACAGCGGGAGGGAGTGACAGGGGACGGGGGGGCGTGACAAGGGACAGCGGGGGGGGGGGAGTGACAGGGGACGGGGGGGGAGTGACAGGGGACATGGGGGGGAGTGACCGGGGACGGGGGGAGGAGTGACAGGGGACGGGGGGGGAGGAGTGACAGGGGACGGGGGGGGAGGAGTGACAGGGGACGGGGGGGGAGGAGTGACAGGGGACGGGGGGGGGGAGTGACAGGGGACGGGGGGGGGGAGGAGTGACAGGGGACGGGGGGGGAGGAGTGACAGGGGACGGGGGGGGGAGGAGTGACAGGGGACGGGGGGAGGAGTGACAGGGGACGGGGGGGAGGAGTGACAGGGGACGGGGGGGGGAGGAGTGACAGGGGACGGGGGGGGGGGAGGAGTGACAGGGGACGGGGGGGGAGGAGTGACAGGGGACGGGGGGGGAGGAGTGACAGGGGACGGGGGGGGAGGAGTGACAGGGGACGGGGGGGGGAGGAGTGACAGGGGACGGGGGGGGGAGGAGTGACAGGGGACGGGGGAGGAGGAGTGACAGGGGACGGGGGGGGAGGAGTGACAGGGGACGGGGGGGGAGGAGTGACAGGGGACGGGGGGGGGAGGAGTGACAGGGGACGGGGGGGGAGGAGTGACAGGGGACGGGGGGGGGAGAGGAGTGACAGGGGACGGGGGGGAGGAGTGACAGGGGACGGGGGGGGAGGAGTGACAGGGGACGGGGGGGGAGGAGTGACAGGGGACGGGGGGGGAGGAGTGACAGGGGACGGGGGGGGAGGAGTGACAGGGGACGGGGGGGAGGAGTGACAGGGGACGGGAGGGGGGAGGAGGAGTGACAGGGGACGGGGGGGGAGGAGTGACAGGGGACGGGGGGGGAGGAGTGACAGGGGACGGGGGGGAGAGGAGTGACAGGGGACGGGGGGGAGAGGAGTGACAGGGGACGGGGGGGGAGGAGTGACAGGGGACGGGGGGGGAGGAGTGACAGGGGACGGGGGGGGAGGAGTGACAGGGGACGGGGGGGGAGGAGTGACAGGGGACGGGGGGGAGAGGAGTGACAGGGGACGGGGGGGAGAGGAGTGACAGGGGACGGGGGAGGAGGAGTGACAGGGGACGGGGGGGGAGGAGTGACAGGGGACGGGGGGACAGGGGGACGGGGGAGACGGACGGGGGACGGAGGGACGGGGGACGGGAGGGACAGGGGACGGGAGGGACAGGGGACGGGATGGACAGGGGACGGGAGGGACAGGGGACGGGATGGACAGGGGACGGGGGACGGGAGGGACGGGGGACGGGAGGGACAGGGGACGGGGGACGGGAGTGACAGGGGACGGGGGGGGAGTGACAGGGGACGGGGGGGGGGAGTGACAGGGGACGGGGGGGGGGAGTGACAGGGGACGGGGGGGGGGAGTGACAGGGGACGGGGGGGGGAGTGGCAGGGGACGGGGGACGGGAGTGACAGGGGACGGGGGGGGAGGGACGGGGGGGGAGTGACGGGGGGGAGTGACAGGGGAGGGGGAGTGACAGGGGACGGGGGGGGGAGTGACGGGGGACGGGGACGGGGGGGAGAGTGACAGGGGACGGGGGGAGTGACAGGGGACGGGGGGGAGTGACAGGGGACGGGGGGGTGAGTGACAGGGGACGGGGGGGAGTGACAGGGGACGGGGGGGAGTGACAGGGGACGGGGGGGAGTGACAGGGGACGGGGGGAGTGACAGGGGACGCGTGACAGGGGACAGCGGGGGGGAGTGACGGGACGGGGGGGAGTGACAGGGGACAGGGTGGGGGAGTGACTGGGGACGGGGGGGAGTGACAGGGGACGGGGGGAGTGACAGGGGACGGGGGGGGTGACAGGGGACGGGGGGGAGTGACAGGGGACGGGGGGGGAGAGTGACAGGGGACGGGGGGAGTGACAGGGGACGGGGGGGAGTGACAGGGGACGGGGGGAGTGACAGGGGACGCGTGACAGGGGACAGCGGGGGGGAGTGACTGGGGACGGGGGGGGAGTGACAGGGGACGGGGGGAGTGACAGGGGACGGGGGGGTGACAGGGGACGGGGGGGGGTGACAGGGGACGGGGGGGGGTGACAGGGGACGGGGGGGTGACAGGGGACGGGGGGGTGACAGGGGACGGGGGGGTGACAGGGGACGGGGGGGAGTGACAGGGGACGGGGGGGGAGTGACAGGGGACGGGGGTGAGTGACAGGGGACGGGGGGGGAGTGACAGGGGACACGGGGCGTGACGGGACAGGGGGAGTGACAGGGGACGGGGGGGGAGTGACAGGGGACAGCGGGAGGGAGTGACAGGGGACACGGGGCGTGACGGGACAGGGGGAGTGACAGGGGACGGGGGGGGAGTGACAGGGGACAGCGGGAGGGAGTGACAGGGGACGGGGGGAGTGACAGGGGACGGGGGGGCGTGACAAGGGACAGCGGGGGGGGGGAGTGACAGGGGACGGGGGGGTGTGACAGGGGACGGGGGGAGTGTCAGGGGACAGGGGGTGAGTGACAGGGGACGGGGGGGAAGTGACAGGGGACAGTGGGGGGAGTGACAGGGGACGGGGGGGAGTGACAGGGGACGGGGGGGAGTGACAGGGGATGGGGGGGAGTGACAGGGGACGGGGAGGGAGTGACAGGGGACGGGGGGAGTGACAGGGGACGGGGGGAGTGACAGGGGACGGGGGGGGAGTGACAGGGGACGGGGGGAGTGACAGGGGACGGGGGGAGTGACAGGGGACGGGGGGGAGTGACAGGGGACGGGGGGGAGTGACAGGGGACGGGGGGGAGTGACAGGGGACACGGGGCGTGACGGGACAGGGGGAGTGACAGGGGACGGGGGGGAGTGACAGGGGACAGCGGGAGGGAGTGACAGGGGACAGCGGGAGGGAGTGACAGGGGACGGGGGGAGTGACAGGGGACGCGTGACAGGGGACAGCGGGGGGGGAGTGACAGGGGACGGGGGGGAGTGACAAGGGACGCGTGACAGGGGACAGAGGGGGGGTGTGACAGGGGACGGGGGGGAGTGACAGGGGACGGGGGGGAGTGACAGGGGACAGGGGGGAGTGACAGGGGACAGGGTGGGGGAGTGACTGGGGACGGGGGGGAGTGACAGGGGATGGGGGGAGTGACAGGGGATGGGGGGGAGTGACAGGGGACGGGGGGGGAGTGACAGGGGACGGGGGGGAGTGACAGGGGACGGGGGGGAGTGACAGGGGACGGGGGGAGTGACAGGGGACGGGGGGGAGTGACAGGGGACACGGGGCGTGACGGGACAGGGGGAGTGACAGGGGACGGGGGGGGGAGTGACAGGGGACAGCGGGAGGGAGTGACAGGGGACGGGGGCGGAGTGACAGGGGACGGGGGGGCGTGACAAGGGACAGCGGGAGGGAGTGACGGGACGGGGGGGAGTGACAGGGGACGGGGGGGCGTGACAAGGGACAGCGGGCGGGGAGTGACAGGGTACGGGGGGGAGTGACAGGGGACGGGGGGGGAGTGACAGGGGACGGGGGGGAGTGACAGGGGACAGGGGGGGGAGTGACAGGGGACAGGGGGGGGAGTGACAGGGGACAGGGGGTGAGTGACAGGGGACGGGGGGGAGAGTGACAGGGGACGGGGGGGAGAGTGACAGGGGACAGGGGGGGGAGTGACAGGGGACGGGGGGGAGTGACAGGGGACGGGGGGGAGTGACAGGGGACGGGGGGGGGAGTGACAGGGGACGGGGGGAGTGACAGGGGACGGGGGGGAGTGACAGGGGACACGGGGCGTGACGGGACAGGGGGAGTGACAGGGGACGGGGGGGAGTGACAGGGGACAGCCGGGGGGAGTGACAGGGGACGGGGGGGTGACAGGGGACGGGGGGGAGTGACAGGGGACGGGGGGGCGTGACAGGGGACAGCGGGGGGGAGTGACAGGGGACAGGGGGGGAGTGACAGGGGACGGGGGGGGAGTGACAGGGGACGGGTGGGGAGTGACAGGGGACAGGGGGGCTAGTGACAGGGGACGGGGGGGAGTGACGGGGGACAGGGGGGGTGGAGTGACAGGGGACGGGGGGGGAGTGACCGGGGGGGGGGGGGGGGTGAGTGACAGGGGACACGGGGCGTGACGGGACAGGGGGAGTGACAGGGGACGGGGGGGGAGTGACAGGGGACAGCGGGAGGGAGTGACAGGGGACGGGGGGGCGTGACAAGGGACAGCGGGGGGGGGGGGGGAGTGACAGGGGACGGGGGGGGAGTGACAGGGGACATGGGGGGGAGTGACCGGGGACGGGGGGGGGAGTGACAGGGGACAGGGGGGGGAGTGACCGGGGACGGGGGGGGGGATGACAGGGGACAGGGGGGGAGTGACAGGGGACAGGGGGGGGGAGTGACAGGGGACGGGGGGGGAGTGACAGCGGACGGGGGGGGGGGGAGTGACAGGGGACAGGGGGGGTGTGACCGAGGACGGGGGGGAGTGACAGGGGACGGGGGGGAGTGACAGGGGACGGGGGGGGGGAGTGACAGGGGACGGGGGGGGAGTGACAGGGGACAGGGGGGGGAGTGACAGGGGACAAGGGGGGGGAGTGACAGGGGACGGGGGGGCGTGACAGGGGACGGGGGGGAGTGACAGGGGACGGGGGGGAGTGACAGGGGACACGGGGCGTGACGGGACAGGGGGAGTGACAGGGGACGGGGGGGAGTGACAGGGGACAGCGGGAGGGAGTGACAGGGGACGGGGGGGTGACAGGGAACGGGGGGGAGTGACAGGGGACGGGGGGGCGTGCCAGGGGACGGGGGGGAGTGACAGGGGACGGGGGGGGGGGGAGTGACAGGGGACAGGGGGGGAGTGACAGGGGACGGGGGGGAGTGACAGGGGACGGGGGGGGAGTGACAGGGGACGGGGGGGGAGTGACAGGGGAAGGGGGGGAGTGACAGGGGATGGGGGGGGAGTGACAGGGGACACGGGGCGTGACGGGACAGAGGGAGTGACAGGGGACGGGGGGGGAGTGGCAGGGGACAGCGGGAGGGAGTGACAGGGGACGGGGGGGGTGACAGGGAACGGGGGGGAGTGACAGGGAACGGGGGGGAGTGACAGGGGACGGGGGGGCGTGCCAGGGGACAGCGGGGGGGGGGGGAGTGACAGGGGACAGGGGGGAGTGACAGGGGACGGGGGGGGAGTGACAGGGGACAGGGGGGGGAGTGACAGGGGACAGGGGGTGAGTGACAGGGGACAGGGGGGGGAGTGACAGGGGACAGGGGGTGAGTGACAGGGGACGGGGGGAGTGACAGGGGACAGGAGGGGAGTGACAGGGGACGGGGGAGTGACAGGGGACGGGGGGAGTGACAGGGGACGGGGGGGAGTGACAGTGGACGGGGGGGAGTGACAGTGGACGGGGGGGAGTGACAGGGGACGGGGGGGGAGTGACAGGGGATGGGGGTGGAGTGACAGGGGACGGGGGGGAGTGACAGGGGACGGGGGGGGAGTGACAGGGGACCGGGGGGAGTGACAGGGAATGGGGGGGGAGTGACAGGGGACACGGGGCGTGACTGGACAGGTGGAGTGACAGGGGACGGGGGGAGTGACAGGGGACGGTGGGGAGTGACAGGGGACGGTGGGGAGTGACAGGGGACAGGGGGTGAGTGACAGGGGACGGGGGGGGAGTGACAGGGGACAGGGGGGGGAGTGACAGGGGACAGGGGGGTGACAGGGGACGGTGGGGAGTGACAGGGGACAGGGGGGGAGTGACAGGGGACAGGGGGTGAGTGACAGGGGACGGGGGGGGAGTGACAGGGGACGGGTGGGGAGTGACAGGGGACGGGGGGAGTGACAGGGGACGGTGGGGGAGTGACAGGGGACGGTGGGGGAGTGACAGGGGACGTCGGGGGGAGTGACAGGGGACGGGGGGGGGAGTGACAGGGGACAGGGGGGGGAGTGACAGGGGACGGGGGGGAGTGACAGGGGACGGGGGGGGGAGTGACAGGGGACGGGGGGGGAGTGACAGGGGACGGGGGGGCGTGACAGGGGACGGGGTGGGGAGTGACAGGTGACGGGGGGGGAGTGACAGGGGACGGGGGGGAGTGACAGGGGACACGGGGCGTGACGGGACAGGGGGAGTGACAGGGGACGGGGGGGGTGTGACAGGGGACGGGGGGGAGGAGTGACAGTGGACAGGGGACGGGGGGAGTGACAGGGGATGGGGGGGAGTGACGGGGCGGGGGAGTGACAGGGGACGGGGTGGAGTGACGGTGGATGGGGGGGAGTGACAGGGGACAGTGGGGGGAGTGACAGGGGACGGGGGGGAGTGACAGGGGACGGGGGAAGTGACGGGGACAGGGGGGGAGTGACAGGGGACGGGGGGACGTGACAGGGGATGGGGGGGAGGGTCAGGGGACGGGAGGGACAGGGTACGGGGGGGGAGGGACAGGGGACGGAGGGGGGACGGCGAGTGGGGACGGGGGGGGGAGGGACGGGGAACGAGGGACAGGGGACGGGGGGGAGGGACGAGGGACAGGGGACGGGGGGGAGTGACAGGAGACAGGGGACGGGGGGGGAGTGACAGTGGATGGGGGGGAGTGACAGGGGACGGGGGGGGAGTGACAGGGGACGGGGGGAGGGACAGGGGACGGGGGGGAGTGACAGGGGACGGGGGGGGAGTGACAGGGGACGGGGGGAGGCGTGACAGGGGACGGGGGGGGAGTGACAGGGGACGGGGGGGGAGTGACAGGGGACGGGGGGGAGTGACAGGGGACGGGGGGAGGGACAGAGGACGGGGGGAGTGACAGGGGACGGGGGGGGAGTGACAGGGGACGGGGGGAGTGACAGGGGACGGGGGGGAGTGACAGGGGACGGGGAGGAGTGACAGGGGACGGGGGGGAGGGACAGGGGACGGGGGGGAGTGACAGGGAACGGGGGGGAGTGACAGAGGGCGGAGGGGGGAGTGACGGGATGGGGGGGCGTCACAGGGGACAGGTGGAGGGGAGGGACAGGGGACGGGGGGGGAGTGACAGGGGACGGGGGGGAGTGACAGGGGACGGGGGGGAGTGACAGGGGACGGGGGGGGAGTGACAGTGGATGGGGGGGAGGGACAGGAGGGGGAGAGTGACAGGGGACAGGGGACCGGGTGGAGTGACAGGGGACGGGGGGGGAGTGACAGGGGACGGGGGGGGAGTGACAGGGGACGGGGGGCAGGGACAGAGGACGGGGGGGAGTGACAGGGGACGGGGGGCAGGGACAGAGGACGGGGGGGAGTGACAGGGGACGGGGGGGGAGTGACAGGGGACGGGGGGGGGAGTGACAGGGGACGGGGGGGGAGTGACAGGGGACGGGGAGGAGTGACAGGGGACGGGGGGGAGGGACAGGGGACGGGGGGGAGTGACAGGGAACGGGGGGGGGAGTGACAGAGGGCGGAGGGGGGAGTGACAGGGGATGGGGGGGCATCACAGGGGACAGGTGGAGGGGAGGGACAGGGGATGGGGGGCGAGTGACAGGGGACGGGGGGTGGAGTGACAGGGGACAGGGGGGGGAGTGACAGGGGATTGGGGGGGAGGGACAGGAGGGGGAGAGTGACAGGGGACAGGGGACCGGGTGGAGTGACAGGGGACGGGGGGGGGGAGAGACAGGGGACGGGAGGGGAGTGACAGGGGACAGGGGGAGTGACAGGGAGTGCCAGGGGACAGGGGGAGTCACAGGGAGAGCCAGGGGACAGGAGGAGTGACAGAGGATGGGGGTTGACGGGGAGTGACAGGGGACAGGGGGAGTGACAGGGGACAGGGGGAATCACAGGGAGAGCCACGGGACAGGTGGAGTCACAGGGAGAGACAGGAGACAGGGGTGTCACAGGGAGAGCCAGGGGACAGGGGGAGTAACAGAGAGAGACAGGAGACAGGGGGAGTCACAGGGAGAGCCAGGGGACAGGGGGAGTCACAGGGAGAGACAGGAGACAGGGGGAGTCACAGGGAGAGCCAGGGGACAGGGGGAGTCACAGGGAGAGCCAGGGGACAGGGGGAGTCACAGGGAGAGCCAGGGGGCAGGGAAAGTGACAGGGAGAGCCAGGGGACAGGGGGAGTCACAAGGAGAGCCAGGGGACAGGGGACAGGGGGAGTCACAAGGAGAGCCAGGGGATAGGGGGAGTCACAAGGAGAGTCACAGGGAGAGCCAGGGGACAGGGGGAGTCACAGGGAGTGCCAGGGGACAGGGGGAGTGACAGGGGGCAGGGGGAGTGACAGGGAGAGCCAGGGGACAGGGGGAGTCACAGGGAGGGACGGGGGACAGGGGGAGTCACAGGGAGAGCCGGGGGAGTCACAGAGAGAGCCAGGGGGAGTCACAGGGAGAGCCAGGGGACAGGGGGAGTCACAGGGAGAGCCAGGGGGATTCACAGAGAGAGCCAGTGGACAGGGGGAGTCACAGGGAAAGCCAGGGGACAGGGGGAGTCAGAGGGAGAGCCAGGGGACAGGGGGAGTCACAGGGAGAGCCAGGGGACAGGGGGAGTCACAGGGAGAGCCAGGGGGAGTCACACGGAGAGCCAGGGAGAGTCACAGGGAGAGCCAGGGTACAGGGGGGGACACAGGGGGAGTCACAGGGAGAGCCAGGGTCAGGGGGAGTCACAGGGAGAGCCTGGGGAGTCACTGAGAAAGCCAGTGGACAGGGGGAGTCACAGGGGACAGGGGAGTGACAGGGGACAGGGGGAGTCACGGGGAGAGCCAGGGGACAGGGGGAGTCACAGGGAGGGACAGGGGACAGGGGGGAACACAGGGGGAGTCACAGGGAGAGCCAGGGGACAGGGGGAGTCACAAGGAGAGCCGGGGGAGACACAGGGAGAGCCAGGAGACAGGGGGAGTCACAGGGAGAGCCAGGGGACAGGGGGAGTCACAGGGAGAGCCAGGGGGAGTCACAGGCAGAGCCAAGGGGAGACACAGGGAGAGCCAGGGGACAGGGGGAGTCACAGGGAGAGCCAGGGGACAGGGGGAGTCACAGGGAGAGCCAGGGGGAGTCACACGGAGAGCCAGGGAGAGTCACAGGGAGAGCCAGGGTACAGGGGGAGTCACAGGGAGAGCCAGGGGTAGTCACAGAGACAGCCAGGGGACAGGGGGAGTCACAGGGAGAGCCAGGGGACAGGGAGAGTCAGGGGATAGTGGGAGTCACAGAGAGAGACAGGTCACAGGGAGAGTCAGGGGACAAGGGGGGACACAGGGGGAGTTACAGGGAGAGCCAGGGTCAGGGGGAGTCACAGGGAGAGCCGGGGGAGTCACAGAGAAAGCCAGTGGACAGGGGGAGTCACGGGGAGAGCCAGGGGACAGGGGGCATCACGGGGAGAGCCAGGGGACAGGGGGAGTCACAGGGAGGGACAGGGGACAGGGGAGGGCACAGGGGGAGTCACAGGGAGAGCCAGGGGACAGGGGGAGTCACAGGGAGAGCCAGGGGACAGGGGGGGACGCAGGGGGAGTCACAGGGAGAGCCAGGGGACAGGGGGAGTCACAGGGAGAGCCGGGGGAGTCACAGAGAAAGCCAGGGGACAGGGGGAGTAACAGGGAGTGCCAAGGAGAGACACAGGGAGAGCCAGGAGACAGGGGGAGTCACAGGGAGAGCCAGGGGACAGGGGGAGTCACAGGGAGAGCCAGGGGGAGTCACAGGGAGAACCAAGGGAGACACAGGGAGAGCCAGGGGACAGGGGGAGTCACAGGGTGAGCCAGGGGACAGGGGGAATCACAGGGAGAGCCAGGGGACAGGGGGACTAACAGGGAGAGCCAGGGACAGGGAGAGCCAGGGGGAGTCACAGGGAGAGCCAGGGGACAGGGGGAGTGACAGGGAGAGCCAGGGTACAGGGAGAGTCACAGGGAGAGCCAAGGGGAGTCACAGGGAGAGCCAGGGGACAGGGGGAGTCGCAGGGAGAGCCAGGTGATGGGGGGAGTCACAGGGAGAGCCAGGTGCAGAGGAAAGTGACAGGGAGAGCCAGGGGACTGGAGGAGTCACAAGGAGAGTCACAGGGGGAGTCAGGGGACTGGGGGAGTCACAGGAGGAGTCAGGGGACATGGGGAGTCACACAGAGAGCCAGTATACAGGGGGAGTCACAGGGAGAGCCAGGGGACAGGGGGAGTCACAGGGAGAGCTGGGGGACAGGGGGAGTCACAGGGAGAGCCAGGGGACAGGGGGAGTCGCAGGGAGAGCCAGGGGACAGGGGGAGTCACAGGGAGAGCCAGGGGAAGTCACAGGGAGAGCCAGGGGACAGAGGGAGTCACAGGGAGAGCCAGGGGGAGTCACAGAGAGAGCCAGGGGACAGGGGGTGTCACAAGGAGAGTCACAGGGAGTGCCAGGGGACAGGGGGAGTCACAGGGAGAGCCAGGGAACAGGGAGAGTCACAGAGAGAACCAGGGGACAGGGGGAGTCACAGGGAGAGACAGGGGACAGGGGGAGTCACTGGGAGAGTCAAGGGACAGGCGGAGTCACAGGGACAGCCAGGGGACAGGGGGAGTCACAGGGGGAGTCAGGGGACTGGGGGAGTCACAGGAGGAGTCAGGGGACATGGGGAGTCACAGTGAGAGCCAGGGACAGGGGGAGTCACAGGGAGAGCCAGGGGACAGGGGGCGTCACGGGGAGAGCCAGGGGACAGGGGGAGTCACAGAGAGAGACAGGAGACAGGGGGAGTCACAGGGAGAGCCAGTGGGCAGGGGGAGTCACAGGGAAAGCCAGGGGACAGGGGGGAGTCACAGGGAGAGCCAGGGGACAGGGGGCGTCACGGGGAGAGCCAGGGGACAGGGGGAGTGACAGGGAGGGACAGGGTGAGTCACAGAGAGAGCCAGGGGACAGGGGGAGTCACAGAGAGAGACAGGAGACAGAGGGAGTCACAGGGAGAGCCAGGGGACATGGGGAGTCACAGGGAGAGCCAGGGGACAGGGGGGGACACAGGGGGAGTCACAGGGAGAGCCAGGGTCAGGGGGAGTCACAGGGAGAGCCGGGGGAGTCACAGAGAAAGCCAGTGGACAGGGGAAGTCACAGGGAGAGTCAGGGGAGAGGGGGCGTCACGGGGAGAGCCAGGGGACAGGGGGAGTCACAGGGAGGGACAGGGTGAGTCACAGGGAGAGCCAGGGGACAGGGGGAGTCACAGTGAGAGCCAGGGGACAGGGGGGTACACAGGGGGAGTCACAGGGAGAGCCAGGGGACAGGGGGAGTCACAGGGAGAGCCGGGGGAGTCACAGAGAAAGCCAGGGGACAGGGGGAGTCACAGGGTGATCCAGGGGACAGGGGGAGTGACAGGGAGAGCCAGGGGACAGGGGGAGTCGCAGAGAGAGCCAAGTGGAGTCACAGGGAGAGCCAGGGGACAGGGGGAAGGGGGAGTCGCAGGGAGAGCCAGGGGATGGGGGGAGTCACAGGGAGAGCCAGGGGGCAGGGAAAGTGACAGGGAGAGCCAGGGAACAGTGGGAGTCCGGGGACTGGGAATGTCGCAGGGAGAGCCAGAGGACAGGGGGAGTCACAAGGAGAGTCACAGGGAGAGCCAGGGGACAGGGAGAGTCACAAGGTGAGTCACATGGAGAGCCAGGGGACAGGGGGAGTCACAGGGAGAGCCAGGGGACAGGGTGAGTCACAAGGAGAGTCACATGGAGAGCCAGGGGACAGGGGGAGTCGCAGGGGGAGTCACAGGGAGAGCCAGGGGACAGGGGGAGTCACAGGGAGAGCCAGGGACAGGGGGAGTCACAGGAGGAGTCTGGGGACAGGGGGAGTCACAGGGAGAACCAGGGACAGGGGGAGTCACAAGGAGAGTCACATGGAGAGCCAGGGGACAGGGGGAGTCACAGGGAGAGCCAGGGGACAGGGAGAGTCACAGAAAGAGCCAGGGACAGGGGGAGTCACAGGGGGAGTCAGGGGACAGGGGGAGTCACAGGAGGAGTCAGGGGACGGGGGAGTCACAGCAGGGGACAGGGGGAGTCACAGGGAGAGCCAGGGACAGGGGGAGTCACAAGGAGAGTCACAGGGAGAGCCAGGGGACAGGGGGCGTCACAGGGAGAGCCTGGGGACAGGGGGAGTCACAGGGGGAGTCAGGGGACTGGGGGAGTCACAGGAGGAGTCAGGGGACATGGGGAGTCACAGTGAGAGCCAGGGACAGGGGGAGTCACTGGGAGAGCCAGGGGACAGGGGGCGTCACGGGGAGAGCCAGGGGACAGGGGGAGTCACAGGGAGGGACAGGGTAAGTCACAGAGAGAGCCAGGGGACAGGGGGAGTCACAGAGAGAGACAGGAGACAGGGGGAGTCACAGGGAGAGCCAGGGGACAGGGGGAGTCACAGGGAGAGCGAGTGGACAGGGGGAGTCACAGGGAGAGCCAGTGGACAGGGGGTGTCACAGGGAGAGCCAGGGGACAGGGGGAGTCACAGGGAGAGCCAGGGGACAGGGGGCGTCACGGGGAGAGCCAGGGGACAGGGGGAGTCACAGGGAGGGACAGGGTGAGTCACAGAGAGAGCCAGGGGACAGGGGGAGTCACAGAAAGAGACAGGAGACAGAGGGAGTCACAGGGAGAGCCAGGGGACATGGGGAGTCACAGGGAGAGCCAGGGGACAGGGGGGGAACACAGGGGGAGTCACAGGGAGAGCCAGGGTCAGGGGGAGTCACAGGGAGAGCCGGGGGAGTCACAGAGAAAGCCAGTGGACAGGGGAAGTCACAGGGAGAGTCAGGGGAGAGGGGGCGTCACAGGGAGAGCCAGGGGACAGGGGGAGTCACAGGGAGGGACAGGGGACAGGGTGCGTCACAGGGAGAGCCTGGGGACAGGGGGAGTCACAGGGAGAGCCAGGGGACAGGGGGAGTCACAAGGAGAGTCACAGGGAGAGCCAGGGGACAGGGGGAGTCACAGGGAGAGCCAGGAGACAGGGGGAGTCACAGGGAGAGCCAGGGGACAGGGGGAGTCACAGGGAGAGCGAGTGGACAGGGGGAGTCACAGGGAGAGCCAGTGAACAGGGGGTGTCACAGGGAGAGCCAGGGTACAGGGGGAGTCATAGGGAGAGCCCGGGAACATGGGGAGTCACAGGGAGAGCCTGGTGACAGGGGGAGTCACAGGGAGAGCCGGGGGACAGGGGGAGTCACAGGGAGAGCCGGGGGACAGGGGGTGTCACAGGGAGAGCCTGGCGACAGGGGGAGTCACAGGGAGAGCCAGGGGACAGGGGGAGTCACAAGGAGAGTCACAGGGAGAGCCAGGGGACAGGGGGAGTCACAGGGAGAGCGAAGAGACAGGGGGAGTCACAGGGAGAGCGAGTGGACAGGGGGAATCACAGGGAGAGCGAGTGGACAGGGGGAGTCACAGGGAGAGCCAGTGGACAGGGGGTGTCACAGGGAGAGCCAGGGTACAGGTGGAGTCACAGGGAGAGCCCGGGGACATGGGGAGTCACAGGGAGAGCCTGGCGACAGGGGGAGTCACAGGGAGAGCCGGTGGGCAGGGGGAGTCACAGGGAGAGCCGGGGGACAGGGGGTGTCACCGGGAGAGCCAGGGGACAGGGGGAGTCACAGAGAGAGCCGGGGGAGTCACAGGGAGAGCCAGGGGGAGTCACAGGGAGAGCCAGGGGACAGGGGGTGTCACAGGGAGAGCCAGGGGGATTCACAGAGAGAGCCAGTGGACAGGGGGAGTCACAGGGAAAGCCAGGGGACAGGGGGAGTGACAGGGAGAGTCAAGGAGTGTCACAGGGAGAGCCAGGGGACAGGGGGAGTGACAGGGAGAGCCAGGGACAGTGGGAGTCACAGGGAGAGCCAGGGGGAGTCACAGGGAGGGCCAAGGGAGACACAGGAAAAGGCAGGGGACAGGGGCAGTCACACGGAGAGCCTGGGGACAGAGGGAGTCACAGGGAGAGCCGGGGGACAGGGGGAGTTCACAGGGAGAGTCAAGGGACAGGCGGAGTCACAGGGAGAGTCAAGGGGTGTCACAGGGAGGGCCAGGGGACAGGGGGAGTCACAGGGAGAGCCAGGGGACAGGGAGAGTCACAGAAAGAGCCAGGGACAGGGGGAGTCAGGGGACAGGGGGAGTCACAGGAGGAGTCAGGGGACAGGGGGAGTCACAGGGAGAGCCAGGGACAGGGGGAGTCACAAGGAGAGTCACAGGGAGAGCCAGGGGACTGGGGGCGTCACAGGGAGAGCCTGGGGACAGGGGGAGTCACAGGGAGAGCCAGGGGACAGGGGGAGTCACAAGGAGAGTCACAGGGAGAGCCAGGGGACAGGGGGAGTCACAGGGAGAGCCAGGAGACAGGGGGAGTCACAGGGAGAGCCAGGGGACAGGGGGAGTCACAGGAAGAGCGAGTGGACAGGGGGAGTCACAGGGAGAGCCAGGGGGAGTCACACGGAGAGCCAGGGGGAGTCACAGGGAGAGCCAGGGTACAGGGGGAGTCACAGGGAGAGCCCGGGGACATGGGGAGTCACAGGGAGAGCCTGGCGACAGGGGGAGTCACAGGGAGAGCCGAGGGACAGGGGGAGTCACAGGGAGAGCCGGGGGACAGGGGGTGTCACCGGGAGAGCCAGGGGACAGGGGGAGTCACAGGGAGAGCCGGCGGAGTCACAGGGAGAGCCAGGGGACAGGGGGAGTCACAGGGAGAGCCGGGGGAGTCACAGGGAGAGCCAGGGGGAGTCACAGGGAGAGCCAGGGGACGGGGGGGTCACAGGGAGAGCCAGGGGACAGGGGGAGTCACTGGGAGAGCCGGGGGACTCACAGGGAGAGTCACAGGGAGAGCCAGGGGACGGGGGAGTCACAGGGAGAGCCAGGGGGATTCACAGAGAGAGCCAGTGGACAGGGGGAGTCACAGGAAAAGCCAGGGGACAGGGGGAGTGACAGGGAGAGTCAAGGATTGTCACAGGGAGAGCCAGGGGACAGGGGGAGTGACAGGGAGAGTCAGGGACAGGGGGAGTCACAGGGAGAGCCAGGGGGAGTCACAGGGAGAGCCAAGGGAGACACAGGGAGCGGCAGGGGACAGGGGCAGCCACACGGAGAGCCTGGGGACAGAGGGAGTCACAGGGAGAGCTTGGGGACAGGGGGAGTAACAGAGAGAGCCTGGGGACAGGGGGAGTCACAGGGAGAGCCGGGGGACAGGGGGAGTTCACAGGGAGAGTCAAGGGACAGGGGGAGTCACAGGGAGAGTCAAGGGGTGTCACAGGGAGGGCCAGGGGACAGGGGGAGTCACAGGGAGAGCCAGCGGACAGGGGGAGTCACAGGGAGAGCCAGGGGACAGGGGGAGTCAGGGGACAGGGGGAGTCACAGGAGGAGTCAGGGGACAGGGGGAGTCACAGGGAGAGCCAGGGACAGGGGGAGTCACAAGGAGAGTCACAGGGAGAGCCAGGGGACAGGGGGCGTCACAGGGAGAGCCTGGGGACAGGGGGAGTCACAGGGAGAGCCTGGCGACAGGGGGAGTCACAGGGAGAGCCAGGGGACAGGGGGAGTCACAAGGAGAGTCACAGGGAGAGCCAGGGGACAGGGGGAGTCACAGGGAGAGCGAAGAGACAGGGGGAGTCACAGGGAGAGCGAGTGGACAGGGGGAATCACAGGGAGAGCGAGTGGACAGGGGGAGTCACAGGGAGAGCCAGTGGACAGGGGGTGTCACAGGGAGAGCCAGGGTACAGGTGGAGTCACAGGGAGAGCCCGGGGACATGGGGAGTCACAGGGAGAGCCTGGCGACAGGGGGAGTCACAGGGAGAGCCGGTGGGCAGGGGGAGTCACAGGGAGAGCCGGGGGACAGGGGGTGTCACCGGGAGAGCCAGGGGACAGGGGGAGTCACAGAGAGAGCCGGGGGAGTCACAGGGAGAGCCAGGGGGAGTCACAGGGAGAGCCAGGGGACAGGGGGTGTCACAGGGAGAGCCAGGGGGATTCACAGAGAGAGCCAGTGGACAGGGGGAGTCACAGGGAAAGCCAGGGGACAGGGGGAGTGACAGGGAGAGTCAAGGAGTGTCACAGGGAGAGCCAGGGGACAGGGGGAGTGACAGGGAGAGCCAGGGACAGTGGGAGTCACAGGGAGAGCCAGGGGGAGTCACAGGGAGGGCCAAGGGAGACACAGGAAAAGGCAGGGGACAGGGGCAGTCACACGGAGAGCCTGGGGACAGAGGGAGTCACAGGGAGAGCCGGGGGACAGGGGGAGTTCACAGGGAGAGTCAAGGGACAGGCGGAGTCACAGGGAGAGTCAAGGGGTGTCACAGGGAGGGCCAGGGGACAGGGGGAGTCACAGGGAGAGCCAGGGGACAGGGAGAGTCACAGAAAGAGCCAGGGACAGGGGGAGTCAGGGGACAGGGGGAGTCACAGGAGGAGTCAGGGGACAGGGGGAGTCACAGGGAGAGCCAGGGACAGGGGGAGTCACAAGGAGAGTCACAGGGAGAGCCAGGGGACTGGGGGCGTCACAGGGAGAGCCTGGGGACAGGGGGAGTCACAGGGAGAGCCAGGGGACAGGGGGAGTCACAAGGAGAGTCACAGGGAGAGCCAGGGGACAGGGGGAGTCACAGGGAGAGCCAGGAGACAGGGGGAGTCACAGGGAGAGCCAGGGGACAGGGGGAGTCACAGGAAGAGCGAGTGGACAGGGGGAGTCACAGGGAGAGCCAGGGGGAGTCACACGGAGAGCCAGGGGGAGTCACAGGGAGAGCCAGGGTACAGGGGGAGTCACAGGGAGAGCCCGGGGACATGGGGAGTCACAGGGAGAGCCTGGCGACAGGGGGAGTCACAGGGAGAGCCGAGGGACAGGGGGAGTCACAGGGAGAGCCGGGGGACAGGGGGTGTCACCGGGAGAGCCAGGGGACAGGGGGAGTCACAGGGAGAGCCGGCGGAGTCACAGGGAGAGCCAGGGGACAGGGGGAGTCACAGGGAGAGCCGGGGGAGTCACAGGGAGAGCCAGGGGGAGTCACAGGGAGAGCCAGGGGACGGGGGGGTCACAGGGAGAGCCAGGGGACAGGGGGAGTCACTGGGAGAGCCGGGGGACTCACAGGGAGAGTCACAGGGAGAGCCAGGGGACGGGGGAGTCACAGGGAGAGCCAGGGGGATTCACAGAGAGAGCCAGTGGACAGGGGGAGTCACAGGAAAAGCCAGGGGACAGGGGGAGTGACAGGGAGAGTCAAGGATTGTCACAGGGAGAGCCAGGGGACAGGGGGAGTGACAGGGAGAGTCAGGGACAGGGGGAGTCACAGGGAGAGCCAGGGGGAGTCACAGGGAGAGCCAAGGGAGACACAGGGAGCGGCAGGGGACAGGGGCAGCCACACGGAGAGCCTGGGGACAGAGGGAGTCACAGGGAGAGCTTGGGGACAGGGGGAGTAACAGAGAGAGCCTGGGGACAGGGGGAGTCACAGGGAGAGCCGGGGGACAGGGGGAGTTCACAGGGAGAGTCAAGGGACAGGGGGAGTCACAGGGAGAGTCAAGGGGTGTCACAGGGAGGGCCAGGGGACAGGGGGAGTCACAGGGAGAGCCAGCGGACAGGGGGAGTCACAGGGAGAGCCAGGGGACAGGGGGAGTCAGGGGACAGGGGGAGTCACAGGAGGAGTCAGGGGACAGGGGGAGTCACAGGGAGAGCCAGGGACAGGGGGAGTCACAAGGAGAGTCACAGGGAGAGCCAGGGGACAGGGGGCGTCACAGGGAGAGCCTGGGGACAGGGGGAGTCACAGGGAGAGCCAGGGGACAGGGGGAGTCACAAGGAGAGTCACAGGGAGAGCCAGGAGACAGGGGGAGTCAAGGGAGAGCCAGGAGACAGGGGGAGTCACAGGGAGAGCCAGGGGACAGGGGGAGTCACAGGGAGAGCGAGTGGACAGGGGGAGTCACAGGGAGAGCCAGGGGGAGTCACACGGAGAGCCAGGGGGAGTCACAGGGAGAGCCAGGGTACAGGGGGAGTCACAGGGAGAGCCCGGGGACATGGGGAGTCACAGGGAGAGCCTGGCGACAGGGGGAGTCACAGGGAGAGCCGGGGGACAGAGGGAGTCACAGGGAGAGCCGGGGGACAGGGGGTGTCACCGGGAGAGCCAGGGGACAGGGGAAGTCACAGGGAGAGCCGGGGGAGTCACAGGGAGAGCCAGGGGACAGGGGGAGTCACAGGGAGAGCCAGGGGGAGTCACAGGGAGAGCCAGGGGACAGGGGGAGTCACAGGGAGAGCCAGGGGGATTCACAGAGAGAGCCAGTGGACAGGGGAGTCACAGGGAAAGCCAGGGGACAGGGGGAGTGACAGGGAGAGTCAAGGAGTGTCACAGGGAGAGCCAGGGGACAGGGGGAGTCACAGGGAAAGCCAGGGGACAGGGGGAGTGACAGGGAGAGTCAAGGAGTGTCACAGGGAGAGCCAGGGACAGGGGGAGTCACAGGGAGAGCCAGGGGGAGTCACAGGGAGAGCCAAGGGAGACACAGGGAGCGGCAGGGGACAGGGGCAGCCACACGGAGAGCCTGGGGACAGAGGGAGTCACAGGGAGAGCTTGGGGACAGGGGGAGTAACAGAGAGAGTCTGGGGACAGGGGGAGTCACAGGGAGAGCCGGGGGACAGGGGGAGTTCACAGGGAGAGTCAAGGGACAGGGGGAGTCACAGGGAGAGTCAAGGGGTGTCACAGGGAGGGCCAGGGGACAGGGGGAGTCACAGGGAGAGCCAGCGGACAGGGGGAGTCACAGGGAGAGCCAGGGGACAGGGGGAGTAACAGGGAGAGCCAAGGGGAGACACAGGGAGAGCAAGGGGACAGGGGGAGTAACAGAGAGAGTCTGGGGACAGGGGGAGTCACAGGGAGAGCCATGGGACAGGGGGAGTCACAGGGAGAGCTGCGGGACAGGGGGAGTCACAGGGAGAGCCAGAGGACAGGGGGAGTCACAGGGGAAGTCACAGGGAGAGCCAGGGGACAGGGAGAGTCACAGAAAGAGCCAGGTGACAGGGGGCGTCACAGGGAGAGCCAGGTGACAGGGGGAGTCACAGGGAGAGCCTGGGGACAGGGGGAGTCACAGGAGGAGCCAGGGGACAGGGGGAGTCACAGGGAGAGCCAGGGACAGGGGGAGTCACAAGGAGAGTCACAGGGAGATCCAGGGGACAGGGGGCGTCACAGGGAGAGCCTGTGGACAGGGGGAGTCACAGGGAGAGCCAGAGGACACGGGGAGTCACAAGGAGAGTCACAGGGAGAGCCAGGGGACAGGGGGAGTCACAGGGAGAGCCAGGAGACAGGGGGAGTCACAGGGAGAGCCAGGGGACAGGGGGAGTCACAGGGAGAGCCTGGCGACAGGGGGAGTCACAGGGAGAGCCTGGCGACAGGGGGAGTCACAGGGAGAGCCGGGGGACAGGGGGAGTCACAGGGAGAGCCGGGGGACAGGGGGTGTCACCGGGTGAGCCAGGGGACAGGGGGAGTCACAGGGAGAGCCGGGGGAGTCACAGGGAGAGCCAGGGGGAGTCACAGGGAGAGCCAGGGGACAGGGGGAGTCACAGGGAGAGCCAGGGGGATTCACAGAGAGAGCCAGTGGACAGGGGGAGTCACAGGGAGAGCCAGTGGACAGGGGGTGTCACAGGGAGAGCAAGGGTACAGGGGGAGTCACAGGGAGAGCCCGGGGACATGGGGAGTCACAGGGAGAGCCTGGCGACAGGGGGAGTCACAGGGAGAGCCGGGGGACAGGGGGAGTCACAGGGAGAGCCGGGGGACAGGGGGTGTCACCGGGTGAGCCAGGGGACAGGGGGAGTCACAGGGAGAGCCGGGGGAGTCACAGGGAGAGCCAGGGGGAGTCACAGGGAGAGCCAGGGGACAGTGGGAGTCACAGGGAGAGCCAGGGGGATTCACAGAGAGAGCCAGTGGACAGGGGGAGTCACAGGGAAAGCCAGGGGACAGGGGGAGTGACAGGGAGAGTCAAGGAGTGTCACAGGGTGAGTGACAAGGAGAGCCAGGGACAGTGGGAGTCACAGGGAGAGCCAGGGGGAGTCACAGGGAGAGCCAGGGGGAGTCACAGGGAGAGCCAAGGGAGACACAGGGAAAGGCAGGGGACAGGGGCAGTCACACGGAGAGCCTGGGAACAGAGGGAGTCACAGGGAGATCTTGGGGACAGGGGGAGTAACAGAGAGAGCCTGGGGACAGGGGGAGTCACAGGGAGAGCCGGGGGACAGGGGGAGTTCACAGGGAGAGTCAAGGGACAGGGGGAGTCACAGGGAGAGTCAAGGGATGTCACAGGGAGGTCCAGGGGACAGGGGGAGTCACAGGGAGAGCCAGGGGACCGGGAGAGTCACAGAAAGAGCCAGGGACAGGGGGAGTCAGGGGACAGGGGGAGTCACAGGAGGAGTCAGGGGACAGGTGGAGTCACAGGGAGAGCCAGGGACAGGGGGAGTCACAAGGAGAGTCACAGGGAGAGCCAGGGGACAGGGGGCGTCACAGGGAGAGCCTGGAGACAGGGGGAGTCACAAGGAGAGTCACAGGGAGAGCCAGGGGACAGGGGGAGTCACAGGGAGAGCCAGGGGACAGGGGGAGTCACAAGGAGAGTCACAGGGAGAGCCAGGGGACAAGGGGAGTCACAGGGAGAGCCAGGAGACAGGGGGAGTCACAGGGAGAGCCAGGGGACAGGGGGAGTCACAGGGAGAGCGAGTGGACAGGGGGAGTCACATGGAGAGCCAGAGGGAGTCACACGGAGAGCCAGGGGGAGTCACAGGGAGAGCCAGGGTACAGGGGGAGTCACAGGGAGAGCCCGGGGACATGGGGAGTCACAGGGAGAGCCTGGCTTCAGGGGGAGTCACAGGGAGAGCCGGGGGACAGGGGGAGTCACAGGGAGAGCCGGGGGACAGGGGGTGTCACCGGGAGAGCCAGGGGACAGGTAGAGTCACAGGGAGAGGCGAGGGGGTTCACAGGGAGAGCCAGGGGGAGTCACAGGGCGAGCCAGGGGACAGGGGGAGTCACCGGGAGAGCCAGGGGACAGGGGGAGTCACAGGGAGAGCCGGCGGAGTCACAGGGAGAGCCAGGGGACAGGGAGAGTCACAGGGAGAGCCGGGGGAGTCACAGGAAGAGCCAGGGGGAGTCACAGAGAGAGCCAGGGGACAGGGGGAGTCACAGGGAGAGCCAGGGGGATTCACACAGAGAGCCAGTGGACAGGGGGAGTCACAGGGAAAGCCAGGGGACAGGGGGAGTGACAGGGAGAGTCAAGGAGTGTCACAGGGAGAGCCAGGGGACAGGGGGAGTGACAGGGGGAGTCACAGGGAGAGCCAGGGGGAGTCACAGGGAGAGCCAAGGGAGACACAGGGAGAGGCAGGGGACAGGGGCAGCCACACGGAGAGCCTGGGGACAGAGGGAGTCACAGGGAGAGCTTGGGGACAGGGGGAGTAACAGAGAGAGCCTGGGGACAGGGGGAGTCACAGGGAGAGCCGGGGGACAGGGGGAGTTCACAGGGAGAGTCAAGGGACAGGGGGAGTCACAGGGAGAGCCAGGGGACAGGGGGAGTCACAGGGAGAGCCTGGGGACAGGGGGAGTCACAGGAGGAGTCAGGGGACAGGGGGAGTCACAGGAGGAGTCAGGGGACAGGGGGAGTCACAGGGACAGGCAGGGACAGGGGGAGTCACAAGGAGAGTCACAGGGAGAGCCAGGGGACAGGGGGCGTCACAGGGAGAGCCTGGGGACAGGGGGAGTCACAGGGAGAGCCAGGGGACAGGGGGAGTCACAAGGAGAGTCACAGGGAGAGCCAGGGGACAGGGAGAGTCACAGAAAGAGCCAGGGACAGGGGGAGTCAGGGGACAGGGGGAGTCACAGCAGGAGTCAGGGGACAGGGGGAGTCACAGGGAGAGCCAGGAGACAGGGGGAGTCACAGGGAGAGCCAGGGGACAGGGGGAGTCACAGGGAGAGCGAGTGGACAGGGGGAGTCACAGGGAGAGCCCGGGGACATGGGGAGTCACAGGGAGAGCCTGGCGACAGGGGGAGTCACAGGGAGAGCCGGGGGACAGGGGGAGTCACAGGGAGAGACGGGGGACAGGGGGTGTCACGGGGAGAGCCAGGGGACAGGGGGAGTCACAGGGAGAGCCGGCGGAGTCACAGGGAGAGCCAGGGGACAGGGGGAGTCACAGGGAGAGCCGGGGGAGTCACAGGGAGAGCCAGGGGACAGGGGGAGTCACAGGGAGAGCCAGGGGACAGGGGGAGTCACAGGGAGAGCCGGGGGAATCACAGGAAGAGCCAGGGGGAGTCACAGGGAGAGCCAGGGGACAGGGGGAGTCACAGGGAGAGCCAGGGGACAGGGGGAGTCACAGGGAGAGCCAGGGGGATTCACACAGAGAGCCAGTGGACAGGGGGAGTCACAGGGAAAGCCAGGGGACAGGGGGAGTGACAGGGAGAGTCAAGGAGTGTCACAGGGAGAGCCAGGGGACAGGGCGAGTGACAGGGAGAGCCAGGGACAGGGGGAGTCACAGGGAGAGCCAGGGGGAGTCACAGGGAGAGCCAAGGGAGAAACAGGGAGAGGCAGGGGACAGGGGCAGCCACACGGAGAGCCTGGGGACAGAGGGAGTCACAGGGAGAGCTTGGGGACAGGGGGAGTAACAGAGAGAGCCTGGGGACAGGGGGAGTCACAGGGAGAGCCAGGGGACAGGGGGCGTCACAGGGAGAGCCTGGGGACAGGGGGAGTCACAGGGAGAGCCAGGGGACAGGGGGAGTCACAGGGAGAGCCGGCAGAGTCACAGGGAGAGCCAGCGGACAGGGGGAGTCACAGGGAGAGCCGGGGGAGTCACAGGGAGAGCCAGGGGGAGTCACAGGGAGAGCCAGGGGACAGGGGGAGTCACAGGGAGAGCCAGGGGACAGGGGGAGTCACAGGGAGAGCCAGGAGACAGGGGGAGTCACAGGGAGAGCCAGGGGACAGGGGGAGTCACAGGGAGAGCGGGTGGACAGGGGGAGTCACAGGGAGAGCCAGGGGGAGTCACACGGAGAGCCAGGGGGAGTCACAGGGAGAGCCAGGGTACAGGGGGAGTCACAGGGAGAGCCGGGGGACAGGGGGAGTCACAGGAAGAGCCGGGGGACAGGGGGTGTCACCGGGAGAGTCAGGGGACAGGGGGAGTCACAGGGAGAGCCGGGGGAGTCACAGGGAGAGCCAGGGGACAGGGGGAGTCACAGGGAGAGCCGGGGGAGTCACAGGGAGAGCCAGGGGGAGTCACAGGGAGAGCCAGGGGACAGGGGGAGTCACAGGGAGAGCCAGGGGACTGGGGGAGTCACAGAGAGAGCCAGAGGGATTCACAGAGAGAGCCAGTGGACAGGGGGAGTCACAGGGAAAGCCAGGGGACAGGGGGAGTGACAGGGAGAGTCAAGGAGTGTCACAGGGAGAGCCAGGGGACAGGGGGAGTGACAGGGAGAGCCAGGGACAGGGGGAGTCACAGGGAGAGCCGGGGGAGTCACAGGGAGAGCCAAGGGAGACACAGGGAGAGGCAGGGGACAGGGGCAGCCACACGGAGAGCCTGGGGACAGAGGGAGTCACAGGGAGAGCTTGGGGACAGGGGGAGTAACAGAGAGAGCCTGGGGACAGGGGGAGTCACAGGGAGAGCCGGGGGACAGCGGGAGTTCACAGGGAGAGTCAAGGGACAAAGGGAGTCACAGGGAGAGTCAAGGGGTGTCACAGGGAGGGCCAGGGGACAGGGGGAGTCACAGGGAGAGCCAGGGGACAGGGGGAGTCACAGGGAGAGCCAGGGGACGGGGGAGTAACAGGGAGAGCCAAGGGGAGACACAGGGAGTGCCAGGGGACAGGGGGAGTAACAGGGAGAGCCAGGGGACAGGGGGAGTCACAGGGAGAGCCAGGGGACAGGGGGAGTCACAGGGAGAGCTGGGGGACGGGGAGTCACAGGGAGAGCCAAGGGGAGACACAGGGAGAGCCAGGGGACAGGAGGAGTCACAGGGATAGCCAGGGGACAGGGAGAGTTAAGGGGTGTCATAGGGAGAGCCAGGGGACAGGGGGAGTGACAGGGAGAGCCAGGGACAGGGGGAGTCACAGGGAGAGCCAGGGGGAGTCACAGGGAGAGCCAAGGGAAGACACAGGGAGCGGCAGGGGACAGGGGGAGTCACAGGGAGAGCCTGGGGGCAGAGGGAGTCACAGGGAGAGCCGGGTGACAGGGGGAGTCACAGGGAGAGTCAAGAGACAGGGGGAGTCACAGGGAGAGTCAAGGGCTGTCACAGGGAGAGCCAGGGGACAGGGGGAGTCACAGGGAGAGCCAGGGGACAGTGGGAGTAACAGGGAGAGCCAAGGGGAGACACAGGGAGAGCCAGGGACAGGGGAGTCACAGGGAGAGCCAGGGACAAGGGGAGTCACAGGGAGAGCCAGGGGACAGGGGGAGTCACAGGGAGAGCCAGGGGACAGGGGGAGTCACAGGGAGAGCCAAGGGGAGACGCAGGGAGAGCCAGGGGACAGAGGGAGTCACAGGGAGAGCCAGGGGACAGGGAGAGTGACAGGGAGAGTCAAGGGGTGTCACAGGGAGAGCCAGGGGACAGGGGGAGTCACAGGGAGAGCCAGGGGGAGTCACAGAGAGAGCCAGGGGGAGTCACAGGGAGAGCCAGGGGACAGGGGGAGTCACAGGGAGAGCCAGGGGACAGGGGTGTCACAGGGAGAGCCAGGGGACAGGGGGAGTCACAGGGAGAGCCAGGGGATAGGGGGAGTCACAGGGAGAGCCAGGGGACAGGGGGAGTCACAGGGAGAGCCAGGGGGAGTCACAGAGACAGCCAGGGGACAGGGAGAGTCAGGGGATAGGGGGAGTCACAGAGAGAGACAGGTCACAGGGAGAGCCAGGGGACTGGGGGAGTCACAGGAAGAGCCAGGGGACAATGGGGGACACAGGGGGAGTTACAGGGAGAGCCAGGGTCAGGGGGAGTCACAGGGAGAGCCGGGGGAGTCACAGAGAAAGCCAGTGGACAGGGGGAGTCACAGGGAGAGCCAGGGGACAGGGGGCGTCACGGGGAGAGCCAGGGGACAGGGGGAGTCACAGGGAGGGACAGGGGACAGGGGGGGACACAGGGGGAGTCACAGGGAGAGCCAGGGGACAGGGGGGGACACAGGGGGAGTCACAGAGAGAGCCAGGGGACAGGGGGAGTCACAGGGAGAGCCGGGGGAGTCACAGAGAAAGCCAGGGGACAGGGGGAGTAACAGGGAGTGCCAAGGGGAGACACAGGGAGAGCCAGGGGACAGGGGGAGTCACAGGGAGAGCCAGGGGACAGGGGGAGTCACAGGGAGAGTTAAGGGGTATCACAGGGAGAGCCAGGGGACAGGGCGAGTGACAGGGAGAGTCAAGGGGTGTCACAGGGAGAGCCAGGGGACAGAGGGAGTCAAAGGGAGAGCTTTGGGACAAGGGGAGTAACAGAGAGAGCCTGGGGACAGGGGGAGTCACAGGGAGAGCCGGGGGACAGGGGGAGTCACAGGGAGAGCCAGGGGACAGGGGGAGTCACAGGGAGGGACGGGGGACAGGGGGAGTCACAGGGAGAGCCAGGGGACAGGGGGAGTCACAGGGAGAGCCAGGGGACCGGGGGAGTCACAGGGAGAGCCAGGGGACAGGGGGAGTCACAGGGAGAGCCGGGGGACAGGGGGAGTCACAGGGAGAGCCGGGGGGATTCACAGAGAGAGCCAGTGGACAGGGGGAGTCACAGGGAAAGCCAGGGGACAGGGGGAGTCACAGGGAGAGCCGGGGGAGGCACAGGGAGAGCCGGGGGACAGGGGGAGTCACAGGGAGAACCAGGGGGATTCACAGGGAGAGCCAAGGGGAGACACAGGGAGAGCAAGGGGACAGGGGGAGTCACAGGGAGAGCCTGGGGACAGAGGGAGTCAAAGGGAGAGCTTTGGGACAAGGGGAGTAACAGAGAGAGCCTGGGGACAGGGGGAGTCACAGGGAGAGCCGGGGGACAGGGGGAGTCACAGGGAGAGCCAGGGGACAGGGGGAGTCACAGGGAGGGACGGGGGACAGGGGGAGTCACAGGGAGAGCCAGGGGACAGGGGGAGTCACAGGGAGAGCCAGGGGACCGGGGGAGTCACAGGGAGAGCCAGGGGACAGGGGGAGTCACAGGGGGAGTCACAGGGAGAGCCGGGGGAGTCACAGGGAGAGCCGGGGGAGTCACAGGGAGAGCCAGGGGACAGGGGGAGTCACAGGGAGAGCCAGGGGGATTCACAGAGAGAGCCAGGGGACAGGGGGAGTCACAGGGAGAGCCGGGGGAGGCACAGGGAGAGCCAGGGGACAGGGGGAGTCACAGGGAGAGCCAGGGGGATTCACAGAGAGAGCCAGTGGACAGGGGGAGTCACAGGGAAAGCCAGGGGACAGGGGGAGTCACAGGGAGAGCCAGGGGACAGGGGGCGTCACGGGGAGAGCCAGGGGACGGGGGAGTCACAGGGAGGGACAGGGTGAGTCACAGAGAGAGCCAGGGGACAGGGGGAGTCACAGAGAGAGACAGGAGACATGGGGGAGTCACAGGGAGAGCCAGGGGACAGGGGGGACACAGGGGGAGTCACAGGGAGAGCCAGGGTCAGGGGGAGTCACAGGGAGAGCCGGAGGAGTCACAGAGAAAGCCAGTGGACAGGGGGAGTCACAGGGAGAGTCAGGGGACAGGGGGCGTCACGGGGAGAGCCAGGGGACAGGGGGAGGGACAGGGTGAGTCACAGGGAGAGCCAGGGTCAGGGGGAGTCACAGGGAGAGCCGGGGGAGTCACAGAGAAAGCCAGTGGACAGGGGGAGTCACAGGGAGAGTCTGGGGACAGGGGGCGTCACGGGGAGAGCCAGGGGACAGGGGGAGGGATAGGGTGAGTCACAGGGAGAGCCAGGGGACAGGGGGAGTCACAGGGAGAGCCAGGGGACAGGGGGGGACACAGGGGGAGTCACAGGGAGAGCCAGGGGACAGGGGGAGTCACAGGGAGAGCCAGGGGAGTCACAGAGAAAGCCAGGGGACAGGGGAGTCACAGGGTGATCCAGGGGACAGTGGGAGTGACAGGGAGAGCCAGGGGACAGGGGGAGTAACAGAGAGAGCCAAGGGGAGTCACAGGGAGAGCCAGGGGACAGGGGGAGTCGCAGGGAGAGCCAGGGGATGGGGGGAGTCCGGGGACTGGGAATGTCGCAGGGAGAGCCAGAGGACAAGGGGAGTCACAAGGAGAGTCACAGGGAGAGCCAGGGGACAGGGAGAGTCACAGGGGGAGTCAGGGGACAGGGGGAGTCACAGGAGGAGTCAGGGGATAGGGGGAGTCACACAGAGAGCCAGCGGACGGGGGAGTCACAAGGTGAGTCACAGGGAGAGCCAGGGGACAGGGGGAGTCACAGGGAGAGTCACATGGAGAGCCAGGGGACAGGGAGAGTCACATGGAGAGCCAGGGGACAGGGGGAGTCACAGGGAGAGCCAGGGGACAGGGAGAGTCATAGAAAGAGCCAGGGACAGGGGGAGTCACAGGAGGAGTCAGGGGACAGGGGGAGTCACAGGGAGAGCCAGGGACAGGGGGAGTCACAAGGAGAGTCACATGGAGAGCCAGGGGACAGGGAGAGTCACAGAAAGAGCCAGGGACAGGGGGAGTCAGGGGACAGGGGGAGTCACAGGGAGAGCCGGGGGACAGGGGGAGTCACAGGGAGAGACGGGGGACAGGGGGTGTCACGGGGAGAGCCAGGGGACAGGGGGAGTCACAGGGAGAGCCGGCGGAGTCACAGGGAGAGCCAGGGGACAGGGGGAGTCACAGGGAGAGCCGGGGGAGTCACAGGGAGAGCCAGGGGGAGTCACAGGGAGAGCCAGGGGACAGGGGGAGTCACAGGGAGAGCCAGGGGACAGGGGGAGTCACAGGGAGAGCCGGGGGAATCACAGGAAGAGCCAGGGGGAGTCACAGGGAGAGCCAGGGGACAGGGGGAGTCACAGGGAGAGCCAGGGGGATTCACACAGAGAGCCAGTGGACAGGGGGAGTCACAGGGAAAGCCAGGGGACAGGGGGAGTGACAGGGAGAGTCAAGGAGTGTCACAGGGAGAGCCAGGGGACAGGGCGAGTGACAGGGAGAGCCAGGGACAGGGGGAGTCACAGGGAGAGCCAGGGGGAGTCACAGGGAGAGCCAAGGGAGAAACAGGGAGAGGCAGGGGACAGGGGCAGCCACACGGAGAGCCTGGGGACAGAGGGAGTCACAGGGAGAGCTTGGGGACAGGGGGAGTAACAGAGAGAGCCTGGGGACAGGGGGAGTCACAGGGAGAGCCAGGGGACAGGGGGCGTCACAGGGAGAGCCTGGGGACAGGGGGAGTCACAGGGAGAGCCAGGGGACAGGGGGAGTCACAGGGAGAGCCGGCAGAGTCACAGGGAGAGCCAGCGGACAGGGGGAGTCACAGGGAGAGCCGGGGGAGTCACAGGGAGAGCCAGGGGGAGTCACAGGGAGAGCCAGGGGACAGGGGGAGTCACAGGGAGAGCCAGGGGACAGGGGGAGTCACAGGGAGAGCCAGGAGACAGGGGGAGTCACAGGGAGAGCCAGGGGACAGGGGGAGTCACAGGGAGAGCGAGTGGACAGGGGGAGTCACAGGGAGAGCCAGGGGGAGTCACACGGAGAGCCAGGGGGAGTCACAGGGAGAGCCAGGGTACAGGGGGAGTCACAGGGAGAGCCGGGGGACAGGGGGAGTCACAGGAAGAGCCGGGGGACAGGGGGTGTCACCGGGAGAGTCAGGGGACAGGGGGAGTCACAGGGAGAGCCGGGGGAGTCACAGGGAGAGCCAGGGGACAGGGGGAGTCACAGGGAGAGCCGGGGGAGTCACAGGGAGAGCCAGGGGGAGTCACAGGGAGAGCCAGGGGACAGGGGGAGTCACAGGGAGAGCCAGGGGACTGGGGGAGTCACAGAGAGAGCCAGAGGGATTCACAGAGAGAGCCAGTGGACAGGGGGAGTCACAGGGAAAGCCAGGGGACAGGAGGAGTGACAGGGAGAGTCAAGGAGTGTCACAGGGAGAGCCAGGGGACAGGGGGAGTGACAGGGAGAGCCAGGGACAGGGGGAGTCACAGGGAGAGCCGGGGGAGTCACAGGGAGAGCCAAGGGAGACACAGGGAGAGGCAGGGGACAGGGGCAGCCACACGGAGAGCCTGGGGACAGAGGGAGTCACAGGGAGAGCTTGGGGACAGGGGGAGTAACAGAGAGAGCCTGGGGACAGGGGGAGTCACAGGGAGAGCCGGGGGACAGCGGGAGTTCACAGGGAGAGTCAAGGGACAAAGGGAGTCACAGGGAGAGTCAAGGGGTGTCACAGGGAGGGCCAGGGGACAGGGGGAGTCACAGGGAGAGCCAGGGGACAGGGGGAGTCACAGGGAGAGCCAGGGGACGGGGGAGTAACAGGGAGAGCCAAGGGGAGACACAGGGAGTGCCAGGGGACAGGGGGAGTAACAGGGAGAGCCAGGGGACAGGGGGAGTCACAGGGAGAGCCAGGGGACAGGGGGAGTCACAGGGAGAGCTGGGGGACGGGGAGTCACAGGGAGAGCCAAGGGGAGACACAGGGAGAGCCAGGGGACAGGAGGAGTCACAGGGATAGCCAGGGGACAGGCAGAGTTAAGGGGTGTCATAGGGAGAGCCAGGGGACAGGGGGAGTGACAGGGAGAGCCAGGGACAGGGGGAGTCACAGGGAGAGCCAGGGGACAGGGGGAGTCACAGGGAGAGCCAAGGGAAGACACAGGGAGCGGCAGGGGACAGGGGGAGTCACAGGGAGAGCCTGGGGACAGAGGGAGTCACAGGGAGAGCCGGGTGACAGGGGGAGTCACAGGGAGAGTCAAGAGACAGGGGGAGTCACAGGGAGAGTCAAGGGCTGTCACAGGGAGAGCCAGGGGACAGGGGGAGTCACAGGGAGAGCCAGGGGACAGTGGGAGTAACAGGGAGAGCCAAGGGGAGACACAGGGAGAGCCAGGGACAGGGGAGTCACAGGGAGAGCCAGGGACAAGGGGAGTCACAGGGAGAGCCAGGGGACAGGGGGAGTCACAGGGAGAGCCAGGGGACAGGGGGAGTCACAGGGAGAGCCAAGGGGAGACGCAGGGAGAGCCAGGGGACAGAGGGAGTCACAGGGAGAGCCAGGGGACAGGGAGAGTGACAGGGAGAGTCAAGGGGTGTCACAGGGAGAGCCAGGGGACAGGGGGAGTCACAGGGAGAGCCAGGGGGAGTCACAGAGAGAGCCAGGGGGAGTCACAGGGAGAGCCAGGGGACAGGGGGAGTCACAGGGAGAGCCAGGGGACAGGGGTGTCACAGGGAGAGCCAGGGGACAGGGGGAGTCACAGGGAGAGCCAGGGGATAGGGGGAGTCACAGGGAGAGCCAGGGGACAGGGGGAGTCACAGGGAGAGCCAGGGGGAGTCACAGAGACAGCCAGGGGACAGGGAGAGTCAGGGGATAGGGGGAGTCACAGAGAGAGACAGGTCACAGGGAGAGCCAGGGGACTGGGGGAGTCACAGGAAGAGCCAGGGGACAATGGGGGACACAGGGGGAGTTACAGGGAGAGCCAGGGTCAGGGGGAGTCACAGGGAGAGCCGGGGGAGTCACAGAGAAAGCCAGTGGACAGGGGGAGTCACAGGGAGAGCCAGGGGACAGGGGGCGTCACGGGGAGAGCCAGGGGACAGGGGGAGTCACAGGGAGGGACAGGGGACAGGGGGGGACACAGGGGGAGTCACAGGGAGAGCCAGGGGACAGGGGGGGACACAGGGGGAGTCACACAGAGAGCCAGGGGACAGGGGGAGTCACAGGGAGAGCCGGGGGAGTCACAGAGAAAGCCAGGGGACAGGGGGAGTAACAGGGAGTGCCAAGGGGAGACACAGGGAGAGCCAGGGGACAGGGGGAGTCACAGGGAGAGCCAGGGGACAGGGGGAGTCACAGGGAGAGTTAAGGGGTATCACAGGGAGAGCCAGGGGACAGGGCGAGTGACAGGGAGAGTCAAGGGGTGTCACAGGGAGAGCCAGGGGACAGAGGGAGTCAAAGGGAGAGCTTTGGGACAAGGGGAGTAACAGAGAGAGCCTGGGGACAGGGGGAGTCACAGGGAGAGCCGGGGGACAGGGGGAGTCACAGGGAGAGCCAGGGGACAGGGGGAGTCACAGGGAGGGACGGGGGACAGGGGGAGTCACAGGGAGAGCCAGGGGACAGGGGGAGTCACAGGGAGAGCCAGGGGACCGGGGGAGTCACAGGGAGAGCCAGGGGACAGGGGGAGTCACAGGGAGAGCCGGGGGACAGGGGGAGTCACAGGGAGAGCCGGGGGGATTCACAGAGAGAGCCAGTGGACAGGGGGAGTCACAGGGAAAGCCAGGGGACAGGGGGAGTCACAGGGAGAGCCGGGGGAGGCACAGGGAGAGCCGGGGGACAGGGGGAGTCACAGGGAGAACCAGGGGGATTCACAGGGAGAGCCAAGGGGAGACACAGGGAGAGCAAGGGGACAGGGGGAGTCACAGGGAGAGCCTGGGGACAGAGGGAGTCAAAGGGAGAGCTTTGGGACAAGGGGAGTAACAGAGAGAGCCTGGGGACAGGGGGAGTCACAGGGAGAGCCGGGGGACAGGGGGAGTCACAGGGAGAGCCAGGGGACAGGGGGAGTCACAGGGAGGGACGGGGGACAGGGGGAGTCACAGGGAGAGCCAGGGGACAGGGGGAGTCACAGGGAGAGCCAGGGGACCGGGGGAGTCACAGGGAGAGCCAGGGGACAGGGGGAGTCACAGGGGGAGTCACAGGGAGAGCCGGGGGAGTCACAGGGAGAGCCGGGGGAGTCACAGGGAGAGCCAGGGGACAGGGGGAGTCACAGGGAGAGCCAGGGGGATTCACAGAGAGAGCCAGGGGACAGGGGGAGTCACAGGGAGAGCCGGGGGAGGCACAGGGAGAGCCAGGGGACAGGGGGAGTCACAGGGAGAGCCAGGGGGATTCACAGAGAGAGCCAGTGGACAGGGGGAGTCACAGGGAAAGCCAGGGGACAGGGGGAGTCACAGGGAGAGCCAGGGGACAGGGGGCGTCACGGGGAGAGCCAGGGGACGGGGGAGTCACAGGGAGGGACAGGGTGAGTCACAGAGAGAGCCAGGGGACAGGGGGAGTCACAGAGAGAGACAGGAGACAGGGGGAGTCACAGGGAGAGCCAGGGGACAGGGGGGACACAGGGGGAGTCACAGGGAGAGCCAGGGTCAGGGGGAGTCACAGGGAGAGCCGGGGGAGTCACAGAGAAAGCCAGTGGACAGGGGGAGTCACAGGGAGAGTCAGGGGACAGGGGGCGTCACGGGGAGAGCCAGGGGACAGGGGGAGGGACAGGGTGAGTCACAGGGAGAGCCAGGGTCAGGGGGAGTCACAGGGAGAGCCGGGGGAGTCACAGAGAAAGCCAGTGGACAGGGGGAGTCACAGGGAGAGTCTGGGGACAGGGGGCGTCACGGGGAGAGCCAGGGGACAGGGGGAGGGATAGGGTGAGTCACAGGGAGAGCCAGGGGACAGGGGGAGTCACAGGGAGAGCCAGGGGACAGGGGGGGACACAGGGGGAGTCACAGGGAGAGCCAGGGGACAGGGGGAGTCACAGGGAGAGCCAGGGGAGTCACAGAGAAAGCCAGGGGACAGGGGGAGTCACAGGGTGATCCAGGGGACAGGGGGAGTGACAGGGAGAGCCAGGGGACAGGGGGAGTAACAGAGAGAGCCAAGGGGAGTCACAGGGAGAGCCAGGGGACAGGGGGAGTCGCAGGGAGAGCCAGGGGATGGGGGGAGTCCGGGGACTGGGAATGTCGCAGGGAGAGCCAGAGGACAAGGGGAGTCACAAGGAGAGTCACAGGGAGAGCCAGGGGACAGGGAGAGTCACAGGGGGAGTCAGGGGACAGGGGGAGTCACAGGAGGAGTCAGGGGATAGGGGGAGTCACACAGAGAGCCAGCGGACGGGGGAGTCACAAGGTGAGTCACAGGGAGAGCCAGGGGACAGGGGGAGTCACAGGGAGAGTCACATGGAGAGCCAGGGGACAGGGAGAGTCACATGGAGAGCCAGGGGACAGGGGGAGTCACAGGGAGAGCCAGGGGACAGGGAGAGTCATAGAAAGAGCCAGGGACAGGGGGAGTCACAGGAGGAGTCAGGGGACAGGGGGAGTCACAGGGAGAGCCAGGGACAGGGGGAGTCACAAGGAGAGTCACATGGAGAGCCAGGGGACAGGGAGAGTCACAGAAAGAGCCAGGGACAGGGGGAGTCACAGGGGGAGTCAGGGGACAGGGGGAGTCACAGGAGGAGTCAGGGGACAGGGGGAGTCACAGGGAGAGCCAGGGACAGGGGGAGTCACAAGGAGAGTCACAGGGAGAGCCGGGGGAGTCACAGAGAAAGCCAGGGGACAAGGGGATTAACAGCGAGTGCCAAGGGGAGTCACAGGGAGAGCCAGGGGACAGGGGGAGTCACAGGGAGAGCCAGGGGGATTCACAGAGAGAGCCAGTGGACAGGGGGAGTCACAGGGAAAGCCAGGGGACAGGGGGAGTCACAGGGAGAGCCAGGGGACAGGGGGCGTCACGGGGAGAGCCAGGGGACGGGGGAGTCACAGGGAGGGACAGGGGGAGTCACAGAGAGAGCCAGGGGACAGGGGGAGTCACAGAGAGAGACAGGAGACAGGGGGAGTCACAGGGAGAGCCAGGGGACATGGGGAGTCACAGGGAGAGCCAGGGGACAGGGGGGACACAGGGGGAGTCACAGGGAGAGCCAGGGTCAGGGGGAGTCACAGGGAGAGCCGGGGGAGTCACAGAGAAAGCCAGTGGACAGGGGGAGTCACAGGGAGAGTCAGGGGACAGGGGGCGTCACGGGGAGAGCCAGGGGACAGGGGGAGGGATAGGGTGAGTCACAGGGAGAGCCAGGGTCAGGGGGAGTCACAGGGAGAGCCGGGGGAGTCACAGAGAAAGCCAGTGGACAGGGGGAGTCACAGGGAGAGTCAGGGGACAGGGGGCGTCACGGGGAGAGCCAGGGGACAGGGGGAGGGATAGGGTGAGTCACAGGGAGAGCCAGGGGACAGGGGGAGTCACAGGGAGAGCCAGGGGACAGGAGGGGACACAGGGGGAGTCACAGGGAGAGCCAGGGGACAGGGGGAGTCACAGGGAGAGCCGGGGGAGTCAGGGAGAAAGCCAGGGGACAGGGGGAGTCACAGGGTGATCCAGGGGACAGGGGGAGTGACAGGGAGAGCCAGGGGACAGGGGGAGTCACAGAGAGAGCCAAGGGGGAGTCACAGGGAGAGCCAGGGGACAGGGGGAGTCGCAGGGAGAGCCAGGGGATGGGGGGAGTCCGGGGACTGGGAATGTCGCAGGGAGAGCCAGAGGACAAGGGGAGTCACAAGGAGAGTCACAGGGAGAGCCAGGGGACAGGGAGAGTCACAGGGGGAGTCAGGGGACAGGGGGAGTCACAGGAGGAGTCAGGGGATAGGGGGAGTCACACAGAGAGCCAGGGGACAGGGGGAGTCACAAGGTGAGTCACAGGGAGAGCCAGGGGACAGGGGGAGTCACAGGGAGAGTCACATGGAGAGCCAGGGGACAGGGAGAGTCACATGGAGAGCCAGGGGACAGGGGGAGTCACAGGGAGAGCCAGGGGACAGGGAGAGTCACAGAAAGAGCCAGGGACAGGGGGAGTCACAGGAGGAGTCAGGGGACAGGGGGAGTCACAGGGAGAGGCAGGGACAGGGGGAGTCACAAGGAGAGTCACATGGAGAGCCAGGGGACAGGGAGAGTCACAGAAAGAGCCAGGGACAGGGGGAGTCACAGGGGGAGTCAGGGGACAGGGGGAGTCACAGGAGGAGTCAGGGGACAGGGGGAGTCACAGGGAGAGCCAGGGACAGGGGGAGTCACAACGAGAGTCACAGGGAGAGCCGGGGGAGTCACAGAGAAAGCCAGGGGACAAGGGGAGTAACAGCGAGTGCCAAGGGGAGACACAGGGAGAGCCAGGGGACAGGGGGAGTCACAGGGAGAGTCAAGGGGTATCACAGGGAGAGCCAGGGGACAGGGCGAGTGACAGGGAGAGTCAAGGGGTGTCACAGGGAGAGCCAGGGGACAGGGGGAGTTACAGGGAGAGCCAGGGACAGGGGGAGTCACAGGGAGAGCCAGGGGGAGTCACAGGGAGAGCCAAGGGGAGACACAGGGAGAGCAAGGGGACAGGGGGAGTCACAGGGAGAGCCTGGGGACAGAGGGAGTCAAAGGGAGAGCTTTGGGACAACGGGAGTAACAGAGAGAGCCAAGGAACAGGGGGAGTCACAGGGAGGGACGGGGGACAGGGGGAGTCACAGGGAGAGCCAGGGGACATGGGGAGTCACAGGGAGAGCCAGGGGACAGGGGGAGTCACAGGGAGGGACAGGGTGAGTCACAGAGAGAGCCAGGGGACAGGGGGAGTCACAGGGAGAGCCAGGGGACATGGGGAGTCACAGGGAGAGCCAGGGGACAGGGGGGACGACAGGGGGAGTCACAGGGAGAGCCAGGGTCAGGGGGAGTCACAGGGAGAGCCGGGGGAGTCACAGAGAAAGCCAGTGGACAGGGGGAGTCACAGGGAGAGTCAGGGGACAGGAGGCGTCACGGGGAGAGCCATGGGACAGGGGGAGGGATAGGGTGAGTCACAGGGAGAGCCAGGGGACAGGGGGAGTCACAGGGAGAGCCAGGGGACAGGGGGAGTTACAGGGAGAGCCAGGGGACAGGGGGAGTCACAGGGAGAGCCAGGGGACAGGGGGAGTCACAGGGAGAGCCGGGGGAGTCACAGGGAGAGCCGGGGGAGTCACAGGGAGAGCCAGGGGACAGGGGGAGTCACAGGGAGAGCCAGGGGGATTCACAGAGAGAGCCAGTGGACAGGGGGAGTCACAGGGAAAGCCAGGGGACAGGGGGAGTCACAGGGAGAGCAAGGGGACAGGGGGCGTCACGGGGAGAGCCAGGGGACAGGGGGAGTCACAGAGAGAGACAGGAGACAGGGGGAGTCACAGGGAGAGCCAGGGGACATGGGGAGTCACAGGGAGAGCCAGGGGACAGGGGGGACACAGGGGGAGTCACAGGGAGAGCCAGGGTCAGGGGGAGTCACAGGGAGAGCCGGGGGAGTCACAGAGAAAGCCAGAGGACAGGGGGAGTCACAGGGAGAGTCAGGGGACAGGGGGCGTCACGGGGAGAGCCAGGGGACAGGGGGAGGGATAGGGTGAGTCACAGGGAGAGCCAGGGGACAGGGGGAGTCACAGGGAGAGCCAGGGGACAGGGGGGCACACAGGGGGAGTCACAGGGAGAGCCAGGGGACAGGGGGAGTCACAGGGAGAGCCGGGGGAGTCACAGAGAAAGCCAGGGGACAGGGGGAGTCACTGGGTGATCCAGGGGACAGGGGGAGTGAGAGGGAGAGCCAGGGGACAGGGGGAGTCACAGAGAGAGCCAAGGGGAGTCACAGGGAGAGCCAGGGGACAGGGGGAGTCGCAGGGAGAGCCAGGGGATGGGGGGAGTCACAGGGAGAGCCAGGGGGCAGGGAAAGTGACAGGGAGAGCCAGGGAACAGTGGGAGTCCGGGGACTGGGAATGTCGCAGGGAGAGCCAGAGGACAAGGGGAGTCACAAGGAGAGTCACAGGGAGAGCCAGGGGACAGGGAGAGTCACAGGAGGAGTCACATGGAGAGCCAGGGGACAGGGGGAGTCACAGGGGAGTCACAGGGAGAGCCAGGGGACAGGGGGAGTCGCAAGGAGAGTCACATGGAGAGCCAGGGGACAGAGGGAGTCGCAGGGGGAGTCACAGGGAGAGCCAGGGGACAGGGAGAGTCACAGAAAGAGCCAGGGACAGGGGGAGTCAGGGGACAGGGGGAGTCACAAGGAGAGTCACATGGAAAGCCAGGGGACAGGGGGAGTCACAGGAGGAGTCAGTGGATAGGGGGAGTCACACAGAGAGCCAGGGGACAGGGGGAGTCACAAGGTGAGTCACATGGAGAGCCAGGGGACAGGGGGAGTCACAGGGGGAGTCACAGGGAGAGCCAGGGGACAGGGGGAGTCACAAGGAGAGTCACATGGAGAGCCAGGGGACAGAGGGAGTCGCAGGGGGAGTCACAGGGAGAGCCAGGGGACAGGGAGAGTCACAGAAAGAGCCAGGGACAGGGGGAGTCAGGGGACAGGGGGAGTCACAAGGAGAGTCACATGGAGAGCCAGGGGACAGGGGGAGTCACAGGCGGAGTCAGGGGACAGGGGGAGTCACAGGGAGAGCCAGGGACAGGGGGAGTCACAAGGAGAGTCACATGGAGAGCCAGGGGACAGGGGGAGTCACAGGGAGAGCCGGGGGACAGGGGGAGTCACAGGGAAAGCCAGGGAACAGGGGGAGTCACAGGGAGAGCCAGGGGACAGGGGGCGTCACGGGGAGAGCCAGGGGACAGGGGGAGTCACAGGGAGAGCCGGGGGAGTCACAGGGAGAGCCGGGGGAGTCACAGGGAGAGCCAGGGGACAGGGGGAGTCACAGGGAGAGCCAGGGGGGTTCACAGAGAGAGCCAGTGGACAGGGGGAGTCACAGGGAAAGCCAGGGGACAGGGGGAGTCACAGGGAGAGACAGGGGACAGGGGGCGTCACGGGGAGAGCCAGGGGACAGGGGGAGTCACAGGGAGGGACAGGGTGAGTCACAGAGAGAGCCGGGGACAGGGGGAGTCACAGAGAGAGACAGGGGGAGTCACAGGGAGAGCCAGGGGACATGGGGAGTCACAGGGAGAGCCAGGGGACAGGGGGGGACACAGGGGGAGTCACAGGGAGAGCCAGGGGACAGGGGGAGTCACAGGGAGAGCCGGGGGAGTCACAGAGAAAGCCAGTGGACAGGGGGAGTCACAGGGAGAGTCAGGGGACAGGGGGCGTCACGGGGAGAGCCAGGGGACAGGGGGAGGGATAGGGTGAGTCACAGGGAGAGCCAGGGGACAGGGGGAGTCACAGGGAGAGCCAGAGGACAGGGGGGCACACAGGGGGAGTCACAGGGAGAGCCAGGGGACAGGGGGAGTCACAGGGAGAGTCACAGGGAGAGCCAGGGGGCAGGGGGAGTCGCAGGGGGAGTCACAGGGAGAGCCAGGGGACAGGGAGAGTCACAGAAAGAGCCAGGGACAGGGGGAGTCAGGGGACAGGGGGAGTCACAAGGAGAGTCACATGGAGAGCCAGGGGACAGGGGGAGTCACAGGCGGAGTCAGGGGACAGGGGGAGTCACAGGGAGAGCCAGGGACAGGGGGAGTCACAGAAAGAGCCAGGGACAGGGGGAGTCACAGGGGGAGTCAGGGGACAGGGGGAGTCACAGGAGGAGTCAGGGGACAGGGGGAGTCACAGGGAGAGCCAGGGACAGGGGGAGTCACAAGGAGAGTCACAGGGAGAGCCAGGGGACAGGGGGCGTCACAGGGAGAGCCTGGGGACAGGGGGAGTCACAGGGAGAGCGAGGGGACGGGGGGAGTCACAGGGAGAGCCAGGAGACAGGGGGAGTCACAGGGAGAGCCAGGAGACAGGGGGAGTCACAGGGAGAGCCAGGGGACAGGGGGAGTCACAGGGAGAGCCAGGGGGATTCACAGAGAGAGCCAGTGGACAGCGGGAGTCACAGGGAAAGCCAGGGGACAGGGGGAGTGACAGGGAGAGTCACAGGGAGAGCCAGGGGACAGGGGGCGTCACAGGGAGAGCCTGGGGACAGGGGGAGTCACAGGGAGAGCGAGGGGACGGGGGGAGTCACAGGGAGAGCCAGGAGACAGGGGGAGTCACAGGGAGAGCCAGGAGACAGGGGGAGTCACAGGGAGAGCCAGGGGACAGGGGGAGTCACAGGGAGAGCGAGTGGACAGGGGGAGTCACAGGGAGAACCAGGGGGAGTCACACGGAGAGCCAGGGGGAGTCATAGGGAGAGCCAGGGTACAGGGGGAGTCACAGGGATAGCCCGGGGACATGGGGAGTCACAGGGAGAGCCTGGCGACAGGGGGAGTCACAGGGAGAGCCGGGGGACAGGGGGAGTCACAGGGAGAGCCGGGGGCAGGGGGTGTCACCTGGAGAGCCAGGGGACAGGAGGAGTCACAGGGAGAGCCGGGGGAGTCACAGGGAGAGCCAGGGGGAATCACAGGGAGAGCCAGGGGACAAGGGGAGTCACAGGGAGAGCCAGGGGGATTCACAGAGAGAGCCAGTGGACAGCGGGAGTCACAGGGAAAGCCAGGGGACAGGGGGAGTGACAGGGAGAGTCAAGGAGTGTCACAGGGAGAGCCAGGGGACAGGGGGAGTCACAGGGAGAGCCTGGCGACAGGGGGAGTCACAGGGAGAGCCGGGGGACATGGGGAGTCACAGGGAGAGCCAGGGGACAGGGGGAGTCACAAGGAGAGTCACAGGGAGAGCCAGGAGACAGGGGGAGTCACAGGGAGAGCCAGGGGACAGGGGGAGTCACAGGGAGAGTGAGTGGACAGGGGGAGTCACAGGGAGAGCCAGGGGGAGTCACACGGAGAGACAGGGGGAGTCACAGGGAGAGCCAGGGTACAGGGGGAGTCACAGGGATAGCACGGGGACATGGGGAGTCACAGGGAGAGCCTGGCGACAGGGGGAGTCACAGGGAGAGCCGGGGGACATGGGGAGTCACAGGGAGAGCCGGGGGACAGGGGGAGTCACAGGGAGAGCCGGGGGCAGGGGGTGTCACCGGGAGAGCCAGGGGACAGGGGGAGTAACAGAGAGAGCCAGGGGACAGGGGGAGTCACAGGGAGAGCCAAGGGGAGACACAGGGAGAGCCAGGGGACAGGAGGAGTCACAGGGATAGCCAGGGGACAGGGAGAGTGACAGGGAGAGTTAAGGGGTGTCACAGGGAGAGCCAGGGGACAGGGGGAGTGACAGGGAGAGCCAGGGACAGGGGGTGTCACCGGGAGAGCCAGGGGACAGGGGGAGTCACAGGGAGAGCCGGGGGAGTCACAGGGAGAGCCAGGGGGAGTCACAGGGAGAGCCAGGGGACAGGGGGAGTCACAGGGACAGCCAGGGGGATTCACAGAGAGAGCCAGTGGACAGGGGGAGGGACAGGGGGAGTGACAGGGAGAGTCAAGGAGTGTCACAGGGAGAGCCAGGGGACAGGGGGAGGTACAGGGAGAGACAGGGACAGGGGGAGTCACAGGGAGAGCCAGGGGGAGTCACAGGGAGAGCCAAGGGAGACACAGGGAGAGGCAGGGGACAGGGGCAGTCACACGGAGAGCCTGGGGACAGAGGGAGTCACAGGGAGAGCCAGGGGACAGGGAGAGTGACAGTGAGAGTCAAGGGGTGTCACAGGGAGAGCCAAGGGACAGGGAGAGTCAAGGGGTGTCACAGGGAGAGCCAGGGGACAGGGGGAGTCACAGGGAGAGCCAGGGGGAGTCACAGGGAGAGGCAGGGGACAGGGGGAGTCACAGGGTGAGCCTGGGGACAGAGGGAGTCACAGGGAGAGCTTGGGGACAGGGGGAGTAACAGAGAGAGCCTGGGGACAGGGGGAGTCACAGGGAGAGCCGGGGGACAGGGGAGTCACAGAGAGACCCTGGGGACAGGGGAAGTCACAGGGAGAGCCGGGGGACAGGGGGAGTTCACAGGGAGAGTCAAGGGACAGGGGGAGTCACAGGGAGAGTCAAGGGGTGTCACAGGGAGGGCCAGGGGACAGGGGGAGTCACAGGGAGAGCCAGCGGACAGGGGGAGTAACAGGGAGAGCCAAGGGGAGACACAGGGAGAGCCAGGGGACAGGGGGAGTAACAGAGAGAGCCTGGGGACAGGGGGAGTCACAGGGAGAGCCGGGGGACAGGGGGAGTCACAGGGAGAGCTGGGGGACAGGGGGAGTCACAGAGAGAGCCAGGGGACAGGGGGAGTAACAGAGAGAGCCAGGGGACAGGGGGAGTCACAGGGAGAGCCAAGGGGAGACACAGGGAGAGCCAGGGGACAGGAGGAGTCACAGGGATAGCCAGGGGACAGGGAGAGTGACAGGGAGAGTTAAGGGGTGTCACAGGGAGAGCCAGGGGACAGGGGGAGTGACAGGGAGAGCCAGGGACAGGGGGAGTCACAGGGAGAGCCAGGGGGAGTCACAGGGAGAGCCAAGGGGAGACACAGGGAGCGGCAGGGGACAGGGGGAGTCACAGGGAGAGCCTGGGGACAGAGGGAGTCACAGGGAGAGCCTGGGTACAGGGGGAGTCACAGGGAGAGTTAAGGGACAGGGGGAGTCACAGGGAGAGTCAAGGGCTGTCACAGGGAGAGCCAGGGGACAGGGGGAGTCACAGGGAGAGCCAGGGGACAGGAGGAGTCACAGTGAGAGCCAAGGGACAGGGGCAGTCACAGGGAGAGCCAGGGACAGGGGAGTCACAGGGAGAGCCAGGGACAGGGGGAGTAACAGGGAGAGCCAAGGGGAGACGCAGGGAGAGCCAGGGGACAGAGGGAGTCACAGGGAGAGCCAGAGGACAGGGAGAGTGACAGTGAGAGTCAAGGGGTGTCACAGGGAGAGCCAAGGGACAGGGAGAGTCAAGGGGTGTCACAGGGAGAGCCAGGGGACAGGGGGAGTCACAGGGAGAGCCAGGGGGAGTCACAGGGAGAGGCAGGGGACAGGGGGAGTCACAGGGTGAGCCTGGGGACAGAGGGAGTCACAGGGAGAGCTTGGGGACAGGGGGAGTAACAGAGAGAGCCTGGGGACAGGGGGAGTCACAGGGAGAGCCGGGGGACAGGGGGAGTCACAGAGAGACCCTGGGGACAGGGGAAGTCACAGGGAGAGCCGGGGGACAGGGGGAGTTCACAGGGAGAGTCAAGGGACAGGGGGAGTCACAGGGAGAGTCAAGGGGTGTCACAGGGAGGGCCAGGGGACAGGGGGAGTCACAGGGAGAGCCAGGGGACAGGGGGAGTCACAGGGAGAGCCAGGGGACAGGGGGAGTAACAGGGAGAGCCAAGGGGAGACACAGGGAGAGCCAGGGGACAGGGGGAGTAACAGAGAGAGCCTGGGGACAGGGGGAGTCACAGGGAGAGCCGGGGGACAGGGGGAGTCACAGGGAGAGCTGGGGGACAGGGGGAGTCACAGGGAGAGCCAGGGGACAGGGGGAGTAACAGTGAGAGCCAGGGGACAGGGGGAGTCACAGGGAGAGCCAAGGGGAGACACAGGGAGAGCCAGGGGACAGGAGGAGTCACAGGGATAGCCAGGGGACAGGGAGAGTGACAGGGAGAGTTAAGGGGTGTCACAGGGAGAGCCAGAGGACAGGGGGAGTGACAGGGAGAGCCAGGGACAGGGGGAGTCACAGGGAGAGCCAGGGGGAGTCACAGGGAGAGCCAAGGGGAGACACAGGGAGCGGCAGGGGACAGGGGGAGTCACAGGGAGAGCCTGGGGACAGAGGGAGTCACAGGGAGAGCCTGGGGACAAGGGGAGTCACAGGGAGAGTTAAGGGACAGGGGGAGTCACAGGGAGAGTCAAGGGCTGTCACAGGGAGGGACAGGGGGAGTCACAGGGAGAGCCAGGGGACAGGAGGAGTCACAGTGAGAGCCAAGGGACAGGGGCAGTCACAGGGAGAGCCAGGGACAGGGGAGTCACAGGGAGAGCCAGGGACAGGGGGAGTAACAGGGAGAGCCAAGGGGAGACGCAGGGAGAGCCAGGGGACAGAGGGAGTCACAGGGAGAGCCAGGGGACAGGGAGAGTGACAGTGAGAGTCAAGGGGTGTCACAGGGAGAGCCAAGGGACAGGGAGAGTCAAGGGGTGTCACAGGGAGAGCCAGGGGACAGGGGGAGTCACAGGGAGAGCCAGGGGGAGTCACAGGGAGAGGCAGGGGACAGGGGGAGTCACAGGGTGAGCCTGGGGACAGAGGGAGTCACAGGGAGAGCCGGGGGACAGGGGGAGTCACAGCGAGAGCTGGGGGACAGGGAGAGCCAGGGGACAGGGGGAGTAACAGAGAGAGCCGGGGGACAGGGGGAGTCACTGGGAGAGCCAGGGGGAGTCACAGAGAGAGCCAGTGGACAGGGGGAGTCACAGGGAGAGCCAGGGGACAGGGATAGTCATAGGGAGAGCCAGGGGACAGGGGGAGTCACAGGGTTGGACGGGGGAGTCACAGAGAGAGCCAAGGGAGACACAGGGAGAGGCAGGGGACAGGGGCAGTCACACGGAGAGCCTGGGGACAGAGGGAGTCACTGGGAGAGCTTGGGGACAGGGGGAGTAACAGAGAGACCCTGGGGACAGGGGAAGTCACAGGGAGAGCCGGGGGACAGGGGGAGTTCACAGGGAGAGTCAAGGGACAGGGGGAGTCACAGGGAGAGTCAAGGGGTGTCACAGGGAGGGCCAGGGGACAGGGGGAGTCACAGGGAGAGTCAAGGGACAGGGGGAGTCACAGGGACAGCCAGGGGACAGGGGGAGTCACAAGGAGAGTCACAGGGAGAGCCAGGGGACAGGGGGAGTCACAGGGAGAGCCAGGGGACAGGGGGAGTCACAGGGAGAGCCGGGGGACAGGGGGAGTCACAGGGAGAGCTGGGGGACAGGGGGAGTCACAGGGAGAGCCAGGGGACAGGGGGAGTAACAGAGAGAGCCAGGGGACAGGGGGAGTCACAGGGAGAGCCAAGGGGAGACACAGGGAGAGCCAGGGGACAGGAGGAGTCACAGGGATAGCCAGGGGACAGGGAGAGTGACAGGGAGAGTTAAGGGGTGTCACAGGGAGAGCCAGGGGACAGGGGGAGTGACAGGGAGAGCCAGGGACAGGGGGAGTCACAGGGAGAGCCAGGGGGAGTCACAGGGAGAGCCAAGGGGAGACACAGGGAGCGGCAGGGGACAGGGGGAGTCACAGGGAGAGCCTGGGGACAGAGGGAGTCACAGGGAGAGCCGGGGGACAGGGGGAGTCACAGGGAGAGTTAAGGGACAGGGGGAGTCACAGGGAGAGTCAAGGGCTGTCACAGGGAGAGCCAGGGGACAGGGGGAGTCACAGGGAGAGCCAGGGGACAGGAGGAGTCACAGTGAGAGCCAAGGGACAGGGGCAGTCACAGGGAGAGCCAGGGACAGGGGAGTCACAGGGAGAGCCAGGGACAGGGGGAGTAACAGGGAGAGCCAAGGGGAGACGCAGGGAGAGCCAGGGGACAGAGGGAGTCACAGGGAGAGCCAGGGGAGAGGGAGAGTGACAGTGAGAGTCAAGGGGTGTCACAGGGAGAGCCAAGGGACAGGGAGAGTCAAGGGGTGTCACAGGGAGAGCCAGGGGACAGGGGGAGTCACAGGGAGAGCCAGGGGAGTCACAGGGAGAGGCAGGGGACAGGGGGAGTCACAGGGTGAGCCTGGGGACAGAGGGAGTCACAGGGAGAGCTTGGGGACAGGGGGAGTAACAGAGAGAGCCTGGGGACAGGGGGAGTCACAGGGAGAGCCTGGCGACATGGGGAGTCACAGGGAGAGCCGGGGAACAGGGGGTGTCACCGGGAGAGCCAGGGGACAGGGGGAGGAACAGAGAGAGCCAGGGGACAGAGGTAGTCACAGGGAGAGCCAGGGGGAGTCCCCTGGAGAGCCAGGGGACAGGGAGAGTCACAGGGAGAGCCAGGGGACAGGTGGAGTCACAGGGAGAGCCAGGGGACAGGGAGGGACAGGGGGAGTCACAGGGAGAGCCAGGGGACAGGGGGAGTCACAGGGAGAGCCAGGGGACAGGGGGAGTCACAGGGAGAGCCAGGGGACAGGGGGGGTCGCAGGGAGAGCCAGGTGATGGGGGGAGTCACAGGGAGAGCCAGGGGGCAGGGAAAGTGACAGGGAGAGCCAGGGGACTGGAGGAGTCACAAGGAGAGTCACAGGGAGAGCCAGGGGTCAGGGAGAGTCACAGGGGGAGTCAGGGGACTGGGGGAGTCACAGGAGGAGTCAGGGGACATGGGGAGTCACACAGAGAGCCAGTGTACAGGGGGAGTCACAGGGAGAGCCAGGGGTCAGGGGGTGTCACAGGGACAGCCAGGGGACAGGGGGAGTCACAGGGAGAGCCCGGGGACATGGGGAGTCACAGGGAGAGCCTGGCGACATGGGGAGTCACAGGGAGAGCCTGGCGACATGGGGAGTCACAGGGAGAGCCGGGGAACAGGGGGAGGAACAGAGAGAGCCAGGGGACAGAGGTAGTCACAGGGAGAGCCAGGGGGAGTCCCCTGGAGAGCCAGGGGACAGGGGGAGTCACAGGGAGAGCCAGGGGACAGGTGGAGTCACAGGGAGAGCCAGGGGACAGGGGGAGTCACAGGGAGAGCCAGCAGACAGGGGGAGTCACAGGGAGAGCCAGGGGACAGGGGGAGTCACAGGGAGTCCCCCTGTCCCCTGGCTCTCCCTGCGACTCCCCCTGTCCCCTGGCTCTCCCTGTGACTCCCCCTGTCCCCTGGCTCTCCCTGTGACAGCCCTTGACTCTCCCAGGGAGAGTCACAGGGAGAGCCAAGGGGAGTCACAGGGAGAGCCAGGGGACAGGGGGAGTCGCAGGGAGAGCCAGGTGATGGGGGGAGTCACAGGGAGAGCCAGGGGGCAGGGAAAGTGACAGGGAGAGCCAGGGGACTGGAGGAGTCACAAGGAGAGTCACAGGGAGAGCCAGGGGTCAGGGAGAGTCACAGGGGGAGTCAGGGGACTGGGGGAGTCACAGGAGGAGTCAGGGGACATGGGGAGTCACACAGAGAGCCAGTGTACAGGGGGAGTCACAGGGAGAGCTAGGGGTCAGGGGGTGTCACAGGGAGAGCCAGGGGACAGGGGGAGTCACAGGGAGAGCCCGGGGACATGGGGAGTCACAGGGAGAGCCTGGCGACATGGGGAGTCACAGGGAGAGCCTGGCGACATGGGGAGTCACAGGGAGAGCCGGGGAACAGGGGGTGTCACCGGGAGAGCCAGGGGACAGGGGGAGGAACAGAGAGAGCCAGGGGACAGAGGTAGTCACAGGGAGAGCCAGGGGGAGTCCCCTGGAGAGCCAGGGGACAGGGGGAGTGACAGGGAGAGCCAGGGACAGGGGGAGTCACAGGGAGAGCCAGAGGGAGTCACAGGGAGAGCCAAGGGGAGACACAGGGAGCGGCAGGGGACAGGGGGAGTCACAGGGAGAGCCTGGGGACAGAGGGAGTCACAGGGAGAGCCGGGGGACAGGGGGAGTCACAGGGAGAGTTAAGGGACAGGGGGAGTCACAGGGAGAGTCAAGGGCTGTCACAGGGAGAGCCAGGGGACAGGGGGAGTCACAGGGAGAGCCAGGGGACAGGAGGAGTCACAGTGAGAGCCAAGGGACAGGGGCAGTCACAGGGAGAGCCAGGGACAGGGGAGTCACAGGGAGAGCCAGGGACAGGGGGAGTAACAGGGAGAGCCAAGGGGAGACGCAGGGAGAGCCAGGGGACAGAGGGAGTCACAGGGAGAGCCAGGGGAGAGGGAGAGTGACAGTGAGAGTCAAGGGGTGTCACAGGGAGAGCCAAGGGACAGGGAGAGTCAAGGGGTGTCACAGGGAGAGCCAGGGGACAGGGGGAGTCACAGGGAGAGCCAGGGGAGTCACAGGGAGAGGCAGGGGACAGGGGGAGTCACAGGGTGAGCCTGGGGACAGAGGGAGTCACAGGGAGAGCTTGGGGACAGGGGGAGTAACAGGGAGAGCCTGGGGACAGGGGGAGTCACAGGGAGAGCCTGGCGACATGGGGAGTCACAGGGAGAGCCGGGGGTCAGGGGGTGTCACAGGGAGAGCCAGGGGACAGGGGGAGTCACAGGGAGAGCCTGGGGACAGAGGGAGTCACAGGGAGAGCCGGGGGACAGGGGGAGTCACAGGGAGAGTTAAGGGACAGGGGGAGTCACAGGGAGAGTCAAGGGCTGTCACAGGGAGAGCCAGGGGACAGGGGGAGTCACAGGGAGAGCCAGGGGACAGGAGGAGTCACAGTGAGAGCCAAGGGACAGGGGCAGTCACAGGGAGAGCCAGGGACAGGGGAGTCACAGGGAGAGCCAGGGACAGGGGGAGTAACAGGGAGAGCCAAGGGGAGACGCAGGGAGAGCCAGGGGACAGAGGGAGTCACAGGGAGAGCCAGGGGAGAGGGAGAGTGACAGTGAGAGTCAAGGGGTGTCACAGGGAGAGCCAAGGGACAGGGAGAGTCAAGGGGTGTCACAGGGAGAGCCAGGGGACAGGGGGAGTCACAGGGAGAGCCAGGGGAGTCACAGGGAGAGGCAGGGGACAGGGGGAGTCACAGGGTGAGCCTGGGGACAGAGGGAGTCACAGGGAGAGCTTGGGGACAGGGGGAGTAACAGGGAGAGCCTGGGGACAGGGGGAGTCACAGGGAGAGCCTGGCGACATGGGGAGTCACAGGGAGAGCCGGGGGTCAGGGGGTGTCACAGGGAGAGCCAGGGGACAGGGGGAGTCACAGGGAGAGCCCGGGGACATGGGGAGTCACAGGGAGAGCCTGGCGACATGGGGAGTCACAGGGAGAGCCAGGGGACAGGGGGAGTCACAGGGAGAGCCAGGGGACAGGGGGAGTCACAGGGAGAGCCAGGGGACAGGGGGGGTCGCAGGGAGAGCCAGGTGATGGGGGGAGTCACAGGGAGAGCCAGGGGGCAGGGAAAGTGACAGGGAGAGCCAGGGGACTGGAGGAGTCACAAGGAGAGTCACAGGGAGAGCCAGGGGTCAGGGAGAGTCACAGGGGGAGTCAGGGGACTGGGGGAGTCACAGGAGGAGTCAGGGGACATGGGGAGTCACACAGAGAGCCAGTGTACAGGGGGAGTCACAGGGAGAGCCAGGGGTCAGGGGGTGTCACAGGGAGAGCCAGGGGACAGGGGGAGTCACAGGGAGAGCCCGGGGACATGGGGAGTCACAGGGAGAGCCTGGCGACATGGGGAGTCACAGGGAGAGCCTGGCGACATGGGGAGTCACAGGGAGAGCCGGGGAACAGGGGGAGGAACAGAGAGAGCCAGGGGACAGAGGTAGTCACAGGGAGAGCCAGGGGGAGTCCCCTGGAGAGCCAGGGGACAGGGGGAGTCACAGGGAGAGCCAGGGGACAGGTGGAGTCACAGGGAGAGCCAGGGGACAGGGGGAGTCACAGGGAGAGCCAGCAGACAGGGGGAGTCACAGGGAGAGCCAGGGGACAGGGGGAGTCACAGGGAGTCCCCCTGTCCCCTGGCTCTCCCTGCGACTCCCCCTGTCCCCTGGCTCTCCCTGTGACTCCCCCTGTCCCCTGGCTCTCCCTGTGACAGCCCTTGACTCTCCCAGGGAGAGTCACAGGGAGAGCCAAGGGGAGTCACAGGGAGAGCCAGGGGACAGGGGGAGTCGCAGGGAGAGCCAGGTGATGGGGGGAGTCACAGGGAGAGCCAGGGGGCAGGGAAAGTGACAGGGAGAGCCAGGGGACTGGAGGAGTCACAAGGAGAGTCACAGGGAGAGCCAGGGGTCAGGGTGAGTCACAGGGGGAGTCAGGGGACTGGGGGAGTCACAGGAGGAGTCAGGGGACATGGGGAGTCACACAGAGAGCCAGTGTACAGGGGGAGTCACAGGGAGAGCCAGGGGTCAGGGGGTGTCACAGGGAGAGCCAGGGGACAGGGGGAGTCACAGGGAGAGCCCGGGGACATGGGGAGTCACAGGGAGAGCCTGGCGACATGGGGAGTCACAGGGAGAGCCTGGCGACATGGGGAGTCACAGGGAGAGCCGGGGAACAGGGGGTGTCACCGGGAGAGCCAGGGGACAGGGGGAGGAACAGAGAGAGCCAGGGGACAGAGGTAGTCACAGGGAGAGCCAGGGGGAGTCCCCTGGAGAGCCAGGGGACAGGGGGAGTCACAGGGAGAGCCAGGGGAGAGGTGGAGTCACAGGGAGAGCCAGGGGACAGGGAGGGACAGGGGGAGTCACAGGGAGAGCCAGGGGACAGGGGGAGTCACAGGGAGAGCCAGGGGACAGGGGGAGTCACAGGGAGAGCCAGCAGACAGGGGGAGTCACAGGGAGAGCCAGGGGACAGGGGGAGTCACAGGGAGTCCCCCTGTCCCCTGGCTCTCCCTGCGACTCCCCCTGTCCCCTGGCTCTCCCTGTGACTCCCCCTGTCCCCTGGCTCTCCCTGTGACAGCCCTTGACTCTCCCAGGGAGAGTCACAGGGAGAGCCAAGGGGAGTCACAGGGAGAGCCAGGGGACAGGGGGAGTCGCAGGGAGAGCCAGGTGATGGGGGGAGTCACAGGGAGAGCCAGGGGGCAGGGAAAGTGACAGGGAGAGCCAGGCGACTGGAGGAGTCACAAGGAGAGTCACAGGGAGAGCCAGGGGTCAGGGAGAGTCACAGGGGGAGTCAGGGGACTGGGGGAGTCACAGGAGGAGTCAGGGGACATGGGGAGTCACACAGAGAGCCAGTGTACAGGGGGAGTCACAGGGAGAGCCAGGGGTCAGGGGGTGTCACAGGGAGAGCCAGGGGACAGGGGGAGTCACAGGGAGAGCCCGGGGACATGGGGAGTCACAGGGAGAGCCTGGCGACATGGGGAGTCACAGGGAGAGCCTGGCGACATGGGGAGTCACAGGGAGAGCCGGGGAACAGGGGGTGTCACCGGGAGAGCCAGGGGACAGGGGGAGGAACAGAGAGAGCCAGGGGACAGAGGTAGTCACAGGGAGAGCCAGGGGGAGTCCCCTGGAGAGCCAGGGGACAGGGGGAGTCACAGGGAGAGCCAGGGGAGAGGTGGAGTCACAGGGAGAGCCAGGGGACAGGGAGGGACAGGGGGAGTCACAGGGAGAGCCAGGGGACAGGGGGAGTCACAGGGAGAGCCAGGGGACAGGGGGAGTCACAGGGAGAGCCAGCAGACAGGGGGAGTCACAGGGAGAGCCAGGGGACAGGGGGAGTCACAGGGAGTCCCCCTGTCCCCTGGCTCTCCCTGCGACTCCCCCTGTCCCCTGGCTCTCCCTGTGACTCCCCCTGTCCCCTGGCTCTCCCTGTGACAGCCCTTGACTCTCCCAGGGAGAGTCACAGGGAGAGCCAAGGGGAGTCACAGGGAGAGCCAGGGGACAGGGGGAGTCGCAGGGAGAGCCAGGTGATGGGGGGAGTCACAGGGAGAGCCAGGGGGCAGGGAAAGTGACAGGGAGAGCCAGGCGACTGGAGGAGTCACAAGGAGAGTCACAGGGAGAGCCAGGGGTCAGGGAGAGTCACAGGGGGAGTCAGGGGACTGGGGGAGTCACAGGAGGAGTCAGGGGACATGGGGAGTCACACAGAGAGCCAGTGTACAGGGGGAGTCACAGGGAGAGCCAGGGGTCAGGGGGTGTCACAGGGAGAGCCAGGGGACAGGGGGAGTCACAGGAAGAGCCCGGGGACATGGGGAGTCACAGGGAGAGCCTGGCGACATGGGGAGTCACAGGGAGAGCCTGGCGACATGGGGAGTCACAGGGAGAGCCGGGGAACAGGGGGTGTCACCGGGAGAGCCAGGGGACAGGGGGAGGAACAGAGAGAGCCAGGGGACAGAGGTAGTCACAGGGAGAGCCAGGGGGAGTCCCCTGGAGAGCCAGGGGACAGGGGGAGTGACAGGGAGAGCCAGGGGACAGGTGGAGTCACAGGGAGAGCCAGGGGACAGGGAGGGACAGGGGGAGTCACAGGGAGAGCCAGGGGACAGGGGGAGTCACAGGGAGAGCCAGGGGACAGGGGGAGTCACAGGGAGAGCCAGCAGACAGGGGGAGTCACAGGGAGAGCCAGGGGACAGGGGGAGTCACAGGGAGAGCCAGGGGACAGGGAGAGTCACAGGGAGAGCCAGGGGACAGGGGGAGTCACAGGGAGAGCCAGGGGCAGTCACAGAGAGAGCCAGGGGGAGTCACAAGGAGAGCCATGGGACGGGGGGAGTCACAGGGTGAGCCAGGGGACAGGGAGAGTCACAGGGAGAGCCAGGGGACAGGGGGAGTCACAGGGAGAGCCAGGGGACAGGGGTCTCACAGGGAGAGCCAGGGGACAGGGAGAGCCAGGGGACAGGGGGAGTCACAGGGAGAGCCAGGGGACAGGGGGAGTCACAGAGTGAGACAGAGGACAGGGGGAGTAACAGGGAGGGCCAGGGGACAGGGGCAGTAACAGAGAGAGACAGAGGACAGGGGGAGTCACAGGGAGAGCCAGTGGACAGGGGGAATCACAGGGAGAGCCAGGGGACAGGGGGACTAACAGGGAGAGCCAGGGACGGGGAGAGCCAGGGGGACTCACAGGGAGAGCAAGGGGACAGGGGGAGTCACAGGGAGAGCCAGGGTACAGGGAGAGTCACAGGGAGAGCCAAGGGGAGTCACAGGGAGAGCCAGGGGACAGGGGGTGTCACAGGGAGAGCCAGGGGACATGGGGAGTCACAGGGAGAGCCTGGCGACATGGGGAGTCACAGGGAGAGCCTGGCGACATGGGGAGTCACAGGGAGAGCCGGGGGACAGGGGGTGTCACCGGGAGAGCCAGGGGACAGGGGGAGGAACAGAGAGAGCCAGGGGACAGAGGTAGTCACAGGGAGAGCCAGGGGGAGTCACCGGGAGAGCCAGGGGACAGGGGGAGTCACAGGGAGAGCCAAGGGACAGGGGGAGTCACAGGGAGAGCCAGGGGACAGGTGGAGTCACATGGAGAGCCAGGGGACAGGGAGGGACAGGGGGAGTCACATGGAGAGCCAGGGTACGTGGGGGAGTCACAGGGAGAGCCGGGGGACAGGGGGAGTCACAGGGAGAACCAGGGGACAGGGGGAGTCACAGGGAGAGCCAGGGGACAGGGAGGGACAGGGGGAGTCACAGGGAGAGTCACAGGGAGAGCCAGGGGACAGGTGGAGTCACAGGGAGAACCAGGGGACAGGGGGAGTCACAGGGAGAGCCAGCGGACAGGGGGAGTCACAAGGAGAGTCACAGGGAGAGCCAGGGGACAGGGGGAGTCACAGGGAGAGCCAGGGGACAGGGGGAGTCACAGAGAGAGCCAGGGGGAGTCACAAGGAGAGCCATGGGACAGGGGGAGTCACAGGGTGAGCCAGGGGACAGGAGGAGGGACAGGGGGAGTCAGGGGACAGGGGGAGACACAGGGAGAGCCAGGGGACAGGGAGAGTCACAGGGAGAGCCAGGGGACAGGGGGAGTCACAGGGAGAGCCAGGGGAAAGGGGTCTCACAGCGAGAGCCAGGGGACAGGGGGAGTCACAGGGAGAGCCAGGGGACAGGGAGAGCCAGGGGACAGGGGGAGTCACAGAGTGAGACAGGGGACAGGGGGAGTAACAGGGAGGGTCAGGGGACAGGGGCAGTAACAGAGAGAGACAGGGGACAGGGGGAGTCACAGGGAGAGCCAGGGGACAGTGGGAGTCACAGGGAGAGCCAGGGGACCGGGGGACTAACAGGGAGAGCCAGGGACGGGGAGAGCCAGGGGGAGTCACAGGGTGAGCCAGGGGACAGGGGGAGTGACAGGGAGAGCCAGGGTACAGGGAGAGTCACAGGGAGAGCCAAGGGGAGTCACAGGGAGAGCCAGGGGACAGGGGGAGTCGCAGGGAGAGCCAGGTGATGGGGGGAGTCACAGGGAGAGCCAGGGGGCAGGGAAAGTGACAGGGAGAGCCAGGGGACTGGAGGAGTCACAAGGAGAGTCACAGGGAGAGCCAGGGGACAGGGAGAGTCACAGGGGGAGTCAGGGGACTGGGGGAGTCACAGGAGGAGTCAGGGGACATGGGGAGTCACGCAGAGAGCCAGGGGACAGGGGGAGTCACAGGGAGAGCCAGGGGACAGGGGGAGTCACAGGGAGAGCAGGGGGAGTCACAGGGAGAGCCAGGGGACAGGGGGAGTCGCAGGGAGAGCCAGGGGACAGGGGGAGTCACAGGGAGAGCCAGGGGGAGTCACAGGGAGAGCCAGGGGACAGGGGGAGTCACAGGGAGAGCCAGGGGGAGTCACAGAGAGAGCCAGAGGACAGGGGGTGTCACAAGGAGAGTCACAGGGAGTGCCAGGGGACAGGGGGAGTCACAGGGAGAGCCAGGAGACAGGGGGAGTCACAGGGAGAGACAGGGGACAGGGGGAGTCACTGGGAGAGTCAAGGGACAGGCGGAGTCACAGGGACAGCCAGGGGACAGGGGGAGTCACAGGGAGAGTCAAGGGACAGGGGGAGTCACAGGGACAGCCAGGGGACAGGGGGAGTCACAAGGAGAGTCACAGGGAGAGCCAGGGGACAGGGGGAGTCACAGGGAGAGCCAGGGGACAGGGGGAGTCACAGGGAGAGCCAGGGGACAGTGGGAGTCACAGAGAGAGAGACAGGGGACAGGGGGAGTCACAGAGAGAGCCAGGGACAGGGGGAGTCACAGGGAGAGCCAGGGGACGGGGGAATTCACAGGGAGAGCCAGGGGGAGTCACAGGGAGAGCCAGGGGACAGGGGGAGTCACAGGGAGAGCCAGGGGGAGTCACAGAGAGAGCCAGGGGACAGGGGGTGTCACAAGGAGAGCCAGGGGGAGTCACAGGGAGAGCCAGGGGACAGGGGGAGTCACAGGGAGAGCCAGGGGACAGGGAGAACCAGGGGACAGGGGGAGTCACAGGGAGAGCCAGGGGGAGTCACAGGGAGAGCCAGGGGACAGGGGGAGTCACAGGGAGAGCCAGGGGGAGTCACAGGGAGAGCCAGGGGACAGGGAGAGCCAGGGGACAGGGGGAGTCACAGGGAGAGCCAGGGGACAGGGAGAGCCAGGGGACAGGGAGAGTCACAGAGAGAGACAGGGGACAGGGGGAGTCACAGGGAGAGCCAGGGGACAGGGGGAGTCACAGGGAGAGCCAGGGTACAGGGGGAGTAACAGAGAGAGACAGGGGACAGGGTGAATCACATGGGGAGTCACAGGGAGAGCCAGGGGACAGGGGGAGTCACAGGGAGAGTCAGGGGACTGGGGTTGTCGCAGGGAGAGCCAGAGGACAGGCGGAGTCACAGGGAGAGCCAGGGGACAGGGGGAGTCACTGGGAGAGTCAAGGGACAGGGGGAGTCACAGGGAGAGCCAGGGGACAGGGGGAGTCACAGGGAGAGCCAGGGACAGGGGGAATCACAGGGTGAGCCAGCGGACAGGGGGAGTCACAAGGAGAGTCACAGGGAGAGCCAGGGGACAGGGGGAGTCACAGGGAGAGCCGGGGGACAGGGAGAGTCACAAGTGGAGTCACAGGGAGAGCCAGGGGACAGGGGGAGTCACAGAGTGAGCCAGGGAACAGGGGGAGTCACAGAGAGAGCCAGGGACAGGGGGAGTCACAGCAGAGACAGGGGACAGGGGGAGTCACAGGGAAAGTCAAGGGACAGGCGGAGTCACAGGGAGAGCCAGGGGACAGGGGGAGTCACAGGGAGAGTCAAGGGACAGGAGAAGTCACAGGGAGAGTCACAGGGAGAGCCAAGGGACAGGGGGAGTAACAGGGAGAGCCAAGGGGACAGGGGGAGTCACAGGGAGAGCCAGGGACAGGGTTGTCACAGGGAGAGCCAGGGGACTGGGGGAGTGACAGGGAGAGTAAAGGGGTGTCACAGGGAGAGCCACCGGACAGGGGGAGTGACAGGGAGAGTGAAGGGGTGTCACAGGGAGAGCCAGGGGACAGGGGGAGTGACAGGGAGAGCCAAGGGGAGACACAGGGAGAGCCAGGGGACAGGGGGAGTCACAGGGAGAGCCTGGGGACAGGGGGAGTCACAGGTAGAGCTTGGGGACAGGGGGAGTAACAGAGAGAGCCTGGGGACAGGGGGAGTCACAGGGAGAGCCGGGGGACAGGGGGAGTCACAGGGAGAGCCTGGGGACAGGGGGAATCACAGGGAGAGCCGGGGGACAGGGGGAATCACAGGGAGAGCCAGGGGACAGGGGGAGTCACAGAGAGCGCCAGGGGACAGGGGGAGTCACAGGGTGGGACAGGGGGAGTCACAGGGAGAGCCGGGGGACAGGGGGAGTCACAGAGAGAGCCAGGGGACAGGGGGAGTCGCAGGGAGAGCCAGGGGACAGGAGGAGTCACAGGGAGAGCCAGGGGGAGTCACAGGGAGAGCCAGGGGACAGGGGGAGTCACAGGGAGAGCCAGGGGGAGTCACAGAGAGAGCCAGGGGACAGGGGGAGTCACAGGGAGAGCCAGGGGACAGGGGGAGTCACAGGGAGAGCCAGGGGACAGGGGGAGTCACAGAGAGAGCGAGGGGACAGGGGGAGTCACAGGGAGAGCCGGGGACAGGGGGAGTCACAGGGAGAGCCAAGGGACAGGGGGAGTGACAGGAAGAGGCAGGGGACGGGGGAGTGACAGGGAGAGCCAGGGGACAGGGAGAGCCAGGGGACAGGGAGAGCCGGGGGGAGTCACAGAGAGAGCCAGGTGACAGGGGGAGTCGCAGGGAGAGCCAGGGGACAGGAGGAGTCACAGGGAGAGCCAGGGGGAGTCACAGGGAGAGCCAGGGGACAGGGGGAGTCACAGGGAGAGCCAGGGGACAGGGGGAGTCACAGAGATAGCCAGGGGACAGGGGGAGTCACAGGGAGAGCCTGGGGACAGGGGGAGTCACAGGGAGAGCCAGGGGACAGGGGGAGTCACAGAGAGAGCCAGGGGACTGGGGGAGTCACAGGGAGAGCCGGGGACAGGGGGAGTCACAGGGAGAACCAGGGGACAGGGGGAGTCACAGGGTGGGACAGGGGGAGTCACAGGGAGAGCCGGGGGACAGGGGGAGTCACAGGGAGAGCCAGGGGACAGGGGGAGTCGCAGGGAGAGCCAGGGGACAGGAGGAGTCACAGGGAGAGCCAGGGGGAGTCACAGGGAGAGCCAGGGGACAGGGGGAGTCACAGGGAGAGCCAGGGGGAGTCACAGAGAGAGCCAGGGGACAGGGGGAGTCACAGGGAGAGCCAGGGGACAGGGGGAGTCACAGAGAGAGCCAGGGGACAGGGGGAGTCACAGGGAGAGCCTGGGGACAGGGGGAGTCACAGGGAGAGCCAGGGGACAGGGGGAGTCACAGAGAGAGCCAGGGGACAGGGGGAGTCACAGGGAGAGCCAGGAGACAGGGGGAGTCACAGGGAGAGCCAGGGGACAGGGGGAGTGACAGGAAGAGGCAGGGGACGGGGGAGTGACAGGGAGAGCCAGGGGACAGGGAGAGCCAGGGGACAGGGAGAGCCGGGGGGAGTCACAGAGAGAGCCAGGGGACAGGGGGTGTGACAGGGAGAGCCAGGGGACTGGGAGAGCCAGGGGACAGGGGGGGTGACAGGGAGAGCTAGGGGACAGCGGGAGTCACAGGGAGAGCCAGGGGACAGGGGGAGTCACAGAGAGAGCCAGGGGACAGGGGGAGTCACATAGAGAGCCAGGGGACAGGGGAGTCACATACAGAGCCCGGGGACTGGGGGAGTCAGAGGGAGAGCCAGGGGACACGGGGAGTCACAGAGAGAGCCAGGGGACAGGGGCGGTCACAGAGCCAGGGCACAGAGAGAGCCTGGGGACAGGGGATAGGGGAAGCCTGGGGACTGAGGGACTCACAGAGCCAGGGCACATCGAGAGCCAGGTGACAGGGGGGTGTCACAGAGCCAGGGGAAAGGGGGAGCCAGGGGACTGGGGGTGTCACAGAGCCAACGCAGAGAGAGAGAGCCAGGGGAAAGGGGGAGTCACAGAGCCAGGGCACAGAGAGAGCTAGGGGACCGCAGAGTCACTGAGCTAGGAGGGAGGGGAGTCACAGAGCCAGGGCACAGAGAGAGCTACGAGACAGGGGAGTTACAGAGCCAAGGCACAGAGAGAGCTAGGGGACAGGGGTCTCACAGAGCCAGGGCACAGAGAACTAGTGGACAGGAGAGTCAAAGGTGAACAAAGAAAATTTACAGCCCATGAACAGGCCCTTCGGCCTTTCGGCCCTCCAAGCCTGTGCTGATCCAAATCCACTGTCTAAACCTATCGCCCAATTCCAAAGCATCTGTGTCCCTCTGCTCCCCACCTGCTCATGCATCTGTCTAGACGCACCTTAAATGATCTACTGTGCTTGCCTCTTCTACCTCTGCTAGCAACACGTTCCAGGCACCTACCACCCTCTGTGTAAAGTACTTGCCGCGTATATCCCGCTTAAACATTTTTCTCTCACCTTGAATGCATGACTTCTCATTATTGAATCCCTCACCCTGGGAAAAAGCTTATCTCTATCTACCCTGTCTATACCCTTCATGATTTTGTAGACCTCAATCAGGTCCCCCCTCAATCTCCTTTCTTCTAATGAAAACAATCCTAACCTACTGAACTTCTCTTCATCGCTAGCACCTTCCATACCAGGCAACATCCTCGAAAACCTCTGCACCCTCTCCAAAGCATCCACATCCTTTTGGTAATGTGGCGACCGGAACTGTACACAGTATTTTAAGTGCGGCCAAACCAAATTCTTGTACAATTTTAACATGACCTGCCAACTCTTCTACTCAATACTCCATCCGATGAAGGCAAGCATACCATATGCCTCATTGACCACTCTATCCATCTGTGCAGCAACCTTCAGGGTACAATGGACCTGAACTCCCAGATCTCTCTGCTCATCAACTTTTCCCAAGGCTCTTCCGTTTACAGTATAATTCGCTCTAGAATTGGACCTTTCAAAATGCATCATCTCACATTTGCCCGGATTGAACACCATCTGCCATTTCACCGCCCAAACTCTCCATCTATCTATATTCTCCTGTATTCTTTGACAGTCCCCTATGCTTTCTGCTGCTCCATCAATCTTCGTGTAATCTACCACCTTGCTGATCAGACCACTAATGCCCTCTTCCAGATCATTTATGTATATCACAAACAACAGTGGCCCCAGCACTGACCCCTGTGGAACACCACTGGTCATCTTTCTCCATTTCGAGAAATTCCCTTCAACTACTACTGTCTCCTGTTGCTCAACCAGCCCTTTATCCACCTAGCTAGAACACCATGTGACTTCACTTTCTCTATTAGTTTACCATGACGAACCTTATCAAATGATCTCACCAGCACAAAACCATATTGCCTATCACTGATAAGCCCATTCTTTTCCAAATATATATAGGTCCTATCCCTTAGTACCTTCTCCAGCAACTTTCCCACCACTGACATCAGGCTCACTGGTCTGTAGTTACCTGGAATATTCCTACTACCCTTCTCGTACAGGGGGACAACATTAGCAACTCTCCAGTCCTCTGACACTTCACCTGTGTTTAAGGATGCTACAAAGATATCTGTCACAGAGCCATGGGACAGGGAGAGGCACAGAGCCAGGGGACAGGAGGAGTCACAGAGCCAGGAGACAGGGAGCCAACAGAGAGGGGGAGACACAAGGCCAGAGCACAGAGGTCCAGGCGACATGGGGAGTCACGGAGCTTAGGACTGGGGGGCACAGAAAGCCAGGGGAACGGAGAGCCTGGGGACCGGGGGAGTCAGAGAGCCAAGGGATGGGATAGTCACAGATCCAGAGAATAGAGAGCCAGGGGTCAGATGGGAGTCAGGGGGATAGAGAGCCAGGGGACAAGGGAAGTCACAGACCCTGAGAACAGAGATCCAGGGGAGTCACAGAGCCAGGAAGCTGGGAGCCAGGGTACAGGGGGACTCACATAGCTAAGGCACAGACAGCAGGTAGATAGGAGCAGTCTCAGTGTCAGGGAACAGGGGTAGTCACAGAGCCAGGGCACAGAGAGCCAAGGGATGGGGAGTCACAGAGCCAGGGAGCGAGCGGACAGGGAGCATCAGAGAGCCAGGGCACAGAGGTAGAATCGGAGAGCAAGGGAACAGTCAGAGCCGGGGTCAGAGAGCCAAGGGACAGGGGGAGTCAGAGATAGGGGATAGAGAGCTAGGGCACAGGTAGAATCAGAGAGCCAGAACATAGAGGGCACATGGGAGGCACAGAGCCAGGGTACAGAGAAAACGGAGACAGAGGACAGAGAGAGACCATATGATATAGGAGCATGATTAGGCCATTCACCCCATTGTGTTTGCTCTGCCATTTGATCATAGCTATAATGTTTCTCAATTCTATTCTTCTGCCTTCTCCCTGTAAGCCTTGATCCCCCTACTAATAGAGTCTATCTACCCTGACTTAAAGGTACTCAATGACTTTCCCTCCATAGTCCTCTCTGGCAATGATTTTCACAGATTCACCACCCTCTGGCTGAAGAAATTACTCTGAAAGGGTCGAAAAGGTCATCATCCATTCACTATGTACCATCTGGTCCTAATCTCTCCTACTAGTGGGAACATCTTCACCACATCCACTCTATCCAAGTCTCAGAACTCCATAAGTTTCAATCAAATGCCCCCTCATCCTTCTAAACTCCACTGAGTACAGAATCACTCTTCAACTAATCCTCATTTGGCAAAGCCTTCATACCCGGGATCAATCTTATTAACCTCCTCTGGATTTTCTCCAATTCCTTAGGTATGGGGCCCAAAACTGCTCACAATATTCCAAATGTGATCTGACCAGAGCCTTATACAGCCTCAGCAGTACATCTATGTTCTTGTATTCTAGTCCTCTTGAAATTAATGTTAACTTTGCACTTTCCTTCTTAACTGCCAACTGAACCTTCATGTTGACCTTGAGACAATCCTGAAGTAGGACTCCCAAATCTCTTTGTGCTTCTGATTTCCGCAGCCTTTCTCCATTCAGAAGATAGTCTATGCCTCGACTCCATCTATCAAAATGCATAATCTCATACTTGCCCACGTTGTATTCCATCTGCCACTTCTTTGCCCACTCTCCTAGCCTGCGCAAGTTCTTTTGCAACCTCCCTGCTTCCTCAACACTACTTGTCCTTCCACCTATCTTTGTGACATCTACAAACTTCGCGATGATGCCTTCAGTTCCTTCTGAGAGGGCTGGTCCGAGAGTCAGAGTATGGGGGAGGCAGAGGAGCACAGAAAGCCAGCGTGCAGTATGTGGGGAAGGGGGAACCAGAGATCAGTGAGGCAGTGTAAGAGAGCCAGAGTAGGGGCGGTGTGAGGGAGAGAAGAGATAGAAAACAGAGTTAACATTTCAAGTCATGTGACTCTTCTTCAAAATTCAGCCACTTGGCTATCTAAGTCTGTATCTACCCATTTTACAATCATCCCATCCCCGTCACCTCCAAACATATCAAGTAAACGTGACAGATTTTGTAGTACACCATTGTTGATGACACCCCCTCCTTTCTGTATTGAGTTACCCTCACTTAGTTTCATTATCCCCTCTGCATCCCAGCATCCTGCATCCAATTCCGACTGAGTCACCCACTCTCCCGTGAATAGCACTAGCTACCCAATTACCCTGGCCTGATTTTTAATGAATGGACCTCTCCAAACTGACCATGGTCCCTCTCATTAAGCGATTTAGCCACACATCTGTGTTGCTCTGTACACTGCTGGCTCAAGATGCAGGTGTAAGATTGGTATCGCAATGTGCCATAGAACAGAATGTCCATACCTTTTCAGATGACTGCTGACAAGTTCTGTCTGAGAACCAAAATCACAAAACGACAACACTAAGAGAGCAAGTGTGGGTCCCGGGGATGCATCCTGGGTCAGTCCCTGCACAGACTGTGACAATGTAGCAGCATTGCAATGGGAGGTATCAGAAGTATAACAGTAGTAGAGCAGAAATGTGCGATGACATTACGAGAGGCTGGTACACGTATGTGGACATGGGCTGCACGCAGTCCCCAGTCTGTGCCCTTAGGCATTGGTGCCGGGTGTTGGAGATGCAGCTCGGGTCGGTGGTGAGCTAAGAGTTCTCAGGTGCCCACTCAGACTTAAGTGTTGGTGAGATTTGTGGGAGAATCGGACAAGAATTCCAGTGAGGTCAATCTCGATGTCAGGAGCGTTTTCTACGTTTTTCACAAGCGGTGTGGCAAGTTTCTCATTACATAGCTGTGAGTTGCCAAATAAAGGGGCATTATTGCTTGTTAAAAGCCTTGTAGGTAGCACAACTCATTTCATTAATATTCCACTTTCTATCTTAGCAAACTCATCAAACAAGCTAGACATCAAATAATCCTGACAAGGAGATCAGAGCTTGTACCCAGTAGATCATCACTTGCTCCAAATGACCTCCAGGTTGCATGACACCAAACTGTAGCCAAGGCTGATCCCCGGGCACCAGCCACATACCAACCCCCCCCATCCATAGACATTGGCATCCAGCATCTACCAATCCCTCATGACCATCACGGCACCTCTGTGACGCAGGAGCACAGATCTGTATTGCAGGGTGCACCAGTAACCAGCAATGGTGAGGTGCAGTAGGGATATTTTGCATGCATGGACAGGGTCCCAGCTCAAGGACTGGACCAAGTTGCATCTCAGAACACTAGCTTGGTCTTTGAACACCTACCTACATGCTCTCAATATCGCCGCCATGCCTTGCTTTGCTGCACAGTGAAGCAGTCAAGAGGCTTTTCTTAGTCAGCAGTCCTCAGTCAAAGTAGTGTACATCTTGCTGTACAGCAGTGTGCAACGTCATTCTCACACCCATACCATGTGCCAGCAGCTTTTTCAACAAATGCATGGTCAACAAGCAGCAGCCATGTGTTAATGTCTTAGGGGAGTGATCCTCACTGAAGTCCATGTCAGTCAGGGGGTACTAGGCACTACACCAAGGGCAGCAAGGGATTTTGCCATGGTCAGGCATCTGGATGGGGTGATTCTATTCAGGGAGTCCGTACCTTTGCATTTGGGGAAGAGGATCACAGTCAGTCCTATGGCTCGATAGTTGCCAGTGTAGCAGTGAGTCTAATCCAATCAGGGAAATGTACTGACACCACTCAGGGCCAAAACATCGATTTTCCTGCCCCTTGGATGCTGTCTGACCTGCTGTGCTCTTCCAGCTTCGCATCTCAAGGTTCCCCATGGGAGACTGGTTAGCAAGGTTAGATCTCATGGAATACAGGGGGAACGAGCCATTTGGATACAGAACTGGCTCAAAGGTAGAAGACAGAGGGTGGTGGTGGAGGGTTGTTTATCAGACTGGAGGCCTGTGACCAGAGGAGTGCCATAAGGATCGGTACTGTATACTCTACTTTTTGTCATTTACATAAATGATTTGGATGCGAGCATAAGAGGTACAGTTAGTAAGTTTGCAGATGACACCAAAATTGGAGGTGGAGTGGACAGCGAAGGGGGTTACCTCAGATTACAACAGGATCTGGACCAGATGGGCCAATGGGCTGAGAAGTGGCAGATGGAGTTTAATTCAGATAAATGCGAGGTGCTGCATTTTGGGAAAGCAAATCTTAGCAGGACTTATACACTTAATGGTAAGGTCCTAGGGAGTGTTGCTGAACAAAAAGACCTTGGAGTGCAGGTTCATAGCTCCTTGAAAGTGGAGTCGCAGGTAGATAGGATAGTGAAGAAGGCGTTTGGTATGCTTTCCTTCATTGGTCAGAGTATTGAGGACAGGAGTTGGAAGGTCATGTTGCGGCTGTACAGGACATTGGTTAGGCCACTGTTGGAATATTGCGTGCAATTCTGGTCTTCCTATCGGAAAGATGTTGTGAAACTTGAAAGGGTTCAGAAAAGATTTACAAGGATGTTGCCAGGGTTGGAGGATCTGAGCTACAGGGAGAGGCTGAACAGGCTGGGGCTGTTTTCCCTGGAGCGTCGGAGGCTAAAGGGTGACCTTATAGAGATTTACAAAATTATGAGGGGCATGGATAGGATAAATAGACAAAGTCTTTTCCCTGGGGTGAGGGAGTCCAGAACTAGAGGGCATAGGTTTAGGGTGAGAGGGGAAAGGTATAAAAGAGACCTAAGGGGCAACTTTTTCACGCAGAGGGTGGTACGTGTATGGAATGAGCTGCCAGAGGATGTGGTGGAGGCTGCTACAATTGCAACATTTAAGAGGCATTTGGATGGGTATATGAATAGGAAGGGTTTGGAGGGATATGGGCCGGGTGCTGGCAGGTGCGACTAGGTTGGGTTGGGACATCTGGTCGGCATGGACGGGTTGGACCAAAGGGTCTGTTTCCATGCTGTACATCTCTATGACTCTATGACTCTATCTATTGACTCTGAATTCCAGCATCTACAGTCCTTACTGTCTCCATTAAGGGTACTTCTTAAAACCAAGTCATTTTACTTGTGCAATAAAAGTGAGGAATGGGTTGCGGATAGGTGAGGATTTTGTGCTATTTCACCCTGGGGTACAGAAGTGGATATTTAGGATATAAAGCAAAATCCATAAGGGCATTTGAAGGTGGAGGGAAGTAAAACTATGTTAAAATTGCTGACTTCTAGCATTGTTACTGGCTAGTATTAAATATACTCCGATCCATAGTTGGAATCACAGTTAGGATTTTGCCTGCAAGAGTCTGAGGACCAAAGTATTGCTGGAAAAAAAGATGTTGTTGAAACTTTTTATCAAGTGATCATCAGGACAGATTCAAAAATACCAAATTTCAAAAGGAGCAATAAATTACACTTTAATAAAAAATGGTTAGTTGGCAAGTAGACTGATCAGAAACTTGGAAGTTGGTACTCTTGTGTCTTCCTGATGAGTGCAAGACAAACTGCTTTGACAAAATGTTGCTTTTCCAGCAATCTGAAGACCAGCTCTCATAGCTTATATGAGGGATCACAATGATGTGTTTCTGACACAAATAAATTTTATTCTACATTAACTCACCCTCAATCTAACTTTAAAATAGCTTCCTTTTGCTTATGGGTCTCAAAGACTGATGCCCTCATGTTTCAGTGCCTCATATTCTTGCCTCTATGTCAAAAGACTTCAGTATACAAAATAAGTTAGCACCTAATTGCTGTAGTGAGGGAGTGCTGTAACATCAATTAGGTCAAAGTTTAAAGTTGGGATTCTCCTGCTCCCTCAGGAGAATGTACAAGATATTAAGGCGCTATATCTGAAGAAATAAGGAGGTGGTCCATCTGCAGTGCTTTGGCCAACATTTATCCTTCAACATCACTAACAATAAATACACTTCAAATCAGCATTGCATTCCTGTTTATGGGATATTACTGTGTGCAAATTTCCTATGTTACTACATTTCAGAAGTACTTTATAGTAAGGTAAATGTAGGGTATTTCCAATGTTGCAAAAGGTACTACATCAAGGGGAGAATTTTCATTTCAATATTCACATCAGACATCCAGAATGTATGTTGAGAAATAGTTCGCTGTCACTCCCACCTGGTGTCGGGAGACCGAAGGCAGAAAGACCATTTGTCAGGGTCCATGTGGTGAATTGTAGCCAGTTAGATTCAAAGCAAGGCTCAGGCATACACGTAGTTTAGCTTATCCAGTGATTCCAGAGCTGATCACTGTCTGCAGTTCATAACGATCAGTCCTGTTTCTGAACTACGGAATCATTAATTCATTATGTATACACAACACTTGTCAGCTCATCCTGTTTGAGTCACATGTCACCCACGATTGTTCCAATGATTCCTGTTCCAAGATTGGCTGCAATTGAAGGTTAACAGCTCCCAGTAATAGATATTATATTCTCCAGAACTGCCAGTTAAGACCATAAGACATAGAAGCAGAAGTAGGCCATTCAGCCCATCAAGTCTGCTCTGCCATTCAGTGAGACCATGGTTGATCTGTTAATCCTCAACTCCATTTTTCTGCCTTTTCCCTATAGTCATCGATTCCTTTACTGATTAAAAATTAGTCTACATCAACCTCGAATATACCTCATGATGCAACCTCCACCGCCTTCTGTGGCAAAGAATTCGACAGATTCACTAAATTCTGAGAAAAGAAATTCCTCCTCACCTCTGTCTTAAATGGGTAACGCTTACTCTGAGATTATGCCCTCTGGACTCTTCCCCCAAGGATAAACAACTTTTCTGCATCTACCCTGTCAAGTCCCCTAAGAACCTTACATGTTTCAAGGTTAAAAATCACACAACACCAGGTAATAGTCCAACAGGTTTAATTGGAAGCACTAGCTTTAGGACCGCCGCTCCTTCATCAGGTGGTTATGGAGCAGGATCAAAAGACACAGAATTTGTAGCAAAAAATTACAGTGTTACACTACCTGATGAAGGAGCAACGCTTTGAAAGCTAGTGCTTCCAATTAAACCTGTTGGACTATAACCTGGTGTTGTGTGATTTTTAACTTTGTACACCCCAGTCCAACACCAGCACCTCCACATCATTACATGTTTCATTAAGCTTTCTCTCATTCTTATAAATTCCAACGAATACACAAAAGTTTACCAGACTGATTTCTGGGATGGTAGGACTGGCTATGAGGAGAGTTTAAAACTTTTGGGGTTATTTTCACTGGAGTTCAGGAGAATGATGGAAAATCTCATAGAAATCTACAAAATTCTAACAGGATCAATCAGGGTAGATGCAGGAAGGATGGTCCTGATACATCTTAACGGACATTAATAAGTTCAGGGCAGCTCCAGACTGACTGTTCTTGCCAGAGCACAGCAGGCTTTTAAAGATGATGATGGTCAAAGGGGTGCCAGTCTTTTGGCAGATGTCCAATGGGTGGCGAGTTATTTTGGGAATACCATGTGGTAAAGTAAGAATAGAATCTGATGTAATGGAATCCATGGGCCGGGTTGGTAAGACACAACAAGGTTTCTCCCTGGACCTCATTTCTTAAAAAAATACCTCAATAAAACTGAGCCAGCACAGTTGGCTCAGTGGTTAGCACTGCTGCTTCACAGTACCAGGCACCCGGGTTCAATTCTGGCCTCGGGCGACTGTCTGTGTGGAGTTTGCACATTCTCCCCGAGTCTGCGTGGGTTTCCTCTGGGTGCTCCCGGAGTCCAAAAATGTGCGGGTGAGGTGGATTGCAATGCAAATTGCCCATAGTGTCCAGGGATGTATAGGCTAGGTGGATTGGATGTGGGAAATGCAGGTTTACAGGAGTAGGGTGGGTGTGGCTGGGTTGCTCTTTGTGGACTTGATGGGCTGAATAGCCTGCTTCTGCACTGTAAGGATTTTATGAATTTGTACAAGAAAGGATGGATTCTTATTGATTGAAGCCATTTGAGAAAGATCATATTGGTAAAGGAAAACTGAGCTTTAGGTTGAAAACAGCTTTCAAGTTTCAGTACTGCAACCTCAATCTTTACAACAGCAAGTACTCAACAACATCATTCTTTTCACAGAAAAGTTACATTTTCCCAATCCAAATCCTATCAAGAATGAGGAAAAAACAAACCCAGTTCCCCACACATTCCTCCTGCAGTTCCATCAACCCAAGCCCCTTCAGCAAGCACTAATAACCATCAGAGAAACAGAAAGCTGAGCAACTTTAATACAGCGTTTCTTTACCTTGGCTTTCTTTAACCACCTAGCAATGCAGATGATCATGTCAATAGGTTTAGGGAGGGATGGGGGAATACAGTGAAAACATTTACAGTAAAAATAAATAATCTAAGTAACTCATTAGAGAATGATTATGACTGTTAATTAGTGTTTCTGACTTGGGGGAATAATGTGGTGTAAGGGTTATAGGGTGCTGGAAGATGTCATGGAACTGCTCACCACTGGGCATAAATAAAATAGTGCAGGCATTCAGTCTTATAGATAGAAGATGGAAGATAGATAAAGTTCTGTGAATAGTTTCTTAATAACTTAACACCAAGTTTAGATCTTTCGCAGATTACCAGGTACAGCAATATTTAGTGGCAGTATGTAATGAAAAGAGTTCCAAAGCAGTCCAAGTCTGAAGACAAATCTTGATCTTGCCTTCTTGGCCAGTTTGTCTTGAAGGAGAAAGTGAGGGCTGCAGATGCTGGAGATCAGAGCTGAAAATGTGTTGCTGGAAAAGCGCAGCAGGTCAGGCAGCATCCAAGGAACAGGAGATTTTGGTACTTACTGTCTTTAATTTCCGATATGGCTAGGAAGAACTGTTTATTTAGTGTATGGATTCTTCTGTGGATGAAGAACAGTAGAGGTCCTTTACAGGTCTGTGAGAGTGTTGTCCTGAGCTGGGGTAGGTCTAATTGCAGGGAATGTAGGTAGCGGCGCATGGCTGCAAGCGTGGAGCGAAGGATCCGGAGGGATTCCTGAAGAAGGGCTTATGCCCGAAACATCGATTCTGCTGCTCCTTGGATGCTGCCTGACCTGCTGCGCTTTTCCAGCAACACATTTTCAGTTTGTCTTGAACCCAAACTCATAGATGTGGACATGAAGCTACATAACAAAAGAGGTTGGTGCATTGCCACCCCTCCCCCACCCTTTTGTGACATGGGGCTGTCTCACTGCCTGACCTTGAGTACACATACTGTATACCCCATCCACAACTCTATGTGTGAAACTTTTCACCTTTGCAAGTCTGCCTGTCTTCCCACGTGCAGCCATTTGCGTAAGTCTTTTTATCATTCAATGTTTGTCTGAGAGTCCGGTGTGTATCTATGTGTGAGTGCATGAGCTTATTTAGTCATTCAAATGATAGCTACTTTGACTGTATCATACCTGCATTCACCCCAATTGATTCATATCTATTTATATCAGCAATGCACAAAAATCTACCCATGTTAGATTTTAAATTATTAATAGAGCTAGAATCTACTGCTTTCAGAGACAATTTCACACACTTCCTCAAATTTGCAAAGAGAAGTATTTCCTGGTGTCTTTCCTAATGCCGACTCTCAATTTAAGGTTCAGTCTGATTCGCACCGTGGAAAAACTCCCTGCACGCTATACTTTCTTTCAAAATCCTACAGAATATCAATGAAATCCCACATCTTGTATCTTCCAGGGAATATGAGGTTAATTTGTATAATCAATCTTCATGATCTAACCTTTGAAGCTCCCGGAATATTCTGGTGAATCTGAACTGTGGGCGGCACGGTGGCACAGTGGTTAGCACTGCTGCCTCACAGCGCCAGAGATCCGGGTTCAATTCCCGCCTCAGGCGACTGACTGTGTGGAGTTTGCACGTTCTCCCCGTGTCTGCGTGGGTTTCCTCCGGGTGCTCCGGTTTCCTCCCACAGTCCAAAGATGTGCACGTCAGGTGAATTGGCCATGCTAAAAAAAATTGCCCGTAGTGTTAGGTAAAGGGGTAAATGTACGGGAATGGGTGGATTACGCTTCAGCGGGTCAGTGTGGACTTGTTGGGCCGAAGGGCCTGTTTCCACACTGTATGTAATCTAATCTAATCTAAACTGCACACTTTCCAATATATAGATACCTGCCTAAGCTGTGGTGCCCAAAACTGAGTACAATACTTCATTTAGTGAATCTAACTATGGCTTTATATTGCTGTTGTAGATTCTCTTTATCTTTATATTCAGTCTTCTGGTTGAAAAGGATAACATACATAGAACAAAGAACAGTACAGTAAAGAGTTTCAGCCCTCGATGTTGTGCCGACCTTTTATCCTACTCTAAGATCAAACTAACCTACATACCCATCATTTTACTATCATCCATGTGCCTATGCATGGGTTGTTTTAATATCTCTAATGTATCTGACTCTACTACCACTGCTGGCAGTGCATTCCATGCACCCACCACTCTCTGTGTAAAGAACGTACCTCTGACATCTCTAAACCTACATCCAATCACCTTAAAATTATGTCCCTTTGTGCTTGCCATTTCCGTCCTGGGAAATAATCTCTGGCTATCCACTCTATCAATGCCTCTCAATTTCTTGTACACCTCTATCAAGTCACCTCTCATCCTTCTTTATCCCAATGAGAAAAGCTCTAGCTCCCTCAACCTTTCTTCATAGGACATGTCCTCCAGTCCAGGCAGCATCCTGGTAAATCTCCTCTGCACCCTCTCTAAAGCTTCCACAGCCTTCTTATAATGAAACAACCAGAACTGAGCACAATATTCCAAGTGTGGTCTAACCAGGGCTTTATAGAGCTGCAGCATAACCTAGCAGCTCTTAAAATCATTTTCCCTACTAATGAAAACCAACACACTGCGTGTCTTCGTAACAACCCACTCAACTTGGTTGACAACTTTGAGGCATCTATGGACGTGGACCCCAAGTTCCCTCTGTTCCTCCACACTGCCTTGAATCCTGCCTTTAGCCCTGTAATCTACATTCAAATTTGACCTTCCAAAATGAATCACTTCATACTTTTCCAGGTTGAAATCCATCTGCCACTTCTCAGTCCAGCTCTGCATCCTGTCAATGTCCCATTGCAACCTACAACAGTCCTCCACACTATCCACCACTCCACTAATCTTCGTGTCATCGGCAAACTTACTAACCCCACCCTTCCACTTTCTCATCTTAAGTCATTTATGCAAATCACAAAGAGCAGAGATCCCAGAACAGATCCCTGCAGAATACCACTGGTCACTGAGCTCCAGGCTAAATACTTTCCATCTACTACCACCCTGTCTGTATCCAGACAATCAAATTTCCCTGTATCCCTTGCCTCCTTACTTTCTGACTAAGCCTATGATGGGGAACCTTATCAAACACCTTGCTAAAATCCAGGCACACCACATCCACTGCTCTACCTCCATCAATGTGTTTTGTCACATCCTCAAAGAATTCAGTAAGGCTTGTGAGGCATGACCTGCCCCTCACAAAGCCATGCTGACTATCTCTAATCAAACTATGGTTTTCCAAGATCTACAGAAAACTCCCAATAAAATGACTGCTCCTTTCCTGTTTCTGACTTCCACCCATACTGACTCTGTAGACAAGCCCTCCTTCATGACCTCCCTTTCTGCAGCTGGGATATTATCCCTGATTAGCAATGCCACTCCCCCACCTCTTCTACCTCCCTCCCTATTCCTTTTGAAACATCTAAACCCTGGATATCCAACGACCATTCCTGCCCCTGTGATATCCAAGTCTCTGTAATGGCCACAATATCATAGACCCATGTTCTAAGATATGTTCTGATCCATGTTCTAAGTTCATCACCCTTACCCCTGACACTTTATACATTCAAATAGACACATTTCAACCCATCACACTGACTGCAACTGTCTATCCCTTCTCACAGACTCTCTACACGCTGTTTCTGCCTGTTCACCAGCTACCCAATCCTCTGCTCCATAGCTCCAGTTCCCATTCCTCCTGCCAAATTGGTTTAAACCCTCCTGAAGAGCTATAGCAAACCTTCCGCCCAGGATGTTGGTGCCCCTCCAGTTCAGGTGCAACCCGTCCTCCTTGTACAGGTCCCACCTTCCCCAGAAGGTATCCCAATGATCCACGTATCTGAAGCCTCTCTCCTACACCAGGTCTGTAGCCACATGTTCAGCTGCACTCGCTCTCTATTCCTAGCCTCACCAGTAGCAATCCTGAGATTACTATGCTGCCCATCCAGGCCTTTAGCTTCCAACCTAACTCCCTATATTCACTTTTCAGGTCCTCCTCCCTTTTCCGAGCTCTGTCAATGATACCGATGTATACCACGACTTCTGGCTGCTCATCTTCCCCCTTAAGAATCCTGTAAACTCAATCGGAGACATCCCTGACCCCGGCACCCAGGAGGCAACGTACCATGAGCCTTTCAACTTTTTCTTTGGACCTAGTACCTAGGTACATGCAGTCCAAAATCTTTTTTGGACCTCCAAAGTTCCTAAGTTTTACACCATTTAGAAAATTCACAGATCTGTCATTTTTGGGTCTAAAATGAACAACCTCAAGCTTATATACTCTGAAATGTATTTGCCACAGTTTGGCGTTTGAACTTAATGTATCAAGGTTTCAGTAATATTATGAGCTACACAAACGCTGCCAACAAATGTGAGTCATTGGTGATCTTGGATATATGGCATTCTAGTGTATCAAATTGTGTGTTAAGTCATAATCAAATCTGGTGACCAACCTAGTGTGGCAGACTGCTAGAGAGCCCCTCTTTCCAGTTTGTGTACATATTCATTATCTCTACTCTCCAACTTCCATAACGCAGCTAGATTTGGGCTGGATTTTCACTCCAGGAAAACTGTTTCTAGATCCTGCATCCACTTCTGTGACTGAGCAGTTGCTGACACAAGACTTTCATGGTCCACTCCCTGAGCTGACCAAAAGTTCTCCATCCAATTAAAGGTGGTGAGTGGACAGCCAATAAGAGGTCTTCTAATATCATAGGAGCAGAAGACTTTATTGGAGGGTAAAGAACAGAAAGGGTACTTCAAGGTGTAAATGCCCTTGTTTTTTTTTAGATAAAATATAGCTTCAGCCAGGCCATCAATGTTGATAAGGGATGGAAAAATCCCTTTCCTCACACCTAGATAGGTAGGGGGCTGCTGGAACCATGGATGTCCACTTCCAGGCTCCTACATTGGCCCCAGTCAGAAAACTAGAGACTGATTGAAAATTCTCATTCAACCTCCTTTTATTAGCCTTAACTGGGCCCTTAACTAATGGGGTTTATTTTGCATGTGGCCCCCAACTCACAAAACTGGCTTGCTCCAGGAAATACCAGCCAGTTTTTGCTGGCCTCTTTGGTGCTGTCCATCTCCTTCCCACCCCACAGCAGGGCCCAAGAACTCAGCGCATTGACGTCATTTGTAAGTACTAATGGCTTCTCCAAAACAAGTGTAAGGTCAACCAGTTCACAACTGCCTGCTTCCTCTCCCTCACTTTGTTTAAATAATGAAGTTACATTTGTAATTTTCCAATTTGAAGGGATAAATTCTGAACAAGAGAGCTTTAGGAAATTATGTCTCAGCATCTACAATTTTGTCACCTTTAAAATTCTGGGATGGCAACCATTATGTGCTCGGGAATTCACCAATCTTTAGTTCCACTAATGTTTCTGATGCTGTTTTCTTGCTTATGTTAACTTCAGTGACACTGTTCATTCCCATTGAATGCCAAGTCTATTAGCTGCCTCCTGCACTGTAACAGTTGACATAAAGGAGTGAGTTTTCTAAGAGAAGATGAAAATTGGGAGGCTGCTTCAATACTAGATTGCAAACCTACCCCCCCAATGAGAATTTGTAGTTGCTTTTGATTATTGTGAGGGTCGGATGGTGGCTCAGTGGTTAGCATTGCTGCTTTACAGCACCAGGGATCCGGGTTCGATTCCAGCCTTGGGAAACTATCTGTGTGGAGTTTGCACATTCTCCCCGTGTCTGCATGGGTTTCCTCCGCATACTCCAGTATTCTCCCACAGTCCAAAGATGTGCAGGCTAGGTGGATTAGCCATGGGGAAAGCGGGGTTAAAGGGATAGGGTATGGGTGGGAGGTTGGTGTGGATTTGATGGGCTGAATGGCTTCCTTCCACATTGTAGAGATACTGTGATTGTGAAGGTAAAGTGTTCAAAGAAGAAATCATAAAATCCCTGCAGTGTGGAAACAGGCCATTTGGCCCAACAAGTCTACACCGACCCTCTGAAGAGTAACCCATCCTTGTCCCCTGACTAATGCATCTAACCTGCACATTCCTGAACCCTATCCAGCCCAAATCTAGCTGCGTTATGAAAGTTGGAGAGTAGAGATAATGAATATGTACACAAACTGGAAAGAGGGGCTCTCTAGCAATCTGCCAAACTAGGTTGGTTACCAGATTTGATTATGACTTAACACACAATTTGATACACTAGAATGCCATATATCCAAGATCACCAATGACTCACATTTGTTGGCAGCGTTTGTGTCGTTCATAATATTACTGAAACCTTGATATATTAAGTTCAATAAATCCACCTAACTTGCACATCTTTGGACTGTGGCAGGAAACCCATGCAGACACGGGGAGAATGTATAAACTCCACACAGACAGTTGCCCGAGGCTGGAATCGAACCCGGGTCCCTGGTGCTGTGAGACAGCAGTGCTAACCACTGAGCCTGTTGTACAATTACAGCTGGGGACAGGCTGCCTGGCAAATTGATAATGTTAAAGCTTCCCACAAATCGGAGGCACTGGGCTGGTGATGTCTTCTTTAATTTGTTGAATTTCTATAGAATGGGTTAGAATCATTCACTCTTATTTAGCCTCTTAGGCATCACTTAAAACTCACACCAGCTTGCAGCTGCTGAAGGCTGTCCGTGAAAATTATGCAGAATGTTAATATCCGGTTATTAACATTGTTAATTTTGTTAATGCTTTTCTTTAAAGCTATGAATAAATAGGCTATGAATTGTCTGTGCACAATGGTAAGGTCCTAAGGGAGTGTTGCTGAACAAAGAGAGCTTGGAGTGCAGGTTCATAGCTCCATGAATGTGGAGTCGCAGGTAGATAGGATAGTGAAGAAGGCATTTGGTATGCTTTCCTTTATTGGTCAGAGTACTGAGTACAGGAGTTGGGAGGTCATGTTGCAGCTGTACAGGACATTGGTTAGGCCACTTTTGGAATATTGCGTGCAATTCTGGTCTCCTTCCTATCGGAAGGATTTGTGAAACTTGAAAGGGTTCAGAAAAGATTTACAAGGATGTTGCGAGAGTTGGAGGATCTGAGCTACAGGGAGAGGCTGAACAGGCTGGGGCTATTTTCCCTGGAGCGTCGGAGGCTGAGGGGTGACCTTATAGAGGTTTACAAAATTATGAGGGGCATGGATAGGTAAATAGGCAAAGTCTTTTCCCTGGGGTCGGGGGGTCCAGAACTAGAAGGCATAGGTTTAGGGTGAGAGGGGAAAGATATAAAAGAGACCTAAGGGGCAACTTTTTCACACAGAGGGTGGTACGTGTATGGAATGAGCTGCCAGAGGAGGTGGTGGAGGCTGGTACAATTGCAACATTTAAGAGGCATTTGGATAGGTATATGAATAGGAAGGGTTTGGAGGGATATGGGTCGGGTGCTGGCAGGTGGGACTAGATTGGGTTGGGATATCTGGTTGGCATGGACGGGTTGGACTGCAGGGTCTGTTTCCATGCTGTACATCTCTCTGACTCTATATAAGCAGCACCTGTAACTCTAGGAGGAGGAGGAAGGAGCTGTAAGACGGAATAGTCAGTAAATGCTATCCACAAAGGAAGGTATCTCGGGTTTCTCTCTCATCTGCTTGATATGAAAGATGAGCTCCTAATAGCTTTTTAACTATTATAATTGGCCTATTGATTGATGTCGGCAACCCTGCCCTCATTTCACCCTCATGTATATCGCTGGTTTTGAGAACAGATGCGGAATATAAGAACACAGGCTGTCAGCACCATTTTCTTTGGCTGCTTGCCTCCTCTCTGGTCCAAAGTAATTATTCAAATATTATGCCACTTCTGTAGTTTAATTTGCAATATTACTCTCCTCCATATGTTTGCAAAGGGCCCACATTACCTTTAACTAATCTCATACTTGTTTGCGAGTGGTGAAAATGCTTTGTGTTGCTATTCCACACACGTTTCTTTCCACATTTCCCTTTTGCAGTTGTGATGTTGTCATTTTCTGTTCTTTGCATCTTTCCCAGTCTCCTGAAGCTGCACTACTCTTTGCACATTTGTACTATTTTGTTTCATTTAGTCTCAATTCTTGGGGTATTCAGATCCTACAGTAAGCTTAACATTTCTTTTACAATATCTCCCACATTCACCAATTGCTTTAGCTAGTAACAATTTTGGTCAATTTGTTGTCACCGGTCTCTATCCCATCCAACATTGAAGTCAAAACTTTATTACTGATTTTTTTCTGTGAGTTTCTGATTTTATTTCAGATTTCCAGCATCCACTTTTATAGAGTCCACCTCCTTATTGGTTTGAGAGCACATTGCTCCAGAGTTCTTCTGCCTCTCCAAATTTCTTTGCGAAATAAGGTAATCTATTTTTTAAAAAGCATATTATACTATGAGCTAGTCTCTAATCTCACACAAGCGCAGCAGGTCAGGCAGCATCCAAGGAACAGGAGAATCAACGTTTCGGGCATAAGCCCTTCTCCTGCTCCTTGGATGCTGTCTGACCTGCTGCGCTTTTCCAGCAACATATTTTTCAGCTCTGATTTCTCCTAAAGCAGATTATCCCCTCACCTCCTTTATAATTGTTCTACTCTTTTTTTTCCCACAGTTATCAGACATATTAATGGATCTTTCATATATTTGAGTTGATTTTCTCTGCACCTTCCCTGTAGATATATAACACTATATTCTGCATTCTGTTCTATTACCCTGATGTACTTATGTAAGGTATGATTTGTCTGGATAGCAAGCAATACAATACTTTTCACTGTATCTCGGTACATGTGGCAATAATAAATCAAATGAAATCAAAGGCTTCTCCCTGTCTATTGTATCCAGCCTGCTCTTGATTTTGAAAACCTCTACCAAATCTCCCCTCAGCTTTTTTATCTCTCCAAGGAGAACTCCTTCAATCTATCCTTACAACTGAAGTTTCTCATTCTTGGAACCATCTTTGTAAATCTCTTCTGCACATCTTTCCTGTAATGTGGTGCTGACAATACTTCAGCTGAAGTCTAACAAATGTCATGTACCATCAACACAACTGATTGCTTTGAGACTGCATTGGGAAGGAGGTGTGCAGAATTACAACAGTGCACACTGGGGGAAGGTGGGTTTAACTAACAGCAACTTCATTGCTCAGACCTTTGAGGTATTGGAACAGTCTACAATTTTCTGAAAAGCAACAATAAAGTATCAGGGTATGGACACGGGTTGTGTCAGATTAGAGGAGAAAGTGAGGACTGCAGATGCTGGAGATCAGAGCTGAAAATGTGTTGCTGGAAAAGCGCAGCAAGTCAGACAGCATCCAAGGAGCAGGAGAAGGGCTTATGCCCGAAACGTCGATTCGCCTGCTCCTTGGATGCTGCCTGACCTGCTGCGCTTTTCCAGCAACACATTTTTCAGCTCTGATCTCCAGCATCTACAGTCCTCACTTTCTCCTTTAGGAGAAATCACACAACACCAGGTTATAGTCCAACAGGTTTATTAGGAAGCATTAGCTTTCAGAGCACTGCTCCTTCATCAAAAGGTTCTCCACAACCACCTGATGAAGGAGTAGCGCTCCGAAAGCTAGTGCTTCCAAATAAACCTGTTGGACTATAATTATCCTGGTGTGATTTGTAACTTTGTACACCCCAGTCCAACACCAGCATCTCCAAATCATGCTTTAGGAGAGTTTGCAAAGCGTGGCTACGCTCTGGCACCAGCTGTTCCTGCTTGTAAAAGAGAAAAAGAATGCCAGGGCATTGATTTAAAGTGATGTGCCAAAGAAGCAAGGTTGATGTGAGAAAACTATTTCATTCAGTGAGTAGTTAGGGTATGGAGTGCACTACCCGGAAAAGTGGTGGAGGCAGGATTAATGGAGGCATTTAAGAGGAACATTGGATGGTTATTTTTGGATGGAAATGGTGTGCAAGGATATGGGGAAACGGTAAGAGACTGACAGGAGGTGATGATGCTCATTGAGGGGCTGGTGCAGGCATGATGGGCTGAATGACCTCATTCTTCAACATAACAATTCTGTGATGGGGTGGGAACTTCCATTCCAAGGTGTTAGGTGTCACTATAAAATCTTTGAAAAAGAAGCTACCCATTGTTGGATTAGGAACTGCTGCATTTTTAATGGCATATTAACTTCCCAATTATTACTAAGCTCCCTCACTGGTCCTGAAAAGCACATTTTATAATGCAAAATGTCAAATTTCTACTGATTGAAAAAAGATCAACAATTTGAAAAAATAATTGCTTTGTTAAAAGTGTTTATATTACTTTCTCATCTAATGAAATCCAATGATAATAATTTGTTTTTCTATCTGAAATCTTAATCTGGAATTGGAGGATAAAGTGCATCACCTCTTGGTTTTCTGTCTGTGAGAATACTTGAAGTTGATTGGTTGCTTAGCCTACTTGTTGGTACCACTGGTATTCCATCCCCAGAGATTTGTTCATGATTCAAACCGCTATTGGGAAAGGGGAAGTCCCGATCACTGAGATTGTCACATTTCTGTGAGCAGCTTATATCTACATCACCGCTGACCACAAAATTCAGACCCATTTGGACAATTTGTGACCCAGGATGCACTTAGCAGATACATTTAACTTGATATCAGATTAAGTTGTAACCAACTGTTCTTGTTTTATTAGTTAATGACATCTTCATGTTGGCTTTCCCTTAACTCCTACTTACCATATGCACACCAGCTTTATATTTAATGCAATTCTAATCCCTTTAATCTTCATATTGGATATTTGGTTAATTATTAATTTTGGCTGGGTTTATGGTCAACACCACAGTTTAGTGGAACATTGCATGTGCATGTGTAAATTCGGAGTAAGAAATCCCCAGAGTTCATGTGTGTCAGTTACTGACCATCACCCTGGCAACCACTGTTGCATTTTTTAAAATGAGGACCTAAATGAGTTCATGTTTTATCAATTTCTCTCCTAGAACATGGTATCAAAGCCTGTGAAATATATGCAGAATCATTGGCTCAGTTTACTCTTACATCCATCGCAATATTTAGTAATTGCAATTTTAAACATTCTTTCGTACATAAACTTTCATAGCCTTCAAGAATTAGGCAATAATAGTTTGCTGCTATTAATGTGCAACTTGTGCCCTGTGTTTTCAGGTTTAATTACAGAAAAGCACAAAAATGGTTTTTAAAAATAACCATGTAGGAGGGTCATGATTTCAAAATTCTCCTCCCGATCCTTGCTGCAACTGCACTGAGCCCTGTGCTCAGTGGTCATGATGTGGCAGTGCCAGTGTTGGACTGGGGCGGACAAGGTCAAAAATCACACAACACTGGGTTATAGACCAAGCACAAGCTTTCGGAGCACTGCTCCTTTCTAGATGCCTGAGGAAGGAGTGGAGGCTCCGAAAGCCTACGGTTTCAAACAAACCTGTTGGACTGTTACCCAGTGTTGTGTGATTTTTGACATTTTCAATGGTGGTTGCTCTGTCTCCATCATTGGGAGCTCATACAAACTGCAGCTTTGTAGCTCTGTCGAGCCAATTAATTATTTGAGTTAAACCCAAAACTGGAGAAACTTAGCAGGTCTGGCAACAGAGAAACAGAGTTAACATTTTGGATTTGGTGCCCCTTCTTCAGAACTAGGAAAAGGTGGTAGAAATACTAAAGACTTGGGGATTCAGTTGGAGGCAAGGGATGTGTAAATGTGTAAGTGATAAGTGGAGATGGAGAAAGAGAGAGACAAAGACAGTTAGGCACACAAAGTGATTGATAATGGTAAACCAGGGAGAAAGAAGAACTGCTAATAGAGATCATTAGTAAGTGAGAATGGATTGGCTGAACTGAAAGCAGCCCATGTGATCACAGGGCATGGAATGTGGGGCTGGGTATAGGACATGGAAGAAGATCAAATTATTAAATTCGATATTGAGTCCTGAAAGATGCAAGATCCCCAAGCTAAAAATGAGATGCTGTTTTTCAGCTTGCGCTGAGCTTCCCTGGAGCACTGCAGCAATTCTGAGACAGAGATATTGGCCTGGGAACATGGTGTTGAAATGGTAGCTGGAAGCTCAGGGTCATTTTTAAGACAGTACGTAGGTGTTCGACAAGGTGATCACCCAGTTTGCACTTTGTCTCCCCAATGTAAAGGAGACCATATTGTGAGCAGCAACTACAGTAGGTTACGTTGAGTGAAGAAGGGCTTATGCCCGAAACGTCGATTCTCCTGTTCCCTGGATGCTGCCTGACCTGCTGCGTTTTTCCAGCAACACATTTCCAGCTACGTTGAGTGAAGTGCAGGTAAAGCGCAGCTTCACTTGGAAGCTGTGTTCGGGGCCTTGAATAGTAAGGAGGGAGGAAGTAAACCCCACCTGCTGTTACTCTTTCTGCGACAATGGGGTTGTGGGGAGATATTGGGAGTGAAGGAGGAGTGGACCAAGGTGTCCTGGGTGAGTCTTTTATTTGAATTATCTGAGTTATTGTATAGTCACTTATTTACTTCTGCCCAAAGCTGCTTAATATCTCCTGCCTCCTCTGTGCCTCTTTCTCTTATAAAATTCCATTGTCATTCTGTTTAGCAGCCATTCCAATTAGCAGATTCGCCCAACTCTTAATACAGCTTTACTGCTGCTGACACCCTTTTTATTTATTTCTTCCAAGGTATCCCTGTTCCAGTTTATAATTAATACTGAGTCAGGGACACGTGTCCAGCTGATTGATTGTTAGGTACCTCTGTTTTGAAATGGAGCACATTTTCTGGTGAGCCACTTCAAAGCAGCAGCAAATTGTTTCTGTGTCAGTAAACAGCGAAGCATTCACCCTATCCACTTGTTCAAATGGATGCGAGGCCCCATGTAACATCCTAAGAACAGCGAAAGGTTTTCCTGGTGTCCTAGCCAACATTTATTCCTCATCTAAACATCGTGCTTTGCACAAGTTGGTTGCTGTAATAGATTGGGAAAGGAGGAGATGCAACAAGACCTCCACTCCTTCCTCATGACTCTCCTACATGGTTATTTTTAAAAACCATTTTTGTAACTGTGACCCCACATTAGAAAAAAATGTCTTTGATCTTTAAGATGTGGAGGAGCCGGTGTTGAACTGGGGTGGACAAAGTTAAAAGTCACAAAACACCAGGTTATTGTCCAACAGGTTAATTTGGGAGTACTAGTTTTCAAAGCGCTGCTCCTTCATCAGGTAGTCTGACACTGTAATCTTTTGCTACAAATTCTGTGTCTTATGGTCCTGCTCCATAACCACCTGATGAAGGAGCAGCGCTCTGAAAGCTAGTGCTTCCAAATAAACCTGTTGGACTATAATCTGGTGTTGTGTGATTTTTATCATTGATTTTTAAATGCTTTTTGCCATCTGGTGGTCATAAAAGGTGTTACATCTTCACTTGAACAAAAATTGACCAGTTTTTCTTATTGCTGTTTGTGAGATCTTCTGTATGCAAATTAGCTCCCGTCTTTGTCTATATTACAATGGTTACTTAAAAGCAATAAATTGGTTGTGAATTGTTTCAGGATACTGTGCATGAACAACAATCTGTAAATGGAAATTCTTTCTTGCCATGAATCTGGAAAGGAATTGATGTAAGACAAAGAAATTTTGAATTTATCATAAATTCAAACAGATTAGTTTTGAGGATCTCTGCATCCCCCTCTCCTCCACAAAGCTGGATGGGAGGGTGAGCAGTGAGGGGGATGCAGAGATGTTTCAGTAGGATTTGGACAGGTTGAGTGAGTGGGGAATGCATGGCAGATACAGAATAATGTGAATAGATGTGAGGTTTGGTACACTTTGGTAGCAAAAATAGGTTGGCGGATTATTATCAGAATGGCAATAGATTGGGAAAGGAGGAGATGCAACAAGACCTGGTGTCCTTGAACACCAGTTACTGAAAGTAAGCTTGTAGGTGCAGCAGGCAGTGAAGAAAGCGAATAGTGTGTTGGTCTTCATAGTGAGAGGATTCAAATTCAGGAGCAGAGATATCTTGCTGCAATTGTACAGGGCTTTTGCAAGATGGTACCCTGTGTATTGTGCGCAGTTTTAGTCTCCTTACCGGAGGAAGAATTTGACCTTATAGAAGCTTATAAAATTATGAGGTGCATGGTGAATAGTCAAGACCTTTTCCTTATGGTAGGGGAGTCCAAAACTAGAAGACATTGGTCTAAGGTGAGAGGGGAAAGATTTAAAAGGGACCTAAGGGGCAACTTTTTCATGCAGATGGTGGTGCATGTATGGAATGAGCTGCCAGAGGAAGTGGTGGAGGCTGGTACAATTGCAACATTTAAAAGGCATTTGGATGGGTACGTGTTTAGTAAGGGTTTGGAGGGATATGGGCCAAATACTGGCAAATGTAACTAGATTAATTTGGAATATCTGGTCGGCATGAACAAGTTGGACTGAAGGTTCTAATTCGGTGCACTACATCTCTATGACTCTATGAGGGGAATGCAACAAAGGTTTATCAGACTGATTCTAGGATGGCAGGACTGACGTATGAAGAGAGACTGGATGGATCAAGGTTATTTATCCTGCACTTTGGAAGAATAAGGGGGGATTTCATAGAAACCTATAAGATTCTGACAGGACTAGACGTCAAATACAGGAATCCAAATCCACACAGAGGGTCACTTAACCCTTCCCCCAGAGAAGCAGCAGCACAAACCAGAGTTCCTCAATCAGGCTAAAATAAATTAATCAGAGGAGATGAGATTGAATTTGTTCCAAGACAATGTGCATTGATGCAAGTTTGTTTGTAAATTATGCAATACGATGAATCTGTTGTTTCTCATGTTGATGAAAGTAAATTTCAAATCACAGAGCAATTATACTTTATGCAAAATGCTGTGAAAACATTATTTGGCAAGTGGCATATTCTTTCACTGAGTGACTTGAGAATTAGAATCCCTACAATGTGGAAGCAGGCCATTTGGCCCACTGAGTCCACACCGACTTTCCGAACAGGATCCCATCCATCTCCCACCCCATCCCCGTAACCCTTGCATTACCCATGACTAATCTGCCTAGCCTACACATCGCTGAACACTATGGGCAATGTAGCATGGCCAATTCACCCAACCTGCACATCTTTGAACTGTGAGGGAAATGGGGCACCTGGAGGAAACCCACACAGACACAGGGAGAATGTGCTAACCACTGAGCCACCATGCCCCCACCCCCCCCCTCAAATGGAGTGATAATGATCAGCTTCTCTCTCCCACATACGTGAAAACAACAGGGATTCTTACAGAACTGAATTATAAACATCACATCACATTATTAAAGACTCACATTTAAATGTTGACCAGCATTACATGAGCTCCTCACTCCACCAACCTCTGGGTGAAAAGTAAAATCCTTCAGATGAGGGTTTTTTTTTTGTTTTGCTTGTTTATTGCAGTAAGGGTATGGAATGCTTTGCCTGCAACGGTAGTAGATTCACCAAGTTTAAGTGTATTTAAGTCGTCATTGGACAGGCATATGGACATACATGGAATAGTGTAGGTGGGATGGGCTTCAGATTGGTATGACAGGGTGGCGCAACATCGAGGGCCGAAGGGCCTGTACAGCGCTGTAATGTTCTATGTTCTATGTTCTATTGCCCTCTCAACTTTAAAAGAGGAAAGAACCTATATTTAAGTGCACTGCCCCTTTCCCAACCACAGAGCATCCTTGAGTCCCAAGCAGTTTACAGTCCCTGAAGTATGTCAGAAATGTCAGTTGTATTGGGGGAACAGATTCAGGAGTGAATTGAGAAGGAACTTCTTCACCCTGAGAATTGTAAGTCTTTGGAATTCCTTGCCCAGTGAAGTGGTTGACGCTACTTCAGTAAACGTTTTTAAATAGACAAAGTCTTTTCTCTGGGTTGGGGTGTCCAGAACTAGAGGGCATAGGTTTAGGGCGAGAGGGGAAAGATATAAAAGAGACCTAAGGGGCAACTTTTTCACACAGAGGGTGGTACGTGTATGGAATGAGCTGCCAGAGGAAGTAATGGAGGCCAGTGCAATTGCAACATTTAAAAGGCACCTGGATGGGTATATGAATAGGGTTTGAAGGGATATGGGCCGGGTGCTGGCAGGTGGGACTAGATTGGGTTGTGATATCTAATCGGCATGGACAGGTTGGACTGAAGGGTCTGTTTCTATGCTGTACGTCTCTATGACTCTATGACTCTAAGACAAGAGGGGCAATGCTTTTACACAGAAAGTGGTTCCAGTGTGGAATGAATTTCCAGAGGGAGTGATGGATGCGAGCACAGTTACAATGTTTAAAGGAAATTTAGATAAATACATGAATAAGAAATGTTCAGAGGAATTTGGGCCAAGTGCAGACAGGTGGGACTAGTTTAGTTTGGGATTATGGTTGGCATGGACTGGTTGGACCAAAGTGTCTGTTTCCATGCTGTACGGCTCTATGACTATGATCTAATTCAAAATCTCTCTGAAACAGTACAATGCAGAATATTGCAATGTCATTCTGGGATGTAGCCAGTTTTTTGGATGGGATCTCAAATACAATAATTGTATCTTGAATTAGTGTGAAAATTGGAAAACATGACCATGAATGGATTCAAGGGAAACTCATTTCTCTGATCTTTTACACTGGTAGCTGACTCTAGCCAGATTGTGTTGATAGTATGAAAAGCAGAAAAGATACCCCAATGAGCTTCAGAAACATCCATTGATGGACGTTTATTGGTCAGGAAACCAGGAAAACTCTACTGCTCTCTTTAAAATAGTTTCACCTGACAGTACCTTGACTGACTTGCCTGAAAGACGTTACTGTGGTTCGGTTCGCCGAGCTGGAAGTTTTTGTTGCAAACGTTTCGTCCCCTGTCTAGGTGACATCCTCAGTGCTTGGGAGCCTCCTGTGAAGCTCTTCTGTGGTGTTTCCTCCGGCATTTATAGTGGTTTGAATCTGCCGCTTCCGGTTGTCAGTTTCAGCTGTCCGCTGTAGTGGCCGGTATATTGGGTCCAGGTGTTTGTTGATGGAGTTTGTGGATGAATGGCAAGCTTCTAGGAATTCCCTGGCTGTTCTTTGTTTTGCTTGCCCTATAATGGTAGTGTTGTCCCAGTCAAATTCATGTTGCTTGTCGTCTGCGTGTGTGGCTACTAGGGATAGCTGGTTGTGTCGTTTCATGGCTAGTTGATGTTCATGGATGCGGATCGTTACCTGTCTTCCTGTTTGTCCTATATAGTGTTTTGTGCAGTCCTTGCATGGGATTTTGTACACTACGTTAGTTTTGCTCATGCTGGGTATCGGGTCCTTCGTTTTGGTGAGTTGTTGTCTGAGAGTGACTGTTGGTTTGTGTGCTGTTATAAGTCCTAGTGGTCGCAGTAGTCTGGCTGTCATTTCAGAGATGTTCTTGATGTATGGTAGTGTGGCTAGCCCTTTGGGTTGCGGCATGTCCTCGTTCTGTTGTCTCTCCCTTAGGCATCTGTTGATGAAATTGTGAGGATATCCCTTTTTTGCGAATACCTTGTATAGGTGTTCCTCTTCCTCTTTTTGCAGTTCTGGTGTGCTGCAGTGTGTTGTGGCCCTTTTGAACAGTGTCTTGATGCAACTTCGTTTGTGTGTGTTGGGGTGGTTGCTTTCATAGTTCAGGACTTGGTCTGTGTGTGTGGCTTTCCTGTATACCTTTGTGGTGAATTCTCCGTTTGGTGTACTCTGTACCCTCACGTCTAGGAATGGGAGTTGGTTGTCCTTTTCTTCCTCTCTCGTGAATCGGATTCCTGTGAGTGTGGCATTGATGATCCGGTGTGTATTCTCTATTTCTGTGTTTTTAATGATTACAAAGGTGTCATCAACGTATCTGACCCAGAGTTTGGGTTTTCATCATCAATAATAGAGGAAGAATTTACTTCACAACATAGATATAATTTTCTCTTCCTATTAGGGAATATGCTTCACCTCTACTTTTGCTACAATTTAGCTGTCCATTTCCTTTCATGATGCACTCTTTTCTGAGGATTCATTGTTCATTCCTACTGTTACAATAGGTTTCCCATTTAGGTTCCAGCAATTAGCTTTAATATGTCCAATCTTACCACCGTCTTTTTTATGTTGCCTCAAAGTTCAAGCCTTTCTCCTTTAATATTTTGACATTCTTCTATTTGCTCCCTCAGACTGATAGCTTCTCCATTCCCACATTTTCTCTTCCTCCTATCCCTCTGTTAATTTCCATATGACTATTTTCCCACAAAAAAACTGAGCTATCATAAGCATCTGCTAAAATTGCCACATTTCAGATTTTGATACTGAATGCCCCTCTATTTACGAGTTACTTGAATACGACTTCAGAATTCTTCCATAATGATGATTCCCATCGCTTTCACAAAATGTTTCCATAATTTCGGTGATTGAAGCCACTGGTCACACAGCAATTTTTATTTCCTTGCAAATTCTACAAATGTCTTGTTACGTTACTTGTAGCCCTAAATTTTAATTGATAAAAATCAGGGATAAGCATTAAGTATATCCCTTTAATAGTTTTTTAGTCTATGTATCTTCTGAAAAACCGACAGACCCATTTGTAGTTGTACCTTCCCAACATTCTGAAACATTAATGTCCAAGCGTATTTTGGTCATCCCAGAATTTCCTTTTCAAATATGAAGAGCTATGTTTCAATTCCATTCTTTTTGAATATAACCCTAAATTTAGATTTCTAGTTAAATTATATCCCTAACTTAAATGAGAGACGTTCTCTGAAATACAATCTCTTCTTTTTTCCTTTACTCTGAGTGTTTCTCTAGCCAAACCATGTTGTCTAATTTTCCTCTATCTCTTTGGAATTCAGCCTTTTTCAATTCCATTTCCCTTGCATTTCATTTCTACTGTGAAGGAACTGTGCTTTTAAAAGAGATTTTACCAAAGAATAAAAACAAAACTATGTATATAACAATTTGAAGTACCTCATGATAAATAATTAAAAAGAAAATCTCAATTCATTTTCCCTCTGCAATTTTCTTTCCAGGCACTCCACTCTCGTAAAGTATTACCACAATACTCACTTTAAAATTTCTTCATCAAGTGACAAAGTTATTAGCAGTTCCTTTCAGTAATTTTCTTTACATCCTTTCCTTAAGATACGATAGACGTGGTAAACTTTTAAACAAAAGGCTGCTAAAATAGCTCAACACTTCTTTCTAACTCTGATGGCCTGGAGACTGACAAAATTAAACAACACTTCTGTGGGACGCAACTGTTCTGGGCTCAACCTCTTAGATGCTCCTGGTCATCTGTCTCTGTAGGTCATAAAAGGTCTACTTAAGGAATTAACTCCCCAGGAGCCATTTAACCAAAGTCACATGCTTTCCTGGAAAGGCTGTTTTGAATCCTTTGTTCAAAAATGACTTTTTCACCTTTTTTTAAAAACTGTCACCTAAAAACCTAAAACAAAAACCCATTCACAACTCCCAAATAATAAAAATCCGTTATAAACACAATCCTGAATAAGCAGGAGCAATATTGTTTGAGGGTGAGAGAGCTGACTGTTGGTAGTGGAGGGTTCCTGATTGTGGGGATGGGGAGTATCTGATGATAGTATCAATCATGTTTGAGGGGGGAGACTAATGGTCATGGGAAGGTCTGGTCATGGTGCAGAGATAGGGGTCTGGGTGATTCATTTCTGCTGCTTCTGGCCTGTAAACAGTGCTGTAAACACGTTTACACAATTCACAGATTCTACCCTTCTCGTGTTCCTTCAACTAGCAAATTTGTCCTGGGAGCCGTTCATTAAGGACAGGATAATTATAAAACAGAAGAGACAAATGGTATAAAGGTAAATATAAAGGTAAATGACAGTGGTTAAGGTGTTTAGCACATTTGCCTTCAGTGCTCAGACCTTTGAGTATGTGAGTTAGGATGTTATGTTGAGGTTGTACAGATTATTTGTGAGGCCTCTTCTGAAGTACTGTGTCCAGTTCTCATTGCCCTATTATAGGAACGCTATTATCAAGCTGGAAATGGTTTGGAAGAGATTTACCAGGACGGTGCCTGGTATGGAAGGTCTGAGTTATAAAGAAAGGCTGGATAGGCTCAGACTTTTTCCACTGGAACGTAGGAGGCTGGGAAGTGATCTTGTAGCGGTCTATAGATAGGACTAATGGTAGGTGTCTCTCCCCTGGAAGGGGGTTTACAAGACTCAGGGGCATACTTTAAGGTGAGAGGAAAGAGATTTAGAAAGGACATGAGAGGCAAATTTTCTTACACTGAGGGTGATTCACGTATGGAATGAACTTCCTGAGGAAGTGGTGGATGCAGAAACAGTTACAACATTTAAAAGAAGCTTAGATAAGTACATGAATAGGAAGTGTTTGGAGGGACATAGGCCAGGAGCAGGCAGGTGGGACTTGTTTAGTTTGGGATTATGTTCGGTATGGACTGGCTGAACCGAAGGGTCTGTTTTCGTGTTATATGACTCTATGAAGGACCACGTGTCACCCATTCCCCAACCCCCATCCCTTACAATGGGGAGAGGGCAGGTTTGGTTACAATTCCACATTTACTGCTTTTTAACCCCTGCCACAAGCCCAGCCCAACCAGAATTTCGGAAAGTTGAGATTCAGCCCTTATTGTTGTGGTTCTGTTCGCCGAGCTGGGAATTTGTGTTGCAGACGTTTCGTCCCCTGTCTAGGTGACATCCTCAGTGCTTGGGACCCTCCTGTGAAGCGCTTCTGTGATGTTTTCTCCAGCATTTATAGGTGCCTAGAGGCATGGCACTCATTCACAGATTCAATCAATAAGCACATCGACCTGGACTCAATATACCGACCACTGCAACGGACAGCTGGAACTGACAACCGGAAGCGGCAGATTCAAACCACTACAAATGCCGGAGGAAAGATCACAGAAGCGCTTCACATGAGGCTCCCAAGCACTGAGGATGTCACCTAGACAGGGGACGAAATGTCTGTAACACAAATTCCCAGCTCGGCGAACAGAACCACAACAACGAGCACCCGAGCTACAAATCTTCGCACAAACTTTGAACATTCAGACCTTATCATCAGTCTTCACAGTCAAAAAAGAAAACATTACGTGTGACATTACAGGGAAATTAATAATGTTTCAAAGATCACAAGTCACTGAAATAAATGTAAGTGACAAAAAAGTATTAAAGATGGTGGGTGACACACAAACTGATAAATCCCTATGACTCCGGTGGTTTCCACCCTCGAGTTTGAAAGGTAGTTTTTGAAGAAGTTGTAGATCTTTTAACCATAAGGTACTGAATTTCTTTCAGTTTGTGTATTATCCTTTTCTATTGGAAAATTGCAAATGTATTTAACAAAGATGAGAGAAATAAGCCAGGAAATTATTGACCCATTAGTTTCATGTTGGTTGTGGGGAATATATTGGAACCTATAAATAAGAGCAAAGTGGCCGAGCACTTAAGGGAGATGTGAGCTGATTAGAGAGAGATGTAAAAGGATATGACATGACTACTGAACTGAATTGGACATTTTGATGATCTGATCTGTAGAATATCATTGATATAGATGTATGAATTTCCATAAGACATTTGATAAGGCCATTGACTTGGTGCAGAATATTAACCTAGTTAGGAGATTGGTTTGGTGGTAGATGACAGGTACTGGATATACACTTGTATCAGAAGGAACTGTTCCACTAGGATCTGTATTAGTACCTCAACTACTCACCATATTTATTAATAATTTAGACAACCCAATAAAGAGCCAAGTTTCCCAATGACAGAAATTTTGGCAACATAATAAGTGATGCAGCTTAGAGCGCAAAATTACAAAAATCTTTGGTGGATTAAATAAATGGGTAAAATCATAGCAGATGGATTTCAACTTAAAGAGCAAGTGTGATCAAAAAGGATAGATTGGAATAATTTTGAAATTTTCAGAAGCTAAGAACAGTGAAGGATTTGAGGATTGCTCTACACAGATCAATAACATGTAGGAACTAGATACATAAAAGAATCAAAAGGCTAACAGAATGTTAGTTCTTATAATTAAAGGACTGGAAATATAAAGAGGGAAAGAGGTTTTGCTGCAATTATGCAGAGCTTTGGTTAGACCATATCCAGAGTACTGCACTGTGTACAGTTCAAAGCACTACTGCTTTAGGAAGGCTATACTGCTCTTCAGATGAGTGAATGCAAATTCACAAGAATGTTACAAGGACATACAGAGTTTACTGATGAGGAGACAGGGCATAAATTACGCTGCTATTCCTTGGAATATAGAAGATTAGTTTGGAGCTGATTAGATTGACATGAAGATTTTGAAAGAAATGAGAAATGGAAATACAAAGAAACACTTTTCCAACTGCAGTAGGAGAGGGATAAGGGGATATAACTTTGACATCAAACCAAGGCCATTCAGGAGAGAAATTGTGAAATATTTCTCCACGTAAGCTATGGAAAACACACAAACTCCCTCCATAAGCGGGAAGTTAAGATGAGTGGATGGGATTAGAGTATGGATCAGTGGTGATCTTCATTATTGTTCTCACTCTGTGCTTCATCAAATTGTCAATTAAGACTTCGGGCTTAAATCTCAGGTGTTTAACTTGAATCTCCATTTTGAAGTCTGTGTATGCGATGATTAGTGGCACGTCAGCATTGTCTTTGGTGAAATGAGATCTATGCCTTTCTCTGTCTGATGCATGTATACAGAGCAATCACTAAACAATTGCTCAGCCTGAACCCCACTTGGAAAACAACAGTGTTCAGTCCAACTGTCACATTTCTTTTGCCAGATTTCCTGAACTTACTGCAGGAGTTCACCCGCTCGCCTGTCACAAGGCTGGAAGAGTGGTGTAAACACAAAGTTGTTCCATCTCTGAGTTTGCTACCAATTGGAAAACCGCAGCAGAAACCCAGACCCATTATCTTGCGTTAGGGTTCAAGTTTGACTCTGGTTGAATGGAGGAGGGGTTTCCAATTGCAATGGGCTGGTCTGGCGACTACGTTTATGGTTCTCTCAAGCCAATTCCTCATGGGTAAGGAACATCACAGCAGGGTTCCACAAAGGACAAAGGCAGCAGATACACCACTCGTAGGTTCCCTTCCAAATCAAATGCTTTCATGACTTGGAACTGGAGCATCATTCTTTCACTGTAACTGGGTCAGTGTTCCGTAACAGCACTGTGGTTGTCTCTATATCATATCGGCTACAGCCACTTGAAATAGTGACTTACCTCCACAGGGGTAATTAGGGATGGGAAATATGACTGGAACATCCACAATCCATGAAATGAAAACTCTGAATAGAGTATCCCTTCCAGCCTGAGCCTTTCCACATTCACAATTGATCCATATCCCAGCTCGAATTCTCTATCTCAGTTGCGTATCTCTTAACATTTTAACTTAAGAGAAACCTTCAACCTTAGATCCGATATTTACAATTGACCCTTCCTACTCCGCCATGTACCCCCAAACGTTTGAGAGAGAAGGTTCCAGATTTAATCCTTTTAGTGAGGAAGTGCATCTTGACATCATCCTGATTCTAGTTTGTAGACCATTGGAATGGCTGGTGAAATTGGGAATCCTTGGAAGTCTCCACTCCAGAGGCTTGCAGATGCTCAGTCACTAGGTATGGTCAAGGCTAGGAATGAACTTTAAGGAATCAAGGAACATGGGGATCTGGTAGGAAAGGGAACTCACGTCAAGGATGGAAAATGATCTTATGAAATGGTGAAGGAGCATTGAGAGGCAGCAAGGCCTTTCCCTGCTCCTATGTCTAATGGTAGGAGGTATATGCAATTGAGCCAGAATTGTGTGGATGCAATTGAATTGAATAGCTCTGTATCGGCTGGGGACTATTTGCTTCTGAAATTATTCTCAATTATCGGATCATTCTTTTACCCCTCTTCCTTAACTGGAACTCTAAGAAGTATTGGTCAGAAAGAAATGCAAAGGTTTGTAACATAATGTTTCTCCTTTTCTTGAGCCAGTCCATCAATGGAGGCTGAAGGGATGATCTTGTTAGTTGATACCAGAAAGGATCCTGCAGTTTTGTCCCTCAACCATGAAATGACCAAAGATTTCAATCTTCAGACCATGCTTAATAATGGCAGTGATGCTTATAAACTCAAGGCGCCAACAAAAGAGTCATTTGCTTATGATGGCATCAGTGCAAAAGGAGATACAGCCTCACCACACCCAAAAGGAACACAGCAAAACATCCCGATGTTGAAAATGGGTTTAAGGAATCAGGAGGGGACGTTGGGACCTAATACTATGAAGCATGATGAGATGAACAATCTCCAGAAGATGCTGGGACAGATAAAGACTTACCCTCCACGTTTTCCTGAACGCAGACTCTATCATCTACCTTCCCATTTTATCGGGGACAACGACTCAGTACTTCAGCACTCACCTTCTCCTGGCGTGCGCCTGATGACTGCTTTAGCAAGGTATGAACTCTAGGTGTGCTGATTGGCACAATGTGGACTGGAGGTGTGTGTGTGTGTGAGAATGTGTAAGAGCAAGAGTGTGTTTGTGTGTCAGAGAGAGGGTGTGTTTGTGTCCACATGTGTATGTGTGTGCAAGCGTATCTGTGCATTTGTGTGTGTATATGTATGTCTATGTGTATTTTGTTTGTGTTTGAGTATGTGAGTGTGCGTGTTTGTGTGATAGGATTGGATTGAGCTGTGATGTACCTCAGGCTGAAATGGTGAATCAGCACTCATAATCTCAATTTGACTGAATAGATAAATGTCAAAATCTGTGCCTGTGTAGCAGAAATGTGAGTTTGAGATGCAAGAGTTGAACATTCACACATTTACCCAGGGTTAAAGGAATATATTCACTGATAAAATGCAACATTGCTCTGCTGTCCAAGATTATAATTTTCCTGATCTTTCCCTCCTAGTCCATTTTTAACTTAGCATTACAATATCACCCTTTTAAAAATATCTTTTTAATATGGTAACATCCCTTTATATGCTTTGTACCAGCTATTTACTGAGCATCCATGGTCTAAAGGAGAGCTGATGATGCTGATGTTTAATCAATGCACGATGGCTGCCCTACAGCTTAGATGGGCACCAAACTTGCATGAAATTTCAGAATTAATTCTAATCAGCCAGTTTAGTCTTGAGTGTGTGGCTGTGTCAGGTCCAAACTTTCAGGGCTTGTAGGAACATCGGAATGGGAGGACCCAATTAGCACTTTGAGTCTGTTCTTCCATTTCACCAGATTGTTACTGAATGGCAGCCTGAGCTTCGTACACTGGGATTAACATGTCATGGATTCCAGGTTGCTCCCAATCTTTTTCCAATGGAGAATAGCCACTTAGGTATGGAAGGAGACTGGGGAGGGAGGACCACTTTTTTCATTCTTAACTGTTATCTAATTGTAACTGCTGACTAGTCACTATGGGAACACGGCTCTAACCACATGAGGTATCGTTAGTAGGTGACACCTTATACAACATAGATAGGTACATTGCATACCTGCATATTTACTGAACAAACACCTACCTCTGTTTATAAACCAAAGGAAATAAATATTCACTGATCAAAAGACATATGCACACCCTTGCTTATCACTTTGATCAAGAAGTACACAGATAGCTTAAATTTCACTTGCATATGTTGTGCAGTTGAGAGTACTCCATTCAAATCACAGGCCCAGATTCCCCTGGCCTCGGAAACGCCATTAGCCATGCGGCTGATGCAACTACCACCCCCACGCTGATTGATGATGTCACTTCTGCCCCCATCATGGCCACTCCCACAGCCACTTCCGGCCCTCACATCATCGCCGATGCCACACGCTCAGTGACTTCCGCCATCCCTACTGCCGTGGTCACCACCACTTCCGCCCCCACCAACGCCACTCACCTGCATTCTGCTGACACGCCCCCCACAGACCCCACTGTCACTATCCCCACCCCCCAGAACCCCGAGGGGAACACTACCCCTGCTCATGACTCTACCCCCATTCCCCCCACCATCACACCCACTCCAGGTACTGGCTCCGACCCCACTCCCAGCTCTACACCCACACCAGATCCCAGCTCCCAGCCCTGCCGAGTTTTCACCATCCCCCCAGACCTCCCCCTCACTGAGGACGAACGATCAGTCCTCAGCAAAGGACTCACCTTCGTCCCCCTCCGTCCACGCATCAATGAATTTAATACACGCCGTGACATCGAACAATTCTTCCGTCGCCTCCGCCTCCGAGCTTACTTTCACAATCAGGATTCCCGCCCACCTTCCGAGGACCCCTTCGCCCACCTCCAACACACTGCATCCACCTGGACACCCCGTGCTGGCCTATTACCTGCCCTCGACCTCTTCATTTCCAACAACCGCCGGGACATTAACCGCCTCAACCTGTCGACCCCCCTCCCCCACTCCAACCTCTCACCCGCACAACGCGCAGCCCTCCAATCCCTCGGCTCCAATCCTGACCTCACCATCAAGCCAGCGGACAAAGGGGGTGCAGTGGTAGTCTGGCGCACTGACCTCTACATCGCTGAAGCCAAACGCCAACTCGAGGACACCTCTTCTTACCGCCCCCTTGACCATGACCCCACCCCCCATCACCAAACCATCATCTCCCAGACCATACAGAACCTCATCACCTCAGGAGATCTCCCACCCACAACTTCCAACCTCATAGTCCGGGAACCCCGCACTGCCCGGTTCTACCTCCTTCCCAAGATCCACAAGCCTGACCACCCTGGCCGACCCATTGTCTCAGCATGCTCCTGCCCCACTGAACTCATCTCTACCTACCTCGACACTGTCCTATCCCCCCTAGTCCAGGAACTCCCCACATACGTTCGAGACACCACCCACGCCCTCCACCTCCTCCAAGACTTCCGTTTCCCCTGCCCCCAACGCCTCATCTTCACCATGGATATCCAATCCCTCTACAGCTCCATCCGCCATGACCAGGGCCTCCAAGCCCTCTGTTTTTCCTCTCCAGACGTTCCCAACAGTACCCTTCCACCGACACTCTCATTCGTTTGGCCGAACTGGTCCTCACCCTTAACAATTTCTCCTTTGAATCCTCCCACTTCCTCCAGACCAAAGGGGTAGCCATGGGCACACGTATGGGCCCCAGCTATGCCTGTCTCTTTGTTGGCTACGTAGAGCAGTTGATCTTCCGTAATTACACCGGCACCACTCCCCACCTCTTCCTCCGCTACATTGATGACTGGAGAAAGTGAGGTCTGCAGATGCTGGAGATCAGAGATGGAAATGTGTTGCTGGAAAAGCGCAGCAGGTCAGGCAGCATCTAGGGAACAGGAGAATCGACGTTTCGGGCATTAGCCCTTCTTCAGGAATGAGGAAAGTTGGTCCAGCAGGCTAAGATAAAAGATAGGGAGGAGGGACTTGGGGGAGGGGCGTCGGAAATGTGATAGGTGGAAAGAGGTCAAGGTGAGGGTGATAGGTCAGACTGGGGTGGGGGCGGAGAGGTCGGGAAGAAGATTGCAGGTTAGGAAGGCGGTGCTGAATTTGATGGATTTGACTGAGACAGGCTGGGGGGAGGGGAAATGAGGAAACTGGTGAAATCTGAGTTCATCCCTTGTGGTTGGAGGGTTCCTAGCCGGAAGATGAGGCGTTCCTCCTCCAACCGTCGTTTCGCTGTGGTCTGACGATGGAGGAGTCCAAAGACCTGCATATCCTTGGTGGAGTGGGAGGGGGAATTGAAATGTTGAGCTACAGGGTGGTTGGGTTGGTTGGTCCGGGTGTCCCAGAGGTGTTCCCTGAAACGCTCCGCAAGTAGGCGGCCCGTCTCCCCAATATAGAGGAGGCCACATCGGGTGCAAAGGATGCAATAGATGATATGTGTGGAGGTACAGGTGAATCTGTGGCGGATATGGAAGTTTCCTTTAGGGCCTTGGAGGGAGGTGAGGGGGGAGGTGTGGGCACAAGTCTTGCACCTCCTGCAGTTGCAGGGGAAGGTGCCGGGAGTGGAGGTTGGGTTGTTGGGGGGTGTGGATCTGACGAGGGAGTCACGGAGGGAGTGGTCTTTACGGAATGCTGATAGGGGAAGGGAGGGAAATATATCCTTGGTGGTGGGGTCCGTTTGGAGGTGGCGGAAATGGAGGCGGATGATGCGCTGTACATGGAGGTTAGTGGGGTGGTTGGTGACTGCATTGGCGCCACCTCGTGCTCCCGCGAGGAGGTTGAGCAATTCATCAACTTCACCAACACATTCCACCCTGACCTTAAATTTACCTGGACCATCTCTGACACCTCCCTCCCCTTCCTGGACCTCTCCATCTCCATCAGTGACGACCGACTTGACACTGACATTTTCTACAAACCCACCGACTCCCACAGCTACCTGGATTACACCTCTTCCTACCCTACCTCTTGCAAAAATGCCATCCCATATTCCCAATTCCTCTGCCTCCGCCGTATCTGCTCCCAGGAGGAGCAGTTCCACCACAGAACACACCAGATGGCCTCCTTCTTTAGAGACCGCAATTTCCCTTCCCACGTGGTTAAAGATGCCCTCCAACACATCTCATCCACATCCCGCACCTCCGCCCTCAGACCCAACCCCTCCAACCGCAACAAGGACAGAACGCCCCTGGTGCTCACCTTCCACCCTACCAACCTTCGCATAAACCAAATCATCCGCCGACATTTCCGCCACCTCCAAACAGACCCCACCACCAGGGATATATTTCCCTCCCCACCCCTCTCCACCTTCCGCAAAGACCGTTCCCTCCGTGACTACCTGGTCAGGTCCACGCCCCCCTACGACCCACCCTCCCATCCTGGCACTTTCCCCTGCCACCGCAGGAACTGTAAAACCTGTGCCCACACCTCCTCCCTCACCTCCATCCAAGGCCCTAAAGGAGCCTTCCACATCCATCAAAGTTTTACCTGCACATCCACTAATATCATTTATTGTATCCGTTGCTCCCGATGCGGTCTCCTCTACATTGGGGAGACTGGGCGCCTCCTAGCAGAGCGCTTTAGGGAACATCTCCGAGACACCCGCACCAATCAACCAAATCGCTCCGTGGCCCAACATTTCAACTCCCCCTCCCACTCTGCCGAGGATATGGAGGTGCTGGGCCTCCTCCACCGCCGCTCCCTCACCACCAGACGCCTGGAGGAAGAACGCCTCATCTTCCGCCTCGGAACACTTCAACCCCAGGGCATCAATGTGGATTTCAACAGTTTCCTCATTTCCCCTTCCCCCACCTCATCCTAGTTTCTAACCTCCAGCAACTCGATCCCCTGACTTGTCCAGACTTGTCCGACCTGCCCAGCTCCTTTTCCACCTATCCACTCCCTCTCCTCCCTGACCTATCACCTTCATCTCCTTCCCCACTGACCTATTGTACTCTATGCTACTCTCTCCCCACCCCCACCCTCCTCTAGCTTATCTCTCCACGCTTCAGGCTCTCTGCCTTTATTCCTGATGAAGGGCTTTTGCCCGAAACGTCGATTTTGCCTGTCCTCGGATGCTGCCTGAATTGCTGTGCTCTTCCAGCACCACTGATCCAGCAACTGTGTCTAGGTATTTTCTAAACAACCTGTTCAGGTTATTTTTTTACATGCCTCTAGAACAGGGGGGACATGAACCCAGCCATTCTGGTCCAGAGGTAGGGATGCTACCACAGCACCACAAGAGCTCCTAGCAACTGTGTTTTTCAGTAGTTTTTTTAAAAAATCTGCTTATCAGAAATGTGGTTAGCATCCAGATTCCTAATGAGCCACATGTAGTCAGCAGCCATTGAATTACACAACTCTAAGTTCTTGGAAGACAATCTGTAAAGAGTGAAAGTCAATGCAAACACCACAGGACAATAGAGAATTCAGTGATTACTGTATTTACTTTTGTTGGACAGGGTGGTTTTGTTTTCACTCTTCAGTAGCTTCACAATCTTTAAATTGGTATGAGTAGAGTTAAAACTATATTAGAAATGAGAGATTATTAATGAAATGTATGCTAAATTATCACTCCATTGTACAAAGTCACTTCAACAAACTGTACCATTGGTTGGTAAAACTATCAAAATATTAAACATGAAAAATAAAAGGAGAGAAGCATGGTACAAAGAAAGACATTACATTAGTTTTAAAGCCTTTCAGAATCCCAAAATATCAATTTTGTAGTCAGTGAATGACATTTGGGGCATAGTGTAGCGTTGTTGAAAGTGAACGTGGGCTAAGGATCAACCCAACCACCCTATCTCGCAGTGTGACTGCCAAACAGAATTCAATCAATTGAAGAAGGCGTATAACAGACAATTTATGACATTACTGTACAAAGGACAGCAGGCCTTTTTTTGGGTCTGGTTAATTTTGGGTTACGTGGGATGAAACTGAGTTTCTAATCCATGAAAAACACTGATCATTTCTGAACCCTGGAAGTAAGTGTCAACTCTGAACAGGATATCTGATCTGGTCCAACTCGTTAGTTGGATTTGTTTGAAAAAAGAAACCGTCTTCTACTCAATATTTCCTCAATGCAGGATTACCTTTTCTTTTCATTATTAATGACTTCTGGAGGAATTTTGACACCAGATTCTTCAGAAATATGAAACTTGGCTGAAATCAGCAGAGTTCAATAACAGTGCAGTATCATTGGGATGTCGAATAGTGATCCCTTTTGCAACAGATAGTGTGCTATGTTCCAAGGCTTGAATGTTCAGCAGCTTCTGTGAAAGGGTAGTAAGTGTGGGGTTAGCATTGGAATTGGTAAAGGCTTTGGCATGCTGGCAGGTAAGTTGCCAGGCTGCTAGTTAGGTAAAGTGCCAGGTAGGTAGAAATCCAGTGGGTAGAGTGCCATGAGCAGGGTGCCAGGTAAGTAGATTGCCAGCTAGGTTGGGCGTCGGGTGAGTAAGGTTGCCAGAGTGTTAGATAAATGGGCTGCCAGGTATGTAGGGGCATTGTGGGAGTAATACCAGGTTTGGAAAGTAAGGGGGTTGTTCAGGGCTGCAGAGGATGAAAGGAGTATTGGACTGGTGGAGGGTGCAGGGAAGGTGAGGATGGAGGATGTTCAGGCTGGCATGGGGAGGTGTAAGGTCAAGAGGTGTGGTATTCAGGCTGTTGGAAGGGGATATCAAGTCCTGGGAGGGTGTGGAATTTTTATAATTGGAGAGGAGCTGGTCGTTTGGCTGGTTGTTTTTACCTGGTTGTCAGGGTCTGGGCTGAGTAAAGAGTTGGGAGAGTTATAATTGGGGTGGGTGTTGTGAGTCGAGGGTCAATTTAATCGTTTCCCCAGGAGTTAGCTCACTTTCCTTAATGTCTAACTTACCATGGATGCCTACTAAATTAGCAGAAGTGGAATCCTTCAAATTCTCTAACTTTAAGGGATGTTTTGAAGGAATCTAGGTGCAGGGGAATTTCCCATTAGAATCTTCCAAATCCCAGTCATTTCAAAAAGATTCAGCTAAATCTGGGAATTTGCATGGTCCCGATGTACAACTCCAGACTGCACTGCTCTAGCTATCAGACCATCAGGCACACATTGTTTTGTCAGAGGTATTTATTTCACATTTGTGCTTTTTGTCTCCAGGCTATTCTTAGAGAATCATATTAGAAACACACAAAGCCATTTTTTACACAAGTGGAAAAACCACACCTCAGATTAAAACTTTGAACTGATTCTTTTCTTTGATTTCAGGGACCAAATAAAGGATAATAATTTCAGTTCACCGCTCCATAAAACTGTCAGTAAGTATACTACAGAAACACTCGAGCAACCGGAGAAGCTGTGTTCTTTTCTTGTTAATTGTTGTTTAGTAAATTCAGCCTAATCTGAGTTTGGGCTGAGCAAGGAGCAAATTGGAAAGTAGTTGCAAGTTTCAGGTATCAGTGTGAGGGTGCAAGGCATTGTTCCGGTTTCTTCACATAGTGGAACTGAGAGACAATGCTGGTCAGGAGATCTTGCATTAAACTGGACCTCCGATCTCTAGAAAAGAGCAAACTGGGGGCTGTCCTAATAGAGATTATAAGGAGCAGATGTTGGAATCTGTACTGAACACAAAAAAGTGTGTTGGAAATCACAACGGGTCAGGCAGCATTGTGGAAAGAGAGAGCAAGCTAATGTCTCGTGTTGAGATGATTCTTCCTCAAAGCTGACATGAAGTGTGGAGGGGTGGAGTGCTGGGGTAGAAAAGGTGCTGAACCACACCATTGTTCTGCCATTCTCACATTCCGACCATTTAATCTGCACTATTAGGGTTTTATACTGTAGACAAAGAGAAGGTATTTCCAATTGTTGGAGGTAAGAATAGTCCCTTGTCAGTCTAATATGCGATTCAGGAGCAATGTTTTTACATAAAGAGTCATTAGAATGTGGAACTTGATACCACAAGAAATTATTGAAGCACTGCTGAAAATTCATGCTTTCTATTTATATGTTTGTATGTATGTTTACATCAAGTCAGACCCCATCTACCATCCCCTGAGAAAAGGAACAGGATGTGACTTCGCCACAGGAAATGACATCACCACAGGAAATGACATCACCAACCCAAAGAAACCCAAGCATATAAATAGAAAGCAGGAATTTTCAGCAGTGCTTCATCTGAGGCCCACTGAAGATGTTACCTATTAGGATGACAAAACGTCTGGAAATGAACCTTCCAGCTCAGCGAGCAAACCTACATCCAGAACCTCAACCTGAGCTACAAATCGTCTCAAACTTGCTAGGTGGCATTACAGGGAAACTGAAACTAATCTGACGTGAGAAACTGGAAGCATGAAAGTGCAGACTTTTCAAAAGCATTTGTAAATAAAGTCTTGTGCACATGGCTGGTTTCATCTCTGCACAGCTCTGAAGTGTAAAACTTGGCAATTGGTAACAAGATGGTTGTTAGTTTCAGAAATGTGGGTATGGATCATAACTTTAGGGAAGGAGAAGAAAAGATAATTGATAGCATCAGTGGCTTCATTTTCTGGCCACTTCTGGGCTATGAACCTGGTTGGAGAAACTAATTCCTCCCTCATTGCACCTTTTAACCAGTATTACTATTCAAGATAGCTTGGCTTGTCTCAGAATCTAGATCATTGGATGATTAGGCCATTACTAATTGAGGAAACTGTCTCCTTTCAGTCCCATCCTCTCACACAGTTGGCCACGTTTGATGATAAGGGAGGTTTTATTTGTCTCAGGTCCTGTTGCTGATTGGCCAACACCATGACATTGACCATTTCCAGTAAGATTCTGACAAATGTTCTTCACTTCACAATGTTTATTGTTTGGAATACTACTAACTATGAGGAGGTTTACCCCCATCCATTTATAAAAAGAACGATTTGCATTTATTTTAACACATTTTGTGACATTAGATGACCCAAAACGTGTCACAGCCAATGAAGTCCTTTTTAGAGTGGGATCAATTGTTGGGATGCACAAAATGTGGCCATCAATTTGCACACAGCAAACTCTGACTAGCAGCAATAAGATGATCTGTTTGAATGATTTTTATTTTCTCATTGTTCCAAAGTGTCAAACAAAGTTTTATGTTCACCTAAGATGGAGGGACAACTTTGTTTACCGTCTCCTCCAAAAAGAGTGCATTTCCAACACGGCAACACTTCCTCAGTGCAGTATTGATGTCAGACCAGGTTTCTGGATTGAGCTTTGAAATGCAACCTTCTAACTTATGCAGGATTGCAGCCATTAAGCTGAAGCTTAAGAATATTCTAGGTGCATGGGCCAATGGGTCAAAAATTGGCTGATGGAGTTTTAATTTAGATAAATGTGAGGTATTATATTTTGGTAAGGCAAACCAGGGCAGGACTTACACAGTTAATGGTAGGGCCATGGGGAGATTGTTGAACAGCAAGACATAGGAGTACAGATGTTTAGTTCATTGAAAGTGGAATCACAGGTAGACAGGGCAGTGAAGAAGGCATTTGACATGCTTGCCTTCATTGCTCAGACCCTTGAGAAAAGGAGTTGGGACATAATGTTGCATTTGTACAGGACATTGGTGAGGCCACATTTGGAGTACTGTAGACAATTCTGTTTGCCCTGCTATAGGAAACATATTATTAAATTGGAAAGCATATAGAAAAGATTTGCAAGAATGTTACCAGGATTAGAGGGTTTGCGTTATAAGGAGAAATTGAATAGGCTGGGACTATTTTTCCATGGAGCGTAGGAGGCTGAGGGATGATCTTACAGAGGTTGAGAAAGTCATGAGGGGCTTAAATAAAGTGAATCACAAAGGTCTTCTCCCCAGGGTGGGGGAGTCCACAACTGGAGAGCATAGGTTTAAGGTGAGAGGAGAAAGATTTAAAAGGGACCTGAGAGGCAAATTTTCACACAGAGAGTAGTGAGTGCATGGAATGAGCTGCCAAAGGAAATGCTGGAGGTGGGTACAATTAAAACATTTAATAGAAATTTAGACAGGTACATGAATAAGAAAGGTTTAGAAAGATTTGGGCCAAACGGTGAGAAATGGGAATGGGTCAGTTTGGGAAAACTAGTTGGCGTGGTTAAGTTGGACCGAAGGGCCTGTTTCCGTGTTGTATAACTCTATTACTTATTAAATCCATTACAAGCCATTGGCCAGGTACTTAGCTTACTCCTGTTCGTTGATGCGCATGGCACCTGACAGTCATAAGGTACGTAGAATAGTGGCGTGGGTTTGAATGAAGCTCTGTACCCCAATGTGACTCATCATACATCTGGTGCCTCCCAAACAGAGCAGATGGAAGAGATGGAGAATTGGTCTCCCCTGCCAAAAGGAATGAATGAGACTGGGCCGGATTTCTGCTTTCTAAACAGTGGGCCACCATCAGCGCCCAACACCCCTGAGTTCCTCTTTGAAAAGAAAACCCCTGAAACAAGAAAGAGAGGTAAAATCGGTATGGCTTTTGTGCAGTAAGTTCCAGCCGGTGTGCTCGTATGTGTTGGGTGCAGCCTTGGGAAGGGCTGGTTATTCCAATAACAGAAATAATCAGTATAGGGAATATAATCAGAGTGGAGAGAAGTGAGCTGCAGTGATTGGTTTGATGCCCACTTTGAATGGTCTCCTCATTAAATTAAGCCAACTCAGCTGAATTTTAATAAATTGTAAGACAAAGATAGAAAATATATATATTTTGTACCTCACATCCGTCAATCAATGGAATCAAAATTCTAATAGTGGCTGTCACTCTGGCATTGTATACAAATGATAGACTTGCAAGGATTGGGTCAGAGAATGGCTACATCACAGAGGAGGCCAGTCAGCCCATTGACTGTGTGTCAGCTCTGTAAGAGCAATTTAGTGAGTCCCACTCACTCACTCAGCCTTTCCCCAAAGCCCTGAAATATCTTTCTCTTTTTGTGCTTATTGAACTCCATTTTATTAGTGTGATTGAACTATGTCCACCATCCTTTTAGGTCCTGACCATTCGCTTTGTGAGAAAATGGTTTTCTTTGCGTTGGATTTTGTTTGTTAGCCAATCACTTTGTGGAGGGATCAGTCCTGTTGCAAAGTTACACCTCACCCAGGAATTTAAGTTCAATTATTTACTTCAATTGTTAAGTTGCATTCAATCAAAGTCAGGCTGATAATCTTTGCACACATTTTGATTAATGGATTGTTGTCTCCCACTAACAATGGACAACATGAACTGGTTAGGATGGAAGGATAGGCTGCAAATTAGAGTGGCTCTAAGACTGAATGCAGAGAACCTGATGGGTTTTTTTACTGCTCGCAAAAGTTTGCATTTTCTCAATTCAGTCCCTGCTTGTTTGAATTCAGTCTGCTTGACTTTAGTTAATTTTGACTCTTGTCTGTGAAATTTATTTAATTCTAATTCAGATTGATCAACATGGGAGTTCATTTACAATGGTGCTGGCGTCTGGAGTCCACCTCGATGCCAAGCTCTGGGTTAATTCTCTCCACAATGTGAACAAAATGGCAAAACGACATAAGCATTTCAGTTCTGACCTCCATTTTCAGCCTGGATTTGTAATGGGGCTCATGTCTTGTAAATAAAGACAGACTTGCAATTAAATGGCACCTTTCATAACCAATGCCCGTCACAAAGCATCTATCTCACAGCCAATGAAGTGCTTTTGAAGAGTAACCATTAATGCAACACAGCAACAGATGTCAAGAACTAAAACACCTGATTGGGTGAAAACAGCAATATTTCAGTTAATTATCCCAGGATGTAACCTTGCTGGGAGCGTTTGTTGCCTATGAATCTTGAGGAGACGGTGGTGAACTGGTTGCTTGAAATGGCATGATTGCAGACATATACCTGCTCAATGGTAAAAGGCTAACTCAGTCATGTCTCCTGCTGCTTCACTCCCATGTGACCTCGTCGTTCTTGCTGGTAGTGATGACACAACCGGTGCCAGCAGCTATTCTTGAATACCACCCAAGGGGCTGTTCACAGATGAGGGTAGTTAGTTTAGGTTCCCCAACCAAGGAAACCCCTGTCATTCCAATCCCTCATGGCATCCAATTTCTCCATTTGTCCCGCTCATTTGGAAGATGAAGATCCTCTTGGAGGTCAGCCACAGTGATTGATTCATCCCAATGTCCCACTCCCATTCCCACCCTGGCTACCACCCTCATCCTTTGGCCAGTAATTGGCTGACAAATCCTTATCTAGGGCCATTCATGCCCGGACTCCATGAAAATCCTCACCTATCAGCAGACTAGCATCAGGAATGTGAATTGGGATTGGGTTCCCCCCCCATCTGAGTCACACTGCAAACAGAAAAATCTGGTCACATTGTTTATGTGACGCAGGATCGCCTGACCTGAGACCAAAATTGGACTTCTGTTGATGTGAACATGAATCTCCTCATCCTGTGGTCACAGTTTGATGAAATTAGTTTCCCATAATACCCCTTTCTCGTGTATCATTGACTACCTCCTATATAGTCACCTCTGAATGAGAACATGAATCACACGTGTGTCCAGCTTTTCCCCTGATGTTAAGAATCAGTCATACAGTTTTTCACCAAATAGAGTCCCTTTGTTTCCCATTTGAGCAGAATTGGACTGAGAATAAAATCAAATATGAAACACTGCACTCTTCCTCTTATTCTTGCTTAATATTTAGGTTCTATGGTTCAGTTTGCCTCCTTTGTTTATTCCAATTCTCTGGTTATTGAACATCAGATTTATTAAAACACGTGGGCCTTTATCAACGTGCTTACATATTTTGACACCACTCATCAAAGGCACGATTTATTCAGTTTTATACAGGGCTGTAATTTCCTGTGGAAGCTCCTTCTACACAGAGTGGATGAAATTGGCAGTGGAACAGCCTGGCGAGGAATCACACCCCATTCCGCATTGTGCCCCAAAATAATCAATGACCAAGACCAGTTTCAATCCCTTACGGATCTGACATTGCTAGAGAATGAACAGTTCCAACTTATGCAAAAGATGCTGATCACCTTCCAACCACGCAAATTAGCTGGGTCTAACCATGTTTAATCTGCTGTTCCAGAGATGGGGAATTCAACGCAGAATGAAAAAGGCCAGTTCCAAAATACTGGTCCTGTGGCAAAGAAGACAGTCTTTGAGGTGAAGGTAAGTGACAAAATCAGGCATTGCAAGATGCCATCAACTCCAAAGGAGAAGTTAATGGAACTATAAACTGAGACAACTGAGATAACATTGGGGATCCATCTTACTGATTAGAGAGCTGGTTAGGAGCTTGGAGCCAGTTAGAAAGTGAGAGAGCTGGTTAGAGAGCTAGTTAGAGAGCTAGAGAACTGGTTAGGAGCTGGAGAGCTAGCTACAGAGCTGGTTAGAAATGGTTGGAGAGCTGATTAGAGAGCTAGAGAACTGGTTAGAAGCTGGAGTGCTGGTTAGAGAGTAGTTAGAGAGCTAGAAAACTGGTTAGGAGCTGGAGTGCTGGTTAGAGAGCTAGTTAGAGAGATAGAGAACTGGTTAGGAGCTGGAATGATAGCTGCAGAGCTGGTTAGAGCTGGTTGGAGAGCTGATTAGAGAGCTAGAGAACTGGTTAGAAGCTGGAGTGCTGGTTAGAGAGCTAGTTAGAGAGCTAGAAAACTGGTTAGGAACTGGAGAGCTGAAAAGAGAATTAGGAAGCTGATTAGAGAGCTAGAGAGCTGCTTAGAGAGCTAGACAACTGGTTAGGAGCTGGAGAGTTGGTGAGAGCTGGTTAGAGAGCTGCACTACCTTCCCTCAGCAAGATCCACTAAAGCATGAGCTGATCATACAGTGATGAATCACAAACTAACACAGAGAATAGTGGAGGTCAGGCAACATCTGTAGAGAGAGAAACAGAGTTATCACTTCCAGTTTGGTATGAATCTTTAGGACTGAAATGTATTGGAAATGTTTTGTTTACACGTTGATGGGGGCTGTGGAGGAGAAGACAAAGGCTCGCTTTTTTTTAATGGTGGACAAAGAAAAGATGTAAAATGGGTGTAAATGAAGGTGTGTAAGGGAGTGAATGGGTGCTGTCTACTGAGAGCAAAATAAATGAGAAATATCTTCCCCTCTCCTCCACTGTCAGCATTCCACAGGGACTATCACCTCCACTGGTCCACTCTTCCATCATTCCCCATGTGGCTACACTCTTGCATGGCACCTTCCCATGTAATCACACTTGCCCACTAACCACCTTCCTCTTCACTGTCCAAGGCCCCAGACACACCTTCGAGCTGAAACACTGTGTTTCTTTCAATCTTGTTCACCACATTCGCTGCTCATATTGCAATCTCCCTTACATTGGTGGGACCGAACATAGGCTGGGTCACTGCTTTGCGAAGCATTGGTTCTGTCTGCAGGAGTGACCCTAACTTCCCAGTTGTTTCCCACTTCAATAAACCACCTTGCTCCAACATTTCTGCCGAGGACCTGCTGCAGTGTTCCAACAACACAAGCTCAAGGAACAGCCCCTCATTTTCTGCTGAGGCACTTTACAGCCTCATTGTCTCAACATTGAATTCCCTAACTTCAGAAACTGACCGCATTATATCTATCTCCAGGTTTCTAACAGTCTCTCTCCTGTGTGATGTGGAATATTGTTTAATCAATGATGTGATGAAAGTGAGCTTTTCCTGAGTTTATTTTCTCTTCCCGCTAGCAGCCATCAGTATTTCATTACCCTCAGAAGTCGATGCTCGGTCCTCACCAATGCACCAAGCTGTCTTACCCAAGCTACATTATTGCTCAACGGATTTATGGTAAGCGTGAATCACCAAGAACAAAGCAGCTGCCTAGAAATAGCTGCATCAGTGGGTGAATGTTCAATGCATTTCTACAATAACCCTCTTCCCACTACTTTATTGCAGGAGCTAATCAATTTATTGTAATGACGTGCTCTAATGCAGCAGCAGGGAGTGTCGTTTGAATGTATGTTTTCATCTGTTGATATCACTGTTTGGATTTCTTCATAATAAAACTGAGGTAGCAGGATACAAATCTGCTCCTATTTAGGATATTCTATCAGCTAGTGACTTTCAAGCAATATGGTAAGTTGACAGATTTCAGATGTGACCATGTAGGAAGTGTAATGTGCTTAGGAGGAACAGCTAACTTTAGTCCATTCCCAAAACTCTCCTGCAATGGGATTTTCCACACTTTATGCTCTGGGTCTGTTGTGGTCTTAGGGACAATTCTTCCCATCCTGGAAGTGGCAAGTGAGGGCAAATAATTCAGCAAGATGCCCCACAAGAGATATTCATCATCTTCTTGCCATCTCAGCAATTAAACACCGAGAGGGAAGGCCATAGATTGCTTTCTTGATTTGCTGCCATTTGAGGCTCTTCAGTGACCAATTAATGACTGGTAAGGACCTCAACCTCTCATTGGTCCAATTACCTACCTTCCCATCAGGCATCAAAAGTGGCTTAGATCCCAACAAGATCCCAACAATCTGAAGGCAGCTCATGGCGAGGCAGGATTCAGTATCAGGGCTCCTGATTTGCCGAAAGGCTCATTAGTCAGCTCCAAGGTGGTTGTTCGGAGCTTGATTTAGTGAGTTTTTTTCACTTGTGGAGGTGAGCAGACAGTGACCCATGAAACGGTCAACTACACACTTAGTGTATGGAGCACCAAATCTTAGTCTTTTTAACAGACTATTAGTAGTCAATAATCTCATTAATGTTGTATCATAGATCTAACAGAAGGATGAAGGGCTTATACCTGAAACATCAATTCTCCTGTTCTTGGATGCTGCCTGACCTGCTGTGCTTTTCCAGCACCACGCTCTCGACTCTGATCTCCACCATCTGTAGTCCCCACTTCCTCCTAGATCTAAACTAGATCCAGGTCTCAGATTGAAATTCAGTTCAAAGGGCAGCCCCAGTGGGCTCTGACTCAGATATTTTTAACACTACAAAGTTATGTTGGTATGATGGATTTTCATTTGCATCAGATACTCTGCCTTTGTTGAGGTCAAAGTTAAAAATCACACAAAACCAGGTTATAGTCCAACAGGTTTATTTGGAAGGGCAAGCTTTTGGAGCGCTGCTCCTTTGTCAGTTAGCTAGTAGGGCAGGATCATAGCATACAGAATTTGTAGTGAAACATCAAAGTGTCATACAACTGATGCGATGTATTAGACAAGTCTAGATTGCTGTAGAGTCTTTAATCACTTAGAATGGGGATGAAGGTTTTGAGTGATTAATATGTAAATCCCAGAACTTCTTTCAAGTCACAGTCCCAAGATAACTTAAGATTTTATTAAAAAAAACTTATCTTGGGACTGTGACTTGAAAGAAGTTCTGGGATTTACATATTAATCACTCAAAACCTTCATCCCCATTCTAAGTGATTAAAGACATAACAGCAGTTGAAACTTTATTGCTGGAACAGCACAGCAGGTCAGGCAGCATCCAGGGAACAGGAGATTCGACGTTTCGGGCACAGGCCCTTCTTCAGGAATGAGCAGAGAGTGTTCAGCAGGAGAAGATAAAAGGTAGGGAGGAGGGACTTGGAGGAGGGGCGTTGGAAATGTGATAGGTGGAAAGAGGTCAAGGTGAGGGTGATAGGTCGGAGTAGGATGGAGGCGGAGAGGTCAAGAAGAAGACTGCAGGTCAGGAAGGCGGTGCCGGGCTGGAGGGATCCGGCTGAGATCCGGCCCCCTCCCCCCTTCCCCCACCTTGTCTCAGCCGGATCCCTCCAGCCCGGCACCGCCTTCCTGACCTGCAGTCTTCTTCTTGACCTCTCCGCCTCCATCCTACTCCGACCTATCACCCTCACCTTGACCTCTTTCCACCTATCACATTTCCAACGCCCCTCCTCCAAGTCCCTCCTCCCTACCTTTTATCTTCTCCTGTTGAACACTCTCTGCTCATTCCTGAAGAAGGGCCTGTGCCCGAAGCGTCGAATCTCCTGTTCCCTGGATGCTGCCTGACCTGCTGTGCTGTTCCAGCAATAAAGTTTCAACTTTGATCTCCAGCATCTGCAGACCTCACTTTCTCCTCGAAGACATAACAGCAATTTAGGTTTGTTCAATACATCGTATCAGTTGTATGATAATCTGATCCTTTACTATAAATTCTGGGTCCTATGATTTTGCCCCACTAGCTACCTGATGAAGGAGCAGGGCTCTGAAAGCTAGTGCTTCCAAATAAACCTGTTGAACTATAACCTGGTGTTGTGTGATTTTTAACTTTGTCCACCCCAGTCCAACACCGGCACTTCCACATCATTTATTGAAGTTGAAAGTGAAGCAGAGAAAAACACTATCCATCGGGAAATCACTCTCCAATATCCGCTTGGTGTCTGATTAATGCTCGATACAAATGTTATGTAAGCAAATAAATGTTGTGTTAGCAAATAAAGTGCTGGAGAAACACAGAAGGTCTATGGAGAGCGAAGCAGAGTTATCATTTTGAGCCTACTATAATATGAAACCTACAATACATTTTCACACCTACCATTAACGTCTATTTTTCATCAAGATCCCTTCTCTACTTAAAAATAGTAGTCCTTAACAGCTCAATTTTAAGATCTTTGTTCTCATGTTCGCTTTCTTTCAATGGCCTCATTCCTCCATATGTCTATAATGTCCTCCAGCTCTATAATCCTTCCAATGATCTTTGTTCCTTCAATTCCAGCCTTGACCATCTCTGATTTTTGTTATTGCACCATCAGTGGCTGTACACTCAGCCGCGTAAGGCCTAAGGCCTGAAATGGCCTCACTAAACCACTCTGCCTCTTTACCTCATTCTTCTTGTAACCATTTTGGTTACTAGTTCCAATATCTCTTTACATGGCGAGATGTCAAATTTTGAGAGATCATTCTCCCTGAAGTGTCTTGGAATATTCTTACCACGTGAGTGAGGCTATATAAATCCAAGTAGCTTTTGATGCTGTTGAATAGAATGGATATTATGCCTGACCCTGGGACTGTAGTTGTCGCATTGGTTAAGTACCTCATTAATGTCCTGGTATGGCACAGTCTGATGAAGCTGCAAAACAAACATTTAAGGAAAGTTCCAAATTAATTCAGTGCCCTGCTTATAAAGCAAAGCAGTTCAATTATCTATGGTTTATTAGTGCAGTCAATGCGGAGACTCCCAGTATTGAATGCTCCATAATACAAAATACTCAGAGTTAACAAGAAATGTCAATTCAATTGCACATCTTAATGCAGAGTGTTCAAAGTCTGCTGCCCCTCTGTAAGGGATAGCCATTATCTCATTATAAATTGCCATTTTTGTCTGCTTAATGTCACCCACGTTCACAGATTCCATACCCTTGCCACCAGTTCCTACCCTCTCCATGCCACCATCTCAGGACTACTGCCTCATTTGACCCCAAGCTAAACTTTTGAACTCAGATCTTTTCCACCATTCGTTCCCCAATCTGCACCCACTTCAGCTCCTAACTTGGTGCATCAGTTGCTGAACCCCTCATCCATGTGTTTGCCACATCCATTCCAGACCGAGCCAGTGGTGCTTCACCCTCCATAAACCCAACCCCAACTAAAGCTCTACTGCTCTTAGCCTGCACCTTGGCCTGTGCTGCCCTTGCTCACTCTCTGATGACACGTTGGTTAAGAGCAAGGTTATGCTCATTTGTGATTACCTGTCACAGTTGGATGGTCCACTGCCTCTAACTGTGTCGAAACACAACAAGAAATATAGTAGTGGAGGGCTAATAATGGTCTTTCTTTGTCTTGCAAATCAGTGCGTCCTATCCGCCCGCCTCCAACGTACAACATTTTCCCAGCTGATCGACATGTGCTCCAGAACTCTGCAGCTTTCTCAATAGGTCGGCGTCTGCAAGGAACCTGGAAAAGAACAGGTAAGAACGCGGAGTCATTTAAATCAGAAGGTGTGATACTCAAGGCCTGCCTGAGAATCAATGCATGAAACTGCATGTCAAATGGTTTGTGTTTTGTTAGAAAAACAAACTTTCTTGAAACATTGAGTTGGAATTGGTTAGTATCACCCAATCAAATTGGTGGGACTGAGGGTTGTGTGAACCAGCTGATTGTTGGAGTGCTGATTGTTGGAGTGCTGATTGTGAGCATATTAAACCGATTAATCTGAGACCATTTCCTCCCTGTGGCATTAGTGCGGAAATACACAACTGACCACATTGAAGATGTGATGTGGAGAAGCCGGTGTTGGGCTGGGGAGGACTAAATCAAAAATCACATGACACCAGGTTATCGTACAACAGGTTTATTTGAGAAGGTAAAAACAAGGACTGCGAATGCTGGAAACCAGAGTCTAGATTAGAATGGTGCTGGAAAAGCACAGCAGGTCAGGCAGCATCCAAGGAGCAGGAAAATCGACGTTTCGGGCAAAAGCCTTTCATCAGGTTTATTTGATAATGCAAAATTTTGGAGCCCAGCACCTTCCACAGGCAGGTGATGAGCTGATGGTTTATGAGGGTGGGAGCTATATGTATGCTAATGTTCCTTCCTGAATAAATCATACATAATCAAACTTTCTGTAATATGCTTATCTATTTGTCTTTCACAAAAGGATATTATTTATTCAAGTTGGTGGCTTAGAAATGCTTGATCTGAGCGTTTCGGTTATTGCACTTATAATTCAATAAGGGCTGGAAGTAAACAGAGAGTGTGAGGAAGTTTTATACATTTACAGAATGACTCTGAAATTCCTTTATTAGAGTCAGATAGTCATCGAGGCGCAGAACGAGGTCACTGGGTTCAGCAGGAATGTCTCATATAGGCCCAGTACTCTGCTCTGTCCCCACCACCCTGCACCTTTACTTCCTTCAAGATCTAATCCAATTTCCTTTTGAAATTCGTGATTATCCCTGATCTTCAGCAGAGAATTCCAGGTCATTACCACTCCTGCCTAAGCTTCTTTCTTCATATCCATCTAACCCTTAAGTCCACTCCCCCCACCATCCTTGCACTACAGCATACAGCATGACCCAAGCAACGGTTCAGCACTCAGTCTTGATCCATGATTTGGAAAGCTTTCTTTGGAACGGCCCTTTCAATTCACCTGTGTGTGTGGAGAATGACTTCTTTTATGTCACGTGGTGACTGAGCAGAGAGCCTGCATCGAGCGTAACAGGGTGATTGACTGACAAAGGGAAATCTGAGGAGTAACATTAATAAACGGCCAGAAAGAAAGAGCTTGTATTCTTATAGGACTTTTCAATTGGTCAGGTGATCCCAAAATACTGTCTGTGCACCAGCAAGTGTTGAGTGTGAGGGACTGGCTGCCAGGGAGTTAGTAAATCACATGGGAGATTGTGTGGAGCCGATGACCAACCTCTGGTAGATTGTCATTCATAGTCAGGAGTTCACCTCAGGTCACATGGTCACTTCAGGCTACTGTTATAGAGTTGTACAGCACGGAACGGGACCTTTTGATCCAACTCGTCCATGCCGACCAGGTATCATCAACTGAACAACCCCTCCAAACATTTCTTCTCCATGTATCTGTCCAAATGCCATTTAAATGTTGTCACTGCACCCACCTCTACCAGTTCATGCCATGCACACACTACACACTGCAGGAAGAAGTTGCCCCTCAGGTCCATTTTCAATCTTTCCTCTCTCACCTTAAACTTATGCCCTCTAGTTTTGCACCTTACCCCCAGGGAAACTACCTTAACTTTTATGCCCTAGCAAAGTAAAATCATCTGTAAGGTCACTGTTGAGTCTCCTACACACCAGGGAAAAAAAGTCTCAACTTATCCAGCCTCTCCTTTATAACTCAAGCCATCCACTTCTGGCAACATCCTTGCAACTCTTTTCTACATCCTTTCTAGTTTAACAGCATCCTTCCTTATAGCAGAGTGACCAGAATTGTATGCAATACTCCAAAAGTGGCCTCACTAATGTCCTCTACAGCTGTAACATGCTGTCCCAACTGCTATACTCAACGCTCTGACTGATGAAGGCAAATATACCGAATGTATACCACTGTCTACCATGATTCCACTTTCAAGAAACTATGAGCCTGCAGTCCTAGACCCCTTGCTCAACAACACTCCCCAGGGCCATACCATTACCTGTGTAAATTCTGCCCTAATTTGTCTTACCAAAATGCAACACTTCGCAATTATCTAAATTAAACTCTATCTCCTACTTCTCGGTCCATTGGTCCATCGGATCGAGGTTTCATTGTACTCTGAGATAACCGTCTTCACAGTGTTTGGAAGCCTGGGATTCTGACCGTGAGTTTCCCATGAACCCTTGACATATGCAGCCATCCCCTGGAAGCAGGAGAGAAAACAAGAGAGCACTTAAGATGGATGCCAGGGGCTCCCACCAGCGTGATTCAAAGTGTGCTGGCATAAACCAATAATGACATTTAAAATCTTTACCTGCAGGTAGTCTTTCTATGGTAGCTGATGATCCTGCAGTGTTAGTTATTAGAGAGGGGGAAGGACTGGGAGGGATGGTAAAGCTCACAGGGAAACAGAGATTCTATTTATCATTGTAATAATATCCCAGTGCGTACAGATGTTGTAAAGTGCATAAGTAGTAGAAGGGAACACTTTGTAACTCCCACTGAGCCTTCCTTGTTATTCTCCAGTCAAGTTACGATGGCAAAGTGAGAGAGGTCCTGAGAAAATTCCTTGTGTTAGATCTGTGGCTAAGTTGAGGTTTTCCTGCTGTGCTTTGCTGTCATTGTGACTATTGTCATTCCATTGTTTCAGGGTCAACTCCAGGCCCCTGGACGTATGATGTAGACAGAGCTTCCTCCTTCATCAAGCATTGCCGGCCGAGTTACACAATCAGGGGGACGAGAAGAGAGAAGCGACATGATCTGGGACCATTCGCAACTTTTTAGAAATCTTGCTGGATTGATTAATGTGCCACAACTGTAATATTAAGCTCATGCAAACGTAATGTTCATTACGACAGTGTTTAACATTGTTGTCATATACAACAGAAACAGCTGAATAACCTGGGATCTGTCTATAAATCAATCAAAGAATTTTGTCTATACTTGCAAAATCATCCTTCCTGTTGAATTTTGCAACCTTCCACGTCACTGTAAATATCTGTATCAACTTTATTATGGAAACTGTTTATGTAAACTCTTGTTGTAATTACTACCTTGCTCCTGGAGTTGTGCTCTATGTCCTGATTATGTTGTCTTCCAGCTCCTAGGCTGCACTCCAGAGAAAATTGGATGCTGCAAGCACTGCCACTTTCTATCATTTAAGCATGAAGGAATGATTTACATCCCAAAGTGTAATATACACACACATACCTCCATCTCCCACTGTAACACTCAGTTAAACCGCACACCTCTCAGTACAACAACTGTGCCTCTGATTAATTAAATATGCTCCAATTTATAGAATTAAATTGCTGACAATACAAGCTTCATCAAGTCTTCTTATTCCACCACACCAGCCCAATGCGTAAGTGAGTTGTACCAGTTGAAGTCTTGAAAAGGCAATATTAGGCAGAAATGACACACACATACACCAAGAACTGAGAAAGTACAGGTAATACCAATTGCTGCAGTGCTCTTGAACAGCAACTGGATTGACATTGCTTCCATTAAAGAGTTCTGTTTGGTTCAGAGAATATATTGTTCGGGAAGTTCTTTGGATCAGAGCCCTCTCTCCCCTCGTAAATCTGCTGGGGTTTCATATCCAGTTCCAGCAGAGTAGGATCTGCTCCTTGGAAATTTCTGACTAGTGCCGGATGGGCCACTAGGGGTCAGTGTAAACCAGGACATTGGGACATAGTCTCCAGTGGCTTCACTCAATCAGGTTGAAGATACAAAGTTAAAAATCACACAACACCAGGTTATAGTCCAACAGGTTTATTTGGAAGCACCAGCTTTTGGAGTGCTGATCCTTATCTTTACGTGGATTTGTGGCACGTGGAACTTGCCTTTGACAAGTCCATGCAGCCTAAAATGATTCTTAACTCCTTCTAATGTAGGGCAGCTGTAACTCCAGTGAGAGCCCAATGAAAACCTCATATCAAGACCAGAATATGCTGGGTCTCCTGGAGTTTTACAATGGTCCTTTATTGTAATGGGGTTCCTGTCTTATACTTGATGAGGAGTAGAAGAGGCTGGGGCAGGGAGACATCAACACTGGGCACTCCTACGTCTCTGGCCACTGAATAGGTCAGGTCAGGGTCAGACGAGGAATGGCAACCTGCCAATCAATGGGCACGGGGGTCTAACCCTTTGCAATCCGATTATAAAGAGTCAGTGAGACATTTTGGTTATGGTTTCTGGGGTCTTGAAGATACTTAATTCTGTTGGCTTTCTTTGGCAGGCCTGAGGTGTGACCATTTTTAGCTGCAACTATTGCACTGAGGTGACCTGCCATTTACCCTACACACTCAGGCCAGAGATTCCTGACATGACTGCTAGGATAGTGGCCTAAACAATACACAATGTCCACTGCACTCCCTTTATATATAAACCTTTCTCTTAGGCACATAAGAAATAGGAGTGGGAGCAGGCCACTCTGCCCCTTGAACATATTCAAAGATTAAGACTCCCAAGGTCCTCTGCAGCAAAGAATCTCTCTCAGTGACAATTTTCCCCCCATCTCAGTCCTAAGTGGCCTGTCCCTTATTCAGAAACTATGCTCCCTCGTTCAAAACTGGCAAAGACTATTCTTTGAGGTTGTCACACTTGGAGAGTGCAACTGTATATCTTTTTCAGTAAGAAGACCAGGACTGCACAAAGTGCTCCAAGTGTGCTCTCACTAAGGCTCTGTGTCGTTTTCATTGTCCTGATAAGTACACGAGACAAGTTGGGAAGCTTCTCCTGTACTTATCAGGGCAGGTTCACAAGAATGCTAAATTTCAAAGGGAGTAACAATTTATATTGCGTGAGAAAAAGTGTAGATTGGTTGGCATAACAATTGGTTGTGAAAAAAGAAACAAACTAAAGAAGAAATACTTCCAGAACACAACGTTCTCAGAAACCAGTGATCTGTGTGTGCATGCACAGAACACAAGAAGCCATCTTTCACGGGCTTTTGCTGTACATGTCACTCAGACGATAAAAACTGCTGCACCTATTGTTCGGGAGGAGATGGCATGGTAAAGTCCCACGATTAGATCACCTACAGTGTGGAAACAGGCCCTCCAAAGAGTAACCCTTCCAGACCCATTTCCCTCTGACTAATGCACCTAACACTATGGGCAATTTACCAGGCCTGCACATCTTTGGACTGTGGGCGGAAACCCACACAGACATAGGAACAATGTGCAAACTCCACCCAGACAGTCACTCAAGGCTGGAATCGAACATGGGATACTGGTGCTGTGAGGCAGCGGTGCTGTGAGGCAGCAGTGCTAATCACTGAGCCACCATGCCACCACAAGCTGGTTTCTCTAAGATTCCCCCTCATTCTTTTAAATTGCAATGAATATAGTCCCAGCCTACTCAATTTCTCCTCACAAGCCAACCCCCTCAACTCTGGAGTCAACCTAGGGAACCTCCTCTGCACCCCCTCCAGTGCCAGTATATTCTTTCTCAAGTAATGAGACCAAAACTTTACACAGTACTCCAGGTGTGGCATCACCAGCACCCAATACAGCTGCAAGATAACTTCCCTGTTTTTAAACTCCATCCCTCTAGCAGTGAAGGACCAGAGGATATATGGCTTGGAGCAGAGAATACAGGAGATGGTGATTCCTTTCATCTGCTGCCCTTGTCCCCCTAGCTTGGTGATTGCATTGTAATGTTGCGATGTGTGTTGTTGAGTGATGTAGCTGAACAGCTGGTAACCTGTGCAAGCTGTGAGTTGTGAGGGATGAGGCCTGTAACAATATCAAACTCTGTGACAGTACCCTGGAGAACCTGAATGTTCATCCTGAGCACCACTTATCAGAGATCACAGGTAACGGAGCACATCAGACAGCATGAGGTGTTGGTGCTGTGCTAGACAGGAGGTGTCATTCGAACATGACCTTGACTATTCATAGCAGGCGTTGGAGTTTTTCTACCACTGTAGCCAGTCTGGGAGGACAGACTCTACAATTCCCCCTCCATAGCTACCTGCTCCTGTCCCTTTCATTGCTAGCCTCCTGCACAAATATAACCTCTGCCTGCCTTACAACCTCCTAGACTAAGGCCTTCTCATCTATCAGAGCCCTGGCTCTGTCCTGTTGCATTCCTTCCCTCTATTCCTTTCATTAACAGTTTCATCAGTCACTGGAGCCAAATATAACTGCCCCCGCCCCTCAGTTCCCTCAACCCCCAGTTCCCAACACCCCTCCCCCAAGTACTCCCCAGCTGCCCCCATCCCCCAGTTTCCCCACCATCCAGTTTTCCCCAGTCCCCCCACCTCCCCCATCCCCCCAGTGGACACGGGAGCCTCCATATCTATTAGTGACCTACCCCAGCCCACAACTAACAAAATGATTTATGTGAAGGGGATTAATGGACAATGAATCCCTGCGAACTTGAGTGAGACCACTCTAGTAGAAATCAATAATCTGTATATACCGATGCAATTGTATGTATGTCAAAGTAATGAAGGAACTCTTATGGGAAATGAGTACAAAGTCCTTATAGACTGTGAGAAGGGTGAATTAATCTGGCCCCATCCTGATGGGAGGAAGGGAAGAATGGGGACTTATGCAAGCCACTTGAGCACTGTCCAAGTCGCCCCCTCTATGGGAAGTGATCGGCAGCTAAAGGATAATGGCTTTGGAGCCATTTGTGCCTCCATCCCAGGGGTATGGGTGGAGATTAAGTTAGATATAGGCTTGAGTAAAATTGACCCCATAGTCATGGAGGGTTTGGAGCACAAGCCGCACCGTCAATACCCCATAAAACCTGAAGCCATGAGGGCGGTTGTGGAATCTGTGAAAGGGTTAGTGGAGAGGGGAATTCTCCGAGACACTACAAGCAATACTAATTCCCACACTTAACCGGTCAGTAAACCTGATGGAAGTTACCGTCTCACAATTGATTATACAGCCCTAAACAGAGTCACTCCTAAATTACTAGGAGAAAGTGAGGACTGCAGATAATGGAGATCAGAGTCAAGAGTGTGGTGCTGGGAAAGCACAGCAGGACAGGCAGCATCTGAGGCAGATGCCTGATGAAGGGCTTAAACCCAAAGTGTCAATTCTCCTGCTCCTCAGATGCTATCTGACCTGCTGTACTTTTCCAGCACCACACTCTTGACTCACTCCTAAGTTACACCCTATAGTCTTAAATGGGCTCCCCCAACCCACAAAATCTTTACTGTACTGGATATTGCAAATGGATTCTGGTTGAGCCCTCTCCATCATGACTCCCAAGATACGTTTGCATTTACGGTCAGGGATAAACAGTACACCTGGACCAGACTTCCCCAGGGATTCCATAATAGTCCAGCCATCTTTCACCGTGTAATGAGTGAGGTACTCAGGGAGATCGAGCTGCCTCACGGCAGCACAATGCTCCAATATGTCAATGACATCCTCCTGAATCCAAACAAAGATATCAGGAGGCGCTATACATAGTCCTGAAGCACTTGCCGGACAGAGGGTTAAAAGCCAGCCCAAAGAAAGCTCAATTTGGGAAAACTAGAGTTCTTTACATGGGGCATGTAATTTCCCAAGGCATGAAAGAATTGCCTGCCAACAGGAGGATAGCTATATAACAGATTCCATGGCCTGTGACAGTCCATGGTGTGAGAAAGATCTTGGGCTTGTTTAATTACTGCAAGAATTTTATCTCTACGTTTGTCAAAGTTGTTGAGCCCATACAATGATTGGTAAAAGGGGCTAAACCTACAACGGACCCCGTTGACTAGAGATTGGAGCAAGAAGACACCTATTCAAAACTGAAAGCAGAGTTAATGTCTGCCCTGGGACTGGGATTACCAGACGCGAGTAAAGGCTTCCCCATTTACTGCAGCGAAGAGGGAGGTTTTTACTCAGCAGAGGTAACCCAGCTCCATTGCAATAAATAGCGACCCATAGGGTACTACTCTACTGCTGAGGATCCCATAGTAAATGGCTTGCCCAGAAGTTTAAACTGTGCTGTATGAGCTGTGAGGGTCAGTGAGCCTATCGTGATGACAGGAAATATACCAAACACACCCTTGTAGAAATGTTAAATACAGGAAAATTACACTGGTTTCTAACATGAAAAGGGCAAAATGGGAGACTCTTCTTTTGCCACCAACCAAATCCATTACCATTGTATGGAGACACCCAGGAAAAGCCAGCAGAAGGGATGTTAGGCCATAGTGAACCACATGAGTGTGGGAATGTGGATGATGAAGTAGAGGAAAGTGGGATAAAGGATGTATCCATGGAGGCACCAAATGAGACCCTGTTTGTGGATGACTCGCAGGAATATGTAGATGGTTTGCCACGAGTGGGATGGGCAGTAGTGAACGTGGAGCTACGAGTTGGCCGAGCGGGGAGAATGGAGGGAAGCCTGTCAGCCCAGGTTTGGGGAAGATGAGGTTTTGTCACCACAGGGAGCACCCCTGTCAAACATGGGCAGATAATAGAGACCTTACTGGAGGCTGGCGAGCTCCCATTGGAGGCTGCAGTGTTGAAGGTCAGGACCCACCAAAGGGAACCATATAAACAGAATCCTGAGGGGGACATTTCTCAGGCTGCTGACAAAGCTGCTCAGTCAGCCCTAGGCAAATGGCATCCATCCTTTGTCTGCCACCTTTTGCTGAGGATGGCCCCACCCTAAGCATTACCCAACTGCACGCTGATGCCTCTGAGGGTGAATGCGGTGGGTGGAAGGCGCAGGTGGCCATGCCAGACAAGAAAGATACCTGGAGGTTGAATGACAAGGCCCTGGCCCACACGTGCACTCAACATACTCTGATGCAATTACACCATATGTGGGGTGTGATGCTATGGGGCATTACTTGCAGTCTGTTTATTCGATTGCTTGTACGTATCTGCCCGTTTCTAGGCTCAGATGCTACATCAGCAATAGTTGGTGATTATTCTTCACAAGTGGCAGTCCATCTCCAAGGATCTACAATGTTCACACATCCACATTCCCCCAAACTTCAACTTTCGATCAAAAACTATCTTAAATATTGGCTATAACTCTGAACCCTCTTTTCACAAAAAAATTCTTCCTGCTCCATGTCCTACATTTAATCATATCATTAAGTTCGCTTTATCTATTTTACCTTAATCATTGAAAACTGTCTCTTTTTTTAAATCAATTTATAATTTTAAGCACCTCTTTCAAATCAACTCTTGTGAGAAAAAAATTTCCAATGATTGAGGTATTTGTCTGTATTTTCCACATATTTCAATTTATTGTTTCAATCTCCTTCCTGGTTGGAACAAGCTGCTTTTAGAGCTTTGGGAACTCTGCATTTTACAGGAAATATAATGTTCCTTTGAGAACAATAAGTTGCATCCTCTATCCTGCCTGACCAGGCTACTTTCGCCTCAGGCTTCCTCTGTCTTATTCCTCAGGGGTGAGGGGCAGTTTCTCTCAGGATCCACTAACGTGCTGTAATCTCTAACTGGTAAGGGGAATGTCACCCCCTCATCACTGCTTGTGTGGAAGTAGGGGAGTGAGATTTTACATCCATTTGGCTCTCCTAACCTACGACAGCACAGTGAATCAGTGCCTGGTAGCACCAAGGACCCAGGTTTGACTGTCTGTGTGGAGTTTGCACGCTCTAGCCATGTCTGCATGGGTTTCCTCTGGTTGCTCCAGTTTCCTCCATGGATCAAAGATGTGCAAGTTGGCTGGATTGGCCATGCTAAAATGCCCCGTATGGTCCAGAGATGTGGCAGGCTAGGTGGATTAGCCATGGGAAATGCAGAGAGAGGGCGTGGGGGTGGGGTGCACTTTGGACTTGCAAAGTCATAGAGATGTATTGCATGGAAGCAGACCCTATGGACCAACTCGTCCATGCCAACCAGATATCCCAACCCAATGTAGTCCCACCTGCCAGCACCTGGCCCATATCCCTCCAAACCCTTCCTATTCATATACCCATCCAGGTGCCTTTTAAATGTTGCAATTGCACCAGCCTCCAACACTTCCTTTGGCAGCTCATTCCACATACGCACCACCCTCTGCGTGAAGAGGTTATCCCTTATATCTTTTCCCTCTCACCCTAAACCTATGCCCTCTAGTTCTGGACTCCCCCACCCCAGGGAAAAGACTTTGTCTATTTACCCTATCCATGTCCCTCATAATTTTACAAACCTCTGTAAGGTCACCCTTCAGCCTCCGACGCTCCAGGGAAAACAGCCTCAGCCCATTCAACCTCTCCCGGTAGCTCAAATCCTCCAAACCTGGCAACATCCTTGTAAATCTTTTCTGAACCCTTTCAAGTTTCACAACATCCTTCCGATAAGAAGGAGACCAGAACTGCATGCAATATTCCAACAGTGGCCTAACCAATGTCCTGTACAGCCACAACATGACCTCCCAACTCCTGTGCTCAGTACTCTGACCAATAAAGGAAAGCACACCAAACGCCTTCTTCACTATCCTATCTACCTGCAACTCCACTTTCAAGGAGCTATGCACTCCAAGCCAAATGGCCTGCTTCCACACTGCAGGGATTCGATGCACCCATTCCCATGATACACAACAAGACTACAAGGATCTGCACTGATCCCACTAGGTCACTTCATCTGAAATAATGTATATTGTTTTAAACATCTTGCCTTGTAATTTTCAATCTCTCTCCATGCTTCATGCTCTACGGCAGAAATGAATGAGTCACAGGTTTCATTTCTGTCGAAATGCCAACATTACATCGAGTCAATGGATGGATGTGTTGGGAGTTCCTTGTCCAATGTGGTCAGGAGTTTGTCCTTGTTGAAGTATCTATTTGTCCAAGGAGTGCCACTGAGCTCCTCTGACACATGTCTAGAGGTGAACATGGTATTTTTCACACATTGGGTAGAGTGTGCTAGCAAACATATCCCCGCCCTGGAAATGATTCTGAGTACACAGTGTCTCACATGCGTTCTGTCAAGTCAGTGTGAGAGAACTGTCCATGGAAACAACAGTCTGGGAACAAAAACAAGGATGACTATAAAATATATTTTAACACTTTGAAACCCATCTCCAAAGTTAAACTGACAGGTCTACAATTTCTGGGTTTATTTGAATTTGTTTTTGAACAGGAGTGCAACATTTAAAATTCTCCTATCCGCTGGCACTGCCCTTGATTCTAAAGAAGATTGTAAAATTATGGCCAGTGCTTTTGCAGTTGCAGTTGCAGTATCCTCGATTGCATTTAAAAAAACATTCTTTCATGGGATGTTGGGAGTCCTGACAGATCCATCACTTATTGCCCATCCCTGATTGAACTGAGTGGTTTGTGGGGCCATTTCAGAGGGTGGTTAAGAGTCAACTGCATTGCTGTGGGTCTGGCGTTACTGTGGGCTGGGTAAAGATGGCTGATTTCCTTCCCTAAATAATACAAAAAAGTCAGGTGGGCTTTTGCCACAATCAGTGATGGTTTCATGGTCACCATTCCTGAGACCAGTTTCAGATTTATTAATAAAAATTAAATTTCAGTGGGTTCTGAACACAAGTCCCCAGGACAATGGAAAGTAATTTTTTCTTCATATTTTTTGTCAGTGGCAGAGGTCCAGTGAAAAAGACAACAGAGCTGTTAATGGTGGAGTAAGAGAAAACGAGAGGTAGTTTGAGTATAAATTAAAACTGCTGGATTTGCCCTAAAATTGGCAAGCCCCATCTTTTTGCAGCCTATGGTAGTGGTAGCTATCTCCTCAGAGAACAGGAGACACATAAAATAACACCAATTTTAAAAGGTGCTCACAGTTTGAACCTGAGAAGCCGAAAGGTTTTGACCAGTAAGCTCACTGGGGAGTCATAACACTTAATTTGGGAACCCATTGCCTAATAGCAATCAACACTCTGGGAAGATTATTGCAACAATCTGGCGAGAATAATTGCTGGGACTGGAGGGTTTGAGTTATAAGGAGAGGCTGAATATGCTGGGACTTTTTTCACTGGAGTGTAAGAGGTTGATGGGAAACTTTATAGAAGTTTATGAAATCGTGAGGGTTATAGATAAGGTGAATGACAGGTGTATGTTCCCTAAGGTGGGATTCCAAGACCAGAGGGCATTTTTAAGATGAGAGGAGAATGATTTTAAAAAGACATGAGGGGCGGCACAGTGGTTAGCACTGCTGCCTTACAGCACCAGGGACCCGGGTTTGATTCCAGATTCGGGTGACTCTCTGTGTAGAGTTTGCACATTCTCCCCGTGTCTGTGTAGGTTTCCTCCGGGTGCTCCAGTTTCCTCCCACAATCCAAGGATGTGCAGGTCAGGTGAATTGGCCATGCTAAATTGCCCAGAGTGTTCAGGGGTGTGTAGCTTAGGTGCATTAGTCAGGGATAATATAGAGTAATAGGGAAGGAGAATGGGTCTGGGTGGGTTACTCCTTGGAGGGTCGGTGTGGACTTGTTGAGCCAAATGGCCTGTTGCCTCACTGTAGGGATTCTATGCGGGGCAACCCTTTTACACAGAGAGTGGTTCTTGTGTGGAATGAAATTTCAGAAGAAGTGGTGGATGTGGGTACAGTTACAATGTTTAAAAGACATTTAGATCAGTACATGAATAAGAAACGTTTGGAGGACTATCTTTCAAGCTCAGGCAGGTGGGACTAGTTTAGTTTGGGATTATGGTCAGCGTAGGCTGGTTGGACCAAAGGGTTTGTTTCTGTACTGTATGGATCTATGACAGGAGGAAAATATATTTACATTTCCGAAAGACCCAAAGTGCTTTAAAGGCAAAGAATAAAAGATGGACCAATTTTCACAGAATCCAACCATGAGAAATTTAAACGTAATGATACCAAAGGAAGGAGCAAAAATAAATCTTGTGCTTGTAAGCTTAAAAAATTCCTCAACTTGCCATTATTTCCCTGCCTCAAAGGGCAGGCACAGCATTCAGACTGGCAAATGCACAACCAGTCTAACTAGTGGCCAGACTTATGTTTAGATTAATGTTCAGTCTGGTGTTTAATGACGTGCTTTGGGAAATTCTCTCTGTCCTTAAATAATAACGGCACAGCACAAACTGTGCTCTGCCCTTGGAGTGCCTTGCTGTGGAAGTTATGAATGAATCCTGCTGTTAAGCAGAGGCGTCACTGAGCAGAACTTGGCACAGCTTCCCGCGACCCCTCCTCATGTCTGATTTGCGACTCAGACGCTTGTCCTGAATCAGTCATCAGGACGTCAGTGTCCGCAGTGGAACTCTGCACTTCCCATTTCTCCTGCCCTCACCATCTTTCACATTGACAGAACAGCGGGCTGTATTCTCAGCGCACAGCCACGGGAATGCCTGTCTGACATCTGCGCCAAGTCTTGTTCAGAATTGAACGTGGGAGGCTTTTCAAAGAGTCCCTGATTGAATTTGGAAGGGAAGACGCTGTCTTGGGTGGTTACTATGCATTGCAGGGTCTGAAGTAAGTTTCATAAGGTTACGTGATTCGGTCACCCTGTGTTTCTAAACTCAGTTGTGGAATGTGAGCATTAAAAGAAAAGTACAGCGTTATTGACAACCCACCCTTGAAAACGTGCTAGCAAATTTCTTTGTACGGTTGTGGTCTGTGTGGTAAAGTACTCTCATGTGCTCCCACCTACGCCAGGCACCGCAAACCACTGGAGATATACCGTCGGTGGTGCCTTTGCAAGAACTGCCAAATCTGGTGGTAAGAAACATCACCTCGCAGCAATGCCCTCTCCCCAGTCAAATATACCCAGCATTGAGGCATGAATCATCCGAAACTAGTTCCCCACCACACCCCGGCCCAAGGTGGGAAATGTTGCAAGCATGCCTGTGGCCAGACCCCTGCACTTGATCATGGAGAGGAACTTTATATGAACTGTATGACACTCTGCGGCTGTAGAGAACCTTAGCTAGGCCGCACTTGGAATATTGTGTACAGTTTTGGTCACCACACTACCAGAAGGACGTGGAAGCTCTGATGTGGGTACAGAAAAGGTTTACCAGGATGTTGCCTGGTTTGGAGGCAATTAGCTGTGAGGAGAGATTGGACAAGCTTGGTTTGTTTTCACTCGACTGTCGAAAGATGAGGGGCAACTGGATCAAAGTTACAAAATTATGAGAGGTATGGACGGAATGGATGGAGCCTTTTTCCCAGGGTGGAAATGTCAATTACCAGGGGACATAGGTTTAAGGTAAAAGTGGGTAGGTTTAAAGGAGATGTGACAGGCAGGTTTTTTACACAGAGGGTGATAAATGCCTGGAATGTGCTGCCAGAGGGAATAGTAGATTCAGATACATTTGCAATAAATAAGAGGCACCTTGATAAATGCATGAATAGACAGGGATTAGAGTTAAGGAGAATCCAAAGAGATTCTATAAGTACATTAAGGAGCAAAAGAGTAATTCAGGAGAGAATAGAGCCCCTTAAAGATCAACGTGGCCATCTATGAGTGAAACCACAGGAGATGGATGAGATACTGAACACGTATTTGCGTCAGTATTTACTGTGGAGAAGGACATGGAAACTAGGGAACTTGGGGAAATAAATAGTGATGTCTTGAAAAGGGTTCATATTACAGAGGAGCAGGTGCTGGAGATTTTAAAATGTATAAAGGTGGATAAGTTCCCAGGACCTGATCAGGTGATTCCTAGAATTTGTGGGATTGTAGGGAAGAGATAGTTTGGTCCCTTGCTGAGATATTTGTATCATCGATAGCCACGGTGAGGTGACTGGAGGTTGACTAAGGTTGTGCCATTGTTTAAGGAAGTCTGTAAGGAAGTATAGACCGGTGACCTTGACATCAATGGTGGGTGTGTTTTTACAGGGGATTCTGAGTGACAGGATTTCCATGCATTTGGAAAGGCAAGGACTGATTAGGGATATTCAACATGGCTTTGAGTGTGGGAAATCATGTCTCACTAACTTGATTGAGGTTTCTGAATAGGAGACTAAGAAGACTGATGAAGGCAGAGTGGTAGAGTTTGTTTATATGGACTTCAGTAAAGCGTTCGTCAAAGTTCCACACTTGCTTCCACAAAAACAGGTTCCACATGCTTTTTGTCATTTATATAAATGATTTTGATATGAATATAGGAGGTATTAGATATATGTTTGCTCACTGAGCTGCAAGGTTCGTTTTCAGACGTTTCATCACCATACTAGGTAACATCATCAGTGAGCCTCTGGATGAAGCAGTGGTGGCATGGCCCGCTTTCTATGGTTGGAAAGTTTGCAGATGACACCAGTATTGTTGGTGCAGTGGACAGCGAAGCAGGTTACTTCAGAGTACAACAGGATTGTGGTCAGATGGACCAATGGGCCAAGGACTGGCAGGTAGAGTTTAACTTAGATAAATGTGAGGTCTTCCATTTTGATAAAGGCAAACCAGGTTAGGATTTATACACTTAATGGAAGAACTCTGGGGAGTGTTGTGTAGGTGCATAGTACCTTGAACTTAGAGTTGTAGGTGGGCAGGATGGTGAAGAAAGCGCTAGGAATGCTTGCCTTCATTGGTCAGACCATTGAGTATGGGAATTGCTACGTCATATTGTATATTACGGGACATCGGCGAGGCCACTTTTAGAATACTGCATGCAATTCTGGCACCCTTTATAGGAAGGATGTTTTTAAAGTTGAGAAGGTGCAGAAACGATTTAAAAGGCATGTAGCCGGGATTGCAGGGTTTGAGCTGTAGGGCGAGACTGAATGGTCTGGGGCTATTTTCCCTGCAGCATTGGAGGTTGCAGGGTGACTTTAGGGAATCAGCAAAGCATAGAGCCATACAGCATAACAGCAGACCCTTCGGTCCAACCAGTCTATGCTGACTATAATCCCAAACTAAACTAGTCCCACCTGCCTGCTCCTGGCCCATATCCTTCAAACATTTCTTACTCATGTACTTATCTAAATGTCTTTTAAAAGTTGTAACTGTAATCCGATCCACCACATCCTCTGAAAGCTCATTCCACACACGAACCACTCTCTGTGTAAAAGCAGTTGTCCCTCATATCCTTTTTAAATCATTCTCCTCTCAACTTAAAAATATGCCCACTTGTCTTGAAATACCCCACCCTAGGGAAAAGACACCTGCTATTAGCCATAAACATACTCCTCATGATTTTATAAATCTCTCATAGATCGCCTCTCAACCTCCTACACTCCAGTGAAAAATGTCCCAGCCTTTCCAATCTCTCCATATAACGCAAACTCTTCAATCCCGACAACATCATTGTAAATCTTTTCTGACTTTTTCACTAACCTAAGGGTGGCGCAAGTGTTTCATGACTATAATTGTACAATCATGAGGGGCATGGATAGGGAGAACAGCCAAAACCTTTTTCCAATTTGGGAGAGTCCCAAACTAGAGGGCATAGGTTTAAAGTGGAAGGGGAAAGATTTAAAAAGGAACTGAGGGGTAACTTTTTCACACAGAGGGTGGTACGTGTATGGAATGAGCTGCCAGAGGAAGTGGTGGAGGTTCGTACAATTACAACTTTTAAAAGGAATCTGGATGAGTATATGAAGAGGGAGGGTTCAGAGAGATATGGGTCAAATGCAGACAAATAGAACTAAGTCATGTTAAGAAGTCTAGTCAGCACAAATATGTTGGACTGAAGGGTCTGTGTTCCATGTTGTATGACTCTGACTCTCTAAGTATATTGATTAAACCGAAAGACAGAAATAATAAATAGGTGAATAAATGAGAGCTAAGGGACAGGTTACAGTGTGTGGCCCAAATAAGGGTTTTGTGTATGAAAGCTCAGAGCATAAGGAATAAATTAAATGAGCTGCAGGCACAAATTCAAATTGGAGATTATGATATAGTAGCCAGTGCAGAGACATGGCTGCAGGATGATCGGGATTGAGAACTAAATCTACCAGGTTATAAGGCTTACAGGGAGGACAGGGAAAATTATACGGGAGGTAGAGCAGCTTCAGTGATTAGAGAGAAAATTACTTCAATGTTGAGGGAGGATATTCTGAAGGAAAAGGAATCGGGGAGACTGTACAGGTAGAACTGAGGAACACTAAAGGATGTAAAACAGTAACTAGTGTTGTGTACAGACACCTGGTAGCAGCTGTGATGTGCTAGATTGTGTAGATATCAAAATTAAGCAAATGTGCAGAAATGCCAGCATTGTATTGGTCAGGGATTTTAACTTTAACATAGATTGGGAGAGGCAGACAAGCACTTGTCAGAAAGATGGTGAATTTCTGGAGTGTGTTTGGGATCGTTTTCTACAGCAGTATGTCCTGGAATCGGCCAGGGGATTTATTAATGATTAATGATTTAATTAGTAATCTAATTGTGTGTGAACATTTATCAAATAGTGATCATAACATGATTGAATTCAATGTAACATTTGAAAGCAAAAAGCATGAATCAGCGACGAGAATTTTGTATTAAGGTAAGGCTTACTTTAACAAGATGAGACAGAGAGCATCACAGAAAACTGGGAAAATCTGTTCATGGGCAAAACAACTGAAGAACAGTGGGGGATACTTGAAGAAACATTTAACACGAAACAAAGCCGGTTTATAATCCTGTGAGGGAAAAGCTCCACAGCACACACAAAAAAAGCCATGGACAATTAAGGAGATAAGGGGACTACGTGAAACTAAAAGAAAGGGCTCATAAAAATGCAAAAACCAGCACAGATCCTGCTGAAGGTGACAGAAACAAAGACCAGCAAAGGGCCATAAAGTAGTTTATAAGGACTGCTCGAAGGGACTATGGAAGGAAGATGCCAGTGACATCAAAACGAATAAGAAGAAATGTTATAGTTACATGGAAGGAAAGCAGGTGGTCAGGAGCAATGTGGGCCCAATAAAGACTGGAAGTGGAGATATTGTCAATAAATATGGGAAAATGGCAGACATGTTGAATCATGACTTTGCCTCTGTATTTATAGCAGAAAAGGAGGATAACTTGCCAGAAGTTGCGAAGAAATTATTACTTGAATTGAAAAGAGGGACTGAATAAAATTAATCTGAGTAAAATATCAGTAATGAGGAAATTAATGGAAGTAAAGAGTGACAAATCCCGGTACCTGATGGTTTATATTCAAGAGCGTTAAAGAAAGGCACATCATTGCTGTAACCTTTCAGCGTTTCCAAGAGACAAGAGTCATCCCTCTGGATTGGAAAATTGCACTGCCTTTTAAGAAGGATGAAAGAGGAAATCCAGGGAATTACAGACAGTTAGCCTCACATCCACAGTGGGGAAATAGTCAGAGTCTATAATCAAGGATGGGGTAACTGAACACCTTGAAAATTTTCATTTTATTAGGGAGGCCAGCATGGATTCATGATGGGTAGGTCATGCCTGACTAAACTGATTAAATATTTTGAAGAGGTGACTAAGCTGGTGGACAGGGGAATGTTGTTTATAAGGACTTTCAGAAGGCATTTGATAAAGTCCCACATTAACACTGTTAACTAAGATAGAAGCCCATGGATTTGACATGGCTAGGAAATAGGTTGAGTTGTAGGTGATAGAAAGTAGGGACAACAGGTGTGTGATGGGATGTGACCAATTGTTTCCCACAATGATCTATATTAGGGCCTCACTTATTTATATTATTTATTAACTAATTGGATAATGGCATACAGAGTCATACATCTAACTTTGCTGATGACACAAAGTTAGGCAGCATTGTAAACAGAGCTGCTGATAGCATAAAATTACAAAGGGATATTGATAGACTAAGTGAATAGGCAAAACTGTGGCAGTTGGACTTTAATGTAAGCAAGTGTGAGGTGATCCATTTTGGATCAGGGTACTTTTTAGATGGAATGAAGTTAAATACAGTGGATGTTGAACAGGACTTGGGGGTTCATCTGCATACATCTTTAAAGTGTCACGAATGGGTGCAGAAAATAATCAAGAAAGCTAATGGAATGCTAGGTTTTATATCGAGAGGACTAGAGTACAAGGATGCAAAAGTTATTCTGCAGTTATACAAGACCCTGGTTAGACCCTCGGAGTCCTGTGAGTAGATCAGGGCACCACACCTTGGGAAGGATATAATGGTCTTGGAAGGAATACAACATAGGTTTACAATAATGATAAGCTTGGTGAAGCCCTGATGAAGGGCTTTTGCTCGAAACATCGATTTTGTTGCTCCTCGGATGCTGCGTGAACTGCTGTGCTCTTCCAGCACCACTAATCCAAAATCTGGTTTCCAGCATCTGCAGTCATTGTTTTTACCTTACAATAATGATAGCTGGACTTCAGGGTTATTATGAGGAGAGATTGTACAAATTAGACCTGTTATCTCTAGAATTTGGAAGGTTAAGGAGTGATCTGATCTAAATCTTCAAGATATTAACAGGAAAAGGCAGGGTAGTTAAAATGTTTTCATTGATTGGGGATCCTGGAACGAGGGAGCACAGTCTGAGAATTAGGGGCAGACCATTCAGGAGAGATGTTAAGAAGCACTTGTACACACAAAGGGTGAGAGATGTTTGGAACTCTCTTCCACAAATGGCAGTGGATGCTGGATCAGTTGTTAATGTTAAATCTGAGATAGATCAATTTTGTTAAGCAAAGGTATTCAGGGATATGAGCCAAAGGCAGCTAAACGGAGTTAGGCCACGGATCGGCCATGATCTCATTGAATGGTGGGACAGGCTGGAGGGGCTGAATGGCCTAGTCCAATTCCTCTGAGATGTTAGGATAGAAATGTCAGCTATGGCTCAGTTGCTACCTCTCTTGCTTCTGAGTCTGGGTTCAATTCCCAGAAGCTGTGTACAAACTTCATGTTGATGGTCCAGTGCAGTACTGAAGGAGTGCTGCACTGTTTGAGGTGTTAGATACTAATCTGGGGTCCTGTCCACCTCGTAGGTCCACGTATGAGATCTGATTGCGCAATTTGCAGATGAGCACAAGAGATTCTTCTCTGTACGCTGGCCAAATTCTATTACCTCACCAACATCAGAAAAACTGATGATTAGATTGTGATCACATTGTTGCTTGTGGTAGCTAGCTGTACATTCATTGGATACTGTGTTTCTTGTATTTCAACAACGGCGACATTTCAAAAGTGCTTTATTGGCTGTAAGCACCTTGGGATGTCCAGTGGTGATGAAAGGCACTATACCAATGCAAGACATGCTTGCTTGGTCAAAGGGCTCTATCTTATGGAGTTTATAAAGGAAGAAAGTTAAAAAAAGTCATACAACACCAGGTTATAATCCAACAGGTTTATTTGGAGGCTTTCGAAACGCTGCTCCTTCTTTTTACACATATATTTATTGAAACATTTTTACTCTTTTACAAAAAAGAAAACAAAAAGCTATAAAAGAACAAAAATACAGAAAAGTTACACTAATACTTTTCTTTATTATATTATTAAATTACAGTAATGTTAACAATAAACTACCTATTACTCTTCAGGATTTCATCATCTCATATTTACTTAACTTAACATAAGTTAAAATGAACTCAAAGTAATTGAAATAGTATTAAATTAAAGCTCTAATGTATACCGCTGATAGGTCCATATTCTTGTAATTTAGAAATGGTCACCATGTCTTATAAAATTTCTCTGTTCCATGGTGCACCATAGTTGTCAGATAATCTTGGGGGACATGCTCCATCACAAGTCTGCGCCACCCCCTCAAGACCTGGAGGTTTTTCTGATATCCAAATCATTAGAATATTCTTCCTCGCACAGTGTGTAAGAATGTTAAATAACCTCTTCCTGTGCTCACCCCGCGAGGGCCGAGTCGATAATCCCAAAAGAAGGGATACTGGATCTGCCTTAACTTCAATTCCCAGGATCTTCTCCAGCTCACTCACTATGGCACCCCAGTATCCGTGAATCTTGTTACCAAGAGTAATGTGTGAGGGTGCCTATGCTAATTTTATATTTGGGGCATTTTGGAGAAGGTCCTTTCTTTCACTATGCTAACCTCTCTGGTGCCATAAGGATCTTCAATTGCATTGCTTGTGTTTTATTGCATCTTGAAATTTTCTTTACATTCCCCCATATATCCTCCCATGTTTCCGATGAGATTCCTTCCCCTAATTCCTGATTCCAGATCCCATGGAGTCTCTCCATATCCCCCAAGGCGCTCCCTCTCTGCAGATGGTATATGGTACTAACCGAGAGAACGCTCCCTCATCGGAGCAGTCTTCTCTCTATATCCAACTTGTAGGGCTGAGCCAATAGCATGGTCTTCTTCTGTATGTAATCCCTAGCCTGGAAGTATTGGAAAAGGTCCCTATTAGGAATCCTGTATTTCTAACTGAGTTGGTTGAAGGATATCAAGACCTCTCCCTCGAATAAATCTCCCAAACAGCAGATTCCCTTACCCTCTAAAGCCGGAGTCCTTTGACCCCGGTCTAAATCCTGGGGCTCCAACTAATGGGGTGAACGGCGAAGTCTTAAACAAATTGCCATCACCCTGCCGCATTATCCTCCATGCTTTCACCGTGTTCATGATAATTGGGCTCTCACAGTGCTCAGCCCCGGATCTCAGCTTGTCCACAAGCAGTAAGTTGATGAGGGGACATCTTGCCTGCGAGACCTCAACATCAAGCCAAATCGACATCTAGTCCTTACGCACCCAGTCACCCACACATGACAGCAGGGCACCTACTTGGTATCTCTTCAGATCTGGGAGGTCCATCCCAACCCCCAGGTGTGTTAAATCTCTGCAGCACTTGTCTGAGTAACAACGACGGGAGCATCCTCATAGGATTTAATAACCGAGGAAGAACATTCATTTTAATCAAGGCTATACGGCCTAACCATGATATGGGTAGCCCCTCCCACCTCTGCAACTCCTGGTTTGTTCTCTCAAACGATTGTACAAAGTTAGCTCTGTACAGCTGACGGAAAGTAGGGGTAATAAAAATTGCCAGATAGAGAAAACCTTCCTGTGACCACCAAAAAGGAAACTGCATTCTGTCCTCCAGCTTCAGTATTTCCACCAATCTCCCCACGGGCATGACTTCTGACTTTGCAAAATTTATCCTGTATCCTGAAAACCTACCGAATAATTAAATTTTTTGTATTGGCAGGTGTATGGATTTTTCTGGGTTAACCAGTAAAAGAAGAACGTCATCCGCATAAAAAGTAATTTTATGTTCCTCAATTCCCACCTTTGGTGCCACTATTTCCTTTTGAGTCTTCTGCGCCAACAGCTCAATTGCCAGGGTAAATAGCAGTGGCGAGAGAGGCCACCCCTCTTGGCTGCCTCTCCCCACACTAACATTGCTCAATTTGACACCATTTGTGATAACCACCGCCTTGGGGGTCTCTATATAACACTGCCACCCACCTGGCGAAGGCCCCCCCCCCAGACCAAAGCGATCTAGAACATCAAAGAGATACAACCATTCCACCCGATCAAAAGCCTTTTCTGCATCTAGGGCGACTGCCAAGCCCAGAATCGATCTGTGCTGACATATGCGCACTGTGTTCAGTACCCTCCTGATATTATTCGAAGAGCTGCAGCCCTCAATAAAACCCGTCTGGTGCTCTTTTATGATGACAGGCAGCACTATTTCCAACCTCAGAGCCAGTGCCTTTGATAAAATTTTGAAATCTACATTCAACAACGAGATGGGTCTGTACAATGCACAATCCTTGAGGTCTTTCCCTTTCCCTTTCTTCAAAATAAGGGAGATATTGGCCTCCCTGAGGAGGGCGGAAGGCAGTCCTGGCTGTACGAATGACTATACATCTCCAGGCGTGGTTCAGGTAACGTGTATAAACTCCTTGTAAAACTCACTTAGGAACCTGTCAGGACTGGGTGCCTTGCCACCTAGGAGCTGTCTTATTGTCTCTTGCACCTCCTGTATTGTCAGAGGTGCATTTAAAAGGAAGGCCTGATCTGCATTTATACCGGAAAGGTCCAGGTTTTCAAAAAAAGGATTCCAATCTTGCTATTCCATCCCCACAGCCCTCTGACCAGTATAACTCTGCACAGAATTCCTGAAATCTGGCATTAATCTTTTTCAGCTCGCGAATAATGTTGTCAGTTTTCTCCCTCATAGACATAAGCATTTTTCTTCCAAGCCAGATTAACCAGGTATCTACTCATGGCTTATTCTCCATATTCAAACAGCCTTTACTTTGCAAAGGACACCCCTCTCTTCGCCGCTTGTGTGAGCACTGATCCAGAGCAGCCCAGAGAGCCGAGACACACTATAACTTACCCACAGATGGTTTGGTATAATTTGCCGACTTGGTTGCCTTCAGCCGGGCCTCAAGCATCTGCTGCTGCTCTCCTCTCTGAGTCTTTCTTGTTGTTGAGTATGAAGTAATCAGACCCCTTAAAAACACCTTGGTGGTCTCCCAAAGCACCAATGGATTACTGGCTGTACCCCAATTGATGTCCCAAAAAGCCCTGAACTCCCTTGTAACATACTGCACTAAATTGCCATCCCTCAACAGAAACGGATCCATGCGCCAGGGCCGTGTGTCTGTTCCACTACCCTTGGTCTTAACATCCAGGGACACTGCCACGTGGTCCGAAAAGGTTATGTTCCCAATCCTGCAAGCCAACAACAAGTCCAAACAAACTAACGGAACAAAGAGCGTATTAATTCTTGTGTGGCACTTGTGTGGGTTGGAGTCAAAGGTAAAATCCCTCCCATTAGGATGGAGACACCTCCACACATCCACTAGTCCTAACTCCTCACACAAGTCTACTAACTGTCTAGATGGCAGAGGTGTACCCAACAGACCCCTTAGCATCCTGTCTACCCCAGGGTCCATGAGACAATTAAAGTCTCCTCCTATAATCATACGGTGCACGTCAAGAGCCATTAATTTAGAGACCGTGTCAACTAAAAATTTGAGAGAATGCATTGGGGGACAGCAAACGTCCAGAATGCCATACTCTTCTCCATGTAGCAGAACCTTAAGAATGATGAACGTTCCATACTCATCCTTGGTTTGCTCTATCACCTGAAATGGGAGGTTCCTTCATAACAGTATGGCCACTCCTCTGCTTTTGGAGTTGAAGAAGGAGAAGAATACCCTATCATATCCCCCCTGCTGTAACTTCAGATGTTCCCTATCAGTTAAATGTGTCTCTTGCAACAGAACGATGTCAACCCTTTCCTTCTTAAGATTTAAGAGCACCTTTTTCCTTTTAATCAGGGAATGACTCCCCTTTATATACCAGGTGCACCACCTGAACATGTTGCTAGCCAAGACTGCACACTACAGCCTGCAGTCCCCGAGAGGAAGAAGCCCATTCAATGTGCGGCGAGTGGAAAAAAATGTAGACTTTATCAAAACTGAAAACTATTCTTACAAACGCTACTAAAACTACTAAAACTAAGAAACTAACCTCTGCTCCTAACTTGAACAAATAAACACAAAACCCACAAATTTCCAGAGATTTCCCCCTCATCCATGGAGGACATTTACTCCCAACCTTACAGCCATCCTGGCACCTTCCAGTTAGGGCCGTGCCCCAAACCCAGGCAATGGGAAAAAAACACGTTATTTACACTCCTGCAAATTATCAATGGATGCCCTCCCCTCTCCCTCCACATCTCAACCCCACACATCCTTACACCAAAGAAGTAACCACCCCTCACCCAAAAAATAGAACAGTAAAGTAACAAATAACTACCAAATGGATATAATATAAAACAAACCAGATTTTACACCAAAGCAATACCAAGCCAATAGGATCCGAGACCATGAAAGGGAAAGGAACAAAGGAAGAGAAGATTTTAAAAATTATGCCATTGTCCACATGCATCTTTTCCTCTATCTCCCTCAGTCCAAGTTCATTATTTCAACGAGTTCACAAATTCTTTTGCTTTTTCCGCCAGTCAAAGTTATAGACAGATCCCCCAGATTTAAAATGTAATACTTTAGGGTACCTCAGAGAATATTGAATATTTAATCTCTTAATGTTTTCTTAACATCATCAAAAGTCTTCCTCTTCCTAATTATGGCCCCAGAAAAGTATTGAAAAAAACATTGTTCTTGAAACTTAATATACCAGAGCCTGTGGATCTCTTCCCAGTCTTCTGGGTGTTTCTATTATTAATTGCTTCTCTGTACAGAGGAACCTCGATGATCTGAATATCAATTATCCGAAAATTGGATTATCCGAAGGAGATCTCAAGGTCCCGATAGAGTCATTACGTTAAAGAGGCGTTTCCAACACTGATCGCGTCTTTTGTTTACAATTACTAAAAATTAGTTCAGCTTACTGAAATGCTGTTGAGAACAGTCCTAGATATCGATGGGAGCGCAGGCACTGTCTGCAAATGACTGACCTCCCGTCCTCTCTCTCTCTCCCCCCAACACTTTCCCTGGGGTTCTACACAGGGGTGTATCCTAAACCCTCCTTCCCCAGATAATCTGACCAACATTGTCCCCTACAGGGAAAAGGTGGAACCTGTAAAAAAGTTGCAGTAAAAAGTTGTGCGTGCATGTATGTGTGTGTGTGTGTGTCTGTGTATGTGTGTGTGTGTGTGAGAGTGTGTCTGCATGAGTGTCTGTGTGTGTAGGTGTGTGTGTGAGTGTGTGTGTGTGATAGTGTGTGTCTGTGTGAGTGTGTATGTGTGTGTGTGAGAGTGTGTGTGTGTCTGTGTGTGTATGTGTCTGTGTGTGTATGTGTCTGTGTGTATGTGTCTGTGTGTGTGTGTGTGTGTGTCTGTGTGTGTGTCTGTGTGTGTGCACATGCTATTAGAAGACTCACCCTCCAATAGCACTTTTACTGTTGGTGTCCAGTCTGGCTGCCCCGGAAGGGGGAGAGGACAGGGGTGGGGGCCCAGACATGGGTGCAGAATGTGGGAGGGAGCGGGTGTGGAGTTGGGGGCGGAGAGTGTGGGGGGCAGCGGTGTGGATGGGGGTCAGACAGTGGGCGGGGCATATGGGGGCACATGGTTGGATGGGTTTGGTTGGGTGGATTGGGGGGGTGCGGATGGTGGGTGGGGGCTGACAGGGAGTGTGGCTGGATGGGTTGTGGGGGTGGAGAGGGCAGCAGGGGCGGGGATGGTGGGCACATGGAGGGGTGGGGGCTCACGCATGGTGTGCTGTTGCCTCGTCTCCTGAACAGGGAGCAGACTTAGCAAGTGCTTGCTGTGTCAATCCCATTGAACTGGGGGATGGGAGTGTTCAGCAATGCCGCAGGTCCCTTACACACAAGTGTGTGTCTGCTCAGAAACAAACCCTGAGACAGAGAGAGGGAGCAAGGCAGACAGAGCGAGGAAAAAGGAAACTTCAGAAAACTCTGAGCCCCGAGGAGAGGTATTGAATCAGTTATCCAAATAATCAATTATCCGAACGAAATAGTGCCCTCCCATCTCATTCGGATAATCGAGGTTCCTCTGCTGGAGTTGCACTAGGACTAGGACTAGGACTAGGATGGGGCGCTGACCTGACCCAAACCTGCACATCACAATCGGGTGGGCCTGTTCCACACTCACCCGGCCTGACTCATCTCCAGCCTTAGTAACTCTTGAGCCACTTCTCCAGGAACTTGGCCAGGTTTTCACCCTCCCCAATGCTTCGCAAGGCACACAACACGTCAGTTTTTCTCCGACCTCAACTTTCGAACCTGGCCTTCCAAGGTTCGGATCAACCCCTCGGAGTTCTCCAATGCCGTGGTCCTTTGCTCGACAGCTTCCATGCATCGATCCCAATGCCCGAATCTCCTCCTCATGCTTTGTCAGCACGGCAGTAATCAGTTCCAGTGCTGTTTCGATTTTTTCACGGAGTTTTGCAAACTCTGTGAATAGGTGCTGTTGCTCCACTGAGCTTAAAGGCGCCACCACGTGAGTTGAAGCAGCAGCTATGGGTGTGCCTGACACAGTAGGGGAGTGCTCTGCCTGCTGCACTCCCTTAGCTCCTCTTCCTTTAGTCGTCTTCATTTCGACTCCAGAACCTCCAAATCCAAATTTAAAAGTTTCTAGGTGGTCTGCTTGCTTTATAATGAAACATTTTCCTCAGGGTTGGCTTATGATGGGGGGAGAGGTAGAGTAGGAACCCACCTTGCCTGGGATATGGCACAGAGACCAACACAGCAGGCTTTTCAGACTGCCACCATCTTGAATCTCCTGTTGTGTGATTTTTAGTTGTGTCCACCACCGGCTCCTCCACATCATGAAGGAAGAAAGAGAGATATAGCAATGGAGAAGCCTACAGAGGAAATAGCTTCATATAGGACCCAGACAGAGAGGGCATGGTGAGAATTAGGTTTGCTCAGGGGGTGGAAAAGTTGGTGATGGATGCAGTGGGCAGCTTCAGGTCAGGATGGTGCTGACCTCATTGAGTGGAGTTACAACTGCACTGCTCCAGGCCAGTGTATTCCATCACACTCCTGACCAGTAGGTGGTGGGGATACTTTCAGAACCATGGAGGTGCATCACTCCCTGCAGAATACTCAGCCTCTGACCTGTTCATCATGTGTGTGGCTGGCCTGGCTCAGATTCTTGTCAATGGTGAGACCTAGATATTGATGTTGGAAAACTGACCCTTTATTGCTATTTCATAAATTAGGCTTTCTGTTCAGCAGCTGAGTCTGTGGGAAGGACCTTGACATGGGTCTTTTTGGAGCCACTCGTGTCTGAATTGTAGCTAAGAGTTCCGACACTTCCTGTGAATCACTAATCTTTCAGTTTTCTTCCAGGGAAACCCTGCATTTTCCATGTCATCCACACTCACCTGCGAGATCTTTCACTTTAAGAAAACAGCGAGCTGCGTTGTCGGTGCACTAATGCAGGAATGTCTGGCTGATTTCTGCGCCAAGTCTCAGTCAGAATTGAATATGAATCTTAAAGGAACCGATCCCTTTGAAAGGGAGAGGCTTTCAGAAGTTTGGTTGGGGTTAATCTGTACTGCAGGGTCTTTAGTAATTGCCACAGGCTTGGAGGATCCTGATCATCGCTGCCTTTTATTTCTGAAGGTGTAAGCATCACTAGAAACACCAGCTTTGTTATCCTTCTGAGTTTCCCTTGAGATGCGAGATGGTGGTGATAGGAGTTTAATTTGAGTGACTGCATTCAATGCTGAAGGTACTCCTATTGTTGTTGGGAGTAGAGTCAGAGAGTCATAGAGATGTACAGCACGGAAACAGACCCTTCGGTCCAACTTGACCAGATATCCCAACCCAATCTAATCCCATCTGCCAGCACCCAGCCCATATCCCTCCAAACCCTTCCTATTCATATACCTATCCAGATGCCTTATAAATGTTGCAATTGTACCAGCCTCCACCACATCCTCTGGCAGTTCATTCCATACAAGTACTACCCTCTGTGTAAAACAGTTGCCCCTTAGGTCTCTTTTATATCTTTCCCCTCTCACCCTAAACCTATGCCCTCTAGTTCTGGATCCCCCACCCTAGGGAAAAGACTTTGTCTATTTATCCTATCCATGCCTCTAATGATTACATAAACCTCTATAAAGTCACCACTCAGACTCCGACGCTCCGGGGAAAATAGCAGCACCCTGTAGCTCAAATCCTCCAACCCTGGCAACATCCTTGTAAAGCTTTTTTGAACCCTTTCAAGTTTCACAACATCTTTCTGATATGAAAGAGACCAGAATTGCACACAATATTCCAACAGTGGCCTAACCAATGTCCTGTACAGCCGCAACATGACCTCCCAAGTCCTGTACTCAATACTCTGACCAATAAAGAAAAGCATACCAAACGCCTTCTTCACTATCCTATCTAACTGTGACTCCACTTTCAAGGAGTTATGAACCTGCACTCCAAGGTCTCTTTGTTCAGCAACACTCCCTAGGACCTTACCATTAAGTGTATAAGTTCTGTTAAGATTTGCTTTCCCAAAATGTAGCACCTCGCATTTATCTGAATTAAACTCCATCTGCCACTTCTCAGCCCACTGGCCCATCGATCAAGATCCCATTGTAATCAGAAGTAACCTTCTTCGTTGTCCAGTACACCTCCAATTTTGATGTCATCTGCAAACTTACTAACTGTACCTCTTATGCTCGCATCCAAATCATTTATATGAATGATGAAAAGTAGTGGACCCAACACCGATCCTTATGGCACTCCACTGGTCACAGGCCTCCAGTCTGAAAATCAACTCTCCACCACCACCCTCTGTCTTCTACCTTTGAGCCAGTTCTAGATCCAAATGGCTAGTTCTCCTTGTATTCCATGAGATCTAACCTTGCTAACCAGTCTCCCATGGGGAACCTTGTCGAACGCCTTACTGAAGTCCATATAGATCACATCTACTACTCTGCCCTCATCAATCCTCTTTGATACTTCTTCAAAAAGCTCAATCAAGTTTGTGAGACATGATTTCCCATGGACAAAGCCATGTTGACTATTTCTAATCAGTCTTTCCCTTTCCAAATACATGTACATCCTGTCCCTCAGGATTCCCTCCAACAACTTGCCCAGCACCAATGTCAGGCTCACTGGTCTATAGTTCCCCGACTTGTCCTTAACACCCTTCTTAAACAGTGGCACCACATTAGCTAACCTCTAGTCTTCTGGAACCTTATGTGTGACCATTAATGATACAAATATCTCAGCAAGAGTCCCAGCAATCACTTCTCTAGCTTCCCACAGAGTTCTCGGGTACACTTGATCAGGTCCTGGGGATTTATCCATCTTTTTGCATTTCAAGACATTCAGCACTTCCTCCTCTGTAATATGGACATTTTTCAAGATGTCACCATCTTTTTCCCTACATTCAATATCTCCCATATCCTTTTCCACAGTAAATACTGATGCAAAATACTCGTTTACTATCTCCCCCATTTTCTGTGGCTCCACACAAAGGCGGCCTTGCTGATCATTGAGGGGCCCTATTCTCTCCCTAGTTACCCATTTGTCCTTAATGTATTTGTAAAAACCCTTTGGATTCTCCTTAATTCTATTTGCCAAAACTATCTCATGTTCCCTTTTTGCCCTCCTGATTTCCCTCTTAAGTATATTCCTACTGCCTTTATACTCTTCTAAGGATTCACTCGATCTATCCTGTCTATACCTGACACATGCTTCCTTCTTTTTCTTCACCAAACCCTCAATTTCTTTAGACATCCAGCATTCCCTATACCTACCAGCCTTTCCTTTCATCCTGACAGGAATATACTGTCCCTGGATTCTCGTTATCTCATTTCTGAAGGCTTCCCATTTTCCAGCCGTCCCTTTACCTGTGAACATCTTTCGAACGTTCTTGCCTGATACCATCAAAATTGGCCTTTCTGCAATTCAGAACTTCAACTTTTAGATCTGGTGTACCCTTTTCCATTACTATTTTAAAGCATTATGGTCACTGGGCCAAAGTGCTCCCCCACTGACACCTCAGTCACTTGTCCTGCCTTAGTTCCCAAGACTAGGTCAAGTTTTGCACCTTCTCTAGTAGGTACTGAATCAGAAAATTTTCTTGTACACATTTAACAAGTTCCTCTCCATCTAAATCCTTAACACTATGGCAGTCCCAATCTATGTTTGGAATGTTAAAATTCCCCACCACAACCACCCTGTTATTCTTACAAATAGCTGAGATCTCTTTACAAATTTGTTTCTCAATTTCCCTCTGACTATTCGGGGGTCTATAATACAATCCAAATAAGGTGATCATCCCTTTTTTATTTCTCACTCCCACCCAAATAACTTTGCCAGATGTATTTCCGGGAATATCCTCCATCAGTACAGCTGTAATGCTATCCCTTATCAAAACACCACTCCCCCTCCTCTCTTGCCTCCCTTTCTGTCTTCCTGTAACATTTCTATCCTGGGACATTAAGCTGCCAGTCCTGTCCATCTTTGAGCCACATTGCTTTGCTATCCCAGTCCCATGTTGCTAACCATGCCCTGAGTTCATCTGCCTTCCCTGTTAGACCTCTTGCATTGAAATAAATGCAGTTTAATTTATCAGTCCTACCTTGTCCCTGCCTGCCTTGACTGTTTGACTCACTTCTGTTCTCAGCTGTACCAGTCTCAGATTGATCTCTTTCCTCACTATCTCCCTGGGTCTCACCCCCCCACCATACTAGTTTAAATCCTCCCGAGCAGCTCTAGCAAATTTCCCTGCCAGTATATTAGTCCCCTTCCAATTTAGGTGCAATCTGTCCTTCTTGTACAGGTCACTTCTACCCCAAAAGAGATTCCAATGATCCAAAAATGTGAATCCTTCTCCCATACACCAGCTCCTCTGTCATGCATTCATCTGCTCTATCCTCCTATTCCTGCCCTCACTAGCTTGTAGCACTGGGAGTAATCCAGATATTACTACTCTCGAGGACCTCCTTTTTAAATTCCTGCCTAACTCTCTGTAATCTCCCTTCAGAATCTCATCCTTTTCCCTTCCTATGTCGTTGGCTCCAATGTGGACAATGACCTCCTGCTGGCCCCTCTCCCCCGTGAGAACATTCTGCACCCTCTCTGAGACATCCTTGATCCTGGCACCAGGGAAGCAACACACCATTCTGCGTTTTCACTGCTGGCCACAGAAACGTCTGTCTGTACCTTGGACTAGAGAGTCCCCTGACACAATTGATCTCTTGGAAGCTGACGTACCCCTCGTTGCATTAGAGCCAGTCTCAATACCAGAAACTTGGCTGTTTGTGCCACATTCCACTGAGAATCCATCACCCCCTACATTTTCCAAAACAGCATACTTGTTTGAAATGGGGATAGCCACAGAAGTCTCCTGCACTAACTGCCTATCTCTCTTACCCTTCCTGCGGTTAACCCATCTATGTGATTGCATCTGCAACTTTTCCCACTTCCTGTAACTGCCATCCGTCACATCCCCTTACTCTTGCAAATTCCTCATTGCCTCTAACTGTAGTTCCAACCGATCCATTCGATCTGATAGGATTCACAACCAACGGCATTTATTGCAGATATAATCCTCAGTAACCTGTAAACTCTCCCTAAACTCCCACATCTGACAAGAAGAGCAAATCACTCTACTAAAGGCCATTCTTGCTTCTTTCAATCTACAGACCCAGCAAACACCACAGTCTTATTCCTCTACAAAACACTGCTTTAGGTTAAATTATGGCTTATGGCTTATATTTCAAGATATATCTCAATAAAACATAATCAATAAAGAATTTCCATGCAGTGCAAATGATGGAGGAAAATGATATTTGTCCAAATTAAAGTTGCTTGGATAGACACTTGCAGATGATGGTGTTTTCATGCAGCTACTGTCCATGTCTTCCCAGGTAGTTGCCCTTCTCATTGTGGAAAGTTCTGTTGAAGAAACCTTGACAAGTCACATAAGACAAGATGGCCCTGGAGTGTAGCGACTCCTTGTGAACTCAAATCAAATCAAATCAAATAACCACAGCGAATCCTGTAGAGAGTACTCATTGCTGCCATCATGCACTGGGTTGGGAAGGGATTGAATCTTTAAGATTGGGCCGTAAAATATAGAAGGAGGCCATTTGGCTCATCAAGTGCATGTTGGTTCTCTGTGGATAGTTCAGTTAGTCTCATTCTACCTGCTCTAACCCTTATCAAATTATTTCTCTTAAGTGGCCATTCAATTTTGAAATTGTTGATATAGGATAGGAAAGTTTGAGAAGGATATTGACCAACTGCAGGCAAATGGGGTTAATGTGGATGGACATTTTGGTTGGCATGGACCGGTTTGTGCCTAAGAGCCTGTCTCCATGCTGTAGGACTCTATGACTCTATAATTGTCTCTTTCACCACCCTCAGAGACACTGTTATGTAAAAACATTTATCACCTCCCTGTATCTCTGGCCAACACCCCTTCTCCTTGGACTTTGAAAAGGAAACGCGTTTCTTTTGTCTACCTTAGTGAAGGGTATTATAATCTCACAGCTCTCTTTCATATCATCCCTAATTTCCTTTATTTCAGGTTGAATGAGCCCAAATTCTACAGTCTGATAATGGATGATGTGCTGAGTAAATGGATTAAATGGTACTTGATGAGTATTGGGTTTATTTAGTATTGCTGAAATTACACCACTTTAGACAAGTGGAGGATATTCTTCCACACTCCCAGCCTGTGCCATGACATTGGTGAAGAGCGGTCAGAGAGTGCAAAGTCTAGATACTTGCCACAGTGCTATCAGTTTCTGTAGTGTTGGCATTTACAGGGATAGTCAATATAGATCTCGGGAAATGATAATGACTATGCTATTGAATGTCAAAGGGAGTCATTTCAGCTCTGACATATTGAAAATGACCATTGATTGGCCCTTTATTATTTTATCAATGAAGTAGCTGTTGCACAGGAGGAATTCTTGTGGGTAAGATCTTGGCAGGGGTCCTTATGACCCCACTCTATTTTGAATTGTGGCTGAGACCTCAGACACTTCCTGTGCATCACTAATGTTCAGCATCCTTAAGGGAAATCTGCGTTTTCCATTTCTCCCACATGTAACTGTGAGATCTTTCGCTTTGACAAAACAGTGAGCTGCGTTGTCGGTGCACTATTGTAGGAATGTCTGTCTGATTTCTGCGCCAAGTCTCATTCAGACCTGAATATGAAACTTAAAGGAACCTGATCTCTTTTCAAAGGTAATGGCTTTCAGAAGGTTTGGTTGGGGATTGAGGTTAGTCTGCATTGCAGGGTCTCTAATAATTGTTAGGTCTCTAATAATTGTTTAACCCTCTAACAACAGGATTAGAGGATCCAGTTCCCTGTTGACCATTGTTTGTGGCTGTTGCTGGATACCCTTCATTACCCTTTACCTACTTATTCTTGAGGTGGAGATGAACAAACTTTTATTTGACTGCATTGAAGGCACTCCCACAGTGCAGGAAGTTAGGATGTTCCATCAACAATGCAGTAACAGTGATGGACATCCAAGACTAACTGACTTGGAGAGCACCATGGTAATGATGGTGATCTTCAGCCTTAGAGGTGACACAGGTCATGATTTAGGGAGTTTTATTTGAAAGAAACTTGACGAGTTGCTGTCATGCTTCTTGTAGCTTTCATTCGTCATTTATATAAATGATTTAGATGAGTGTATAGAATGTGTGGCTAGTATGTTTGTGAATGACACCGTAATTGGTGTAAGATAGACAGTGAAGAATGATATCTAAAGTTACAAAAGAGATCAAGATCAATTGGGTCAATGGGCTGAGGAATGGCAGATGGAGTTTTAATGAGGTGTTGGATTTTGGTAAAACAAACAAGGGCAGGACTCATACAATTAATGGTGGGGCCCTGGGACATCTTGTACAACAGAGAGACCTAGGGGTTCAGGCTCATAATTCTTTGAAGTTTGCATCACATGTAGGGATAGTGGTTAAGAAGGTGCTTAGCGCGCGTGTCGTCATTGCTCAGACCTTTGTGTATGGGAGCTGGGACATCATGTTGAGATTACACAGGATATTGGTGAGGCCTCTTCTCGAGTACCGTGTCCAGTTCTGGTCGCCTTGTTACAGAAATGACATTATTAAGCTGGAGAGGTGGGGGATTCGGAAAAGGTTTACCAGCATGTTGTCAGGAATTGTAAGGAGAGGCCGGAGAGGTTGGGATGTTTTTTCACTGGAGTATGGGAGATTGAGGGGGAGACCTTATGGAAGTTTATAAAATCATGAGGGGTATAGATAAGGTGAATGGCGAGTGTGTTTTCCTTAGGGTGAGGGATTTTAAGTCTGGGGGTATATTCTTAAGCAGAGAAAAGAAAGATGTTAAAAAGATGTGAGAGGCAACTTTTTCACACAGAGAGTGGTTCAGTGTGGAATGAACTTGCAGAAGAAGCGATGAATGATGCACGTACAGTTACAGAGCTTAAAAGACCCTTGGATAAGTTTATGAATAAGAAATGTTTGGAGGGATATAGGCCAAGCACAGGCAGCTGGGCAGTTTGGAAGTTTGGAATTATGGTCAGCATGAACTGGTTGGACCGAAGGGTCTGCTTCCGTGCTGTATGACTCTACAACTATAACCACTGCTGCCATGGTATATAAGTGGATGCTGAAGCTGGAGGATTAATAACACGTTTCTGATATCTTCTATCAATTTCAATACTATATTATTTAGGAACTTAATGTTTTCCTGATGGATGGTAGCTTTAAGTTTAATGGAGCAATGGTGATTATTGGGAATATTGAGGCAAATCTTCTAACTTTACTTCTATGTGTGTCCAAATGTGGGTGAAACGTATATACAACTCATTGTTTCTGTATGACCGTGTCAGCTAATGAAGGAGCTAGTGAGAGTGTAAAAGGAGCCCTTCAAAACAAAAACTAATCTCAGAAAATCAAAAAGCACGCCTCAAGAAAATGTTAAGAGAAGCCTTTGAAAATGTCGTGATGCCTTCCAGAGATACTGAAGCCGGGTTAGTGCCTCAGGAATTATTAATTATCAGAGGTCTTTCCGCCCTGGGGCTGCAGACAGTTTGTGCAGCTCCCTCATTTCTCTCTACAACAAAGCTACAAATGACAGGAAAGAAAAGTGACAAAGCTAAAAAAGATTATCTCCAGAGGGCTTTCCAGACCTTGATTTGCTCTTTCAGGAAGCAGTCACAGTGAAAGAACCTGCCATTCATGTTGTTCGTTTAGTCGAGCCAGACTTAGATCTTCCTGTGTTCTTGGCTTTCTCTGGCATGGCCCTTGAAGACTTTATTGTGGAATCTTCCTTTTGTAGAAAGGTAACAAGAGGTAAAGTTGTTAATTTATTATCAGGGAGATGCAACAATAGCAACAGCAACTCCAGTCACAGATAGATAAGAAATTCCAGTCTGCGTAGAAGATTGGGCTACAGGCAAACAGGAATAAAAGCGATCATCAAACACCAATGAAAGCAAGTGCTGCAGCTACCAAAGTTCCCACAACATCTGATACACCTCAGGTTAGGGAGTTAGAAAGAGATCCTTAATCATGCAAAGAAGGGCTTTATTATGCCAAAGCAGATTCATCAATATTGAAGCTTAAAGCAAGTTGAAGACGTTGCATGACATCATTCGGGACATCATTGCAATCCTTTACAATGCACAGTGAACATGATTGGATTCCCTACAGTATAGAAACAGGTCCTTTGGCCCAACAAGTCCACACCGATCTACCGAAGAGTAACCCACCCATTTCAAGAATAGCTTCAAACCTGAGAAAGCGCCTACCAAGAGGAAGTTTGACAAGTGACTACTGATAAAGGAAAACTACATATGCTTGAGTCTAGACTGGATCAAGCCCATTTGTCAATATTCAGAAATCAATGAATTGTGTAACTGGCAGCTTGAATGTACAAATGTATGAATGGACATCAACACTCCAGGTGCTCACTTGAGGCACTTTTTTCACTCAACTGAGGGAGAGCTTTCAGAGAGTCATAGAGTCATAGAGATGTACAGCATGGAAAACAGACCCTTCGGTCCAACCCGTCCAAGCCGACCAGATATCCCAACTCAATCTAGTCCCACCTGCCAGCACCCGGCTCATATCCCTCCAAACCCTTCCTATTCATATACCCTAAATGCCTCTTAAATGTTGCAATTGTACCAGCCTCCACCACTTCCTCTGGCAGCTCATTCCATACCCGTACCACCCTCTGTGTGAAAAAGTTGCCCCTTGGGTCTCTTTTATATCTTTCCCCTCTCACCCTAAACCTATGCCTTCTAGTTCTGGACTCCCCGACCCCAGAGAAAAGATTTTGCCTATTTACGCTATCCATGTCCCTCATAGTTTTGTTTAGAATGGACGTTTAAGGTCCATACAGTAGTCAGGAGCTTAGGAACACCTCACACATTTCCTACTGCTTGTCAAACCAAGGGAAGGTTTGGACCACCGCCCTACAGAGACAGAGAATGCCTTGACAGAGCTGAAAGTCAAGCATCATAAGGAGCTGGAACAGATCAGAGTTAACCAGGAATTGTAGCAGTCATCTACCTGAAAGAGACTGCTGACCTAAAAGACCAGAGTTTAGCAGACATACTATGCAACAAGTCTTGGAGACTGAAAACAAAAAGCTTACAGTAGAATTCCAGAAATCCCCTTTCAAAGAGCCATAAAATTGACACCATAAAGAGATACGTTAATGGAGAAAAAAGTCTCTTTCACAGAAATGTTTGGATCTCCACAATTGCTGTTAACTATTAGCTGAGGTAGAAACCTTTCACCTGTAATTAATGATTGATACTCTGACATTTAAAAAGACACGGTTGAAGGGGGAAAAGGAATCTTCCTTTAAGTTTGCAGAAAATTGTAGGAAGAAGCAAACCCTCAAGAAGGATAGAGATTACCTGCCAAACAAGAGTGATTTTTCAAGTAAAGATTTTGTAAGACATGGACCATTTATCCAAACTGCCATCCAGCCTGCAGTGTTACTCAGGAACCCCCCTGTGAATCCTTGAATGAAGTCTTTTTCCTCACTGATGATGATGAGCTTCTACTTTCTGATGGAGTTCCCATAATGTTCTGGCCTGAAGAGAAACATCTATCCCATTACACCCTTGCGTCTACACTTCAGACAAGGAAGCACATACATCTTAGATATCCTCCAAGAGAGTTGAGAATGTCATTGGAGATTAACATTTCTATCGAAAAAGACTTGGATGAAAGAAGGAAGTGGGAGTAAAGAGTTAAGCATTCATATTTAAATGTTAATGGGAGGAACTTGGTGGGGAGGGATGTAGAATAAAGCGTTAGTATACTTTACTCTCAGGATAGCTACTGTGAACATGCAAAAATGGCTATGTTATAGAAACATCTGATCACAGGGAACTGGAGCCTGAGTGTGTTAGGTTCCAGCAGTGATCTCTCTCATCTTGTCTTCTAAATGTTGAGTAAAGCCTTCATTTACAAAAGTGTAGACCTGAACTTCATTCAGGCATTATTTTGACAGCGGCAGAAATGCAGACATTCAGATGAAGAGTCAAAACTCTGCTTTCTTCCCGCAGATGCTGCCAGACCTGCTGAGTTTCTCCAGCAATTTCTAATTCTGTTTCAGATCTCTGGCATCCACAGTTCTTTGTTTTATAAAATGAACCAATTCTCTTTGGGAATATTAGCAACTTCAGTCACTGTTTGAGTATTTGCATTAAACATATCCAGATTTGCAAGTTAGATTCCCATCTGGTGGATTATAATGGAATGTTCCTCATTTGACGAGGATGGTCTGAAAACCTTGCTGAACTCTCTGGCAGACTGTATTAAATAGTCAGGAACATGGGAATATCTGTGAACTGCATTCCCCTATTGCCTAGTGAATATTGATAATCGATTGTTTAACAAGGCATCTGGACTGTCAGCGAGACACTGCTTGTTGTGTTAACACCCCCTGTGTCCACACTAACAGAATGGAGTGTAATATTCACAATGCTGCCCTAAAGCAAGGCCTCAACTAACCCCTATAGGTGTCGTCCAGTATGTAAATTAGCTGGGACCCCACCAGTTTGTCAAAAAGTAACCTACATTTTATTTAACCTCTTTCATAGTTGCTGAACATCTCAAAGTGCCAAGAGTAGTACAACAAATGTTTTATTAACTGGCACTTATGGGAGCAGGCGGCTTTCTGGTTGGTCAAATATTCCGGATAATAAAGAGATACGCATAACCAGTGTAGACCTTGTCCACGTGAAGCTTCAGGAGATCATCAACCCTCAAAAAAATGCATAAAAACATCAAACACTTCCTAAAATCAACGTAAGGAATTGAAACATAATGCAAGGAGTATACGCATCAAAGTTATACTTTATTTACAGCATAAATATACTGACATCGCAATAGATCACATCATATTGTAATACAGTAGCGCCCCACGAACTTAATCCGTTCCGGGACCCAGTTCGCGAACCGAAAAGTTCGGGAACTGAATCAATTTTTCCCATTATTCGGATATTTCCGGAGTCTTTTCTCTTTTTTGTCTCTTGGAGGTTGGTGATGTCACAAGAAAACGATCCAGAGAGACTTGATTTTTTCTTTGTTGCAGAATTTTCCAAAAATGGGACATCACATTGTCATTTAAAATGTTCACCTTCGTTCGTACCTTGAATTTCGTACATTCGTTGAAGCAAAGTTTTACGTACAATCCTGTTCGTAAACCGATTTGTTCGTGAACGGGGTCGTTCTTATGTCGAGGCACTACTGTATTATCAAGAGTGCCCTAACCTGCTGGTTAAAACAACATTCATTGTAACTGTCCTAGGGAAACGCCGTCTCGTTTCTTTAGGGCTACGTCGTGGAGCCTGAACATTGCGGCAAGATGAACGGTTTATACCCATCCTTAATTGCTCAGAAAGCCTTCCCAGGTCATTTCAGAAGGCAGTTAAAAATCAACCATATGGCTGTTGGTCTGGAGTTATATGTAGGCTGGGTGAGGGCTCTATGTTTCCTTACCTGAAGAGTATGAGTGAACTAGATGAGTTTTGATAACAACCAAGAATGGTTCCACAGTCACCACTGAGAAACCAGTTTTCAATGCCAAGTTTTATTCATTGAAATCAAATTCTACCAGTTACCATGGTGTCATTTGAACCCATTTCCCCAGCTTTAACCTGTGCCTTTGAATTTCCAGTCCAGTGAAATTGCCACTACACCAACATCAACTGCCACCCACCCCCAACCCAAAAGAGGAGCTGCTGTGACATTTGAAAGACTGAGAACAACAGCATTTTCTTTGATGTGGGAGTGACATACCAACTCCACCAGCACTCTCAGGGTGTATTCATGAACTTAGGTATATCAGCTTTGGAAATATTGAGTTGAGTACCCTCTCCCTGCGGTGGCAAATCTCAAAGCTCCAGGTATATATTAACCTCAAGGTTCAAATGCAAGAAGATCTAGAAAATATCCAGGCTTGGGCTAACAAGTTGCAAGCAAAATTAGCACCAGACAAATACTAGGCTATGACCATCTCCAATAAGAGATAATCTAAAACAACATCCCTTGACATTCACTGGTGTTGCCATTACTGAATATGCCAGTATCAACATCATCCTCAGGGTTATCATTGACCAGAAACTCAACGGAACTCATCACATAAACACAGTGGCTACGAGAGCAGGCCAGAGGCTAGGAATACTGGGGTGAGTAACTCACCCCCTTACTCCCCAAAGCCTGTCACCATCTACAAGGCACAAGTCAGGAGTGGGATGGAATACTCCCCACTTGTCTGGATGAGTTGTAGGGTTCTGGTTTGCACTCAATAATTTGCTGTTTTTGTTGGTTTGAATCACCCCCAGATCCCTGCTTCTGACACTGGACTTACTTAGGAATGTGAAATGGAAAAGGCAGTAGACAGATGTTTCAGGGCAAAAGAATCTCTACGTTTATTTATAATACAAATGGTAAGTATAATACAAGAAGTACAGGTAAAAGCATTAACAGTGAAAGGAACACAATTAGCAGACAGTAATTAAATACACTATTAAATTAAACACAGATTAAACATTATTAGAACCTAAACAGCAGTTTTAATCACAGGAACGTTAATCAGGTTTCCTACCTTTGGGGTACCATGTACTGTCGCCACCTGCCTTCCCCTCCCTGGTAGCTCAGTTCAAAACTTTGGGGTCTTAGGAATTTAAGTTCCCACTGGGGAAATTGTGATTTTGAAGTACAGCTGGCTTCTGAGGTTCTTGCTGTCAGTTCTCTTGGTTCAGAGCAGGCCTGTGTCTGGAAGCTCTTGTTGGGATAGCACTTGATTGGTCTCCCCCTCTCGGATGTCCTTTGTTACGATGATGCCCTTGAAACTGTCTTCCCAATTCCACTTCTCTGTTTGGCCTGGGTGGTTCTTGGTTCCAAAGTTGCTTGTTGGGGCTGGAAGCCTGTGGGGAAGCTGTGTGTGTGTGCAGATGCGTGTTGTTGAAAAGGCTCTCTCCCAGATCAGGAGAAAGTGAGGACTGCAGATGCTGGAGATCAGAGTCGAACATCCAGAACCTCAAACTGAGCTACGGTGGCACGGTGGTTAGCACTGCTGCCTCACAGCACCAGAGACCCGGGTTCAATTCCCGCCTCAGGCGACTGACTGTGTGGAGTTTGCACGTTCTCCCCGTGTCTGCGTGGGTTTCCTCCGGGTGCTCCGGTTTCCTCCCACAATCCAAAAAGATGTGCAGGTCAGGTGAATTGGCCATGCTAAATTGCCCGTAGTGTTAGGTAAGGGGTAAATGTAGGGGTATGGGTGGGTTGCACTTCGGCAGGGCGGTGTGGACTTGTTGGGCCAAAGGGCCTGTTTCCGCACTGTAAGTAATCTAAAGAGATCTAATCTAATCTAAAGAAATCTTCTCAAAACTCACTAGTTAAGAGGATGTGTAAATGAATTTTGATTGAGTTGAATATCCAGTATCTGTATAGGTCGCAGACTGTCTGTGCTGGGTAGTCTGATGTATAAAAGTTAGTTCCAGTCTCGAGTGTTGGGTTTGGTTGATTGCCCTCTTAGAATGAAGGTGCAAACTGGGATTGCAGGCTGAATGATGGCTCCATATAGCCATCTCTGGGTTTGTGTGTTTTTCCCAAAGTTTAGCCCAGATGTCCCATTTACTTTTAAACGTTTTGAGAAGTCTAAGGTTTTGGCCGAAAATTTTAGATGATGGAAATTTTCTAAATCCTACAGAATATAGTTCCAACAATATTCCAGGATCCTGAAGCCATACCGGAGAAAGCAGCCCACTTGATTGGCATCACATCCACGAGCATCCATTCCCCCCACCATCGACATTCAGAAGCAGCTGTGTGTGCTATCTACAAGGTGCACTACAGCAAATCCCCAATCCTCGGACAATACCTTCCAAATCCACAAGAAGGACAAGGGCAGCAAATATATGGGAACACCACCACCTGCAAGTTCCCCTCCAAGCCACTCACCATCCTGACTTGGAAAAATATCACCGTTCCTTCACTGTCTCTGGGTCAAAGTCCTGGAATTCCATCCCTAAGGGCATTGCGAGTCTACTTACAGCAGGTGGACTGCAGCGGTTCAAGAAGGGAGCTCACCCCCACCTTCTGAAGGGCATCTAGGGACTGGCAATAAATGCTGGGCCCAGCCAGCGATGCCCACATCCCACGAATGAATAAAGAATCCCACATGGCGCACTGTCACACTGTAGTATCAGGGGAGCTAGGGATAAATATGGCGATATGGTTCACCTGGAGTTTCTCAACACATGGCATTAAGATATATTACAGTAACACCAAGAATGCACAAGTTAGGGCAAGCTTTAAAATTGAACGTAAGCCACTCAGTTTCTGTAGCTCAACTTTAACCGTATGTAATGCAGTTTTGCAAGCCTGCATATTGTCTGGATGCCGTGCAGCTACAGCCTAGAAGCAGACTGTTGGTTTCTTGTTTGCCCAAATCTTATAGGTCACACCTTTCATTTCCCAAAGATTAAGACCTCTGAAGTATGTCTGGAACTCACAGATATAAACAAATTTAAAGTGCTTTTAAGCGAAATAATCACAACAGGATGAAGCTGAACAGTTCCAGTTTGGGTCAAATGGTCAAAGATATCTGTCCCCAATTTGTTCAGCAAATATGAGTTTATGATCTCAAGCCAATGAGTACAAATTCTGGTGATGTTTCCATGGTTGACACAGATATATGACAAACACTAGTTGCCATGGCTACAAAGAACCAGCCATTGCTCAAGCTCAGTCAGTAGGCCTCAATTTAGGCCCAGTAACTAGAAGTATTTAGGGCTGTAAGCTGTCAAGGAATTCCAGTGTAAATGACGACTTTGGGTTGCCAAGTAACGCTGAAGATTTTCACATTAATATAAGAAGCACTTGAAAGACACAAAGAGATGGGGAATGCAAAAACACAACTGACATTTGCTTCCAGTATCCATCTTACTCTATCTGCCTGTTTGAGGCAATGACAAATTGGCTTGTATTGAATGGAAACATTTGCCTTTAAACGAGAGGAAAGAAACAGGGCATATTGTACCTGGATTGCTGGAGGAAATAACTAATAATGGAAAAGAACGGAGAACTTTGTTCTGTAACTATAAAGAAACAGGGTAAGTGGCCTCCTCTGTATTTTCTTTACTACACATTATAAAGCTATATTCCTTAAATTTATCAAATGACATTTATTTGTTATTTTCTGTATTTATGTATTTTTCTGTTCCAGAGCTCTTATAATTAGCCAAGCTTCCCTCTGCAAAATGACAGAAATGCTCATTTTGAAAAATCTAATGGAAGTGCTCTCTCAATCTGTGTGGGTCCATATGGAAAAATCTAACAAAGCAGCATCATGAATATTAACTGAATTTCAAATCACACTTCAGCGTATTATATGGATAATTTACGGCTGCCAGTTAAGCAAAATTTGAAATGAAAAGGCGAATCAATACTAATTGGAATGTTGTCCAAACTGAGTTAGTAAAGGCAAAAACACTGGAACACTTGAAGATGCAACAGAATGTTTTGATTGAAGGCTAATCACATTTTTTATTCACTTGTGGGATATGAGCATCGTTGGCTGGGCCCAGCATTTATTGCCTGTCCCTAGTTGCCCCTAGTTGGGGGGTGGGGTGGGGATTGGGGGTTGGGGGTGGAGGTGAGCTGCCTTCTTTAACTGCTGCAGTCCATCTGCTGTGGGTTAGCCCACAATGCCATTGGTTTCTATGAAGGATAATCAGATTAATATAATTCCGTCTAATTATCTTCATGAAAAACAAACAAATGAATTCTTTTTTTTGTCATTCAAACATAATGGGAGTCAACTTCAACTTATGTTCAAAGAATGAATGTAGAAATGCTGAATAAACTTTCCCTATGATTGAAGAGCCCCAAAGAGCAACTATTAAAAGAATGAGATCAGGCATCTTGAGGCAGCAGCGATGGGGTGGGACCCAGACTGTCTGTGAACGCTCTTTCTCGAGTAGCTCCAGGTTTTTGGCGTTTACATTCAATCAGTGTCTCCTGAGGTGAGCTGCCCAGTAATGTGAGCCTCATAAATCACCCCTGCTGATATTTTATCAAGGTGGGACAGTTTTTGAATATGAAAAAGGGATTGATGAACTCTGCAATATTCCTAGCACAGGGAATGGCAAAGGTAGAAACCACTGTCCTTGATAAGGGAAGAAAGATCTTCGAAACAGTACAAAATGCTTGTGAGATCTCTGCAAAATGGGTTGGAAGATTTGGCACCGACTTGATAGAACCAAAATGGCCTTTTCTGGAGATGTACCTGCTTGGGTTCACGTATGTAGCAGTCCCCTAATCCATTTCGAATTGGGATTGACAGGAATATCCACTGAAGGCAATAAGTTCTATCATCCATCCCCACCTCTGAATGTTGTATCGTAGCTTCGGTATATGCAAACAGACATGTAGCTGAATCCTCAGAAACCTTCCATGTCATTTGAGAGACATTCCCATAACATAGCCATGAGATTTGGGTGTTATCAAGGACATAAATAATGGCCCTCTTGCATTATGTTATTATTACCAAAATTATTCCATCTCTGAGACACTGCCCTAAGTTACCTGACTTAGCTTTGGTCTCCATTCTGAAGATAACCAGGCTGCAAAATCCTTAGTACTTCTTCAACCAAACCTCTCCTCATTCTCTGAGCCCTGTTCCAAGTTATTCCAGCGGTAGTGGCTCAATGGTTAGCACTGCTGCCTCACAGTGCCAGGGACCCAGGTTTGATTCCACCCTCTGTATGGAGTTTGCACATTCTCCTCGTGTCTATGTGGATGTGCTCTGGGTGCTCCAATTTCCTCCCACAGTCAAAAGATGTGCAGGTTAGGTGGATTGGCCATTCTAAATTGTCCAATAGTGTCCAGGGATGGTGCAGGCTAGGTGGATTAGCCATGGGAAATGCAGGGTTACAGGGATAGGAGTGGGTCTGGGTGAGATGCTCTTCAGAGGGTTAGTGTGGACTCAATGGGTCGAATGGCCTGCTTCCACACTGTTGACATTCTATGATTCCTCTGTACGCCATGCTGCAGACCTCTCTGCATCCCATGTTACATGAACCTTTTACATTCCCAGTACTTTCCCCATCAATATTATTACTTTGTTAAAGGGAGCTGCTTCACTCAGATGGCTGGTCTGTGATGCCAACAGCACAGGTCAATGCCCTCACCAGCTGACGTTAATCTCCTTCTCATCCTCTCTCCTCACCCTAAAAGAGATGATCACCAACAGTCGCTTCCCTCTAATGAGAGGTGAGGACTATGGTGACTTTACCTTTGATTACTTATAACTTTTTAAAAAAGTTTCACTCCTCAGAAATATCACAAAGCACTTCACACACAACTCTCTTGAAAGTACAGTGATAGCAGCAAAATTGACTCAATTAACTTCAAATCTTAAACCCCTGATAAAATTGCAGTGCTCAGTACCAAAGTGAAAAGGATCTTAAGGTACTGACACCATCTGAAAACACATTACTCATTTTAACTGTACACATTCCTGACATTAAACTTTTACTTGAGGTCTATAAGTAACATGTAGAGTGGAGGGAAAATGTAAACTGTCAGTTTATCCGTTCTTTGTAATCATTCTGACAGCAGCTGGCGAAGGGTCAGCAGTTACAGGGAGCGCACCCTGCAGTGTTTTGTGTTTAAGATCTTTGATTATACAGTAAGTGGCGCTGCTGCCCTTGTCTCAGCTCATTGCCTCTGTGTCAATACTGTTACCCAGACTGCACACAGCAACAACATCAATACATTCTCAGAACACGAGGAGGCCTTTATTCCCTTGAGATGTTCCACCTTTTGGCTGATTGGAGACTGGATTCCATTTTCTATCTCCCCAAATCCCTCAGTAGCATAGACTAAGAAAAATCTTTCAATTTCTGTTTCAAAGTCAACACTTGTTCTTGCCTGAATTACCATTTATGAAAGAAACTTGCACAAGCTTTGTGCAAAGGCATTTTATCTAATTTTACTTTTTTATAAATATTTTTCAAGCTACATCCCCCAACTCTCCAACTGGCAGAAATAGTTGTTCCAAATCTATCCCATTTGTCCCTGCCAGCATCCTGCTGTAATCAGCAGGGAATACCCTCCAGTCTGTTTAATCCCTCCTTGCCATTTGAAACCAGCAGCCTAAGTGTCAGAAGTTCAAACCTTCTCATAATACCTCAGGTGTGGTCTAACTAGGGCAAGGCCATTAGTATCACACAATGAAACACTACAATGAGCAAAAAGGGTCAAAACTTTTCTCATTAGGATTCAGCTCAAACAGGAGGGAAGAATTGAAAGGATGCCATACAAATATCAATATCACCTGGGGATGGGGGGAGTTGGAGGTGGTAGGACTGAGAATAATGGACTGAACTTTCAGGATTTATTGTGAAGTGGGATTGTGGTTAAGGATACACTGCAAAGTGGGACTTTGTTAGAGATAGAGTATGAAATAGAACTGTATTTAAGAATACAGTGTGAAAAAGGACTGCTTCAGCATACAAAGTGAAGTAGGTCCGTGTTTAAGCTGACATGTAAAACTGGAACTCATTAGAGATACAGGGTGAAATGGAACTGTGTTAGGGGTACAGTGTAAAATGGTGATTTTTAAAACAAACAGTATGAGAAAGAGACTTCATGCGGTTTAGTTTCCATTGCATAAGTTTTTATAAGTTAACAAAATAAATGGTTATACATTAGGCCTTCAGTTTAGAAGGCCAGAAATTAATTTCTTTATTCTCTTAATTTGGGGAGACAGCCATAGCTTGGCAAATGCTTTTGGATTTCAGTTTAAGTAGTTTATGTTGAAAGTTCCAGACCAGAAGTGTTTGATTTGTGAAGGAAGCTGAGAAAGTTTGAGCTCAGTTGTGTGAAGGCTGTGGGAAGACGCTAACCAAATTCTCAAGAATTTGGGTATTATAGCTGCAGTAAACTTAAGCTCTATAGATATGAAAGAGAAAAGAATTCCCACTGGTGTGAGTAATATACAGGAGTGTTTTATTTTTAAAACTGAATCTGCAGCATTGCATGTTTGTACCTCAGTGAAAGACCACCTTGTTAAAACAAAATAAAAACTCAAAATAAATCTATCAAGCCAGGTTTGAGTTTGAGATCTGTATTATTCAGTTATAATATCAGCTGCGATCAAAGCAGCCAGCAAAAGAGCAGACCATTCTCTAAGTCCAATTTCTCGCCCTCGTGCCTCCAATCCTGACTCTGTAGCAATAATAATTTTCCATATATCTGCTGTTGCTCCAAATCCCTAAACACACTTGCTTAACACAAATCTCAGATTGAAAATGAACAATTGCTCCAACATGAAATTTGCAGAGCAGCATTCCAAATATCTAACACTCTTTACATATAATCGTGCTTCCTAAATTCACCCTTGAAAGGCCTGGTTCTAATTTTCAGGCAAGGTCCCTTATTCCTCGACTCTCCAAATAGTGGGCATTAGTTCTATTATTTCTTATTAGTTTCCTCTTATCATCTGGAAAGCTTTACTCCAACCATCTAGAAAAGCCATGGAATAGAACTCCAGCTTCTCTAAATAAAAAAAAAACAAACGAACTGCGTATTCAGTAAATCAGAGATGAAACCAGAAATTGCTGGAAAAGCTCAGTAGGTCTGGCAGCATTTGTGGTGAGAAATCAAATTTAACATTTCAGGTCGAGTGACCCATTCTCAGAACCTGTCAGTTCAACCTCCAGTCCTGAGGAAGTGTCACTCGAACTGAAATGTTAACTCAGATTTGTCACCATAGATGCTGCCAGACCTGCTAAACTTTTTCAGCAATTTCAGTCTTTGTTCCAGCCGTTCTAATCCCTCCTCATCAATTAATTGTGTGGAATCAAGGTTATATTCTGTCTTGTTGCTCTGTTCCTCGTTTCTTCATTAACTAGTACAGCTTTGCTTGGCTTCATGACCTCCTGCAGACTGGTGATCCAGAGCAGGAAGCTAAAGACTCTTTTCCTAGTGACACCAATCAAGTGTCCAAAAAGGTAGAACAGCATGGCTTCTGTTTTAGGTGAAGGGATTTCTGGAATAAATGAAGAAAATGTTCATGAAGCCTTGACAAAGTTTCCGAGAAAGTGTCCTGGTGTGTTTAAAAAATTACCTTCAATCCTCGGTGACAAATGAACAGCAATAGTTGGGAGCCAAATCCTATGCAATAACGTCTTTACTCTCAGTCAACTGGCCATTGTTGGGAGATGGTGTTAGTTCAAGTGCTGTAGCCACTAAAGGACTGAGCAGCCTCCTCAATGATGCTGACAGGCATTGTAATTGGTAATGAGCTTCCCTGAACAGCCATTCTTAATGCAAGGTTCAACTTCTTTACCAAAGTGATATCTAGTGTTTGTTGTCATCATTGTCAATCACTCACTGATGAATATGGGGCGCTGGAGCAGTCCCACTAATGCTGCCTGTGCAAATCATGTGAATCTGCCAGGAAGATAGATGCACCAACACTAGCGAACTTGACCAGGCCAACATCCCCTGCATTGAGGCATTGACCCCCCTTGATCGGCTGCGAGGAGCTGGGCATGTTTCCCACATGACCGACGTGGGACTCCCCAAGCAGGTACTCTATTCCCAGCTCCGAAACAACGGGTGAGTTCCAGGTGGGCAGAGGAAGTGATTCAGGGATACCCTCAAGACCTCACTGGGGAAGTGCAGTGTTCCCACAGACACCTGGGAATCACTGGCCCAAAAAACATCCCAAAGTGGAGGAGGAGCATCCGGGATGGCAATGAGCACCTCGAGACTTGCTCTCAGGATAAAGCAGAAGTCAGGGGAAAACAGCGAAAGGAGCTCACTGCCATAGCAACGCCCCACTCACCCCTTCCCATGACCAGCTTCTGCTCCAATTGCAACAGAACCCGCAGTAGCTGTTTCAGTCTGTACAGCCACCTACAGAAAGTAGAGGGGAAGAGAGTCATCCTCGTCTGCGAGGGACCATTGATGAACATGATTTGTTCACTCAGGTAATTACTGGTTATGAGTTCTATGTGTCCTACAGCAGGACCTGAGGCAACATCAGCCATAAAGGAGATGAAGTTCATTAAATTCTTCACACAAACTTGAAGCCTCAATCCACGGTTAGGTGGCTATAATTAAGATCACTATTGCCCTTTCCTTCTTTACAATGGCATCAATGCATCTGGTTCATAATCAAATGTTGCCATTAGTATTTAGCCACCCTGTACATTACAGCCTGTTACTCCCAATGTTTTTATGTAGATGTGCATGTTTTATTAAATGCAGAGCAGGCTTTGTGTGGTACCTTTTCATCTTCTGCTTGGCTGCACCCCCCGTGTAGCTAAGTGGGATCATTGCCATCGTCGACATCAATATTCGAGTTGTGACAGAGACACTGTACAGAAGGGAAGGAGATTTCAGCCCCTACCTCCTGTGGAAGGTGAAGCAGAATGAAAGTGTGTGTGGTTTCACCTCGATAGGGGGCTTGCACATAGTACTGCCCTTTATCAATCACATGCGTGCAGTTTGGTGGTGTTTCCTATATCACTGTAAGCAACATTGGAACTGCCACAGCTTTGGTATAACCAAGTGTGCATTTGATGTGTGAGTACACGATGCTTTCATCCTGCACTTCCCACCAACTCCTAAATAGACAAGAGGTTGGCTACTGTGAGATAAGAGATGGTCTCTTCTACAAGTGACTGATGACTCATGTACTACTGTTACCATCCAGTGTAACAATCATAAACATCTACTATCAACTTGACACAACCTTTTAGCATTTTCATGAACATTTATCATTCCTGGACTCACCTCTTGACCTGAATCTATGAACGTTTGTTGTACTGTTTGTTCTTCTTTGACTTAGTAAACTGACTTTGCTGTTAACACAAGAAAGCCTGTTCAAATTGATTATTTTTAAAAACAGAACTTCATTTGATGAGGAGAAAGATATCCATGAGGGAAGAGATCCTTTATTCATTAACCTTGTTGCAACCAACACAGAAGAGGATCCAGTTCATCTGTCCTCACCCAAGAGATTAAAGATTTGGGATATCTTGTCTTGGAACTGGGGAATCTTGCACAGCAACACTACAGAGTGATTTATTATTGATTTTTCAAATCAGTAAAACTACATAAACCAATTAATCAATAATTTTAATGAATTAAGCCAGTAACAGTTTAGATTGACTGGGCAAGGTTGGTGATGTGTTGTGGCTGCAGAATGTGGGAATTTCTGGATAGCAGAGATTTGTTAAGCTAAAATCCGTGTGACAGACACAATGGGATCTCAGGAAAGGAGAGAGTTATTTGAACACTTTGTCTCAGGAGACAGGCACGCTCCAAGGATAGTCATGACTCTCTGGTTTGACCAGCTGCCATTGATGTATCAGAAATGACTGCACTGCTGCAGTCTGCATTTGATTCATTTGCACCTCTGATCGTCAGCTTTATGGACGATGTTCGCACAAGGTTTAAGAGCCTGGGCTTTGACCCTGCATTGAGAGAGACCACTTCCTGAGAATGTACTTTCTCCACTCTGAGTGTGTTGTCTCTGCTTTATGTACAGTGAGCATTGCCTAACACTAACAAAAATTATAACAAACACCTTTATTTACAAACTACATCATTATACATCAGGCTGATCACTGCAGTACATGTTCTTAGAGTCTTTGTGACATGTAACTGCTGACGACACTGCTATGTTATCCATTGAGGCATTCAAGAGGGGCATTGGATGATTATTTGGATCGAAATAGTGTGCAGGGATATGGGGAAAAGCCAGGAGATTGGCACTAGCTAATAGAGCATTTGCAGACACGATGGACTGAATGGCCTCCTTCTGAGCCCTAACAATTCTATGATTCTATGAATCTGAGATCATCAGTACAGTGGCAAAGTCCCTATCTCTTAGCCAGGAGACCTGAATTCAAGTCCCAGCTGTTCGAAAGGTATGTCATAACATCTATGAACAGGTTGATCAGAAATTATTTATATATAGTTCTATTATTAGTATATATATATATATATATATATATATATATATATTCCCAATTTACTTCAGTCTAGAGTTAGTCAGAGACAGAGAGGTGTAACTGCATGTGTGAGGATTCGGGATGTAAGCTCTGGATCCGACAGGAATCGATGGCATAGGTAGGGGTAATGATAAGATTGTGCAGAAGGAGTCTGATGGAAAAGATTCTAAGTTTTTAAGGAAAACGTCAAGCTTGATAAGGTCTTGATTGTTACCTGAATCACAGGTCAATTGGTAATGGGTCAAGCAGATATGGCACTATCGGCTGTGGCAGGATTTGAACCCTTGTCCCTAGGGCATTACCTGGATCGACAGTCTAGCAATAACACCAAAAGGCCATTGCCTCCCCTATAAAATCATGAGGGGCATGGATAGGGTGAATAGTCAGGGTCTTTTACCCAGCATAGGGGTGTCCAAAACTAGAGGGCATAGGTTTAATGAAAAAGAGGAAAGATTTAAAAAGGACTTGAGGGGTAACTTTTTTACGCAGAGGGTAGTGCTTGTATGGATAAAGCTGCCAGAGGAAGTGGTAGAGGCTGGTACAATTACAACATTTAAAAGGCATCTGGATGTGTAAGGAAGGGTTTAGAGGGATATGGGCCAAATGCTGGCAAATGGGACTGGGTCAGATTGGGATATCTGGTTGGCGTGGATGAGTTGGACCGATAGGTCTGTTTCTGTGCTGATTGACTCCATGACTCAAAGAGTGGTATAGAAAGAAGGGGTAATTAATGAGATACTGGCACCAGTGCTGGGGTAAGACATTTCATTGGGATGCACTCCCTCTAGCTGATCACTTCAGGGTCGTACTGAAGTGTATAATTGAGGCTGTGCAAAAGATTTTAACTAAAAGAGGCAAAGTGATCAGGTGAAGAATACTTCTGAAATCTGAAGGGAAAAGTCAAAGAAAAAAATGATGTAGCAATTTGGGTAAGGACAAGCAAAGTGGGGCAGGAAGGAACAAAGTGATTGACAGAATCGTGCATCAACAAATAAGGTCCGTAGAATAGGACTAAAAACTAAAACTAAAATTTCTGTCTTTGCATGCGCAGAGCATTCACTCTAAGATAGATGAACAACTGACATAAATGACTTGGAACTAATCACCATTCCAGAGACAAAGTTGCAAGTTGACCAAGGTTAGGAAATAAATGATTTGATTCCCTACAGTGTGGAAACAGGCCCTTTGGCCCAACAAGTCCACACCAACCCTCTGAAGAGTAACCCACCTCCCTCTGACTAATGCACCTTACACTATGGATAATTTAGCATAGGCAATTCACCTGGCCTGAACATCTTTGGACTGTGGGAGGAAACCCACACAGACACAGGGAGAATGTGCAAACTCCACACAGACAGTCACCCAACGCTGGAAATGAACCTGGGACCCTGATACTGTGAGGGACCCTGATACTGTGAGGGAGCAGTGCTAACCACTGAGCCACTGTGCCACCCCAATGGTCCAGGTTGCACAACACTCTGAAAAAACAATAGAGTCAGGAGTAGAAGAAGGAGCAGTAGCCCTGATAGGAAAACAATATGAAAGGATGCTGGAGATCTTAAACAAGCAAAAGGAGAAATTGCTGGAGAAACTCAGCACGTCTGGCATCATGTGTGAACAGAAGGGCATGTCCTGAAGAAGGATCACTGGACTGGAAACTTTAACTCTGTTTTCTCTTCACAGAATTCCTCCAACATTCTCTGTTTTTTGATTGTAATAAGGATCTTGGTTGAAAAGATTAGGTTGGGTATGGATTAGGAACAAAGGTCAGAAAACAGCGGTAGGAGTAGTTTGTGAGCATTTTTAAAAGATATCACGTTATTGAACACATCATTAGCAGGAAGTAATTAGTGCTCACAGCAAAGGCAATGTACTGATAATGGGAGATGTTAATCTTCATATAGTCTCAACTAATCAAACTGGTTCAAACAGGAAGATATACATTGTATTTGCCAACTGCTGGAACAATATATTGTAGAATCAACAAATTTCATATAAGTTTAATTTTAACGTGCCCAAAACAAGATTCTTAACCTAAACAAAGCCAATGACATCAGTATGAGAGGAAAGCTAGCTAACATTGATTGGGAAAACAGACTACAAAGTACGATAGTAAATAGAAAATATTTGAAAAGACAACACAAAATGTTCAATGCATTGCATTTAAAAAAAAACTGATACAGAAAGATGTATCGTGAAAGGGCAGTATTGGATAAAAAAATGAACACTTTTTAATGTTATATACAATACCAAGCCTGAGGGATTGGGAGAATTCTCTGAAAAAAACATGACCAAACAATGATTAAAAAGGGGAGAATAAATAGAATACAGTCCTTGAATAAACTAGGATAAAGTGAGGACTGCAGATGCTGGAGATCAGAGCTGAAAATGTGTTGCTGGAAAAGCGCAGCAGGTCAGGCAGCATCAAGGAGCAGGAGAATTGACGTTTCGGGCATGAGCCCTTCCTCAGGAATAAACTTCTTCTTCTTGAATAAACTAGCAAGGAATGTGAAAAAAAAACAGATTGTAAGAGTTTTTATGTATATTTCAGCAGTTTAAATAAGCATCTTACCATCATCTTCTCGAAGGTAACCAGGGATAGATGGTAAATGCTGGCTCACATCCCATGAATGAGTTGAAGAAAACAATACAAATTGAATAGGCAACATTATTCAGTTAACAACTTGCATTTATGTAATGTCTTTAACATAGCAAATTCCCTGGGACACTTTACAAGAACATTATGAAACAAATTTGACAACATGCCACATGTGGAGTGTTAGGACGGTGACCAAACACATGATAAAAAAGGAGCTCTTAAGGAGTGTTATATAGATAGTAAGACGGAAGGCTTTAGGGAAGGTAATTCCGGAGCTTAGGACCTCAGCAGCTGAAGGGACAACAATCAATCAGGAATATTCAAAAGAGCAGAAATAGAAGGACACAGCGATCTTGGAAGATTATTGGATTGGAGGAGGTTACAGAGATAGGGAGAGGCTGGACCATGGGGATCTTGGAAAACGAGGATAAAGGTTTGAATTCAAGACTTGATTATTTCTGAGCTAATATAGGTCAGTGTGCACAGGGGAGGTGAATGAATGGGAGATGGTGTAAGTTAGGACACAGGCAGCATCATTGTGGATGACTTCACACTTCCATAAGGTAGAAACATGAGTGATCGAATCGGAGGGCATTTCAGCCGTAAGATATATAAATGAAGGTTTCGACATCAGATGAACTGAGGCAGGATGGAGTCAGGGATTTTTGGAAGATGGGAATAGGATGTCCTCATGATCATAAAGATACAAGCTCAGAAATTGACCTTAGCATTAGAATGACACTGGGTTTGTGAACAGTCTGATTCAACCTCAGACAGTGGTCAAGAAAAGCAATGACCAATGACAAAGAGAACAGAGGCGAAGACTGAAGACTATGAAAACGAATAGTTTTCATCTTCCTAGAATTTAGATGAAAGATTTCTTTCCTCATCCTGTGCTGGAGTGTGAATAATCAGATGGACTATTTAGAGACGCTAAACACAGAAAATGCTGGAGATCACAACGGGTCAGATAGTATCCATGGTGAGAGAGCAAGCTAACGTTTTGAGTCCAGATGATTGTTCATCAGAGCTGACGTGAAGTGTGGAGGGGGCAGTATTTATGCTACCATTGGGGGCTAGGGCGGGGAGGGTGGAGTGATGAGGGAGAAAAGGTGTTGATAGTTCAGATTAAGTGATCAGAATGTGAGCAAGGCAGAACAATGGTGTGTCTAACTGTCAGAATTGAAAGAACAGACTGTCCCACTGGGGTGGGGTAAGGGGAGAGAGGACAGACGTGATGACAGAGAATGTAACAAGTAAAGTGCAAAGAAAGAAGAGAAATGAGAGTGGGTTCACAATTTGAAGGTGTTGAACTCAACATTAAATCCAGAGGGTTGTAAGATGCTAACCATTATGCCGCCCAATGGAGTTGTGGAACACATTTCCAAGACACTGACCATTAGGGATGTAGGAACGGCATCACAAATGCAGTGCAGTGTAGGTGGGATATACTGCAGCCACAATACACCAGTGATGAAGAGGATGGGTAATGATCTGAAGGTGAATACTCTGACTTGGATGGTGTCAAACTTCATGAGTGGTGTCTGTTACAGCCATTCAGGGGAATGTCAATTATTCCATCACCATCCAAACACGTGTCTTGTTGATGTTGGTCAGACTTTGATGAGACAGAAGGTGAATGTGAAAATGCTGTGGCTTTCAACAGTTTATTTTGTCCATTCTTTTTTCAAAGAGGTTGCAAGGCAGAGGCGGAGAGCTGTCTACTAAAGAACACATGAGTAAACAGCTTGTGAGGCCTTGGGATTTTATTTTAAGTTGGAACAGTGGGAACAGCCTGGATATGTCCAGCTCTCAGAGACCAAGATTTCTCAAGTTTTTAAGTTTAGATTTAAGCAAAAGCTTTGAGTTATAGAGTCATAGAGATGTACAGCATGGAAACAGACCCTTCGGTCCAACCCGTCCATGCCGACCAGATATCCCAACCCAATCTAGTCCCATCTGCCAGCACCCGCACCATATCCCTCCAAACCCTTCCTATTCATATACCCATCCAAATGCCTTTTAAATGTGGCAATTGTACCAGCCTCTACCACTTCCTCTGGCAGTTCATTCCATACACGCACAACCCTCTGCGTGAAAAAGGTACCCCATAGGTCTCTTTTATATCTTTCCCCTCTCACCCTAAACATATGCCCTCTACTTCTGGACTCCCCGACCCCAGAGAAAAGACTTTGCCTGTTTACCCTATTCATGTCCCCACATAATTTTGTAAACCTCTATAAGGTCACCCCTCAGCCTCCGATGCTCCGGGCAAAACATCCCCAGCCTGTTCAGCCTCTCCCTATTGCTCAAATCCTCCAACACTGGCAACATCCTTGTAAATCTTTTCTGAACCCTTTCAAGTTTCACAACATCTTTCCGATAGGGAGGAGTCCAGAATTGCACGCAATATTCCAACAGTGGCCTAACCAATGTCCTGTACAGCTGTAATATGACCTCCCAACTCCTGTACTCAATACTCTGACCAATAAAGGAAAGCTTACCAAACGCCGCCTTCACTATCCTATCTGCCTGTGACTCCACTTTCAAGGAGCTATGAACCTGCACTGTAAGGTCTCTTTGTTTATCAACACTCCCTAGGACCTTACCATTAAATGTATAAGTCCTGCTAAGATTTGCTTTCCCAAAATGCAGCATCTCGCATTTATCTGAATTAAACTCCATCTGCCACTTCTCAGCCCATTGGCCCATCTGGTCCAGATCCTATTGTAATCTGAGGTAACCCTCTTCGCTGTCCACTACACCTCCAATTTTAGTGTCACCTGCAAACTTACTAATTGTACCTCTTATGCTCGCATCCAAATCATTTATGTAAATGTGGAAGCTTCAGTGAATGTCTCTTAGCTGCTACTCTCCCTGAATTTTCTCTTGATGCTTTTTCCTCCTGGATTGGAGAACCGCATGTGAGAGTTTGTGTCTGAATTTGCTTTCTTTTGCCTACGGGTGTGTTTCTGGGATGTTTCTATATTGGAACAGTTAATTAGTAATCGGTACTATATCTATTATTCTATTATGTTTTCCACTAGAAATAAATTATTGTAAATTTCTCTTTTTTGGTTGTGTTTTAATTACAGTTAAATAAATTGTGTATTGCTTAATATCAGTAGTTTGATCAAACACATCAAATCAGAAACACTTGCCTTTAAAATAAGAGAACGTTAGGGTCTAGGCTACCTTTTAAAATATTTTGAGGGGGTCTGATCTGGTCCACAGTGTGAACTGTTCATCACCCAGCCTCATCCTCCTCTCGTAGCTATCGTGGCAATATGGCTGTTCTGTCATAATTTCTGGTCAAAGTTGTCACCCAAGGGTGTGGGGGAGCTTGATGACAGTGTTCTATAAAGATCAAGAGAAAACAGTCTTTATCAGAAACCTATGGAGTATAAATCTTTAGTGATTATCTATAATAATCAATAAATCACCATTAATCGCTTCACAGTCATATAAGGGAAGATGAACACCGCGGAATTGTAATGAACTATTTCCATTTCTCACCCTTGCATTAGGGAGAATGAACATCTTATTCTTATGAACGCAGAGTCAAAGGCAGTTGGGCTGAGGATTTCATAGAATCTCGACAATAACCCATTCGGCCCATCGGGGCCACACCACACCTCCAAAGAGCACCCACCCAGACCCGCCCCATATCTGCCATGGCTAATCCACCTAGCCTGCAGATCCCTGGACAATATGGGGCAATTTAGCATGGCCAATCCACCTGAGCGACACAACTTTGGATGGTGGGAGGAAACCGATGCAGACACGGGGAGAACCTCCATACAGGCAGTCACTCAAGGCAAGAATCAAACCCTGGTCCCTGGCACCCATATGGGCTTCATAGCATGTGGTTCTGCCACCATGCCAAGTGATGCAGCGTGAGGGCAGATCTAGCTGCCAATAGTTAGCCAGCCTAATAACATACACTCAAGCAAAGATGAAATGATCAGTAATCTGAAGCAGTATTTTCAATTAAAACGAGTGCATTTATTGTGGAAGATTGATGCAACCTTTAAGGCCTTAATTAATCATTGTGCATAAAAAGAGGAGTGAGAGTATTCAAATATCAAGTAAACTTTATTAGCTCGAATGTTCGGTGACATTAAAGTGTGGATCTGGCCTGACCAGAGTACAAAGACATCCATTATGCAAACTTCAATCTCTCTTTGAAGACGTTTGGGAAATCATCCCAGCAAAATATTATTTTTTTTTCAAGACCAAATGACTAATGCAATTATCCTGCATAAAGTGCTCAAAATGGCTGATGTAATCACAAAGGAGCCCATATGTCAGAAAAGCAGCAGTTATGTTTAATCCCAAGCAGCTATTTTCTTCAAAGGTCAATCAAAGAGATCAAGGAGAGCTCTTTGTGAGTCGTATTTTTGAGTAAGTGGCCAATTATATCCGAGTGCAGCATCAAATCTTGTGTGGGTCCTGTGGTAGTGTCACAGGCATGGAGGTAGAATTCATGGTCTGTTTTCACATTCCAACTTTAAACCCAATTCAGGATTAGGAACTCTGTAAACGTCTCCTGAAAGTGTCCACAGCTACCGTTCTTTCTGTTCTTGAACACCTCATTCCTGGCAGACTCACCATCCTTGCAGGTAGATCTTTTCAAAAAGGTGAAAATATGAAGATGGTTATCCCATTCCAAATAGTGAATGTAAGAACCGGAGTGGAGGGTCAGTGGGAGGGACGCTCAGATCGCTGTCCAGACATAGGTTTTGTGTACATGAGTGTGTGTCATTAGGTACTTCAATACCATAGAATCCCTACAGCGTGGAAGCAGGCCATTCAGCCTATCAGGTCCACACTGACCCTATCCCTGTAATCCTGCATTTTCCGTGGCTAATTTGTCTAACCTAGACATCCCTGGACACTATGGGCAATTAAGCATGGCCAATCCACCTAACCCGCACAACTTTGGACAGTGGGAGGAGCACCTGGAGGAAACCCACACAGAAACAGGGAGAATGCGTAAACTCCACATAGACAGTCGCCCGAGGCTGGAATTGAACCCAGGTCCCTGGTGCTGTGAAGCAGTAGTGCAAACCACTGAACCACAGTGTCACACACATGTGATCTATGTGTGCACATATGTCTGCACTGTGTATCCAATGATGTAGACGCAGCTCCTGTGTGCACAAGTACTTCGTGCACTAACCTGTTTGTCTTGCACTGGTCAGATTATGTTATTGTGTGAGTGAATAAATGGTTAAATGTTTGACCATGTATGAATGTGGATCTAAGTGTGAATATGGACTGGCATGTTTATTTGTACCTATTTAATTGTGTGTGCGCTTTTTTAAGTTATTTATGAAAAATGAGTGCCAGTGACATCTATTGCAAACCCCTGGAAATGCCTTTGAGAAAATAGCAGTCAGCTGCCTTCCTCAATCAGCTTCAAGCGATGTGGAGTCATGTAAAGCCCAGGCTGAGGAAGGACTATCCTTCTGTAACCAGCTTTAGTGAACCACATGGATTTCATGGCTTCACGGTTACCATAATAGAGTCAGGCTGCAATTCCACATTTACTAAGTTGCGACATTGAAACTGCCCAGAAGGAGCACTTGATTTGAATATGTATCAAAACACCAGGAGTCCAGACTGCACGATAAGGAAGTGTCACTGGATCCAAAACATTAACTCTGATTTCTTGTTGCAGATGTTGCCAGACCTGCTGAACTTTTTCAGCAATTTTTGTTTTTGTTGCTGCGTGATAACTTGTTTAGTAACGGAACCACAATACCACCGGACCCACAGCTCTGTGCTGATCGGTGTCTGTGTATGTGAGTGTGTATGTTGGTCAGGAATAATGTGTGTACGTGGGTATAGGTGTTTATGTGGGGGCATCAGTAGCCTTGTGGGTGTGCATTAGTGTTTATAATAGTGTGTGCAAATAGGTGTTCCTGTTTGTTTGGAGGCGTTTGCACGTGCGTGTGTGTGTGTGGCGTGTGCGTGGATATGTGTGTGCATGTATATGCGTGTATGTATATGCATAGATGCATGTGTTTGTATTTGTGTTTCAATGGGATGTGTATATGTGTTATGTGTGTTTTTACATTTGTGTGTGTGCGTGCATGGGTGTGTATTTGGGTTTGCATGTGTTTGAACCTCCCTGATGTTTTTATAGGAAATCCTAAGACTCACATTCTTTCTGAATTACCTTTTTGTCTGATATGTTTTTGAGTGTGTTTAACAGTCTAGTGGTCCCCTAATTGCAGGTGTGGCAGGGCGACAAACGATTCATTCCAGATAACTTCACTAACCAAGGCCAACAACCTACTCAAGCTTGATGACGTCAGGCCAGTCCCCTGTTGTGGTGCTAATTTGACCAACTATTGGAACCATGTGCGTGAGACCCAGAGGTTACCCGAATGAACAGGCAATTTATTAGAGTGGGGCGGCCACATTGCAGGCAGTTGAGAACAAATTGTGATCTAATATAACAAAGTGCTCTCAGAGCTTAGAAAATTACCAGAACATAGCCCTTTATTCAGGCCAGGGGGGATTACCTCAGAGCCAGTAATGACGATAATATCCCCTAAAGTGGTGTTAATGAAATGTTAACAAGGTTTGATGCACTGAGTGACAGGACTGTTCAGGTCAAACAGTTACCAAAGATATGAAATGAGTCACAGCTGTACTGGTTGACATTAAAACTGGAGCAAGGAACCATGTTATTAATGACCTCAAAGCAATAGGCAGGCAAATCTCAGAGCTGAGGCCAGGGTCAAATTGATTCTAAAAGTTTATTTCCAATGGCATCTCTGGCTCACATCGCATATGCACACCGAATGAACAACAAAGGCAACTTGCATTTATATGTCACCTGTAACATAATAAAACACAAAAATTGTGTATTTTCAAATAGCATTTGACACTGACAAGGTATCTATCATCTGCATGCACATCTACGCGCACTCACAAACCCACAAGTGCCCCCAACACCAATAAATTCCTACACAGACACATACACACACATATATACACACCCACACACAAACACACACACACACATACATACACATCTACATGAACACAGACACACATACACACCCACATACACACACATACACATACACATCTACACAAACACAGACAGACACACACACATATACATCTACACGAACACAGACACACACACATACACACCCACACACATACACATCTACATGAACACAGCCACACACACACACACCCACACACACACATGCACATACACACCTACATACACATACAGACACACATATACACCTACACACACACATCCAAACCCACACATACATATCTACACCCATACATATATCCACAAACAGATCCACACCCACCCACACACATACCTTGCCATATACACACACATACACCTACCCACACTCACACACACACATTCACACACACACCCACCCGCATAAACACATACACACACCCAGAATGGGGTTGATGGAATAGGACTCCTGTGGAGCTGATGGGATACAGATCCTATGGGGTTGATGAGATGGGTAACTTGGAAGGGGTTGTGGTTATTTGGGTGCCACATTGACACAGTCAGGCTGAGGAAAAACACTCACTGTCTCCTTCCATCAAATTGAAATTGGACGTGAGCAATGTGGAAGACAATGACTGTGAGTTCACTCTGAGTGGGCATCCGGGACACAACCTGCGAGAGAGGAGCTGCTTCCTTCATTGGGCTTTGAAAGAGGAACGACATTGGTCTGTGGGCCGTGAGAGGTCTGGCACACACTCTGTAGGTTGAAAATGCTCCCTGGCCATTCTACAGCATGACCCTCTCTTTAAGTGGCACCTCCCAGGCATGCTGACCCCTGCTGGATAACGGATTGGCAGCTCCATCTTTGTGCGCAGAGGGAGGCCAACATTAGGAATCTTTATCCAGGACGGTCAAAGGTATCAGCAGCATGTGTCTGCACTGATCTCCCTTGCACAGAGCTGATATTGTAACACTCTCAGCACAAACCTCATTCCATTAGCCTTCTTAATTACTTGCTGCACCTGCAAACCAACCTTTTTGTGACTCATGCGCAAGGACATCCCGGTCCCTGTTAATAGTACCATGCTGCAATTTTTCACCAATTAAATAATAGTCCATTTTTCTGTTATTCCCTCCAAAATGGATGACCTCACATTTATCAACATTGTACTCCATCTGCCAGACCCTTGCCCACTCACTTAACCTATCTACATCTCTCTGCAGTCTTTCAGTGTCCTCTGCACACTTTGCTTTACCTCTCATGGGGCAGCCAAGTGGCTCAGCAGTTAGTACTGCTGCCTCACAGCGCCAGGGACCCGGGTTCGATGCCAGCTTCGGGTGACTGTCTGTGTGGATTTTCTTCCCATGTCTGCGTGGGTTTCCTCCAGGTGCTCTGGCTTCCTCCCACAGTTCAAAAATGTGCAGGTTGGGTGGTTTGGCCATGCTAAATTGGCCATAGTGTTCAGGGATACGCAGGTTAGGTGGATTGGCCATAGGAAATGCAGAGAAATGGTTGGTGTTCTGGGTGGGATGCTCTTTGGAGGGTCAGTATGGACCTGATAGGCTGATTAGCTTGCTTCCACACTGTAAGGTAAGGCAAGAGAACTTGCTAGGCTTCAAATCCTCCAAAAGCTCGACACAACTTAGCCTTAGCTGTTACTTGCCTCCTGTTGATTTGCTGACAATAGACAGTAAACAGCATAGAGAATCTCTCTGGAGGTCACACCTTTTTTTTACAGGTTTGGATGTCAATTCCCATGATAAAAAGGTTAAAGTCCCAAAGGCTTTTCGAGAAGTGACAGAGTGAGTGTGATGTTTGTGAAGGGAGTGGGCCCAGGGTGCTCAGTAAGGCAGGAGGCAAGGGGCAGGATTGGCAGGCTGGTAAAGGGACGGGATGGGAAGGGGGGTTATGGGTTAGGATTGTAGTGGGGTAAGGATGTAGAGTGGCTAGAGGATGAGGAGAAAGAATGACACATGGATCAAAGTGTAGGGTGCCAGTTTGGGGGATGGGTATACACCAGGTTGGGGGTAGTTAGATCAGGTTGAAGTGGCTAGGTGAGGGATTGTGGGTTTTTCAGGGTGGGCTTTGGAGACTAGGAGATCTGGTTCAACGTAATAATGCCATTTCTCTGCCTCCCACCTCTGATCTGTTGATAACGATCTTACCTTTTTCTTAGTTATCCATTTGCTGGTCAATAGAAACGATGCTACCTTTGTACATAGGAACATCAGAGCATAACAAATAGGAGCAGGAGTAGATTATCTGGCCTGTTGACCTATGCCACTTTTCAATAAGATCGTGGTTGGTCTTTTTGTGAAATCAGCTCCGCATACCCACCCATTCGCCATAACCCTTAATTCCTCTATTGTTCAACAATATATGTATCTGTGCCTTAAAAACATTCAACGAGGCAGCCTCAATTGCTTCACCGGGCAGGGAACTTCATAGATTATCACCCCTTTGGGTGAAGATGTTCCTCCTGAACTCAGTCCTAGATCTGCTCCCGCTTATTTTGAGGCTGTGCTTGTAGTTGTAGTTTTACCCGCCAGTAGAAATAACCTCCCTGCTTCTATCTTATCTGTCCCTTGCATAATTTTATACATTTCTGTAAGATCCACCCTCATTCTTCTAAATTCCAATGAGTTTAGTTCCAGTCTATTCAATTTCTCCTCATAAGCCAATCCTCTCAATTCTGGAACCAGACTCGTGAACCTTTCCTGCAACCCCTCTCCCGTGCCAGTGCATCCTTTCGCAAGTAAGGAGACCAGAACTGTACACAGTACTCCAGGTATGGCCTCACCAGCACCCTATACAGCTCAAACATAACCTCTCTATTTTTCAACTCCATCCCTCTAGCAATGAAGGACAATATTCCATTTGCCTTCTTCATTACCTGCTGCACCTGCAAACTTGCATTTTTTGTGATTCAAGCAGAAATACATCCAGATCCCTTCACACAGCAGCGTGCTGCAATTTTTCGCCATTTAAGTAATAGTCCATTTTGCTGTTATTCCCCCAAATGGATGACCTCATATTTATCAACATTGTACTCCACCTGCCAGACCCTTGCCCACTCACTTAACCTATCTACATCTCTCTGCAGTCTTTCAGTGTTCTTTGCCTACTTTGCTCTACCACTCATCTTAATGTCAGCTGCAAACTTTGACATGCTACACTTGGCCCCCAACTTTAAATGATCTATGTATATTGTAAACAATTGAAGACCCAACACTGATCCCAACACATCACTAGCTACTGATCGTCAACCAGAAAAACACGCATTAATCCCCACTGTTTGCTTTCTGTTAGTTAACCAATCTTCTATCCATGTTAACACATTACCCGTAACACCGTGCACCTTTATCTTATGCAGCAGCCTTTTGTGTGATACCTTGTCGAATACCTTTTGGAAATCCAGATACACCATATCCACCGGTTCCTGTTGTCCACCGCACTCATGGAGCACATAATGTCCTCAAAGAATCCCTCTGTTCTTCTCTGCTCTAATGAAAGTAGCTAATCACAAACACTCTCTTAACTGACGGCCCTCTGCTCCAATATCATTGGCTGTATTGAACACTTCTATTACAGAGGAAACAATTTATCCAGTGTCCCAGTTTAAAGTGCAACCTGCAGATTGTGTTCAGTCTGGTTTGGCACACAGTTCAGACTCACTCACCTTGGAGTGAGGCCAACAATAAATTTCCTCAGAAAATGTTATTAAGTTATTAAAGAAGATTAGATTGTTTAATTACCTTGAGACAAAAAGGTTAAAGTTTGACATGTGGTTTATTTAAAGTAATAAATGGAATTCATTGCCTCGTTAATGAAATAAATGTTTCATATTTACATAGTCCCAATTACACCCATTGGATTCCTCAATATGTTTTACTGTCAATGGGGAGTGAGTTGAAATGTAGGAAAACAAACTGTTAATTTGCAAACACCCACCAACAGCAGCTTGATAAGATCAGATAATCTTTTGTTTCAGTGATAAATATACTCTGTTGCAAATCCATCTGCTCTTCTTCAAATAGAGCTATGGAACTTTTTATACTGACTTGAAAGAGTAAAGGGAAGCTCTGTTTAATGTCACATTGGGGATATGACACTATCGACAATGCTGCACTCTCTCTGAGGGTCAATCGGCTGAATGGGCACCAGTATGCCTTGAGGCTCAGACCCACAACATTTTGCCTGAAACTTGTTGGTCTTCCAAAGCAAAGAGTTGACCCCAACTGTGTGTTGTGGACTGGCACCTTCCAAGCTCTGAGATGACATACTGAAGAGCATACTAAAGCTTGGGACAACTGCCACCAAGACACAGTGAGGAAAGAACACTATCTAAGCTCTCTCTGCTGAAGTTCAATGGGGGTTGTTCAGTTATTGGATCCTCCCAGTGCCTCAAATACACAGTATGTAAATATAATGTTGTACAAATAAGAAATGCCTTGGGTTTATTGCTGAATAGAGTCAAACTCCAAAGTTTGTTGGTTTCTTCATACACTACTCTACAGAACTGAATTGCTTTAGTGACTATGCAAGTTGAAATCTTTGATGAAAAAAGTATATTTTTGTTATAAAAAAATCACAGACCCATAAGTTTCTGACCTACAGGTGCAGATGCTGCCACCGAGTCAAGCTTAGCACCTTACAAGGATTGACCTTTATCTCAGAAAAGATGGAGCTTGTGATGGACTGTTCTCTTCATTTAGGAATCAGCACCATCCCAGATCATCTCGTGGGTGTGGCTTGCTCAGTCTCTGAGCCAGAAGCTCTGGCTTCAAATCCCTGTCTCTCCGAGAAAGGTGTGTTCAGAAGCCAACCAAGCCGGCTGAGTGTCAGCTTGTAAATCTTTTCACCCCATCCCAAAGGCAGACAGTATCAGTAGCTGAGATTCTTGCTCAGAAAGAGACTGAAGCCTGCACCTGGGTACCTAAGATGGTGCGTTGTGTGACGACATTGTACACTTTTCACTGTACTCCTGTATTTCTATACTTGAGTACATGCGACAATAAAGCTAAAATCTAAATCTAAATCTAAATCTAAAGCCTCTACCATTCATTCCCACAGATCCAGGTCACAGCCTGCATGTGAGATGCTTGCTGTCATAGCCCCCTGATATCTCTGGAGGGGGTGAGGAGGCTTGTTGGCTAAGTGCCCTTAGGCATAGACCACAGTCCCATTTCCAGCTGAGGGTTGATTTGGGATCTGGTCCCTTGCCTTACATGTCATGGAGGTAATGGTGCTGTGGGTCCAACCCACCCTCATTCAGAGACTCAAGGAATCACGTCTAAAATTGAAGTGAAACTGGGGGTCGAGTGAAAAAATACAGCATTGTGAGAATGTGGAATTCACTGATTGCAAAGGTACAGAATCTATTATGTTTCTGAATACGAGGATAACTAGCCATTTTGTTACAGAAATGGCTCGAAGGTAGAAGACAGATGATGGTGGCCTATGATCAACGGTGTGCCACAAGGATTAGTGCTGGGTCCACTGCTTTTTATCAATGATTTGGATGTGAACACAGGAGGTATGGTTAGTAAGTTTGCAGATGAACCAAAATTGGAGGTGTAGTGGACAGCAAAGAAGACTCCTTATCTCAGAGTATAACTGGACCTTGATCAGATGGGCCAATGGGCTTATGAGTGGCAGATGGAGTTTAATTTAGATAAATGCGAGGTGTTACATTTTGGAAAGGCAAATCAGAGCAGGACTTAAACACTTAATGGTAAAGTGCTAGAGAGTGTTGTTGTACAAAGCAACCTTGGAGTGCAGGCTCATAGTTCTTTGAATATTAGAGTCCCAGGTAGGTAGGATATTGAAGAAGGCGCATGGTATACTTGCCTTTATTGGTCAGTGTGTTGAGTATAGGAGTTGGATGTTCATGTTGCGGCTGTACAGGACGTTGGTTAGGCCACTGTTGGAATACTACGTTCAATTCTGATCTCCTTGTTCTTGATAGGATGTTGTGAAACCTGAAAGGGTTCAGAAAAGATTTATAAAGATTTTGCCAGGGTTGGAGAGTCTGAGTTATACGGAGGGGCTGAATAGGCTGGGGCTGTTTTCCATAGTGTCGGAGGCTGAGGGGTGACCTCATAGAGGTTTATAAAATCATGAAGGGCATGGATAGGATAAATAGCCAAGGTTTTGTTTCTTGGGGTGGGGGAATCCAGAACTAGAGGACATCAGTTAAGATGACAGGGGAAAGATTTAAAAGGGACCTAAGGGGTAACTTTTTCACACAGAGGGTGGTGCATGTATGGAATGAGCTGCCAAAGGAAGTGGTGGAGGCTGGTACAATGACAACATTTAAAAGGCACCTGGATGGGTATATGATTAGGAAGGGTATGGAGGGATATGGGCCAACTGCTGGCAAATAGGACTAGATTTATTTAGGACATCTGGTGGGTACGGATGAGTTGGACTGAAAAGTTTGTTTCTGTGCTGTACATCTCTATGACTCTAAAATGCAGATGAATACCAGAACCTAGGAAGTCATATTGTTAAGATTTATGAGACAAAGTGAGAGTGAAAAGATAAGTCACTTTATATCGGCTAACAAGACGCTGTACAGAAATCATTTGTTAGTTACAAACAGGGTTTATGTTAATTGGGATTCTACTGCCTGGACGGAAAATTTTGAAGAAATTAATTTGGGTGAACTTGGGCCCTTTAGTTATGCTGAGAGAAAGTGAGGGCTGCAGATGCTGGAGATCAGAATCGAGAGTATGGTGCTGGAAAAGCACAGCCGGTCAGGCAGCACCTGAAGGGCCAATGCTTGAAATGTCAATTCTCCTGCTCCTCGGTTGTTGTTTGACTGGCTGTGCTTTTCCAGCACTACACTCTCGACCCTTTAATTATTCGATGGTAAAGCTTCACATCCAGGTGACGTCTCTTGGATTTCGTGACAGGATTATACCAGGCCATGATAGCCTCCACAGTGGTACTGCATTTTGACACCTGGGTCAGGCAACAGCTGGTACCAACACCCACCAATAGGCCACGTGTCTCAACTTCATCCTCAGTTGTTTCAAACTGCTTCTGTTCAACAAAACCCACCTGTAACATTTCAGGACAAACAGACTGTGTAATAACTGCCCACATCTCAGAACTAGCGAGCTGTAAAGTATAAGTCAGCCATTACCTGGAAACAGGGAGCAATTTTGGATGAGTTACAAAGTACAAATGTTTAAAAAAGACTTACATTTACATAGCACCTGATACATCCTCTGCACTTCTCAAAGCACTTCACAAATGAGCAATCTTTTTTTTTCAAATGCAGTCAGTGCTGCTATTTAGTCAAATATGTCGGACCAACTTACAAACTCTCACACGGAAGTGACAATGTGTAGTGTAGGGGTTTGAAAAGGTTAATGACTGGAACAGTGTGAGTAACACAGTGATGATTTAAGAGGCAAACATGGGAGGGAGGATTGAAAATAAAGCATCAGACCTTTATTTGACTTAGCCAGATGCTGTAGAGCTTTATATTGTTCCATATGTCATAAACTAGTTATTGTTTAAACCTATCAAAGGCTTGGTTATCATCTATTTTCCAAAGAATATGTATCAATGTTATTTTTCCCACCACTCTGCACTTGTCATTCTATCCGGGTGCATTGAGGCCTGGCTTGGCAACTGCTCTGCTCAGGGCTGTAAAAAACTACAGAAGCCAACCTTCCATCCATGGACTCCATCTACATGGCTCAGTGCTGCGGAAAGGCTGCCAACTTCATCAAAGACCCATCCCACCTAGTAACGTTCTCCTACAACCTCTTCCATCAGGCAGAAGTTATAGAAGCTTGAACACGTACACCAACCGGTTCAAGATCCTCTTCCCTGCCATTATTAGGCTGCTGAATGGACCTCTCCAACTTCAAATAATGTTGATCCTGTTTTGTGCACCTCCTGTGCAGCCGTACCTTGTTTGCCTCACTCTGTCTAACCACTCTATGATCTGTATGTCCTTCTTTGTTATGACCTGCCTGTACTGCTCGCAAACCAAAGCTTTTCACTGTATAGGTAGTTCTCATATAACCCACGTTTATTTAACACAATTTGTCTGGAACGTGATTTGTGAATTACCGACTTCGATTTATAACGTGAACGCCCATTCGATGTTATGCAATCCTCATGCCCGGCTCTAGATGCCACGGTGCACGGAGGACTGGACTCTGCGTCAGCATCATGTGATCGGTCGGCTTGTGTGCATTCTCGTGAAGGGCTTCAAGAACGGTTTTGTGAAATGTTTGTGCTAGTGGACTTGGAAAAACATTGTGAAAATGTCTTGACAGCCTGAGGGCAAAAAGCTGGGAGCAATCTGGTAATTTATAAACTTAAAGAGTTGAGATAAGAGAGAGATTTCACTGGAATTGACTAACAGTAAAAAGGACAGTGTTGAGGAGCAGTTTGAAACTTGCCTTTGTTGCTTGTATTAAGAGCATTTTTCTCCCTGTTTTTGTTTAAAAAATATGTTTCTTTGTTAAAGAATATCTGCAGACTCATGTGAACCTGTTTCAATGACTAATCACTGTGGTAAAACTGCAGAAAAATACCAGAACTGGGGCAGGGTCAGTCAGGGTGATCAGAGTCAGGAAATTCTACGGGTGAGGGAGGGAAAGATGGGTGGCACGCTGTTAGTTTTGGTGCATGCGTGGCGATGTCCTGAGGGGGTGAGTCGACTGTGCAGAAGAGATATAGGGTTAGTCAGGGCCAGATGTTAGCGAGGATGAGATGAGTGGGGATGATGTTGCAAGGAATGATGGGTGCAATGGCGGAGATAGAGTGAGTGTGAGGTATCAATGAGAGGATGGTGGCACTTACACTCGCAGAGTGAAGGTGGTCATTGATCTACGTACATTCTGTGCATTCCTTCAGATGGTTGAGACTGCACTGGTCTGGGTGGCAACTCTGGTCCAGGTTGGCGTGGTTCCAGTAGAATGGCCTCCTCTGTTGGCCTGGGAGAAAAGGACGCCCTGCCTCAGCATCACCCCATCCCCATCAGCAATATCTCCATGTTCCTGCCCACAAAGAGAGGCATCAAGTTTCCATTGTGCACCACATCCAGGGCAAATATCAAGGACTTTGCAGAGAAGCTTTTGTCTGGGTGCACAATATCTTTTTAAAGATGGTGCTGCACCACAGACATTGGTCAATTCTAGGGTCTCCAGGAAGTGGTGAGTTGTTTTGGAAATGGCACGTGGTGCTAGAGTCTGTGAGAGGGGCACCAAAGGGTGGGGCAGGTAATAAGTCAGGTGGGTTTTGTAAAATAAGGCGATAGATGTTCCCAAGCATCACAATGTGAAACCCTCCAATAAACTTGACAAACCTAACACTTAGTGAAAGAAATTAAAATTCAGCCCTTGATCTATTAAGGCCAGTTTCATTCTGGGATGTGACTTGTGCAGTGTTACCACTGGATGGGATCAGCCGACTGGCTAGAATGTAGTGCAGCCAGCACGGATAGATGCCAAACAAGAATAATCTGTTGAGGGTTCTGATGAATTACACTATACAGAGCCATACAACAGGTCAGTTACAATTGGTCAAAATTTACTGAGACTGTGCTGTTGTTTGTGTTAGGATAACTATTATATTTGTTTCGATTTTTACTAATATTTTTGGTGGTTCGCCCCACCCCGATCTTTCCCATAGACCCCATTATTTCTAGTGCATGATTTTCTAGCAGGTGTTGTATGGGAACGCAACTACGGTGTTATAGGAGAACGACCTGTACTTAGATACATGTAACTACAATAAATCAAATAAAAAAAAAATCAACCAGTGTATTTCATTTACTAATACTTCCTCATTCTGGAAGTTTATTACTTTTTACCTATGTCTAGTTATTCTCCCTCTTTGTATTAACTAAACATCTCAATGTTGCAAATTGTAATATTGTTCTTCCTACCCCTGAGTTCAAATTGTAAATGTATGTAATTGATGTGCAATAGTGTTTCCATCACCAATCCTCATGGAACACCATTTCCCAACTCTCAGTGAGTCCTGTTTTATAACCAGCTCGCCATCCATTCTGTGCTATCTTATTGAAGGCCTTTTGGCCTTCATTATATTACATTTTCTGGAGTACCTATATCTACCTTTACGGTCACTGCTTGAAGGAATTCAATAAAACGTGACCTTCCTTTTTGAGTTCTGTGCTGATCACTGTCTTGGATCACAAAGTGTACCCAAACAGTGCTTTGGATTCAGTTAAATGTAGTTAAGAGAAGACTCAACAACATAAATTTAACTTAGATATGAACATTTATTAAGTAGATAAAAAGGTGAAAAGACAGCAAAGAAAACAGTAAGTCTCACGCCCTTCTGCCTGTCAAGAACTTCTTGTTCAGCAGCTAGTCTGGAGGCTTAGGTTCGATCGTGGCACCAGTCGTGATCTTGGGGAGAGGTGAAGTCCAACAATTTGGAACAAAATTCTCTCTTTTTTACAGTGCAACGAGCTGCAAGTGCAGAAAAACAAGTTGATTCGGCACATCCTGGAACGAGAGTCACCCATTACAGGACTTATTCAAGGTCATGCAGCTGTTGAATATTATCAACAATTCTAACCCATCCTATACAGCTACTCCTCATGATGTCCTTGTTTCTCAATGCTTTCCGATGTAAGGATTCCAAAATCCAGTCCAACAGATGTGCCGGTTAGGTGGATTGGCTGTGCTAACTTGTCCATAGTGTCCAACCTATGTCCACAGTTTATGTGGCTTAGCCATGGGATATGCAGGGCTACAGGGATAGGGGAGGGGATAAGTTCGGGTGTGATGCTCATCAGAGGGTTGACAATGGGCCAAAAACCCTGCTTCCACACCGTAGGGATTCTATGATTCTGTTCTGTGATTCAATGAATATCTTTATGATCGCCATTAATAGATAATTGTCTTATTTAGTCAGTGATTTATTTATTATTGTGCCACGTAACTGCCAGGGTGGGAGAAGCTGACTTTGATAGATGCCAGTCTTTGTTTGGGGTTCCAATCTTCAGCAATGCAGCACTTCCTCAGCACTGCGTCCAAGTTTCCACTTGGATCACATGCTCATGACTCAGAGGCTCATGCCTCTTGAATCACAACTGTTTTTGAAAAGTTATCTCAGACAATATTTAACACTCAACCAAAACCGCCATTATTAGGTGTAGTCAGAATTATCAACTGTGAGTCTATACCCAATGTGGACTGACAAATTGCAAGTTTGACCATGATGGGAGTAATTGAAACTCCCAAATAAAGAGCTGGAGGGTCATTCAACTGGTTCAGCCTCTTCTAGGCATCACCAGCCCGCTGCCTAGTCCCATCAAATCTGGTGCTACATAAACAACGGTTGGTGCTTCAATGAAAAAGCAAGATGGCCGTGGAGTAGGGCTCCTGAGCTGGGCTCGTCCCCTCCAACCATTTTTCTTTACTCTTCTTTTTTTATATTTACCTCCTGTCCTGAGCTTCGGTGGTGGAGAGAATTCCCAGCAGGGCCTTAAATGGGCCTTGCACAGATTCAAGTGGGCTCGGGATAGACTTGAGCGGGTCCAGCATGGACTCAAGTAGGCTCAGTGCGGACTTGAGTGAGCCCAGCACAGACCCGAGTGGACCCAAAGCAGACTCAAGTGGGCCCAGTGTAGGCCTTGCGGTGGTGAGTGAGGCCCTTCTTACCTTTCCGAAGTGAACATGAGAGCTGCCAACAGATTCGGCGGCTGCCACATTAGCGGAGGCGGTGTTGGTGAGGTATGCCCAGCAGTGAACGATGCCAGCTGAGGATCGGTGACTTCATCGCTGGTTGGACCCGGTGATGGCTGCGGTGAAGTGGTAGCGGAAGGGCGTTGCAGTGACAACAAGGTGGGCCCAGGACCCAGAGATGTGACTCTGATGTCAGTGGGTCGGGCACAGGCAGCAGCGGAGGAGAATTGGCCCTATAGTGACAGATGGCACCTGAAGAGTGGTGACATCACCCTTGGTTGGGTCTGGTGTAGACTGCGGCAAGGCAGTTGAGGAGAGACAGAGGCTCAGGCATCATTAATGATGAGCTGGCCCCGGGACAAATTACACCTTTCTTTTTCTTCTTATAATTATTCAAAATAGTGCTGAATCATGACGACAGCGGAAAATCTTTTCACTGTATTTTACTGTTTTTCTACCTGTATAAAATACTCGTGACAAATAATCATTCATTCATTTTTCTTCAATGGTTTTGCGCAGAAGCAAATGCAGAATATTATCCTTATCAACTGGTGAGCCTCACAGATAGAGACGGTCCACTCTCGCTGTCCTCCTGTAACTCATCGAGCAGCCCACCACTAGCCCAGTGCCTCACATTACCCAGAGATAACCCTGCGTGTAGAAATCTCCAATTAAAAACTGGAAGGTTACCATTTATTTATTACCTTCATAGCTCCTGTAAGACACAACGCACTTTACAGCAAGGTCCCACAAACAGCAGTGTGATAATGACTAGATAATCCCAATTTAAGATGCTGGATTGTGGATACATTTTAACCAGGACCCTAAGAATAACTGCCCTACTCTTCTTCAAAGCATTGCCATTGGATGTTTCCATGACTTGATTTAATGGCCATGTGGAGAGCAGTACCTTCAACAACGTAGCATTCCTTCAGCCCTGTGTCAGTCGAATTGAAGAACTCGTTGGTTCCAGAGCTCCATCCATTTCCTGAGTGATGTTAAGTTATGTACATTACCTTAAGGTTCTACAGGCTGTTGGTGAGGCCTCTTCTGGAATACTGTGTCCAGTTCTGGTTGCCCTGCTATAGGAAGGATATTGTTAAGCCGGTGAGGATTCAGAAAAGATTTAGCAGGACGTTGCCATAAATGGAGGGTTTCAGGTATAAAAATAGACTGGAAAGGTTGGAACATTTTTCACAGGAGGGTAAGAGTTTGAGTGGTGACCTTGCACAGGTTTATAAACCATGAGGGGCGTGGATGAGGTGAATAGCCAAGGTCTTTTCCCTGGGGTGGGGGAGGTCAAATGTTCGGGGCATATTTTTAAGGTGAAAGGAGAAAGACTTAAAAAGGACATGAGCGGCAACGTTCTTTACACAGAGAGTGGTTTGTGTCTGGAATGAACTGCCAGAGGAAGTGGTAGATGCAGGTACAGTTACAAGTCTTAAAAGACATTTGGATATGTTCATGAATAGGAAGGGTTTGCAGGGATATGGGCCAAGCACAGGCAGGTGGGAGTAGTTCAGTTTGGGAATATGGTCGGTGTGGATTGGTTAGCCTGAAGGGTGTGTTCCCATGCTGTATGACTGTATGACTCAATGACTCTAAGTGAGGCTAATTTAGTTTGAGATTATGGTCAGCATGGACCGGTTGGGCCGAAGGGTCAGTTTCTGTGCTGTATGACTCAATGGCTCCAAGTGAGACTAGTTTAGTTTAGGAGCATGGTCTGGTTAGACCGAAGGGTCTGTTTCTGTGCCCTATGACTGTGGCTGTCTGACTCTACGTGCTGTTTTAGTGAAGACTGCACATATCAGCCTCCAATTCCACGCCTGAACAAGAGTACGTTCTTTTCCAAATGCTCCTCAGTCAATCTTCGCCTCATCATCCATGAGACAATTAAACTGCTTTTCAAAATAGAAGTGTCACGGTATATCTCGAGTCTTTAAAAAACCTGCTTCCTTCATTTGAAACTGCTAACCTTTCTCAATGATGTAAACATTTCCAAACATGCCGATTGAATTTAAGATCTGATAAAGGTCAGTTATTGTTAGATGCATATGTGTGTTGATTCTTGCATGCTTAAGGATAAAAACATTTATTTTAAGAGGTTGATGGCGCAAGAGCACTGGATCCATTACTGACACAGCTTTACCTTGGAGTGGAACAGTGTCAGGTTTCCCAGTGGGAGGATACTCAGCAACGTTTAGACTCAGGTTTGTAATTCTCTGGAGAATTGTTACCTTGTCTACAGCTCGGTCAAACTTGACGAGATGCTTTCTGTGTGGAATATTGTGCTTTCACCTCTGGGACCTGGATTTGGATCAAGCCCGGGTCAATGGAGTTAACATGTTAACGCTCTGACCAAAATGAGTGTAAAAAGAAAGGATTCGATTTACGATAACCTTCAGAAATCCAAAAGAGCTTCATCAATTAAATAATTTTGGAATCTAATTACTGTTGAAAAGCAGGAGATACAGCAGCCAATTCACAAGCTCCTACAAACAACCAGGTAATAAAGACCAGCTAATCTCTTTCATTGATGTTGGCTGAGGCATAAATATCAAACAGAACGCTATTGAATCAAAAAGATTCAATGGCACAATTTGGTCAGAAGCAGGTGGGAGTCCACCTGCTTCTGACCAAATTGTGCCATTGAATCTTTTACCTGAACCGGAAGAGATATGTGGGGCCAGGGTTTAACGTTTGATCTGAAAGGGATTACCTTCAGAAATATAACCCTCTCTCAGGAGTGTTTGCCACATTAGGTGTTTACATGGAGTGAGCTGTGAGCTCACAAATCTGAGCTGAATCTTCAGTTTCAGCAGTTTATGTTCAGTTTCCAGTGGGCACATTGTAGTTAGTTAGAGAACATACAAGATGTCAGGTCGATGTAAGGAGATCCTCTACTGAGGATTAAGTGCAGTATTACACAGGGCGCTGTGACAAGAATATTCCTTTGTACTTGGATGGGCAATATCTTAAAGTTGACAATGTTTGGCTGAAATGGAAAATCTAAATAATTGCATTCACTTTAATCTGACAGATTATTTTTGAATAGTGACCAACCTAAAGGGCCAGATGCTAGGGTTACTTTTATGAACATAGAGCACAGTACTTAAGATTATTCATAGCACAACAGCATTTATCCCGGCAAGTGGAGAGTTTTCTATCAAACTCCTGACTTTTACCTTCAGCAGGTTCTGGGGAGACAGGAGGTGACTTACCACAGATTCCTAACCTCTGACCAGTTTTTGAAGCCACAGTGTTTATATTAGTGGCTCAGTTCAGCTTCTGGTCAAAGAAAGAACAAACAACAAACAACTAAACTAGTACAGCACAGTAACAGGCCCTTCAGCCCTCTAAGCTTGCGCTGACACATTTTGCCCTCCCAGACTATAACTGTCATCACTTACAGGATCCACGTCCCTCTATTCCTTTCCTAATCATGTATTTGTCCAGGTACCTCTTGAATGCTGTTATTATGTCTGCTTCCAGCACCTCCCCTGGCTGTGTGTTCCCGGCACTCACTACCTTTTGGGTGAAAAATGTACCTCGCACATCTCTTTTAAACTTGCCCCCTCACACATTGAACCTGTGTCATCCAGTAATTGGCCCCTCCAGTCTGGGAAAAAGCCTCAGACTTTTCACTCTATCCGTGCCATTCATAATCTTATAAACCTCTATCAGGTCGCCCCTCAACCTCCTGCGTTCCAGTGAAAACAAACCTGTCGACCCAACCTTTCTTCATTGCTAAAATCTCCCATTCCAGGCAGCATGCTGGTAAACCTTTCCTGTACCTTCTCAAAAGCATCCACATCCTTCTGGTAGTGTGGTGACCAGAACTGTATGCAATATTCCAAGTGTGGTCTAACTAAAGTTCTATAAGGCTGCAGCATAACTTGCCTACTCAATGCTCCTTCCAATAAACGCAGGCAAGTGTGGGTGGCACGGTGGTTAGCACTGCTACCTCACAGTGCCAGAGACCCGGGTTCAATTCCCGCCTCAGGCGACTGACTGTGTGGAGTTTGCACATTCTCCCAGTGTCTGCGTGGGTTTCCTCCCACAGTCCAAAAATGTGCAGGTTAGGTGAATTGGCCATGCTAAATTGCCCATAGTGTTAGGTGCAGGGGAATGGGTCTGGGTGGATGCGCTTGGGCGGGTTGGTGTGGACTTGTTGGGCCGAAGGGCCTGTTTCCACACTGTAAGTAATGTAATCTAAGCCATAGGCCTTTTATACTACTTTATCTACCTGCGCTGACACCTTCAATGATCTATGGACCACACCCAGATCCCTCTGAATATCAATTCTCTTAAAGGTTCTGCCAATCACTGTATAATTTCCACCTGTACTTGACCTTCCAAAATGCATTGCTTCACATTTGTATGGATTAAACTTCATCTGCCATTTTTCTGCTGATGCCTTGATGGCTCAGTGGTTAGCACTGCTGCCTGACATTGCCAGGGACCTGGGTTTGAATCCAGCCTTGGGTAACTGCCTGTGTGGGGTTTGCACATTCTCCCCGTGTCTGTCTGGGTTTCCTCCGGGTGCTCTGGTTTCCTCCCACAATCCAAAGATGTGCAGGTTTGGTGAATTGGCCATGCTAAATTGCCCATAGTTTTCAAGGATGTGTAGGTGAGGTGCATTAGTCAGGGATAAATGTAGAGTAATGGGGAATGATTGGGTGGGGTACTCTTTGGAGGGTCAGTGTGGACTTGTTGGGCCAAAGGGCCTGTTTCTACACTCTAGGGATTCTATAATTCCAACTGATTTATATCCTCTGTTAATGATTGGGGATTCAGTGATAGTAAAGCCATTGAACATCAAGGTGTAATGGTTAGATTCCTCCTTGTTGAAGATGGTCATTTCTTGGCACTTACATGGAACATAACTTCTAACATATCAGCCCAAGCCTGAATTTGTCCAGGTCTTGCTGTATACAAATGTTGGCTACAAATGTAAGTGAAATATTCTGGGCCACTCTCTATACTTCAATTTGTTACCAACTAAATCCACCCTCACCTTACTTTCTATAACTAGGCTCTTTGGGTTCTGAAGATTAAACATCCTTTGTCTCATGAGAATCAAACCCTATGTACAAGTTTGGTTTAAAGTGAGCCTAGTGAGAGAATCATAAAGAATCACTCAATTTGAAGTGGTTTCTCATAAAACATATTTTTTCGAGTAAGACATTGAGATCTTTAGTTCTGGCAACATTAGTTCAGCCAGTATTCTTTCTCCCCTCCCACACACTGAGAGTAAAAATACCTGGTGATGTATATTTCAACCTTCAGCGTAGGGGGACAGCTAAAGGAACATGGAATGTTCAGCAAAGTAGATGCATAAGATTCTTTCCACTGTTTGTCGCATCACGGTCCAACTGACATGCTGTTATTATTTCAAGCCTTGTTGTATGCAGACATTTGTTTAATAAACATGTCCAGGTCATTCCTTCAGCAGGTCGCACATGATCTGTGAACAAAATACTTGCTGAGGCACTTTTCCTGGTTCCGTATATTAAATCTCTGCGTTCATAATTCAAGCTGAGGAACGAACCCATGACCACAGTCACATTATTGGGGGGTGTGGGGGAGTGAGGGGAGTTGGTGTGATACACTAGACATTCAAGTATCACTGCAGGGAATGAAGGATTTCTTGACTTTGATTTTATTGTCATGTGTATTTTACAGTAAGTATACAATTATCCCCTGGAATGTCCGGACAACAAGGGCACCTATGTCAGACTCCTGCCCATAGACTCCAGCTCCACCTTCAACACCATTATCCCCTCCAGACTGATCTCAGAACTCTGTGACTTTGTTCTTATCTCCACCTTCTGCAACTGGACCCTCAGCTTCCTGACCCACAGCCCGTAATCAGTGAAGGTAGGGAACTGCACGTCCTCCTCAGTAACCCTCAACACAAGGGTGCATTCTTAGCCCCCTACTGTACTTCCTGTACACCCAACACTGTGTGGTCAAATTCCGAATGAACGCCATCTATAAGTTTGCTGACGACACCACTATGGTAGGATGTATATCAAGACCCCTCCATCTCCATTAATGACAATCGACTTGACACTGACATTTTTTACAAACACACCCACTCCCACAGCTACCTGGATTACACCTCTTCCCACCCTACCTCCTGCAAAAAATACCATCCCGTATTCCCAATTCCTCCGCCTCCGCCGTATCTGCTCCCAGGAGGACTAGTTTCACCACAGATCACACCAGATGGCCTCCTTCATTAGAGACCGCAATTTCCCTTCCCACGTAGTTAAAGATGCCCTCCAACGCATCTCATCCACATCCCGCACCTCCACCCTCAAACCCCACCCGTCCAACCGTAACAAGGACAGAACCCCACTGGTGCTCACCTTCCACCCTACCAAACTTCGCATTAACCACATTATCTGACGACATTTCCGCCACCTCCAAATGGACCCCACCACCAGGGATATATTTCCCTCCCCACCCCTCTCCGCTCTCCGCAAAGACCGTTCCCTCTGTGACCACCTGGTCAGGTCCACACCCCACAACAACCCACCGTCCCATCCTGGCACCCTCCCCTGCCACCGCAGGAATTGCAAAACCTGCGCCCACACTCCCCCTCACCTCCATCCAAGACCCCAAAGGAGCCTTCCACATCCATCAAAGTTTCACCTGCACATCCACCAATATCATTTATTGTATCTGTTGCTCCCGATGCAGTCTCCTCTACATTGGGGAGACTGGACGCCTCCTAGCAGAGCGCTTTAGGGAACATCTCTGGGACACCTGCACCAATCAATCCCACCGCCCCATGGCCCAACATTTCAAATCCCCCTCCCACTCTGCCGAGGAAATGGAGGTCCTGGGCCTCCTCCACTGCCGCTCTCTCACCACCCAATCCTGGAGGAAGAATGCCTCATCTTCGGCCTCGGAACACTCCAACCCCAGGGCATCAATGTGGATTTCACCAGTTTCCTCATTTCTCCTTCCCCCACCTCACCCTAGTTCCAAACTTCCAGCTCAGCATTGTCCCCATGACTTGTCCTACCTGCCTATCTTCCTTTCCACCTATCCACTCCACCCTCCTCTCTGACCTATCACCTTCATCCCCTCCCCTACTCACCTATTGTACTCTATGCTACTTTCTCCCCACCCCCACCCCCCTCTCATTTATCTCTCCACTCTGCAGGCACCCTGCCTCTATTCCTGATGAAGGGCTTTTGCCCGAAACGTCGATTTTCCTGCTCCTCGGATGCTGCCTGACCTGCTGTTCTTTTCCAGCACCACTCTAATCTAGGCTCTGGTTTCCAGCATCTGCAGTCCTTGTTTTTACCTGGATATCAAACAACGATGAGTCAAAATACAGAAGGGAGATAGAGAGCTTGGTGACATAGTGCAGTGAGAACAACCTCTCTCTCAATGTCGGCAAAACTAAAGAACTCATCATTGACTTCAGAAAGAAACACGCCTTCATCAACATCAACACTGAGAGGGCGGAAAGCGTCAAGTTCCTTGGAGTGATGAGAACTGACCATCTTTCCTGAACTTCCTACATGGATGCGAGGGTCAAGAAGGCCCATCAATGCGTCTTCTTCCTCAGGTGGCTCAGGAAATTTGGCTTGTCCATACGGAGCCTCACCAACTTCTACAGATGCTCCATAGAAAACATACTGTCCAGGTGCATAATGGCCTGGTACAGCAACTGTTCTGCCCAGGACTGTAAGAAACTACAGAAGGTGTTGTGCACAATCCAGACTATCACAGAAGCCAACCTGCCATCCATGAACTCCAATTACATGGCTCACTGCTGCTGCCAACATCATCAAAGACACATAGCACCCCGGTAATAATCTCCTACAACCTCTTCCCTCAGGCAGAAGATACAGAAGCCTGAACACACACACCGCAGGTTCAGGAACAGCTTCTTCCAGGCTGTCAGTAGGCTAACGAATGGACTCTCTAATTTTAATCCTGTTAACGTTGATCTCGCCCACTGTACGCCTCTGTGCAGGCCCCTGTGCAATGTAACTTAGATGCCTCTGTCTACATTTTTTACAACCCCTGCTCTATCCATTCTTGCTTACTTTGATCTGTCTGTACTGCTCACAAACAAAGCTTTTCACTGCGTTTTGGTACACATCACACTCAATCAATCAAATACAATAAAAAGCTTTCATCTGTCACCTTGAAGTGGCACCATTTTGAATGATTTCAGAATAAGGAAAATAAAAAACATAAGAAAGATTCAGCTTGAAGAAGCTCTGTCAGTTCTCGACCAGCTCATCAAAGTCAGCAACAGTGTTGTTGTACTTGCTGTGTGGGGCACATCAGCAGTTTGGCAACCCTTCTGAAACAGGAGACCCAGAACGATGATGATAGAGGATGGGATTCCTGGATGGGGTCCTTAGGGGCAGACTAAGGGAGAGCAAACAACATGCCCAATGTGATATGGTTTCTGACCAGCATTTGTGACTCCTGTCCAACACCCAATGCAAACGGTGAGTTTGGCCTTGGAGTCTTGTCAGTTCTCCAAACAGGACTCCCTGGGCTGAGGGAGACTCGCGGATCTTGGAGGTGGCTGGCTTTCCAAGCCAATGAAATGATCTGATCTATCATTAACCACTCAAGAGGCTGAAGCATTGGTCCTTGAATCACCTGACATTCGGCAGCCAATCAGCTGGATCTGTGACCGTAGGGAGCATGTTACCAAATTGATTGGACAATCTTCTCAGAATCAATTCTACCTACTTCTCTCATAAGAAAGGCAGCAGAGAAATGCCATTTCACTAATGTTAAGAATATGGAATCTCATTATTCATCAGCTTTAAGAGTGTAATTTTTGGTCTGAAAATTTAATATTTTAAAGGTAAGAAATGGGGCCTATTTGCAGTTCAGTGGATGGCCAATGTATATGTGATAAGATCAGAGCTGGAAGTTGGAAAAAAAAATAAACAACGTATAACCACTTCCTGAGTCTTGGTTGTATTGAGATTTTTGCACCTGCTCCTATAACAGGATTTAACTTATCCATGTGAGTCACAGGATCAAACAGCTGTTTTGAAGGTAAAATTAATTGGTTTTGATCTCGGTTTGGAACATTGCTATTGAAGCAGATTATAAAGAGAGCTGCTCTTTTGTTTTGGATTTTTTTATGTGTGTGATTTCTCACAGAAGCTACAATGTAGTCAACTTGGGATAGTTTTAGGAGAAGCTGTTGAGATTGGATCAAAACTGTAAATCTACACACCTTGAACAGAAATCAGGGGTGTCTCCAAGTCGGAGTTGCTAAGCAACAATTCGATAAATCATATAACAGTGCCCATAATTATGAGGTCCTTAAGGATAGTTGAAAGTTCAATTAGTGGATGGGCCCCCAAAGAATTCATATTGCAGAGAATTATGAGGAGAATCCAAGTGAATTACTGAAAGCTGTGGCATTCCTTAGTTTGGTCTCAGGAGAAATGATGTAACTCTTAAGATCCTGTAAAATAAAGGAGAGTTGTAAAAAATGTTCAGACTTAAATGATAAGTGGTTAGAAATATAGAGTGATGATAGATAGACGTATTTGGTTGTTTAATTCTTGTGTAGTGTTAGTTAAATAATTACATATTGTTGCATGGTCCTTTCAGCTAACAACTGAAATTTAATTTTGAAGTTATTGGTTTCTGCAAGATCACAATACTGGCTGGACTTGAGATTCCCCTGGTGCATTCCTATGGCAAGGAGCCATTAATTAAATATTGCACAACAATACACAGAAGTTGGACCTGTGCAATAAAATGTGATTAGAGCCCATATTCTCACAGAGTTCCTTATTAAACTCCATGATGCATCCTGTCAAAATCTTTCTCTTGATCCAGACGAGGGAAAGTATTCGAACTGCTTTGGTGTGGTCCTAGACCAGATTGACAATGTCCTGGATGTCATGACTAGGAACATATAGAACTAATCGGAGGAAATCAAGTGGACCAGCACACTACCGAGACAAAGGTCTGTGCTGGGGAAGGAGATCAGATCCAGTTTTACAGGTGGTGCCAATGCCCCTCTTCAATAGCAGTGCAATGACTATTCTCTGACCAGGAAAGAGGTGACTCTCCCATCATTACCCTGCAAATGATCAAACACAGGGAATTCCCAGGGAAAAATGGAGGGTAGATAGATAGATTGAACTTTCTAAAGCAAGCCTTAGGAGTGGGAGAATGGACCCATTTACTGCCTCCCTCCAGGTTCTACACCTTTCAGATGTTTCCTGTTACAGACACACCATTGTTTGCCTCCTGAGCTCAGTTTGTTTGAGAGGTGCTAGCTCATCTATCACGCTGAACCTTTGAGTTTAGCTTCTCTGTCTGTGAGTAGAGTCAAAGCCAAGGTAGGTGATACTGGCTAACTGTGGATCACTGTCTGCCTGTTGATATTTTTAAATTTCTTGGTTGTGTGCAGAATTAAACATTTTGTCAATTTTAGTGTTACGCCCCTATCCCTGAGCAATAATCAGCTCAGGCCTGAACCCCTGTCACAGGGCGAAACACTTCCGCATAGAATCATGAAGGGGCTGTACAGGGTAAAATTCCTGCCTGGAAATATGTTCCTGATCAGATCCAGGAAACCAAAGGCCAGCTGTTAACTTACAGAATGCACGAAACACTCTCAGCCCCAGTGTAAACACACACACACACCCCTCCAGGCAGAGACACACATACTCACACACACAAAGAAACACAGACAGACACACACATACACACACACAGACACACATAATCTTAAATGCTACAACATGATGACTGAGGTAAATTACACAATCAAACTATTGGGAAACTTGCCATTAGCCAGGACTTTGATGTCTCTGCCCATTGAGCTTCCCACTAAAATGAAAGGCGTGCTAATGTTTTCCAAAAGTATTTTCGGCTAATAGTTTAATTTAAGGAAGTCGAGTCCTCGTGTGGCATCGCCAAGTTCATGAGATTGAAGTGACCCCTGGTTTTGTTTTGGGTCTGTGCTCAATTTTCATCAAGACGCTGGGAAACTGAAATAATAAGATGCTATACTTTGGAATATCTTGATCACAATGGGGTTAAATTTCATTAATGTGAAAAGTTAGCAGCTATGGATTCCACAGAAACATCTTCAGGAGGCTTTTAATGAAAGAACATTATCACCATAGGCTTTTCATCAACTTAAAAATGAATGAAACACAATAAATATTGACAAAAAATGACAAAAACTCAAACTACCAAAACTGAGTGTCATAATTAAATGTACAAGTAAATGGAAAATGGTTCATTCATATACTGACAAAACCTGTCAATTAACACATAATTTGTATAATAGTTTGTAACTGTATCTCGACTGATGTTAATCACTCAGTAACCCCTCTCCCCCAGCGTCCTGTGTTACTGACTGTATCTCTACTGATGTCATCGCTGGAGGGCGCTCACTTGGAACCAGCATCTGACCATGCCAGGGATCAGTGGACAAACACAAACTATTGAACAAAAGTAGCAGGTGGGCTTCAACAATGAAGGTAGCGTCTGCAGAAAATCCTCAACAGCTCTGAGGTTTCTGTAGATGGAAGCTGACAATCGTTACAAAAACTCCTTCCCCCAACTCTCCACCCCAATCCGTCCCCCAACCCTCCACCCCAAAACCTCCCTCAACTCCCCATCCCAATCCTTCCCCACCCCAAACCCTCTCTCAACTCCCCATCCCAATCCTTCCCCAACCCAATCCCTCTCTCAACTCCCCATCCCAATCCATCCCCAACCCAATCCCTCTCTCAACTCCCCTTCCCAATCCTTCCCCATCCCAGTCCCTCTCTGAACTCTCCATCCCAATCCTTCCCCACCCCAATCCCTCTCTTAACTTCCTATCCCAATCCCACCCTCAACTCCCCATACTGGCCTCTCCTTTTCCAGATTTATCATTGACTTTCTCATTCTGATCCTTTATGGCTGCTCATACTAACTGTTCACTCTTTACACCTTTCTCTCCATTCCCATTCACAACCCCCTCCATATTGATTCCCAAACCTCCTCTATATCAATTTTTCCCCAAGGCTTTGCCTTCTCTCTCTTCCAGTTGCCTCCTGCCCAATGCTATAGTGCTTAGAATCAGCTCCTGGTTTACCGTACATCCCCTCATCCCCCTTATAGGGAGCCCTCACTACATTGGCTCCTTCTCCTACTCTCCACTTACCCCTTCCTAATCAGTTCCGCTTCCCCTTGAACTGTATAGCTGAGGTGCCTCTCTCAGAGATCCTGTCTGCTCCAATCTGTAATTCTAGGTCTCCTGAGGCCCAGGATGCTCTATAGATGGAGCTCTAGTAGTAAGTGGTCCTCGGGCCTATTCATTCAGGGAACTCAAGCCCATTAACTATAACAGGCAAAGGGTGTGTGAGCAAAGAAGGAAGGGATGTTTCTTTAACCCTGTCCTGGCCACCAATATAAAAAACTGTATAAATGTACATTGACATTGGTTTCCATTTGAATGAAGAGAAAGATGGAAATGATAGCCATCATTGCAAATTTTAAATTTATCAGGTTCTGTGATATTGATTCCAGTTGGCTCCCTGTTAGTTTAACTAACTGTTTGACTAACACTATAGCAACAAGTCAATCAGAGCCACTGGCACCTCTCTGTGCTTTATAACAGGAATGATGGTACTGGTTATTTTGATGGAGGCTTAATTAGAGGCTATCACTCAGGAAACCAAGAAAACTTTCCATTCAACACAGACGCAGGAATCTAACCCTTTTAAAAAAGCGCAGCCAGATTCGGAATGTCTGGATTTAACTTCAGCACCTTTCCAAGCCTATCATTAGTGTCCCAAGTGCAGCTAAATCGGTCACCCTAGAGCTGTGTGTTTGTGTCAGTGTGTGCCCGTTTGGAATAGCAGCCAACTCTCTCACTTAACCTGAACCTGCCCCGTGACTCACTTGACCCTATTGCTCTCTTCTCGGAGGCTTGGGCTTGGCGTACATGTCCCGGAACATTCTAGACACCAGTCTGGAAATGAAAGGCAGTGAACATGGATGATCACTCATTCCCCACACCCTCCTCTTGCAGCTGCTTGAAGCAAATTGCTGGAATATTGGCAAGTGGCTCCCCCAACTTTAAAATTAAACCATCATTTTATTTTGCTGGCATCATTGCTGAGGGGCTGTAAATCATAGGGTGGTCAGAGAATGAGAGAGAAATGGAGAGACAGAGAGAGCTGCAGAGAGGAGCTGATAGAGTGTGATTTGATGCTTGGGCAATTGGCCTTTAGGGTGAGTTGGTTTGTGGCTCATTCCAGTGGAGAAAATCCGGCTGTAATTTTAGAGTCATAGGGTTGTAGAGCATAGAAACAGACCTTTCAGCCCAACTCGTCCATGCTGACCAGATATCCTAAATTAACCTACTCCCATTTGCCAGCATTTGGCCCATATCCTTCTAGACCCTTTCTATTCATTTACCCATCTAGATGCCTTTTAAATGTTGGGACTGTACCAGCCTCCACCACTTCCTCTGGCAGTTCATTCCCTACACACACCATCCTCTGCATGAAAAAGTTGCCCCTACGTCCCTTTAAAACCTTATCTTTCTCACCTTAAGCATATGCCCTATAGTTTTGGACTCCCCACTCTGGGGAAAAGACCGTGTCTATGTACCCTATCTGTGTCCCTCATGATTTTATAAACCTCTATAAGATCACCCTTCAGCCTCCAATGCTCCATGGAAAACAGCCTCAGCCTATTCAGCCTCTCCCGATAGCTCAAATCCTCCAACCCTGGCAGCATCCTTGTAAACCTTTTCTGAACTCTCACATTTCACAACATCTTTCCTATAGCAGAGAGACCAAACTTGAGCATAGTATTCCAAACGTGGCCTCACAATGTCCTGCACAGCAGCAACATGACCTTCCTATTCCTATACTAATAAAGGTAAGCACACCAAACACCTTCTTCACCACCTTCATTACCTGCAATTCAACTTTCAAGGAACTATTTTTGAGAGCCTGACTGTGTTTAAATTCACTAACCAGGCTGTATGACAGCAATGGGATGTCACAGTGAAAGGTTTTGGATTGAGAGTGGGGCTGGATATCCAGCCATTTACATTATAGTATGGGGTTAATGGAACAATTCATAACCACAGAGGGTACCACATTGACCACAGATTATTTCGATGGTCTCCTTGGTCTGGGAAGCTGGGTTTGCAGGGCACAGATTTGGACCTAGAATTGCAATTGGAGCTCTATTCCTCTGATAGGCCCACTGTTTTCACCTTAAAAGGGGCCTATAAACTGCAACGCCATGAGGGATTCTGGCTGCATTGCAGGGTAACCAGGTGACAAGGTCCCAATACTGAGGCCATTACCATCCTTGCACTGGCAGCTCAGGGGAATGAGAATCAGTCACAGAGAGAGAAAAATATGCAGAATCCCTGACAGACTACCTCACTACCAGCAACGCGTTGGGATTTCAGTCAGTCTCCTTGTCTATGGTCTCATGGTCTATGTTAATAGGGCTGGCCTCTGGTTGAGATTCAGCTTGTCCTGGGGTTTTCCTCTAAATTGCTTGAGAGGCATTTGGAAAGAAATTTGCTGCTGCAGCCTCTTTGATAACATGGGCTTGATGGCTCTCTATGAGGCAGACTGGTCAAAGCAACCGTCTTCAGGCTTAGACTTCAAAGTAACTCATTAATATTGGATGCTGTTATATATGGTGATCATAGACACACTAGGTTCTGATCCACAGTTACATTAGGGAAGGACTAATCAAGCTTCTTGATATGTTCATTTCCATATGCTTGTGCAAGTCTTCCAGAGTGAGAGAGCACTAACTCCACCCAGACTGTATTGTTTATGTTCAGGGATGTGTAGCTCCATGACAGGTTGCTCCAGGGTCCTGAAGGCCTTACTCAACACAGACATTAGGCAAAGCAGAATCAAGGCTGGGTTTAGGCCCTGATTTTGAATCTAATGGATTTCAAGAGTGTGACACTCTTCAAGTTGGATAAATCTAGTGAAAGATGTGAGTATAGTGGGACCAATGGGGTCAGTGAAGTGAGCACTTTGTTTAATAAAGATTTGGTGGTATGCTCAGATAACTGTTGTGTTATAGAAGCATTAGGAGGTTAAGGAGATATGTTCTCTATTAGAATTTGAACCCAGGCCCTTCCTGAGTGACTATTTCTTTGTGCAGACAGATCTCGGATCTAATCTCATTACACCAGGTGAGATGAAGGGCTGGCTTGATGGAGTTGTTAAAATTATGAAAAGAGGGGGCAAATTAGAAGGAGGCTGATTGTTTCCAGTGGTGTAATTTTGTAAAAGAAGTTTGCAGTTTGGAGCTGATTAATGGCTTGAAGCTGTCGGAGATTGGTGTCTGACATGAGTCTTTGAAGGTTTGTGAAGGTTTGTAGCTCAGGTTGAGGTTTAGCATGTAGGTTTGCTCACTGAGCTGTAGGTTTGATATCTAGTCGTTTCATTACCTGGCTAGGTAACATCATCAGTGGCGATCTCCAAGTGAAGCAGAGCTGTTGTCTCCTGTTTTCTATTTATATCTTTCTCCTGGATGGGGTTCCTGGGGTTTGTGGTGATGTCATTTCCTGTTTGTTTTCTGAGGGGTTGATAGATGGTATCTAGATCTATGTGTTTGTTTATGGTGTTGTGGTTGGAGTGCCAGGCCTCTAGGAATTCTCTAGCATGTCTTTGCTTAGCCTGTCCCAGGATAGATATGTTGTCCCAGTCGAAATGGTGGGTTTTTTTTCCTCCGTGTGTAGGGCTACGAGGAGAGAGGGTAGTGTCTTTTTGTGGCTAGCTGGTGTTCGTGTATCCTGGTGGCTTACTTTCTTCCTGTTTGTCCTGCGTAGTGTTTGTGGCAGTCCTTGCATGGAATTTTGTAGATGACGTTAGTTTTGTCCATGGATTGTACTGGGTCTTTTAAGTTTGTTAGTTTTTGTTTGAGAGTGTTGGTGGGTTTGTGTGCTACTAGGATTCCGAGGGGTCTTAGTAGTCTGGCTGTCATTTCTGAAACTTCTTTGATGTATGGTAAGGTGGTTAGGGTTTCTGGCTGTGTTTGGTCTGCTTGTCAGCTAGCCACAAAAAGACACGACCCTCTCTCCCTCGTAGCCCTACACACGGAGGAAAAAAAACATCATTTCGACTGGGACAACACATCTATCCTGGGACAGGCTAAGCAAAGACATGCCAGAGAATTCCTAGAGGCCTGGCACTCCAACCACAATGCTACAAACAAACACATAGATCTAGATACCATCTATCAACCCCTCAGAAAACAAACAGGAAATGACATCACCACAAACCCCAGGAATCCCATCCAGGAGAAAGATATAAATAGAAAGCAGGAAGCAACAGCTCCTCTTCACTTGTAGGTCGTCACTGATGATGTTACCTAGCCAGATAATGAAACGTCTGGATATCAAACCTACAGCTCATTGAGCAAACCTACACCCATGAGTCTTTGATAATGCTGTATGAGCTGAGCTATTGACATATGCAAGAAACAGGGCACAATGACTTCATTTGCTTAGCATTTCCTGGTAACACTTTACATTTAAAGAGGCTGACTCAGGGAATCCTCCCGGTGGATAACACACATCACAGACATTTCCGTAACACACTCACTCAGCAGAGGGCAGCACACAATGAAGGACTGTGATTAACACAGCACCATCTTATCAGTGATCATCCATCATTCTCTTGTTTGTAACTATTTCATCATTACAGTCTCTGACTGCTCAGTACATGCAGACCTCAGGTTGCCCAGTCCTGATGTAATATGAGAATCTCTTATCAACAGATGTATCATTATCACTTGCCATTTCAAATTGGCTGTGATTTTGCAATTCCTTCCATTTATTTTCCTATTCTTTCAACCACACCATCCACCTAATTCTCCTTCCATCTAATCCCTCTACTTAATCCATTCCCCACCCCATCTAAACTTAAAGCCCCACTCCAATTTATCAACCCAAACCTTCTGACCACTACCCTCCTTGCACCTCTCCAATCACCGTATTAAACTGCTATGAGGCTTAATGCTCCCTGGACAGGTACAACATGAGGTTAGATGCAGAATAAAGCTACCTCTTTTAAATTGAAAGTAAATTTCCCTCAATACTGTACCCAACAATCATTCCCAGGGCACATTCTCTACAGGTTTGGATACAATGTGAATCTTCCTCTACACTGTTCCCATCGTATACTCCCAGGACAGGTACAGCACAGTGCTAAATACAAAATAAAGCTTTCTCTACTCTTCTAAACTGAAGACAAAGTTCCCTCTACACTTTCCTACAAAACACACCCAGGTTTATAAAATCATGAGGGATATAGATATGGGTAATGGTAGGTTTCTTTTCACAAGCATGGGGAATTTCAAGACTAGGTGACATATGTTTAAGGTGAGAGGAGAGAAATTTAAAAAATGACCATGAGGGATAAATTTTTCAGGCAAGGACAACTCACATGTGGAATGAACTTCCAAGGAAAGTAGTGGATGCAGACACAGTTACAATGTTTGAAAGACACTTAGATAAGTACATAAAAAGAAAATGTTTGGTGGGATATGGGCCAGTAGCAGGGGAGGTGGGACGAGTTTAGCTTGGGATTATGTTTGGACTGGACTGCTTCATCTGAAGGGTCTGTTTCCATGACTCTGTGGCTCTATGGGTTCATCATGGGGTTAAATACAGTGTAAGGTTCCCTTGACACTGTCACCATGAAACACTCCCAGGACAGGAACAGTACAGAGGTAGATATAGTGTAAAGCTCTCTCTGATGCTCTCAGTATCTTTACTGAGTGACCCAATGAACTGGAGACAGGATGGGACTTGCTTTACCTCATGGAGTCTCCAGACCGAGAATAGAAAGTCCCAATGCCAATTATTCATTGGAATGCAGTGTCCTGGTGTGATTGATGAGGGATTTGCCTGATCATCTACGTCCTGGTCCGAAGTTGTATTGTCACTACCTGCAGCCAGTTCCAGATGCCTGGACAGGAAGATGGAATTCCCCAGCTAGAGTACAAAGCTCTTTTCAGTTCCACATCCTGATAAAAATCTATTGCAATACTTAGCACTGAGAGCCTAGGGGCAAGTTGCAAGATTTATCTCCTAGCTTTCTGTTCATCTGTGAGTTTTCTGTATAGATGAGTGACTTTGAAGCCTCCTCTTGCCAAAAGCAGTGCTTAATGAGCTTGTCTTGTCAATGTCAGTCCCGTGCTTCCCATCTCATTTTAGTCGTGTCTATAATTGTGCACCAAATGTATCTGTGGATGTGGTGATGAGTTGGATTTTGAGCAGGAGTGTCTCTGAATGAAAATAATTTGAATAATAAATAACATTCCATACTCACATTGACCATTCATGACAAGTAATTGGCCTGAATGGGGAAAGGCAAGATACATTGAAGTCAATCTTCAAGAAGGTGGGAAAATGTGACGGACAATTGAAGCAAACTTTGCACATTTGCATGGCAGAGTGTTTGCTCAATAGTTAGTCATGCTTTACAGTAAGAGGCTTACTGGGGAAATGCTCAGTCATCTTCAGATTTTACTGGGACAGAGAAATGAGATAAAGGAAATGGATGATAAGTGACGTGTTCTGAGCTGATGAGAGAAAGTGTTGAAGATGATGTCGAGAACACAGTAGTCACCACCAACGCTCCTGAGATGAATCTTGCCATCCTGACCTCAGGTGGGAGAGTTATGGAAGGTTTGAAGTGTTTATACTCCTACAGAATTGGAGGCCACAATGTAGCACCTGATGGTTTCCCTCATGGTTTATTGGCTCAACAGAATCAGGATGAACTGGAGATCAATCAACCTTCTCTTTAGTTCATGAGAGAATTCTCCCTTCCTTGTTTCCTCCCTCACCTTCTCCCATGAGCTCCTGCAGATCTCCGTAACAGCTGATCATTGTAGCTCTGCTTATTCCTCAGTTCTTTATACAAAGGCAGCTCTCACCTACAACACCATGACCACCTCAGGAGTTCATGTTGCTCTAGCAACGTACGCATTCACAGGCATGTTCCAACCTGGAGCTAATGATTAATGATGGTGGGGGGGGCAATGCCCTGGTGGTATTATCACTGGACTATTCATACAAAATCCCAGGGAATGATCTGGAGACTGAAGTTGGAATCCTGCAATGGCAGATGGTGGAATTTGAATTCAATAAAAATTTGGAATTAAGAGGCTAATATTGAGCATTAAACCAATACCAAATGTGGAAAAACCCATTAATGTCCTTCAGAGGAGGAAATCTGCCAATCTTACTTGGTCTGGTAGCAATGTGGTTCACTCTTAACTGCCCTCTGGGCAATTAGGGATGAGCAATAAATGCCGCAGAGATGCCCACATCCCGTGAATGATTTTTAAAAACTGAGGGTAGAGACCTGAATTTTTTTCCAGTCTAAGGCTGACCAGGGATCTTTTACTGCCTGCTGTGAGCTGGAAGGCTTTACAAGTTGATCCTCATTGGCTGTGTTAGGAACGCATGTTCTCTTGAGCCAATCAGGACCTGCAGTGGGCCAAGAGCTTTGGACTCAGAGTCAGGGACAGTATCTGCTGCTCCACCTGTCTGATTGTCATATGCGGGCAATAAAACTGACCTGCAGTCTTTTCAAAGTAACTAAAGTTTTCTAAACATTATCAGACAAACTTTGAGGCTGGGTCGCAGAAAAAGATATTAGGACATGTAATTGAAAACTTGGTTCCCGATATACATTCTCAGAGGTGGATAAGAAGAAGAAATGGAGATGGGGAGATTAGCTAATGAGGCAGAGGAGATAATAAGGCAATTTCTAGAGCAAAGGGCCAGATAACTAAAGGCATGTCCACCGACAGTGGCCTGATCATAATCAAGAATGATCAAAATACCAGACTGGTGCAATACAGTCAACCAGTTGTAAGACCGGAAGAAAGAGTATGTTGAAAGATTGTGAGTCCAAGAGATTTCAGTGCACTGTGTAATTCTGCCCTATAATATGACAGCATTGTATAATACAGTTTCCGATATTTCTTTTGGTCCATGGCTAAACAGAGACTTTTATAAACACACCAAGTCTGAGTCTTCAATTCACACTGTGATTGAGTCCTTGTGCCTAGTTCCAACGAGTAACTGCTAAGAACTGTTAACTATCTCCTGGATATACATGGGCCCTCATCACAATTTTCAAAGAGAGATTTCAATTGGATCAATGGGTGCAGACCGACATTGTTACGTGGGACATCTTAGAAAAGGGGTGAAAAGTTTGAAGTGAGAAGCTATAAGATACTAAAAGGCCACAAGGGTCAAACACAGAAAATTAAAATTGGACTGAGTTTTAATTAAACTGAAACCCTTGCAGTTTTTTTTCGGTATCCTGAGTAATGATGGTAAATCACAGGAGATTGGGGCCTTTCTGTTATTCCCTGAATAACAGGTCTTAGCAACTTGTCCCATTGTGGCTGTGCATCCTGAGCACACTGTGAGCTATGAAGCAGCAGGTGTTTTACTTGGGCTTTCAGAAGGCTTTCAATGTAGTCCCACATTAGAGATTAGTTTATTAGACTAAAGCACATGGGATTGGGGTAACATGCAGAGAACTAGTAAGTGCAGGAAACAAAGATTGGGATTAAATGGAAATTGCTGGAAAGGCTCAGCAGGTCTGGCAGCACCTGTTACTCTCCTTCAAGATCAGCAAGGCCACCTAGTGTGGAACTGCAGGAGATGGAGGAGATACTCGTCAGGTATTTTGCATCAGTGTTTACTGTGGAGAAGTTTATGGAAGATAGGGAATGTGGGGAAATAAATAACAACATCTTGACAAATGTCCATATTACGGAGAAGGAGGTGCTGTACGTCTAAAAACACATAAAGGTGGATAAATCTCTGAGACCTGATCAGGTGTGCTCTAGGACTATGTGGGAAGCTGGAGAAGTGGTTGCTGGACGCCTTCCTAAGATATTTGTGTCATCGATTGCTACAGGTGAGGTGCCGGAAGATTGGAGGTTGGCTAATGTGGTACCACTATTTAAGAAAGGTGGTAAGGAAAAGCTAGGGAACTATAGACCAGTGAGCCTGACATTGGTGGTGGGCAGTTGTTGGAGTGAATCCTGAGGATGTACATGTATTTGGAAAGGCAGGACTGATTAGGGATAGTCAACATGGCTTTGTATGTGGGAAATCACTAACTTAACTAAGCATTTTGAAGAAATAGTGAAGAGGATTGATGAAAGCAGAGCGGTGGACGTGATCTATTTGGACTTCAGTAAGCATTCAACAAGGTTTCTCTTGGTAGACTGGTTAGCAAGGTTAGATCACATGGAATACAGGGAGAACTAGCCATTTTGATACAGAACTGACTCAAAGGTCGAAGACAGAAGGAGATGGTGAAGGGTTACTTTTCAGACTGGAGGCCTGTGACCAGCGTAATGCCACAAGAATTGGTGCTGGGTCCACTGCTTTTCATAATTTATATAAATGATTTGGATGTGAACGTAAGAGCTATGGTTAGTAAGTTTGCAGAAGACACCAAAATTGGAAGTGTAGTGGATAGCAAAGAAGGTTATCTCAGATTACAACGAGATCTTCATCAGATGGGCCAATGGGCAAAGGAATGACAGATTGCGTTTAATTTAGATAAATGTGAGGTGCTTCATTGTGGAAAGGCTAGTCAGGGCAGGACTTATACACTTTATGGTAAGATCCTGGGCAATGTTACTGAACAAAGAGACCTTGGAGTGCAGGTTCTTAGTTCCTTGAAAGTGGAGACATAGGTAGATAGGATAGTGAAGAAGGCATTTGGTATGCTTGCCTTTATTGGTCAGTACATTAAGTATAGGAGTTGGGAGGTCATGTTGCTGCTGTACAGGACTTTGGTTAGGACACTTTTGGAATACTGCATGCAATTCTGGTCTCACTGCTGTGGAAGGATGTTGTGAAAAATGAAAGGGTTCAGAAAAGATTTACAAGGATGTTGCGAGGGTTGGAGGATTTGAGCTATAGGGAGAGGCTGAACAGGCTGGAGCTGTTTTCCCTGCAGTGTCGGAGGCTGAGGGGTGACCTTATAGAGGTTTATAAAATCATAAAAGGGCTTGGATAGGGTAAATAGACAAGGTCTTTTTCCCAGGGTGGAGGAGTCCAAAACTAGAGGGCATAGGTTAAAGGTGAGAGGCAAAATATTTAAAAGGGACCCAAGTGGCAACTTTTTCAAACAGAGGGTGGTGCATGTATGGAATGAGCTGCCAGAGGAAGTGGTGGAAGCTGGTACAATTACAACATTTAAAAGGCATCTGGATGGGTATATGAGTAGGAAGTGTTTTGTGGGATAGGGGCCAAGTGCTGGCAAATGGGACTAGATTAGGTTAGGATAAATGATTTGGACCGGAGGGTTGTTTCTGTGCTGTACATCTTTATGACTCTATGACCCTCCACAGATGCTGCCAGACCTGCTGAGCTTTTCCAATTATTTCTATTTCTGTTTCTGTTTCTAGTTTACAATCCTTTCGATTTTTATTGGGAATAAATGGGTTTATTTCCAAGTCGCAGGCATGATTAGAGGGGTATGGCAGGGATCAGTGCTTGGACCTCAGCTAATCACAATATATATAATAATTTGGATGTGGGAATTAAATGTAAGGCCTCCAGAAAGGCAGGTAACGCAAAGCTAGGTAGGAGGGTGAGCTGTGAGGAGGGTGCAGAGATGCTTTAGTGTGATTTGGACGAGTTGAGTGATAGTAACTGATGGCAGCTAGTGCTCCGAAAGCTAGTGCTTCCAAATAAACCTGTTGGACTATAACCTGGTGTTGTGTGATTTTTAACAGAATAATATGAGTAAAGTTATCCACTTTGGTCACAAAAACACTGAGACAGATTGGGAAAGGAGAAGATGCAATGAAACCTGGGTTCTTGTACACCAGTGACTGAGAGTGAGCAGGCAGTGAGGAAGGTAAATGGTATGTTGTTTGTTATAGTGAGAGAATTCAAGTACAGGAGCTGGGATGTCTTGCTGCAGTTATACATAGTCTTGGTGAGCGCACCCCTGAAGGATCATGTGCAGTTTTGGTCTCTTTATCTGAGAAGAGATGTTTTGTGTATGGAGAGAATGCAATGAAGGTTTACCAGACTGATTCCTGGCATGGCAGGATTGATGAATGACAGGGTCAATTCAGACTATATTCACTAGAACTTAGAAGAATGAAGAGGGAATCTCATAGAAACCTATAAAATTCTACCAGGGCTAGACAGAGTGAAAACGGGAAAAATGTTCCCAATGACCAGGGAGTCCAGAATCAGGAGCAACACCTTAAGGATGCAGAGTAGGTGATTTCAGGTTAAGAGGAGGAGACATTTCTTCCCCCAGACAGAGAGAAGCCTGTGGACTTTTTTGCCACAGGAAGTGGAGGTTGAGGTTAAAATATTGAATGCTTCAAGGTGGAGATAGATATAGTTCTAAGGGTTAAAGGGTTCAAAGTGTAATGGTGGGGGCAAGTGGAACAGAGGACTGAGTTGGATCAAAACAAAAACTGCTGGATATCACAATGGGTCAGGCAGCACTCATGCAGAGAGAGTCAGCTAATGTTTCGAGTCTAGATGACTCTTCATCAGAGCTGCATGATCAGCCCCGATCATATTGAATGGCAGTCCAGAACAGATGGGCTGAAAGGCCTACTCCTGCTGTTATTTTCTATGATTACTGTTCCCTGTGTTGTTCAAACAGTTCCTTCCTCACTACCAGAGATTGAGAAGATTATTTTCTCAATGTCTAGATAGACAGGGTTTCAATCAAACCATCTGGGTCACCTGATTGATGTTGATTTAATGACAGGTCTCTGTCTAGAACATAGAACATAGAAAAGTACAGTACAGAACAGACCCTTTGGCCCACGATATAGTGCTGAACAATATAATAACTTAACCTATGCACCCCTCAACTCACAAAGTCAATGAAATGCAGTACACATGTGAGACTATCATTTGATTAACTCTTAAGTTGAGAGGTATGAATGAGGGATTCAGCAGCACGTGATTGATTGATTGATTGACAAATCACCACCGCTGAGCAAGAAACTTGGCGTGCCACTTGTGAAAAGCATAAAAGATGGACCCAATTGTTCCTGAAGCAAAATGGGCCTCACTGGATTTCTCGTCTGATTCCATCACTGCCCACATGACTCAGACCCCTAAAATTAAGCAAAGAACTTTTCACATCAGAAATCTGAAGCAAAACCAAAACTTCTGGAGAAACTCAGCAGGTTTGACAGCATCTGTGGAGAGAAAGCAGAGTTAACGTTTCAGGTCCAGTGACCCTTCAGCAGAAGGTTCTGCTCATGGTGTGCACAGGAAGACCAAACTTGGGTTAGTTAATTTGAGAAACCCTAACAAATTGGTTCAATTTGATTAATTAAATCAATCCCTGATTATCCATGTGACTGTTCCCTGGATGATAGGAGAATAGCTGGGACATTAACATGTGGGATACAGCATTAGGTGGAATCTAGAGAACACTGTGTGCATTGTGCTAAGGGACATGTACCATTTGTAATTAACCAGAGATACTATCCATGCTTTTCATACTTGCCGTTCTTCAGCACCATTTGGATTTAATGAGTGCGGTTATTGGATTCTGAAAGGTGTAGACCACTGGCTGCTTTGGGTGTCTGAATCAATTTAAAATAGATTTTGAAAACGCATGCTGTGGAGACATGAGAATGTTAATCTATGAATATCTGCAATCTGAGCTTAAGGAGACTCTTGGATGAGGTTGTGTTAATACTGTACACAACGGTGGTCAAGGAGATTTCTGTTGTAATAGTTATCCAATAATAGCTACGAAGTTTATGACTGGCTGTGGGTTTATTTATAAACAATAGGGGAACTTGCATTTTATTAAAAAATACTTCAATGTGCTTTATAACAGGGATTGATTCTCAAAAGAATGACTTTAGTTGTAAAGAGCTTTGGGACACTGTTAGACATTGCTAAAGAAGAGCGCCTTTTTATAAAAAAAAATTTGTGTTTGTTGACAGTGCTAAAGAAGAGGTTTTGTTACAGTCATCTTTCCCCATTTTCTTTCCTTAAGTCAATGCAAAGGGAGATGGGAATGCAAATAATAGACAGTCAATCACAATCTCTCATTTTACACCATGTGTCAAAGTTCAAATCCACACATTTTGATCTCCTGCTCCTCGGATGCTGCCTGGCCTGCTGTGTTTTCCAGCACCACATTTTTCAACTCTGGTACTCCAGCATCTGCAGTCCTCACTTTCTCCTAGTTGATCTTAACCTACTGCGAATCTTCTTGCAATCGGTGCGCCAAACTACCACCGCGCCTCCCTTGTCTGCTGGTTTGAGGGTGAGGTTGGGGTTGGAGTGGAGGGAGTGGAGGGCTGCGTGTTGTGAGGGTGAGAGGTTGGAGTGGGTGAGAGGGGTGGACAGGTTGAGGCGGTCAATGTCGCGGCGGTAGTTGGATATGAAGAGATTGAGGACAGGTAAGGGACAGCACGGGGTGTCCAAGTGGATGGGGTGTGTTGGAGGCAGGAAAAGGGGTCGTCAGAGGGTGGGCGAGAGTCCTTGTTGAAGAAGTAGGCGTGGATGCGAAGGTGGCGGAAGAAATGCTCGATATCTAGCCGCGTGTCGAACTCATTGATCCGGGAGCGTTGGGGGATGAAGGTGAGGCCTCTGCTGAGGACTGATCGTTCATCCTCAGAGAGGGGGAGGTCTGGAGGGATAGTGAAAATATGGCAGGGCTGGGAGCTAGGACCTGGTGTGGGGCTGGAGCCACACCACTACAAGGATCTCAGTGAGTCCTCCAGGTCATCTCCTCTGCCCTGAAGCTCTTCAGCCACGTCCTGAGACAAACTCGCTACCACAGTCACATCTCCTTCCTCAGCACCTGCCTACGGAACCGACTGACCCCGCATGGACTCCGGATTACATTCAAACCAACACAATTTGGACCCAACCAGGAAAACCTGTACCTGCAACAAATCCGAAGCCTCCAACAACAGCCCTCCCTCTGGATCCTCTGCTCCACGCTTCAAGCCACGCGCTGACACCTACACTCACTGCAGTCAGCCCTGCCCCAGCTCAGGACAACACTCTCCCAGACCTGCAAAGGACCTTTGCTGTTCTTCATCCTCAGAAGGATTCATACACTGAACAAATGTTTGTTTCCTAGCCATATCGAACATCAAAGAAAGTAAATACAAAAAATTTTCATGTACTCACCCCCACACTCCAGATTCCTCGGCCGTTCCAGAACCTTCTCGCGACCTCCGGAACCACTCAGGCGCCATTGCCCACGCGGCCACTGCAGCCACCACCGACGCGGCAAACGGTTTCGTCACTTCCGCCCCCCACCACCGCACGGACAACAGCCACCACCGACCATGCAGCCTCTGCGATCGCCACCCAGACAACTGTCTCCACGATCGCCAGGAAGACCATCGCCGACAGATACGCAGCTGCCACGGGATCCACGGCCACCGGGACCAGCGCCGTTTCTGCCCGGCGCGCCACTTCCGCCCCCGGAGTGGCCATCGCCACAGCCACTTCCGCCCCCAGTGACGTCACTCACCTGCTCAAGGACCACGTCGATCTCTGCCCCCATGACTGACTCTGCCTCCATGACTAACTCCGTCCCCACAACTAACTCCGCCCCCACTCCCAGCTCCAGCCCCACACCAGGTCCCAGCCCTGCCGTATTTTCACTATCCCTCCAGACCTCCCCCTCTCTGAGGATGAATGATCAGTCCTCAGCAGAGGCCTCACCTTCATCCCCCTACGCTCCCAGATCAATGAGTTCGACACGCGGCTAGATATCGAGCATTTCTTCCGCCACCTTCGCCTCCGCGCCTACTTCTTCAACAAGGACTCTCGCCCACCCTCTGACGACCCCTTTTCCTGCCTCCAACATACCCCATCCACCTGGACACCCCGTGCTGGCCTCTTACCCGCCCTCAATCTCTTCATATCCAACTGCCGCCGCGACATTGACCGCCTCAACCTGTCCACCCCTCTCACCCACTCCAACCTCTCACCCTCACAACACAGCAGCCCTCCACTCCCTCCACTCCAATTCCAATCTCACCATCAAACCGGCAGACAAGGGAGGCGCGGTGGTAGTTTGGTGCACCAACCTTTACACTGCTGAAGCTAGACGCCAACTCGCAGACACCTCCCCCTACTGCCCCCTTGACCTTGAGCACACCTCACACCACCAAACCATCATCTCCCAGATCATTCATAACCTCAGCACCTCAGGGGATCTCCCATCCACTGCCTCCAACCTCATAGTCCCACAACCCCGCACCGTTTCTACCTCCTGCCCAAAATCCCCAAACCCGACTGCCCCAGCCGACCCATTGTCTCAGTCTGCTCCTGCCCCACCGAACTCATCTCTGCATATCTTGACACTGTCCTGTCCCCCTTAGTCCATGAGCTCCACACCTACGTTCGGGACACCACCTACGCCCTCCACCTCCTGCATGATTTTCGCTTCCCCGGCCCCCAATGCCTTATCTTCACGATGGACATCCAATCCCTGTACACCTCCATCTCCCATCACGAAGGCCTCCAAGCCCTCCGCTTCTTCCACTCCCGTCGACCCAACCAGTACCCTTCCACTGACACCCTTCTTCGACTGACTGAACTGGTCCTCACTCTTAACAACTTCTCCTTCCAATCCTCCCAATTCCTCCAAACCAAAGGAGTAACCATGGGCACCTGCATGGGCCCCAGCTATGCCTTCATCGGATATGTGGAACAGTCCATCTTCCGCAGCTACATTGGCGCCACCCCCCACCTTTTCCTCCGCTACATCAATGACTGTATCAGCGCTATCTCGTCCTCCCACAAGGAGGTTGAACAGTTCATCCAATTTACTAACACCTTCCACCCCAACCTCAAATTTACCTGGACCATCTCCGACTCCTCCCTCCCCTTCCTAGACCTCTCCATTTCTATCTCGGGAGACCGGCTCAACACAGACATTTACTACAAACTGACCGACTCCCACAGCTACCTAGACTACACCTCCTCCCACCCTGTCCCCTGTAAAAACGCCATCCTATATTCCCAATTCCTCCGCCTCCGCCACATCTGCTCCCAGGAGGACCAATTCCACTACCGAACAACCCAAATGACTTCTTCAAAGACAGCAATTTCCCCTCCGACGTGGTCGACGGCGCTCTCCACTGCATCTTCTCCACTTCCCGCACCTCCGCCCTTGAACCCCGCCCCTCCAATCGCCACCAGGACAGAACCCCACTGGTCCTCACCTTCCACCCCACCAACCTCTGGATGCATCGTATCATCCTCCGTCATTTCCGCCACCTCCAAACAGACCCCACCACCAGGGATATATTTCCCTCTCCTCCCCTATCAGCATTCAGGAGAGACCACTCCCTCCGCAACTGCCTCGTCAGGTCCACACCCCCCACCAATCCAACCTCCACTCCCGGCATCTTCCCCTGCAACCGCAAGAAGTGCAAAACTTGCACCCACACCTCCTCCCTCACCTCCCTCCAAAGCCCCAATGGAACCTTCTATATCCGTCGTAAATTCACCTGCACCTCCACACATATCATTTACTGTATCCGCTGCACCCGATGTGGTCTCCTCTACATTGGGGAGACAGGCTGCCTACTTGCGGAACGTTTCAGGGATCACCTCTGGGACACCCGGACCAACCAATCCAACCGCCCCGTGGCTGAACACGTTAGCTCCCCCTCCCACTCCGCCAATGACATGCAGGTCCTTGGCTTCCTCCATCGCCAGACCCTGACCACACGACCCCTGGAGGAAGAGCGCCTCAACTTCCGCCTAGGAACCCTCCAACCACAAGGGATGAATGTAGATTTCTCCACCTTCCTCATTTCCCCTCCCCCCACCTTATCTCAGTCCCAACCCTCGGATTCAGCACCGCCTTCTTGACCTGCAATCTTCTTCCCGACCTCTCCGCCCCCACCCCCTCTCTGGCCTATCACCCTCACCTTCACCTCCTTCCACCTATCGTATTCCCAGCGCCCCTCTCCCAAATTCCCTCCCCCCTACCCTTTATCTCAGCCCGCTTGGCACACCAGCCTCATTCCTGAAGAAGGGCTTACCCTGAAACGTCGATTCTCCTGCTCCTCGGGTGTTGCCTGGCCTGCTGTGTTTTTCCAGAACCACATTTTTCAACAATAATTAAAATTGCCCCAGTATGCACCAATAGCCTTCTAACATGGTCAGCTTTATAACAACTTGTACTGATAGAGCATGTCCAACATAGGCATCATCCTAAAGTATTTCCCCAGGAATGATGGGAACCAAGTTGAGATGAAGAAGTCAGATGAGATGCCAGGAAACTTCATTTGAAAGGCGAGGTCTGGAGAGATGTGGTAAAATGGAATGTTCACAACAAGTGTCGCAGAGAGTGATTTGGAAATGATTTCATTTGATTTATTATTGTCACATGTACCTGAGTACAGTGAAAAGTTCTGTTTTGTGTGCAGTATGGGCAGACCACACCATACACGGGGCATTAGGGTAATAGAACAGAGCAAGGAATACAATGTTATGACTGCAGAGAAGGCGCAAAAAGAGACCAACATTAAACTTAAAATTTGAGAGGCCCGTTCAGAAGTCTAATAAGAGCAGGGAAGAAGCTGTTCTTGAATCTGTTGGTATGTGTGTCCATACTTCTAAAGATGACAATGCAGGATTTAATGTAAGAGGAACAGTGGAAGAGTGTAGATACAGGATGGGAGGAAGCTGTTTGACAATTCTGCTTTTATAATAAGGAGACTGGTCTTAATAATGTTGAAGTACGGAGACAGGATAAAGATGAAGACAATCATGGTGGAAGAAGCAATAAAAGAAATGTAGACATTAGAGCAGATGAGATACTTCATTGAGTCATAGAATCATAGAGATGTACAACATGGAAACAGACCCTTCGGTCCAACACGTCTATGCTGACCAGATATCCCAACCCAATCTAGTCCCACTGCCAGCACACAGCCCATATCCCTCCAAACCCTTCCTATTCATATACCCATCCAAATGCCTCTTAAATGTTGCAATTGTACCAGCCTCCACCACTTCCACTGGTAGCTCATTCCATACCCGTACCACCCTCTGTGTGAAAAAGTTGCCCCTTAGGGCTCTTATATCTTTTCCCTCTCACCCTAAACCTGTGCCCTCTAGTTCTGGACTCCCTAACCCCAGGGAAAAGACTTTGTCTATTTACCCTATCCATGCCCCTCATAATTTTGTAAACCTCTATAAGGTCACCCCCCGGACTCCAAAGCTCCAGGGCAAACAGCCCCAGCCTGTTCAGCCTCTCCCTATAGCTCAAATCCTCCAATCCTGGCAACATCCTTAGAAATCTTTTCTGAAATCAAACATAGAGAGGAAAAATGCTCTAGTCTGGGTGATAAGAGATAACAAAGAGATTACTATTATATACACTGAAAAAAATCACTGGAAAAGGGAATTGTAAGAGAGAATGAGCAGGTAATTACTGTTATTAAAATGAGCAACAGGAAACCTCTAGAGAAATATTGATTAATCACCCTAATGTCAATGGTAGGAAAGATAATGGAATCCTCAATCAAACAGTTGTAAACTGAAAATATAGCAAAGAATTTTTGGCACAGAAGGGAATATCAGGCTTGACCAAACGTAGTCATGAGAAAGCCAGCCATCAGCCAAGGAGAACCTCCTTTAATCAGAGAGTAGTTAGAATGTGGGATGTGCTTATGGAAATAAATGATGAAGGGAGTGAATGACAAGAGGGGGAGGTGAATAGGAGGATATCCTGATATTGTGAGCTGAAGAGAGTGTTGGCAGATTCCCCTGTGAAATATAAACAGTATCTATCACCAGTTGATCCAAGCAACTTGGTACTATGCTTTAAGCACTTTGGGGATACATCTTTTAAAAATAAAATCAACCTATTCAGAAATGTTATGGCTTACATCTGGAGCAGGTGGGACTTGAATCTAGGTCTCCTGGCTCAAACATGACCACTGTATCACAAGACCTCTTTGTTGGGAACACTTGATAACTCTGTGTGATATCAGCTACAGTATGTCAGTCAAGTGATGGACATAGTTCCTCAAACTCATCACTTTTGACAGACAGGTAGGTGCTACTGCTGGAGCCAAGTTGACACTGAGGGAAAAGCAGAAGTAAGAACTCGAAATGTTGGAAAGATGCAGAATAGTTAATCTGTCAAATCTTATTTATCATTTCACATATGCAAGTTTCCACCTTGAGGGTGTGTGTGTGTGTGTGTGTGTGTGTAGGGTGCATGCGTTTGGGTGTGTGTAAGTGTATTTGGAGGTGTGTGTGTGTTTGAAAGGTGTGCATATCTGAGGGTGTGTGACTGTGAGTGTATTTGGGTATGTGTGTGTGAGTGTAGCACATAGAACATAGAATCAACAGAGCACCCATGGGATCTCTGAAATCAGAGTTCTTAGCAGAGACAGGAATGCAGAAACTCGAACAAACACCATTGCCAACCATCCAACCCAATTTTTGGGTCTGCTACGTGGATGACACCCTCATCATCACTACTTGAAACAAATTAGAGGAAACCTTCAAGGTCATCAATAATAACTTTACTGCCGTAACATTCACTAAAGAGGGGGAAAACAACAACAAACTGCCATTCCTAGATGTTACAGTAGAGCAAACAGCCAATGGGGAACTTTAAACCAGCATCTACAGGAAAACAACACATACAGACCAAATACTTAACTACAGAAGCAATCATCCCAACGTCCACAAACAAAGCTGCATTAAAACATTATTTCAACAAGGCACCACACACTGCAACACAGAGGAACTACGCAGAGCAGAGGAAAATCACCTATCTAGTGTATTCAAAAAGAACGGATACCCAATGAACACAGACCACTGATTTCTCAGCAACAAACCCAAACAAGCAGACAGAACACATCCAGAAACCCTAGCCACTCTCCTCTACATCAAAGACATCTTGAAAATGACTACCAAACTTCTCAGACTTCTTGGCATCATGGTTGCCCACAAATTCACCAAAACACTAAAACTTCAGCGAATGAACTTTAAAGACCCAGTTTAGACAACAAAAAAACTAATGTCATTTACAAAACACCTTGCAAGAACTGTAACAAACACTACATTGGACAAACAGACAGAAAACTAGCCACCAGGATACATGAACATCAACTAGCCATAAAAAGACATGACCCCCTCTCACTAGTATGCTTACATACAGATGAGGAAGGACACCACTTCGACTGGGACAACACATCCATCCTAGAACAAGCCAAACGGAGACACCTTAGAGAATTCCTAGAAGCATGGCATTCCAACCGGAATTCTATTAAAAAACACACTGACTTGGATCCAATTTACCACCCCCTGAGAAAAAGAACAGGAAGTTACATCACCACAGGACATGACATCACCGACCCAAGGAAACCTAAACACATAAATAGAAAGTGGACCATACCACCAACGCTTCACCCGGAGGCTCACTAATGATGTTACCTAGTATGGTGACGAAATGTCTGAAAACGAACATTCCAGCTCAGTGAGCAAACCTATATCCATAGAACACAGTACAGGCCCTGCGGCCCTCAATGTTGTACCGGCATTTTATTTTACTCTAAGATCAGACTAATCTACATACCCTGCATTGTACCATCTTCCATGTGCCTGTCCAAGAATTGCTTAAGTGTCCCTAATGTATCTGACTCTACTACCACTGCTGACAGTGCATTCTACACATCCACTACTCTCTGTGTAAAGAACCAACTTCTGACATCTCCCATAAACTTTCCTCCAATCACCTTAAAATTATGTCCCCTCGTGATAGACATTTCTGTCCTGGGAAAAAGTGTCTGCCTATCCAATCTATCTATGCCTCCCAACATCTTGTAGACTTCTATCAAGTTACTTTTCATCCTTCTTTGCTCCAATGAGAAAAGGCCCAGCTCCCTCAACCTTTCTTCATAGGACATGCCCTCCAGTCCAGGCAGCATCCTGGTAAATTTCCTCTGCACCCTCTTGAAAACCTCCACATCTTTCTGAGAATGGGACAACCAGAACTCAACACAGTATTCCAAGTGTGGTCTTACCAGGGCTCTTTGAGTGTGTGTGTGTGTGTGTGTAGTACGTATGACTGTGATGTAACGACCACTTTTGGAATGTGGACTAAAATGAGAAAAGATGTTTCTTTAAAGCAGGGAAGCTGTGTGAGAAGGTGTTGGAGTTTTAAGAAGTTCTGGAACCCATTCTGAGTCGTCTACATAATGTCGCCCTCTTTGAGTGGCGCGAGGGTTAGTTCCAGAAAAGCTGGCACCACCTGGATGTGTCCAGTCTTTTGATTGGCTTTGCAATTGGCACCAGTTGTGTGGGCTCAGGAGGGCCCAACATAATAACAACCATTTGATTGGTTCCTGGGCAGGTGGCGACAGATTTGTGTGTGAATAATGCAGCAAGAATTCCAGACACGGCCGACTGTCTCTATGGAGTTTGCACATTCTCCCCGTGCCTGCATGGGTTTCCTCCAGGTGCTCTGGTTTCCTCCCACAATCCAAGGATGTGCAGGTTAAGTGAATTGGCCATGCTAAAATGCCCATATGTTCAGGGTTAGGTGCATTAGTTGGGATAAATAGGTTAATACGGTAGGAGAATGGTTCTGGGTGGGTTACTCTTCGGAAGGTCAGTGTGGACTTGTTGGGCCGAAGGGCCTGTTTCCACACTGTAGGGATTCTATGATTCTATGCAGAAAACAAGAGAAGGCATCCAGCTCTCCTCTCCGTTCTATGTAGAGAAACAAAAGAAGATTGCTAGTAGCTAACTACTCTCCCTCAGCTGTTCTCCATAAGCTGTTCTCCCTACAAATCCTTTATAGAAATGGAAATGGGAAAGAAAACACCTTCAGAGGCATTGAACAGGCACATTTTCAACAAGTGAATGGGAGATTGAGAATTGGGGAATCCACAACATCACATCATCAGCACCAAGTCGGAAGACCATCAGGAATAGGAACCAATTTAAGCAATTTGGCATTTGAATCCACTCCAACATTCAATCATGGCTGTTATGTTTCTCAACCTCATTTTCCTGCCTTCTCCCTGTAACCCGGTCCCCTCACTAATCAAAGACCTATCTAAGGATGTCTTAAATACACTCAATGACTTGGCCTCCATAGCCTTCTGCGGTAGTGAATTCCACAGATTCCCCAACCTCTGGCTGAAGAAATTCCTCCTCATCACAGATCTAAAGGGTTTAATTCTAGAGCAATTGAAAGAAATCAAAAGTACACAGACGGCATCTGTGATCTGGACTGGTGCCCAAACTCGGCTTCTCTGATTTTTGTTTTCTTTCCCCACCCAGAATCCTTGTGCCCTGTCTTGTCTATATGCATGTCTGTTGGTATGTGTATGGAAATTTTGAAGAATAGAATGGTCGAGTTTTCGGGTTATAAAGTTCACAATTCATGTTTCTTTTTTGCCATTGGTTAAAAACAGCGTGGATTTAACAAAATAGTTATTTTCTTGTTAATGAAAAATAATGAAAATACATTTTCTTTTAACCCAAATTAAACAGTTAGGCAAAATTGGGCAATTTGATGGTTTAAAGAAATTTATATTTGTGCCAATTTTGTGAATATTGTAGCTTGACTTCCAGCAATTCCTGTAAGGCGTGATAGTGTGAGTGTATGTGAGTACTTTCGTACACATGAGGGTGTACGCTTTTTTTGCAATATGCTTATCAATGCTTTCACAACCTCATTATACCTGTCTAGCTCCAGCACTGCACGGACTGGGCTTTCCCCTATGCAAGAACAAACTTGCACAGATGTTGATTTTGGGATGTTAAAGTGAGCTTAATTTGCCTACATCTGGTTAAAGCAGGAATCCAATTGTACTTGTGTTTAACTCATTGCTATCTTGACTCAGAGATAGATGGTTTATCTCTGAGGCAGATAATTGTAAGTTTAAGACACATGGAAAACTTGAACAAATACTGAGGCCTGATTCAAGAACTGAAAATGCTGGAGTAACTCAGCAGATCTGGCAGCATCTGCGGAGAGAGGTTCAAAGTTAACATTCTGAATCTGAAATAACTCTTCTTCAGGGCCAGACGGAGCTGGAAAATGTTAGTTTTAATATTATTGGCAACAGACAAGTGAACAGTTGGAGTAGGCGTCCAAAGTAAAAGACAAAGGACAACAAGTGATTATAAAGGAGAGATATAGATGCAAATTAGTTGTTAATGGTGGGTGTGAATTGCTGCTCTGAACCACAACAGACCAAGCACCGTAAATCTATCATGAGAAAACATTGAAAATGGTTGCCTGTGTGTTGGTGTGCATAAGTGTCAATATAAATGAGTATGAATGTGAGTACATTAGTATACGTGCGTGTGTGTCTGTATGGGTATTTGTATGTTTATTAATAGATATGAGTGTGTGTGTGTGTGTGTGTGCACTGAATAACTCCTCACATGAAACAATAACCAGTCGAATAGGTATTGTGTATGTACCCAGGAGTAAACATCTTGAAAAGAGGAAAGAAGGCAAGAAAGAGAGCAGTGTTGGAGCTATGCTCTGCTGCTGCCCTGTATTCCTCTTCACATGTTTAGTCCATTCTTCAGTGGCCAGACACCCTATCAGAAAGCAGGCCAGACTCTGTTCTCAACTGTGCCTAAAGCTATGGTAATGCTAAACATTGATATTCAACTTCCATCAACTGATTTTTAAATACCTGAGACCTTCAAGGATTAAAATTCTACATTTTTGAAAAGGTCATTGCTGACCTAAAATAACTGCCACAATCACCTTTCGACAGATTGAAAAGTTTTTGAAATCAAGTTGGGCCATTTGCACAAAATTGTGATTTCATCCAAAGGCAGAGAAACCAGATAAAGAGTCAGCATCAAGGAATTTGTATCCTGTTTAGTTTATACATGCGTGATAAGTTCACACATTGGATAAAAAAGGCTGACTCTGGAATATATAAATGGATCCTATTTCAGCAGCTGGTTTTAAGCAGAAAAGCAGAAAGAATCCTATGCAAATTCACAAACACACACTCACACAAACACACATGCACACATACTCACATGTACACACATAGATAGTTAAATACTTGTACTAACTAAAATGGATTTGTAAGCAAAAACTAGAAGACTCTCTCTCTTCCTGCCTTATAAACAGCAGCAGTATAAAAGCAACATGAAAAAACATCTCATCAAGTTATCATAATCTTGACAGACATTAGATCTGCTCTCTCATTCGAGAAAGACAGCAGGTGGTGATTTAACCTGAGGGTCACCACACCTCAGGTGAGGGGAGAGGTTAAGAAGGAGAGTCCTTCATGGGAACCTCAGCTGGTGATAGGAATTGAACCTCGACTATCAGTATCACACTGCTTTGCAAGTTAACTATCCAGATGAAGGGCTTCGGCCCGAAACGTCGATTCTCCTGCTCCTCGGATGCTACCTGACCTGCTGTGCCTTTCCAGCATCACACTTTTGACTCTGATCGCCAGCATCTGAGGTCCTCACTTTCTCCAAGCTAACTATCCAGCCAACTGAGCTAAACCAAACCCCCAAAAGCAGTGCCTTCACTAAGACTTGAAGATTCTACATCTGCTGCCGATGTGAATCAACAATTAACCAGGTTTAAAATGTACCACCTCAAAGTTGCAAAAGACTTCTCAATTATTTAGCCTTATTTCTCCCTGTCTGTACCAAACAGTATCCTTTTTAATTTTATTGTGTGGTGCACTTCCTATCACAATTTTATTATTTGTTTCAAGGTTAGTAGATAAGAACATTGTTTTTTCCTTTTCCTTTGTAATTGGCTCTATCATTGTATAGTTATCTATATTTCAACTAAAGTGTGAGTTGAAAAAATATAGTAAAATATCAGTTGTAATAAACCGAGAGGGGATTTTTTTTTTACAAAGAGAGAAGCTGATTCTCTCCTCACCTGAAACAATAAATTGCCCACTTTCTGTGGGGGATTTCCTTATGGTCATCAAAGACCACACTGTGGTTCGCTTCTCTCTAACACCAGTCAATCGTGATTTCTTTACAACTTAAAGTACAGTCTGTGGATTGAACCTTGCCCGTTCTGGCTGTGTGAGCACTATGCCACACAGTGGAGCATTATCACTTGATTTGTCTGAGGGCCAGCAATTCAACTGTTTGAGATCAGAAACAAGGAACCGAGCACCAACAGTGTAATCCGGTGACTGGAGTGCAGGAGCAATTTGCTGATGAATCAGGCTATTTCCCTTTTGATGTGTGGAATTTTACAGGCGGGCGACAGACTTGTCATTGGATCGTCTTCCTACTGCGTCATCCAGATGTGAGAAGGACAGAGACAGGTGGCACCCCAGAATGTGTCTGGGAAACCTTACAGCAGCTCCCACCGAAACCCTACCCATCCTGTTGTAAATAGAAGCAAAATAAGAGGGAGCCTCCATTTCTCAGACGTGCTTTCAGGACATCGCAACAGGCTTCACATCCAACAAAGCATTTTTTTTTGTGTGTGTGTGCGAGTGTTGCCATGTAGGATCTGACACGTTCATCCGAATAAATAAATGGGTTTAATGTCTCCTCGTGGGAACAACAAAACCACAAAGGAAGGACAGACCTGAGATTTTGAGCTGAATCTGCTTGCATTTCTAAGACAGATCCAGCCTTTTCATAGAAATTGTCAGAAAACCACAAGAAAATGGTATTAAGCATGCAGTTGTAATACTGAGGCATGTAAGGTTATGGCCAAGTGCTGGAAAGTGGAACTATGTTAGATGGTTATTTTTGATTAGTGTACACTCAATGGCTAAAAGATCTCTTTCCTGTGCTTTAGACCTCTGTGACACTTATGGGCAAACCAGCATTGCTGATTGAGTTACAGGATATAACATAGACATGTTAATGATTTGATACAGGGCAAAATCTCAGCATCATTACTGTAGAATTAAGCAGGTTCCATTTTACAAACGAAGTGATTGGGCAGCATGGTGGCTCAGTGGTGACCACTGACGCCTCACAGTGCTAGGGACCTGAGTTCGATTCACAGCCTTAGGTGACGATCTGTGTGGGTTTTGTCCCACAGTCGAAAGATATGCAGGTTAAGGGAATTGACCATGCTGGGGTAGTCCCTAGTGTTCAGGGGTGTCCAGGCTAGGTGGATTAGCCATGGAAAATGTGAGTTTATGGGATAGAGTGAAGGCCTGGATCTGGGTGAGATGCTCTTTGGATGGTCAGTGTGGACTCAATGGGCTGAAGGGCCTCCTTCCGTACTGTAAGGTTTCTGTGACGTTGCAAATGGTGTCAGAAAAGATGTGGTTGCATGATCATATCAACGTTTCCCAATGCAGTGAGGGCAGCTCAAGAGGAAGTGAGAGAATTTGCAGTAAATGAAATCTATCCTTTTCATCCTCATTTCACTGTCCTCTTCCTTTTCACAACAATTCCATGATGTTATCTGTCAGTAAAAGATGATAATAAAACTGAGAAGAGTCTTTGCTGCTGTGACCTTTTAAATTGCTGCTGCAGCCCTGGGAAACATTACCAGAGTGAGTGTGCCGTTGAGTGGGCTGCTAGTGGTATCAATAATTAGGGCTGAACTTGAAATTCCTGCTCAACAAAAATTGGCATCTTATGCCCCAGGGAAAGAGGGATAAAGCTCCTTGAAAATAAGCAAATAAGGAATGTTAACATACGAGGAAAGTATGACAGATTCCGGGCTCATCAGACTCCAGTTAATTCCTGTTTTGTAAAAGTCATTCTGGGTTTGACCCAGGAAGGGAGACAAGGTTAGACTATTCAATGATAACAAATTCCGCAAGACAAGTATTTAGGAGTTGCAGACAGACTGAAACAAGTGATAATGGCCCCACCTTCTGCCTTTATCAAATAACAAAAAAAAAACAGTTTCGAGTAAAGTTACCTCTTGCCTTGTGTAAACTCGGGCAGCACTGACTGGGGCTCGTGCCAGAATGCTATGCTTTAGGAGATAAAGTTAAAAATCACACAACACCAGGTTATAGTCCAGCAGGTTTATTTGGAAGTACAAGCTTTCAGAGCACTGCTCCTTCATCAGGTAGATAGTGGGGCAGGACCATAAGAGGAGAAAAAGAGGATAGACTCCATCTTGCAGCTTTGGTCTTTCTGCTGCTACAATGAAGGGCTTAGGGATCTGAAGTGGAACCATCAACATGCAGTTTCTGACGTAGTTGCTTACTGTTTAGGGATTTCACACAGAAGCCAGGTCATAGAACAGTAGCAGTGATTGGACAGAGAGAGAGGAAGGTGGTTTCTAAGAAGAAGACTTTCTAAAATCTTAAGATCTGTCTAAATGTGCTTGTCCCTGTTATTTTTCACCAATCCACCTCGGCCCAGCTTTGCTGGTTGATAATTAGTAGAAATGCTTTTTTTGACATCTTAGTGACAAACACAAATCCAGAGAGTTTATGAATGCCCTCCAGTTTGACAGTGTTTCCTATGCCCACAGCCCTTTCTCCCTATCCTATTAATGTGATAACTCTTTTCACTCAATCAGTCACCTCCACTATCATAACCACCCCACTGCCTAACCCCCAAACCTTCCTCCTTATCCCTGCCAGCTCCTTGTAAATAATCACCCCCTCCTGCTCCTTCACCCCCTCTAGTCACTCCTCCCTACCTCTGCTGCTCTGTCTAAATACCCCTCCCTCACTCTCTCCCTCAAATTAGCCCCGCCTGCCGCTCCCTCACTCTAATTACCCTAGTCTTTCTCTCTTTTCAACTAACCCCTTCCTGAAACCACCCCCCATCTCTCTCAATTCACAATGACCAGTCACAGTGTATAATCTGGTGTAAAAAAAAATAATTCACTATCATCTGGAGCTACATTACATTACCCAATATACAGGGCCCATGATAAAAATGATTAACTATGCACAAAAACTGTTTCTTCATCCCAGTTTGCCCTACTTTCACCTGCACATGCAATGCATATAACCTCTTTTGCAGCACAGTGGCTCAGTGATTAGCACTGCTGCCTCACAGCGCCAGACACCTGGGTTCGATTCTAGCCTCGGGCAACTGTCTGTGTGGAGTTTGCACATTTTCCCTGTGTCTGCGTAGGTTTCCTCTGGATGCTGCGATTTCCTCCCACAGTCCAAAGATGTGCAGGTTAGGTGAATTGGGTGTGCTAAATTGCCCATAGTGTTCAGGGATGTGTTAGATAAGTGCATTAGTCAAGGATAAATGTAGAGCAATAGGATCTGGGTGGGTTACCCTTTGGAGGGTCGGTGTGGACTTGTTGGGCTGAAGGGCCTGTTTCCATACTGTAGGAATTCTATTCTTTAAAACATTCTGGCTTCTCATGTTTGCATTGGAGTTGTTATTGGATGATGTTTGCTCCAGTAGAACCTTTATCAGTTTGTACTAATGCTCTGAATGCAAACACAACGAGCTTTCTCTACTGCTCCAAGTCTTGTCTCATTGGTATCTGTCTGGAGGGTGACGTCATCATTGATATCATAGTCCTTTAGCACTGGTGTAATTGCCCCAAGTTATTTAGTGTGAGTGAAAGGTCCTTCTTAGAACATAGAATATGTAATAGTACAACACAGAAGGGGACCTGGGAGAGGGGAAGAATATTATGAGGGGACCCACAGGCAGGGTGGATAAAAAGCAGCTTTTCCCCATAGCTGAAGCATCATTAACAAGAAAGCAGAATTTTAAAGTGAGGAGCAGAAGGTTTAGGAGGATTTGAAGAAACACCTTTTGGCCCAGTGGGTGGTGGAGGGTCTAGAGTTCACTGCCTGGGAGAGTAATTGCAGTGGGAACATCATAATCTTTTAAAAGTACTTGAATGAGCACAGTTGAATGGCCATAACATTCAAGGTTATGGACCTAATATATTATTATATCTTTTTTTGGTGGTACAGATTTGTTGGACCAAACAGCCTTTTCTGTGCTATATGATCCTATCATTCTATGATATTCACCAGGCAGATATCCTAGACCTGTAGAAATGTCTTTGAAATCTTCTGGAATATGCTGTCTGAACAGCAGCTCAGTGGCTCGGAAAACATTTCAAATCTCTTCTGGCATGTCTTGGGTTTCTGAGTTTTACTCACTTCAGCCAAGGTGAGTGGATTTTTTTCTTTATTCATTTGCAGGATGTGGATGTTGCTGGTTAGGGCAGCATTTATTGCCCATCCATTCTTGCTAAGAGGGCAGCTAGCAGTCAACCACATTACTATGGATGTGAAGTCACATGTCGAGCAGACCAGGTAAGGGCAACAGATTTTCTTCCCTTAAGGCCATTGGTATAGAGTGTGTGGTGCTGGAAAAGCACAGCCAGTCAGGCAGCATCCAAGGAGCAGGAGAAGCAATGTTTCAAGCATCAGCCCTTCATCAGGAATGAGGCTTGTGGGCCGGTTGAGATAAATGAGAAGAGAATGGGGCTGGGGGGAAGGTAGCTGAGAATGCAATAGGTAGATGTAGGTGGGGGAGAAGGTCATGCCTAAAATGTCAATTCTCCTGCTCCTCAGATACTGCCTGACCTGCTGTGCTTTTCCAGCACCACACTCTCAACTCTGATCTCCAGCATCTGCAGTCCTCACTTTCTCCTAAAGACCATTGGTGAACGAGATGGACTTTTCTGACAATTGGTCATCATTTGACCCTTAATTCCAAACTTGTTATTGCATTAAAATTCCACCATTTGACACAGCAGCATTTGAACCAGTGTCCCCAGACATTACATGGGTCTCTGGACCGATAGCCTCACGATAATACACTAGACCATCACCTCCACAGAGTTGCTGAATGTCTGCGATCTGGAACTTCAGATCTTTATTCTTCCCATTGCATTGGGCTCTCAGGTTTGTTTGTCCTTTTGGGGACAAACACTGTCCTGTCATTTTGCTTCAACTTTCCCTTTCGATACATTCATTTTGGGGTCACTTAGTGAGCCACTTCACACAGGTTTGAGAAGTTCTGGGTGCTGCAGGAAACATTGATGTTTATCCGTAACTTGATACTTACTTGATGCTCACCTCTGCAGTCATTGTTCCAATAGTCGCAAATCTTTTATCACCTTGAGATCAAATGCTGCCAACCTATTCTATAGTGCAGAGTGATTAATCAGAATTGTCGGCTGATATCTCTTCATATTTTAGGTTTACCTTGCTTCCTTCCAGGGAAAGACTTGTGTATGAAGGTGCCAACCTTTTGCAGTCAGAACACTGTTTTTCCAGCATTACACATGCTTCCTTTTCTATTGTGCATTGTCCTCCACCATATTTACATATGTATTCTGGCATTGATCTTTCTGCTGGTGCATCTGGAAGTATTTCTTCCCTTTTCCCTTTACATTGATCTTATTAGCTTGAATATTCTTCCAGTATACTGTAAAACTGTGTTCGTTCTCCCATTAAAACTCTGGCTAATGATTGACAACTTCAGATCTGCTGTACATTTCAATAGTTCTTTTGGGGAATATGTTTCTCTTCTCTCAGCAGACGTGCTCTAATGGCAGGATCTCCTATTCCTACAACAATTCTACTTCTGATGAGATCATCCTTCACTTGCCCAAACTCTCAAATTTCAGAGACATGTCTCAGTGCAGTCCCATACTGAGCAATATTTACCCTCTGTTCATGTGCTCTGGTGTTAAACACATATGGGTCATAAATAACATTAGTGGTCAGTTCAAAGTTGATCTTCAACTGCCTTGAAATTTCTCCAGTCTGGGTTTATGTCAGCCTGTGCCCAGTATTGATAGCAGTGACAAGTTTCCTATCTAATTTTAGCTATCTCAAAATCTTGCCATGAAGATTGGAAAGTATTCCTATGCTATTTCACATCATTTTTCCTTTCCATGGACGAGGGGCTGGAAAATTCACAGCCATACTGATTCAGTCAGGAATAGAGTTACTGACTGATGTTCCAATCTTCCTTGCAGTAGTTGACTTTCTTACTGTTCTCAAAACGCGTATGGTTTCAGCTGTACATTTCTGACACCATGGTCCAGCTGGCTTGTATCTCAATCAGGAACAGGAAGAGACCAGGTTGGAGGCCATATGAGTGTGTTCAGTCACAGTTACAAGCTGGTAGACAAATGTACTGCTCCAACAATGTCCCTGCCTCCTGTCCAATTAACCCTCCATGCCCTTCTCTTCTCTCTAATCACTCCCTACCCTGTTCCCCTCTCTCAACATGACCCTTTGACCATATGCTTTTTCACTCTGTGTAAGTTCTGCCCAGCTTCCTGTTCAAGATCAGCTTTGAAACAGCCAAGGAAGTCCTGTCCATGGAAGTTGCTATGTGAGTGGTTTATTTGTTGTTTATTGACTGACACAGAATCCACAAACCCTGAGCACTCTTCAGGAACCTGACATGTGGTCATCGCTAAGAATAAGGCGGCAAGTTTTCCCCTGCCAGGGATCAGCATCCTGGTCAGATTCTGGACAATGATTACTATGTGACACCATGTCCTCATAACTGCATGTTCACTGCAGAAGGCTGGACGTAAACAGCTCTCTTAGGATTTATTTTTGACTGGTGCAGTAATTGAATCTGGGAGAGGGAGTCCCATGATAATTTGATACCTCCGTCTCTCTTTGGTAGAGTTGGGACCTATCAGAGAGGAAGGACTTTAAGACATGTATGTGTGGTTCAAGGGGAACCAGGCTGGGATGGGGGAGGGGGGTTGGGGGGGTTGTTGCGTTATCCCTTCCAGAGTCCGTGGATTGAATTTCCAGCACAATTTGATACATCTCTAAACCTGCTCCAGAGAGGGGAATACATAATTTATTGGTCAGTGCATTGAGCATATGAGTTGGGAGATCATGTTGCTGCTGTGCAGGACATTGGAATACTGCTTTCAGTTCTAGTCTTCCTGTTATAGGAAAGTTATTGTGAAACTTGAAAGGATTTAGAATAGATTTACAAGGATGTTGCAAGGGTTGGAGGGTTTGAACTATAGGGAGAAGTTTAACAGGCTGGGGCTGGAACAGTGGAGGCTGAGGTGTGACCTTATAGAGATTTATAAAATCATGAGGGGATCGAATAGGATAAATAGACAAAATCTTTTACCCAGGGTGGGGGAGTCTAAAATTAGAGGGCATAGGTTTTAGGTGAGAGGGACAAGATTTGAAATGGACCTAAGGGGCAATGTTTTCATGCAGAGGGTGGTACATGTATGGAATGAGCTGATAGAGGAAGTAGTAGCGGTTGATATAATTACAGCACTTAAAAGGAATCTGGATGGATAGTTGAATAGGAAGGGTTTAGAGAGATATGGGTCATGCGCTGGCAAATAGGACTAGATTAATTTTAGATATCTGGTCGGCATGGATGAGTTGGACCGAAGCGTCTGTTTGCGTGCTGTACATCTCTATGACTCTATGATATAATCTACACTGACAGTCTCAGTCCTGTGTGTAAGAAGTGTCTTCTCAGGTGAATATCCCATGCCACTGTTAGGAATATAACTGTGAGTTTTCCTCAATATCTCAAAACACAGGATCATCTGGTCATATATTGCTGTTCCTGGAAGATTAGCTGCTACATTTCTTACTTTACAATAGTAACTGGAATTCAAAGGTACTTCGTTAACTACAAAGCGTTCTAAGACATTACGTTGTCATGTAAAGTTCTGCACCTTGCCAAATTCCCCACCATCAACAGCTTGGTAAACACCATTGACCAGAAACTGAACTGGACTGGCCACAGAAATACAACACGTTAAAGGCAAAATGCTGCAGATGCTGGAAATCTGAAATAAAAGCAGAGAGAATGCTGGAGAAACTCAGCGGGTCTGTCAGCGAGGTGGAGAGAGAATCAGAGTTAACGTTTCGAGGTCAGTACACCTCGCCTTCAGAGTTGAAGCAGCCTGGTTGACCCCATTCCCCCAAAATAAACATTCATGGCCTCCAGCAATGGGCACACCTGCATCACAGTGACTTGCTGAGGTATTTTTTCAGCATCACCTTCCAAACCCATGACCAATGCCATCTAGAAGGACAAGGCAGCAGATCCATGTGAACACCACTCCCTGCAAGTTCCCTTCCAAGCCACTCACCATCCTGACTTAGTAATCTATCAGAGATTTGTCATTATTTTTGGGTCAAAATCCTGGAAATTGCGTGCTGAGGGTAACTTACAATGAGGGGATGGCAGTGGTACAAATAGACAGTCCAACAACAACAACATCTCGTGTTTCTGCAGTGTCTCTGACATAGTCAAACACCTCCAGGTATTTCATAGGGTTGTTACCGAATTAAATCTGATGCCAAACCAGATGATATTAACACAGGCAACTGAAAACCTCATCAAAAACATGAGACACTTCCAGGGATCACCTTGTCATCAGAAAGAAAGAGAGAGAGGGTTAGTGAAGGAATTCCTTGACAACTTAAAGACATGGCTACATCGTGGACAACCACTAGGAGGGATATACTGTAGGCTAGAACTAGGGGAGCACTGCAGTCTCAGAGGGTTGCAGGACTGGAAAAGAAAGATTGAGGGGGATGGGGTCATAGAGTTGATGTGCAAACAAGGACTAAGGTTTTAAAATCAGGGTGTTGCAGACAAGGAACCCCAGGGATTTCAATATTAGTTAGATTGTATCATTAATGTTAACTCTTTTCAACAAGTTTCCTTCCCATGTGTAACTAGAGCTGAGTAGTCATTACTTTGCTAATGAATCATAGAATCCCCACAGTGTAGAAGAAAGCCATTCAGCCCATCCAGTCCACACCAGTCCTCTGAAGAGAATCCCACCCAACCTCCCCAACAACCCTGCACTTCTCTAGATAATATAGACAATTTAACATGGCCAATCCACTTAACCTACACATCTTTGGATTATGGGAGGAAACCGGAGCATCTAGAGGAAACGCACGCAGAAACAGTGAGAATGTGCTAACTCCACACAGACAGTCACCTGAGGGTGGAATTAAACCCAGGTCCCTGGCGCTGTGAGGCAGCAGTGCTAACCACTGAGCCACCATGCTGCCCTCAAATTGATGCTCAAATTCTAAGAAGTAATAAATATAAAATTAAGTGATCTAATTTATTTTATCTCTTGCTTTATAGCAAGTCAGAGTAAAATAAACTGGTGTTAATTTGAGTTTGTGTTGTAAAAATAAGACCTTCATTCACTGATGGAAGTGTCTCAGAATGCAATATCCCTCTGTCCGATGCCTTCAGTTCCTTCCCCTCCTGAGGCTGGGGAATGCTGCAGCCTAGGTTGGGCAAGTGATGAAGTTGGGGACCCAGTCTGTTTTTACCAGAAATTGCAGCCACCTCTCCCCACCCCATCCTGTTTTTACACCTGCTGAGTGTACCCCTGAATGTGTACCCCAAAAGGGCAGCCGTTTCATTGTTGCTTGTGCAGTGTGTGCCTATGGGGAAGTTAGGGTGGGAGATGGTGGCTGGAGGGTCATTGTCGGACAGGGTCACTCAAGGGCTAGGCAGTTTGCTCTTAATTTTATGTTATATATATAATTTCATTGCACTAAGAGGCTATTCAACCTAACAGGATCACATTAGTGCTCCAATCCAACACTTTCCATCTTTTTTCATTTATCAAAATCGACATCTTCTATTTATTTCTCTCTTTTGTACTGATGTAACTTCTATTTTAAATATTTTTAAGCTAATTGTCTCAACTTCTCCATGCGGGTGTGAATTCCACTTTCGAAAGATTCTTTAGGTTTAGGAAGGTTCTTTTGAATTCCTTATTGGATTTATTACTGACTATTTTGTACTGATAATTTTAGACTGGACTCTTTCAGAAATGGAAACTTCAGTACCTATCAATCGATCGTAGAACTCATGATCGTAGAATCCTTACAGTATGGAAACAGGTCATTTAGCCCAACAAGTCCACACCAACCCTCTGAAGAGTAATCCAACCAGACCTATTTCCCTATCCTATTACTCTACATTTCCCCTGACTAATGCACCTAATCTACACACTCCTGAACACTATGGACAATTTAGTGTGGCCAATTCACCTAACCTGCATATGTTTGGATTGTGGGAGGAAACCAGAGCACCCGGACGAAATGCATGACTGGAATCAAACCCAGGTCCCTGGCAGCTGTGCTAACCACTGAGCCATCATGTTGCCCTAACTGTTGCGACATAATATGAACAATCTCTGCCATGTTTGAGGGAAGCACACATTTGAGATCTACTAATCCTGGGCACATTCAGGTTGTCTGTCATTTGCGAAGGGTTTCAGAGGGGAGGGTTTTGAAATGTTATAAAATGAGATCAACAATTCTTTCCATTACAGAGCTAATCCCATTGTGGTTACATTGGCACATGGTTCTGAGTACGCCTCAGTCCCATGGCTCCTCTAGGTCCAATGGAGATTGTTCAACTAGATAATGGTTGATTTTCCTAATTCTCTCCAAACATTATTCTGGCAGACAGAGCAAGCAAGGGTCCGAGTTCATGATGAGGCTTTAACATTGGGAAATCTTTGGAGTTTAATTCAAGTCATTCATGACATAGTGGGCGGCATGGTGGCACAGTGGTTAGCACTGCTGCCTCACAGCGCCAGAGACCTGGGTTCAATTCCTGCCTCAGGCGACTGACTGTGTGGAGTTTGCACATTCTCCTCGTGTCTGCATGGGTTTCCTCCGGGTGCTCTGGTTTCCTCCCACACTCCAAAAATGTGCAGGTTAGGTGAATTGGCCACGCTAAATTGCCTGTAGTGTTAGGTGCAGGGGTAAATGTAGGGGAATGGGTCTGGGTCGGTGCGCTTCGGCGGGTCGGTGTGGACTTGTTGGGCCGAAGGGCCTGTTTCCATACTGTAAGTAATCTAATCTAATCTAACAATGTATTAGCACAGGACTAGAAACTGGGAGAGACTGTACAGGGCTGATCCAAACAGAAGAGTGATGAGGGAAGATCAAGAGAGCTTATGTATTTAATGGAAGGGATAATGAGAAGATTTTGCAAGTTTATTATGGGATGTGAGCATTGCTGATACGGCCAGGATTTGTCGCTCAATCTTAAATACCCTTGAATAGAATAGCCATCCCACTGCTGCCAGCCAGGTATTTCACACAGACCAGGTTAGGACAGCAGACTGCCTTCTCTGAATGGACGTTGGTGAACCAGATTTGGTTTCCTTGCACTACACATTAAAGAAATAGGAACGAAGGAGGTACATTTAATTGATGTCAGTTTTCATTAGCTTCATCTAGAATTAGCAAAGGGGTATTCAGTCTCTTTGTGTGATATGAGGCAGCAGCGCTGCCAATGAATAAAGACCAACACAATGGTCTTTACCTCCTATGGCCAATATCATCTCTGTTGTGACCATGTCCTCCCCTGGTCCTCACCTTCCACCCCACCAACCTCCACATAAATCGCATCATCCGCCGACATTTCCACCAAATGGACCCCACCGCCAGGGATATATTTCCCTCCCCACCCCTATCCGCTTTCTGCAAAGACCGTTCCCTCCGTGACTACTTGGTCAGGTCCACATCCCCCAACAACCCACCCTCCCCTCCTGGCACCTTCCCCTGCCACCGCAGGAATTGCAAAACCTGTGCCCACACCTCCTCCCTCACCCCCATCCAAGGCCCCAAAGGAGCTTTTTACATCCATCAAAGTTTCACCTGCACTTCCATACATGTCACTTATTGTATCCAATGCTTCCGAAGCGGTCTACATTGGAGCGCTTTAGAGAACATCTCCAGGACACCAACATCAATCAATGGCCAAACATTGCAGTTTTGGTCGCCATACTATAGGAAGGATGTGGAGGCACTGGAACGGGTGCAGAGGAGGTTTACCAGGATGTTGCCTGGTATGGAAGGAAAATCGTATGAGGAAAGACTGAGGCACTTGGGGCTGTTTTCACTAGAGAAAAGAAGGTTTAGGGGTGACTTGATTGAGGTGTACAAGATGATTAGGGGGTTAGATAGGGTCGACAGTATGAACCTTTTCCCGCGTATTGAGTCGGGTATTACAAGGGGGCATAGCTTTAAATTAAGGGGGGGTAGATATAGGACTGATGTTAGGGGTAGGTTCTTCACTCAGCGAGTCGTTAGTTCATGGAATGCCCTGCCAGTAACAGTGGTGGACTCTCCATCTTTATGGGCATTTAAGAGGGCATTGGATAGGTATATGGAGGATAGTGGGTTAGTGTAGTTTAGGTGGGCTTGGATCGGCGCAACATCGAGGGCCCAAGGGCCTGTACTGCGCTGTATTCTTCTATGTTCTATGTTCTATGTTCTATTTCAACTCCCCCTCCCACTATGCCAAGGATATGCAGGTCTTGGGCCTCCTCCATCACCACTCCCTCACCACCCGATGCCTGGAGGTAGAATGCCTTACCTTCCACCTCGGTACCCTCCAACCTCATCAATGTAGACTTCACCAGTTTCCTCACTTCCCCTTCCCCACCTTACCCCAGTTCCAACCTTCCAGCTCAGCACCACCTTCATGACCTGTCCCACCTGTCAATCTTCCTTCCCACCTATCCACTCCACCCTCCTCTCTGACCTATCACCTTTACCCCCACCTCCATCCACCTTTTGCACACTCAGCTACCTTCTCCCCAGCCCCACACCCCTCCCATTTATCTCTCTGCCCCCAAGGCCCCCAGCCTCATTCCTGAGGAAGGGGTCCTGCCCGAACCGTCGATTCTCCTGCTCCTCGGATGCTGCCTGATCTGCTGTGCTTTTCCAGCAACACACTCTCAACTCTGATCTCAAGCATCTGCAGACCTCACTGTCTCCATGTCCTCCGCCTACCCAGTGGTGGTTCTCCTCAGCGCGTATGTTTCTTTTCTGTGTCCTGGCAGATCGGTCACTGCACTGTTACATCCATAACCATTAGTCTGCCTGACAGAATCATACACACATCCCAAACCCAACCTCGATAACCATAAATCATCATGTTTGCAATGATCAGCTTAGCCAAGTTTATCAATTGTTGTCCTTTATCAACTGTTATTCTACAGTACCAGATACCCATGTAGACTGGTCACAATCTATTTGCTGATTTTTAGGAGTAAATTGTTTATTGCGCAGTAATGGCAATGTTGGAGTTAAGGCATCACAAACTTGCTCTCTAGACCCCCCCCCCCCCCCCCACCCCCACCCCCGCAGTGGCCAAAGCCTCTACTTATATTGTGTGACTGTTGACATCGCAAGTATGTTTGGACAATATTGATTTAGCATTTTGCTACAGTCACTATTGGCACAAAGATTAACCTACACAATATCTCAAACAAATTACAGTCAGAGTAACTAATTACAGCATGAGAAGAAAGATTGGATAAAGAAACACAAGACACATCCTTTATTATAAAATGTTTAAAATATTTATTAAGAAATTAAGTATTTATGTTTCTATAAAGACATCATTCTAATTACAATATGTGCAAAACATCATTATATACAACACTATTTATCTGCAAACTTATATTGAAGTCAGATATTAACAAAAGAGCAGTACAATGCTGTAGCAGGAACCCATAGAGTCCAAATGTGGCTATGTTTATTGTTAGTAAATCAACAGCAAAAGAGGGTTTGGGATGGAGGGATTGAGTTTCCTCATCCCAGCTGTACCTCTAGAATTCAGGTGTGGACTATGTACTGGGTTCTCACAATTATTAGCTTAGTTACGGACAGAGTAACTATCTCGGGTACTTTGCAGTTATTCCCAAAGCATGTTTGGGAACAGCAGGCTGTGAATTCTGTCTGCTTGCTGTGTGCTGATCAGCACCAGCTCATCCACCTCCAGCCCCTGCTTCAGGAGGATTGATATCAATCTGATCCCAACGTTGTAGATTCTTGGCTTACTCCTTACATCTGACTGCCGCGCACAAATGGTTAGTTGGATTTCGTAATGTCCATTGGAAAGCAAATTGAAGTTGAGGATTTCAATAATAGAATGATGCTTTATTCTTCCTGGTGTTATAGTTCACAGGTATTCCTCTGATGTGAGATTGCTAATATTGTTAAACAAAAAAAAAATGTTGGGTGTGTCCTGTCCTCGAGACCGACTATGGCCCTATGACATCAAAAGTGCAATGTCAACCATTGGATAACTGCTCCATCAGAATTTTGTCACTGTTCTTTTAAATCTAATACATTAGGTAGAGGAAGGAGATCTGTAACTCCACTGTTTGGGGGTGATCTTAGAAATGGGAGGATGCTCTGTGAATCACAGTCCATCAGGAGGTGAAATTGTTATTAAATTGAATGGCATCTCACATCATTAAATAATCTTGATCTCTAAAATCCTGCCACCTGCACACACTGCACCAAAGTTACATTCCACTTGGCAATATTACTCTGCTCTACATATCGCTAAATGTTGTTATAGATTGACACACGGGTGCCAGCTGTCACACACATGTAGTCTAACTGATCGTACAGGTCAGATAAAAACACAGCCACGTCTCCAAATTACAGTAATACTGGCAGACACGAAGAAATATATTAAACACATAAAGAAAAAAAAAGTCTTTAAATATACACTCCGAATATTTACTACACATGACCCTCTACAGGTGTCTCATTTGTGCTTCAGAAATGAAGCATTGTTCAGTTCAGATTACTCCACCAGAGTGAAGTTTGTTTTAAGGGGGAAAACGTAAGGAGCACACTTTAAATAGAGTTACTGTAGGAAGGTTCACCTCAGTGCACAGGCATCATCTGCCTGATTCTAAAATATTCACATCTCTTGCTGCACAGTGCACATTCAAGAGTTAATCTCTACTGCCTCAACAGATGGAGAAGGTTATTATTCTAGAATTCCATGGGCTGACATTGTTTGTAATGGTCTGCTCCTAACAGTCCAAGTTCTCTGACTGGTTCCTTCATTTTCTTGGGTGGATTCTGGTCTCATCCTCTGACCCTGGGCTGTAATTAGGGATTTGTCAGAACTGGGGAAATGATTAATTACCCCTCCAAATCCAAAAACTACACCCGCCCTCAGGTGCTCACGGAACCTGACCTCATGACAAAACACACATAGCAGGCTGTTCCGCAGTTCACCCACAAAACTTATTGCAACACCTTCAGCAAAATACTATCTAGTCTTTTCCACAGTGGAAATGTCAGAATTGGCAATTTAAGGAAAACATTTGCCTAACACTCTCTATGAAGACTGATTCTTCCATCCCTACAAATGCTTTTTATGAACAAGAGACCATTCAACCCATCAAGCCCATTCTTTTATACCAGATGTTGGCTAAGTGATGTAACCTTTGATACCCTTTCTAAACAAAAATCTGTGACCCATAACCTTGGAAGGTCCAGTTGATTCGATGCTCACGGCCTGTTATGTCAGGTCTTTCCAGGATTCTGAAGCCTTTTGGGTTTCCCTCCTGAATGGCCTAGCTGTAACTTTAAGATTGTTTCAGTTTATTCTTGATTCCACCACTGGAAGGGATCATTTTCCTGTCTCCATGCCCCATTGAAACCTTTCTGCAGCTTTCATGTAAGCCATCGGCAATGGAGCGGGTGGGGGAACCAACCATGCCACAGTGGGAAAGTCTCAAAAATTACAAGAAACCACTAAATTCATGCACAAGTGATCACTAGGGGTCCTAGTAGTCCCTCAAATTGTCTGGGAGATAAAGCACCATTTGATGTGAAGGTCAAGGTATGCAGTATGCTGATATCCATCCTATAAATGCACACTCCTCTCACAGTAAGTGCTGGAACACAGGCTTATAGGAAGAAGCTTTGAATCAGTGTAGTCATAACTCCTAACTAGCCCAGCAGCTTAGTTACTGTGTTAACGTAATAGGTTGTGCTCAAATCCAATAACTTCAATGCAGCACAAAATGGAGTAAAATGGATTGTTGGTCTGAACCCATTGGGGGTGTGTGAGTGTGTGTATCTGCATGTATGTGTGTGTACACGTATGGGAGTTTGTGCATGTGAATGTGTAGATATGTGTGCATGCATGTGTATGTGTGTGAGAATGTGCACACGTGTGTATGTGTGAGAGTGTGTGTGTGTGTGTGTATATATATGTACATGTGTGAGATTGTGTGCACGTCTGAGAGAGTGTGTGTGTACGTCCGTATGGTCAAACAAGAAGAACCAAAAGATTCATGGACAAATCTACTGTTTTAAAAGAGATATCTAAGTGTTGGAGCTCAGGCTTTCTCACTCTTTCCTTCATTGTCCCAACTGTGCCAATCGTTGGCAGCAGAACATGTCAATTGGAAACTAGTCAGACCCCAGTTCTCCATCTGATACAGTTTCCATTAGCTCATTCAGAAGTGCCATGGCAGAATGTCTTAATAGCTACCAGAAATTGTCAGTGGCATTGGACACAGTTTCAGAAGAAGTTGTAAAATTCAAAATGCAGGTTGAAAGTAAGGCTTCAGTGAGTCAGCCATCTTAAACTGCCTGAGAGCTGGTCATTGAGAGCCTCCTGAGAGACACTCTAATAAAATCGCTTGAAGGCAGCCATCTTAGATCCTCTTAAAGAAGGATCTTTTCAGCCTCCTTGAAGATAATCACTTTTTCAGATGTTTTTGAGACGTTTTTAAGACAGTACCATAGCAGAAACGGAAACAAGCCACAATTCAGGAACTTATTAGTCTGCATTACATTCAGATACCTCAGTCCTTATCCCATTTTCACCTGTGGAAATAAACTATGTCCAAAAGCCTTAAATAACATTAAAATTTCATTTGCAACTATATATATATATATAAAATATAAAACACATTAACTCTGATTAAATTAGATAAGGAAGAATTGTCAATGTGAATTGTTTCTTGTTACAGTTAATTTGATCTGTTCTAAACCAAGCCGGAAAACTGGCATAGAAGAGATACTAGTCATAAACCAACCTGTTCAACTAAAGGTTAAAGATTAACACTGGCTGGATAGATGGAATTTGTCTGCATTCTTTGTCCCACCTTCTTGAACTTAATTTTCAGAGGTGCAAATTTTGAAGTACATCCTGTGAATTGAGAATCACTTTTCTTGGACCCATTTGAAATTATGTAGTCTTTGGGTTTAAAGGTTAGTTGGTTTTCAAGGAAATGATGTGTTGTCAATAGGACCCTTGCAGAGGAGAGTCCAAGAGCTACAGGAGATGTACTGAGTGTGGACAACTGGAAATCAAGGTCAGAAGGCAGACACAGATAGGCATCACCAGCATTTACATCCAGAAGTTCAAATGTGCCCCAACAGCCAATGCTGTGAATGAACAATCAGTCTGGCCTTTGTGGGTGGTGAAGCAGGCCACTGAACTGGAGCTGGTGTGGTTGCCAGTGTAGACATGAACAGTCAGAAAAGTGAACTACTAGGTACAGCAAATGGCCGCCGGTCTCGACGACGCAGAATCTCTGCTTTTCTCACGAGTCCTGCCTCCGCCGCATTTACTCAGAAAACTTGTGGATGTCATTGTGGAGCATGTAGTGAGGGTAGGAGATCTCATTCTGGTACGGGCAGTTGTAGTGGCACCGGCACTTGTTGGTCCACATCATCCTCTTGGTGAAGGTCTCCCCGTCCTCGCAGCGGAAGCGCACGGGGATGGTGCGGGTTTCTGAAGGGACGCAGCAGCGGCTGTCAGTGCAGGTGCCACACCAACGGGGCTTATACTGCCTCACGCTGGTACATCCGGCGTAGGTCAACCGCACGGGCTCCTTGGCCTTCTTCATTCTCAAACATTTCTTGCCTTTCTGCCAAATGAGGAAAAGGATGTAATGGGAGGCCATCTTGTGATAAATGCAAATCACAACAAAGACACCCCGCCTCCTCACGTCCCACCTCCCCTTCCCCACAGCCCCTTGTAACAATACTGCATAGCATGTTACTTGTGTATATTTGACGGATGCGGAATATGGACATTCATGGGACTAATATTAAATAATTCCATTCAATCTCCAAATGCCAACATCGCACAGGCGCTGGGTGTTAAGGATCACTAAGTTGTTCGCACTTTCACCTCTTGGTCATTGAAACACAGAAAATCAGAGCAAGAGTAGGCCATTCACCATTTTGTACCTGCACCATTCTCTTTTATTTAATTCATTCATTGGACATGGGGGTGACTGATGGGGCCAGCAGTTATTATCCGTCCCTAGGGTGCCCCTTGAGCAGGTGGTGGTGAGCCACTGCAGTCCACATGCTGTGGGTTGCAATTCACTATGATTACAGCTGATCATCCAACTCAGTCCCGTTCCTACATTCTCCCCATGCCCTTTGATCCATTTAGCCCTAACCTAAGAGCTGGATCTAACTCCTTCTTGACAACAGTCAATGTTTTGGCCTTTCTGTGATAGAGCATTCTGCAAGCTCACCTGTGTAAAGAGCTTTCTCCTCATGTCTGACCACCACAGATCCTTAAACTGTGACCCCCGCTTCTGCACTTCCTGGTCATTGGGAACATCCTTCCCGTGTTGATACTGTCCAGTCCTGTTAGAAGTCTGTAGCTTTGAGACTCCCCCCCCCCCCCCACCCCCCGCCCTTCCCCATTCTTCTTTATAAGACTGGAGGTTCAAGTCTCACTCTAGAATGTGTGAACACAAAATCTAGACTTATGTTCAAGGGCAGTACTGAGGGAGATCTGCACTGTGAGAGGTGGTGTTCTATGGAGAAGCTGTTAAACTAACTCAATACCTGTCCCCTCAAGTAGACTTCAAAGATGCCAGGAGCTATCCCTGGTGGCCTGGCCAATCTTGATTTTTCCGTCCACATTAACATCTGGTTATATACTACATTGGTGCTTATGGGATCCTGCTGGAGGGCATAAATTTGCTGCTTATTCCATTGATTCATTGAATGGTTACATTACAGAAGAAGGCCCTACGTCCAATTGGGATCATGTTGTCTATCTGAACAATAAGTCAGGTAATATCAGCCTCTTTCTTGGGTTTCTGCATTTTCAAAAGAATGATTGTTTCTCTTTTGCAACCTTCAGCTGCCCCTACCTTGGGGAAGTCTGCACTATGTTATATACTCCTAGTCTCTCTAGGGACAGGTCTACCCTCAGGCAGTGCATTCCTATCCAAACCAATGTGGGGGACATTTCTTTTCCTGCGGACCTTCCACTAACATAGGAATTAGGTGCGGGAGTAGGCAATTCAGTCCCCTTTGCCATTTAACATAAGGGCTGATCTTATTGTGGTCTCAACTCTACCTTCCTGTCTGTTCTCCATTGCCCTTTATCCTGCTTTTCATCAGAAACATATCTATTTCTGTCTTGAATTTGTCGATCAATTCGGTCTCCACTGCAATCTGGACACTGTGCCTCATTTTCCTCAGACGGCCATTTTCATTAGATTAATCTGTGTCATCCTCAATGATGGGAAAACCTTTTAATCTGCTCTTTTTAATTCACTTGTGGGACATGGGCATTGCTGGCTGGCCCAGAATTTATTGATCGTTCCCTGGTTGCTCGAGAAGATGGTGATGAGCTGCCTTCATGAATCACTGCCTACTCTATCCAAACCCCTCCTGCATTGATGCAGTGACTACATTCAATGGTATGGTGGCTCTGTGATTAGCACTGCTGCTTTACAATGCCAGGGACCCGGGTTCAATTCCAGCCTCGGGCGACTGTCTGTATGGAGTTTGCACATTCTCCCCGTGTCTGCGTGGGTTTCCTCCGGGTGCTCTGGTTTCCTCCCTCAGTCCAGAGATGTGCAGGTTAGATGAATTGCCCATAGTGGTCAGGGGTGTATAGGTTAGATGCATTAGTCAGGAGTAAATATAGGGTAGGGGAATGGGTCCATTGTGGGCAGCACTGTAGCTCAGTTGTTAGCACTGCTGCCTCACAGCGTCAGGGACCTGGGTTCGATTCCAGCCTCGGGCAACTGTCTGTGTGGAGTTTGCACATTCTCCCCGTGTTTGCGTGGGTTTCCTCCCACAATCCAAAGATGTGCAGGTTAGGTGAATTAGCAATGCTAAATTGCCGATAGTGTTAGGTGCATCAGTCTGGGGTAAATATAGGGTAGGGGGAAATGGGTCTGGGTGGGTTACTGTTCGGAGGTCGGCGTGGACTTGTTGGCCGAATGGCCTGTTTCCATACTGTCGGGATTCTAGTTTAATCTACAATGTGACTCCCAGCAAACTGTACCTTGAGGTTGGTGTTGAGTGTCAGGTTGCAGGGCCGGAGTTGACAGAGGCGGGTCTCTTTCATCAGTTTGCACTGGGGGTTGTCGCTGGTCACTCTGGTTGAGATGCCGATGCCACAGGTCTTGGAGCATTGTGACCAAGCTGTGGTCTGGACCAGGCACTTTGACTTGGCATTACCATTATGGGCCTGCATCCTCCAGGCTGTAGAAAGAAACAAGCCTTTGTCAACAACAGACTGACCTTCCCTGAGGTGACAATAATAAAGCAAAATCACCTCACAAGTACTTAGGTACAGTGAAAAGTTTTGTTTTGCGTGCAGATCATACCATACAATATAATAGAACAGAGTGAGGAATACAATGTTATAGCTTTAGAGAAGGCGCACAAAGGGAGAAGTCAACATGAAATTTAAAATGTGAGAGGTCCATTCTAATAATGGCGGGGAAGAAGCTGTTTTTGAACCTGTTGATACATTTATTTAAGCTTTTGTATCTTCTGCCTGACAGAAGAGGTTAGAAGAGGTTATAACCGGGGTGGGAGGGGTCTTTGATGATGATGATGATGATGTTGGCTGCTTCCCCGTGGCAGTGGGAAGTGTCGATGGAGTCAGTGGATGGCTTGTGTGATGGACTGGGTGGTGTTCACAACTCTCTGTAGTTTCTTGTGGTCCTGAGCAGAGCAGTTGCTATACTAAGCCGTGATGCATCCGGGAGATGGGTGCCTGCTAGTCACGGTCAGACCAAATTAATATTCTAGCTCATATCCCAGTCGGGCCATTCCCCCAGTCTGGAGAAATCCTGGGAATAAGCAAAATTTACAATGTTTATCCCAGGTTTCCATGGAACCTCTGCCACAGTTATAGCTAAAATCTCAGGAATTCATGTGGAAATTCATCCCCAGAATGACCTTTTTTATATGTAGCCCCCTTAACAGAATACATCCTTCCAAGATATTTCACTGGAGCGCTATGAAACAGTAATGGAGATAAACTACCTCTTTGACCAAGTTTTTGGTTATTAGAGAGTGAGACAACTGGCAGTGGTTTGACCTGAGGGACACCACACACCAGGCAAGGGGAGAGGTTGAGAAGGTGAGACCCTCATGGTGACCTCAACCGGTGTGGGAATTGAACCCACGCTGTCACAAACCAGCCCTCCAGAGGGACAGCTACATCAGAGTCAAGCCTGTTCATAACATTCACACTTATTTCCATCAGATAGAGGATAGAGGAGGTTCATTGATTGATCCCTGGGACAAAAGAGGCTATAGGACAGCCCGGTGGCTCAGTGGTTAGTACTGCTGCCTCACAGCACCAGGGACCCGGCTTAGATACCACCCTCAGGTGACTGAATGTGTGGTGTTTGCACATTCTCCCTGTGTCTGTGTGGGTTTTCGCCAGGTACTCTGTTTTCCTCCCACAATCCAAAGATGTGCAGGTTAGGTGGATTGGCCAATGGGAAAAACAGGGTGACAGGGAGAAGGGTGGGTCTGGACAAGATGCTCTTTGGAGGATCAATGTTAACTTGATAGGCCGAATGACCTGCTTCCAAATTGTAGTAATTCTATGGTTACCTTGTGAGAAAAGGTGGAGTGGCTTGCCCTTTACTCATTATCCCAACACACACAAAAGAAGTAGCATCAAGACACTGTTCAAAAGGGCCACAACACACTGCAGTACACCAGAACTGCAAAAAGAGGAAGAAGAACACCTATACAAGGTATTCGCCAAAAACAGATACCCCCGCAATTTCATCAACAGATGCCTAAGGGAAAGACAACGGAACGAGGACATGCCACAACCCAAAGGACTAGCCACACTCCCATACATCAAGAGCATTTCCGAACTACAGCCAGACTACTGCGACCACTAGGACTCATAACAGCACACAAACCAACAGCCACTCTCAGACAACAACTCACCAGGACGAAGGACCCGATACCCAACATGAGCAAAACCAATGTAGTGTACAAAATCCCATGCAAGGACTACACAAAACACTACATAGGACAAACAGGAAGACAGCTAACGGTCCGCATCCATGAACACCAACTAGCCACGAAACGACACGACCAGCTATCCTTAGTAGCCACACACTCAGATGACAAGCAACATGAGTTCGACTGGGACAACACTACTTTTATAGGACAAGCCAAACAGAACAGCCAGGGAATTCCTAGAGCCATGGCATTCATCCACAGATTCAATGAATAAACACATCGACCTGGACCCAATATACCGGCCACTGCAGTGGACAGCTGGAACTGACAACCGGAAGTGGCAGATACAAATCACTATAAGTGCCGGAGGAAAAATCACAGAAGCGCTTCACAGGAGGCTCCCTGAGGATGTCACCTAGACAGGGGACAAAACGTCTGCAACACAAATTCCCAGCTCGGCAAACAGACCCACAACAACGAGCACCCGAGCTACAAATCTTCTCACAAACTTTGAACTCATTAATGTTTAGAAGAATGAGTGGTGTACTTATTGAAACATATAAAGATTCTGAGGGGATTTGACAGGGTAGATGCTGAGGCAATATCTCCTTTTGTGTGGAAGTTTAAAATGAAGGGGAAGAATTTCAAAAAAGGTGAGGAGGAATTTCCTCTTTCAATTAATCCTTGGAATTCTCTGTCCCAGGGAGCAGTGGAGACTGGGTGGAATAGGGAGGATTAGATAGATTTTTGATCCAAAAGGCAGTCAAGGGTTTTATGAGGCAAGCAGAAAAGCAAACTTTCAGGCCACAACCAGACCAGATCTCACTGAATAGCAGAGCAATGGCCCAGTTCTAGTCTAATTTCTTAGCTCTTTTGTGATCATGTGGTCAGTAGAGGCCATTCTAATTGGTCATCTTCCCTCCCCTAGTAGGGCCCAGTGTAGCATCTGCACTTCCTCCCAGCATGGGGCAAGGGCCCGAAGCCTGATCCCAGGGACTTTCAGCTACAAATAGCCCAGGTCCACACTGGTCAGTAAAAGCAGTAATCAGGAAGTGGCCAGTTTGTCTGTTAAGAGAGAATATCGGAAGGAATGAATTAACTTGTGAATAAATGATCGAACTCGTACCTGGTTCAATTTTCAGGCCACCTCTGACCAAGTCAGTGAGCTCGTTGCTCGAGAGCGGTTCTGCGTCCGGTTGGTCTTCGACCTCTTCGCAGCTCATAGAGTCCTCTCCTTCCTCATTGCTATCACCAGAGTCTTCACCGATATGGTTGGTGTCGCAGGCCCATTCCTCACAGCACTGTCCCGGTATCTTGACCAGCCGAGGCTTGGCGCAATCCATGGGTGGCAGAGAGAGCTCCTGGGGACAGAGGGGCGAACAGCCCACCACTCCATCTATACAGGTACACTGGTGCTTGCAGTTGGGCTGAAAGTTCTCTCCGTTCTGGTAAATGTTCCCACCAAAGTCACAAGGCCTTCCTTCAGATTTGGCTTTGCCATCGAAAAGAGAGAGAGGAAAAAGAAATGAGCAATGTGGAGTCCTCAAGAAGCAACAGAAATGTCTAAATGTACAGGTCTTCAGGAAAAGCCACCAATTTGTTATGGTCTGAATGCACTGCCTGAGAGTGTGGTCTACACCAACAGAACAGAAACTTTGAAAAAGCAGTTGGATCTGTACTTGAAAAGAAAAGATTTACAGGGCTGCGATACAGCAGCTAAGTAAGACTAATTGATATCTTTTTAAAAGAGTTGGTACAGGCATGATGGGCTAAAAGGCCTTTTTCTACACTATATAGTTTGATGCAGGGTGTTGGTTAGCTCAGTTGGCTGGTCAGTTGGTTTGTGATGTCAACAGTGTGGATTCAATTCCTGCATCGGCCTAGGTTCCCATGAAAGCCTTCTCTTCTCAACCTCTCCCCTCACCTGAGGTGTGGCGATCATCAGGTTTAACTATCACCAGTTGTCTCTCTCCCTAATGAGAGAGCAGCCCTATGGTTTTATTGGGATTATGGTGTTCTTTTCCTTTCCTTTGATAGTTCTATGTCCCAGGATTCAAATTCCTCATTTATTTCCCTTTTACATGTTCAGGTTCTTTCTCAATACCCTCCTCCGTACCCCTGCATAATGCTCGGAATGTATAAACAACAGAGTAGTGAGTAATTCTGGGCTATGTGAAGAACGAGGAGCTGGAGGATTACTATTGGACCACATTGGCAAAGAATCAGAATGGGCATGATGGGGTGAATGGTCTCTATCTGTGCTGACCATTACAGAGGTGTAATGATCTCCCCAATGTTGTGCACTGTCAGTGTTGCTATGCAAATAAATCCCAAAAAGTTCTGAGGATTACTGACAATTAAAAATAACCATAAGGCTTATGACAAACTATTAATAACTTGGGGGAGACATGGTGGGAGGGTCTAGTTACTTCTGGTGATGGGGAGTTTTTCTACTAATTACTAATAAGTATAAAGGTTATCTATTCTAGGTTTCCAATAATTACAAGAGTTATTATGGATGATTAAAATCCATGAGGGTTCCTAATGTGAACAAGGTTATTCATGGTCAAAGATTCACCTTTGGATGACTGGGACCACTCATGGCCTCCATTGCCCATGAACAAGAAGATGGCTTTTCCCGCTCAGCCTCCCACCTCTTTGCTGCAATATTCAGCTTACCTCGGCAGATCCCCCGCTTGGCGGTGTCACCGGAGCCAAAGTTACACTCCAGCCCTTTGATGTGGTCGCAGGGCTCCATGGTGCTGCAGTCCTGGTTAAACTGCCGGGCACACACTCTGCAACAGTTACAGCCATCCATCACCAAGCTGTTGCCCGGGTCGCAACGTGGAGGGACATCAGGACAGTGGCATTGTGGCTCACAGCCAATCTCCACCTGGAAAGGGGTAAGATAAATACCAGTCAGTGGGCACCCGGTACGGAGGAGGGAGGGCAGGTCTGAAGACCTCCTCGTTGGTCTACTCCTGGGCCTGGCCAAACTGGCCATAAACAGGTCCAGGCAGCGTGCCGTAGAGGGGATCGTTAGGGCCGACTGCCTGCCCCTCTTCCGCGGTTACGTTAGAGCCCGGGTGTTCCTGGAGAAGGAGCACGCGGTGTCCACCAACACCCTGGAGTTGTTCAGGGAGAGGTGGGCACCGCAGGGAGTGGAGTGCATTATTTCCCCTCCAACTCTATTTTGATTTAACCCCTGTCCTCCCCTTCACTGTTTGATCACACAGCACTGCCCTTTGATGTCAAGGGCACTGCTTGTCACTGGCCACTCGGGTGTTTCCTTTCTTCTTGGTGGTGGAAACTGAATAAAGATTCGTGTACCTTGTGTCTCACTGTGTCTCACACCTGCACACACACACAACATGGGTGCTGGGGAAAGTATAAGCACTACCGCAGTTAGGCAGTAGTGTGGGGGTTTAAAAAGAAAAATAAACAGGAGTGTCAGAGGTTCTGTTAACTCAGAGCTGGAAAAAGAAAAGAAAAAAAAAGAAAAGAAAAAATAAACACCAGTCAGCCCCCTGATACCACCCATCTCCCTCGACTGGCCACCTTGGTGATCATAGCCAAGTAGATCATGAGTTTAGCAGACTGCGTGCTATTCCAATCAGCAGCAGGCTTTCAGCAGGTCAGAAATGTGGAGATGACATTTGGACATTATTGAAGATCTCAGTTGGACTGGGTCCAACTGCAAACCACCCACTGTCTTATTCATTTCAACAAACGCTAGCCCAATCAGCCACACCCACATCTCATCAGTGAATTTTAAAAAAAAAAATCATTATTGGAGAGATTGAGTTACAGATTAGAATCTAATCAAGAGGTTTAGGTGTTTTATATATAGAATAAACAGGGATAATTACAGGCTGGTATCTATTTGAGGAGTTGGGAGAATCTATATCTAGAATGTCAGATACCCAGGAATGAGTTCCAGGCTGGAATCTAATCAAAGCTTTAGATGTGTTCCTAATAGGGCAAGGGCAGGGACAATATGTCCATTACAATATTAGACACCCCTCATTATTTACAGATTAATATTGAAAATAGAAAATTGTGTGTAATAAAACTAAATAATTTACCAAAATACAAAAGTATGCACAATATACTAAGCAACATGTGATTAAAACAGTGCATGCAATTTTTGAGAAGATTTGTAGCTCAGGTTGAGGTTCAGGTTGTAAGTTTGCTCACTGAGCTGGACAATAGAGTAATGTGGGAGATGGGACAGAGTAATTTATCATGCCTACACCTTGAAACAGGGAATTGCGAAACCATCAGTGAAAGTGGATGGTGTGGTATTGCAGTTTAGGGGAGTTTGGTGGTGCATTGCAGAATGAGAGAGTTATCCTCAGCACCTGACACTGTGCAGCAGTGATGTTCTGACATATCAGAATGTGCATGTGAGTGTATATGTGTTTGTACAGAATATACCGGAATGTTTTCAAATATCATCCCTGTCTCCGAAGGAAGCATTCTTTGGACATATTTTGTTGAATGCAGTTTGTGTAAATGATGACACCATTGAAAGTCTTTGAGTGAACCATTGTGAAATAATCTTTTTTTTAAACTGACTGAGGAAGCAAAAGTGGGAAAATAAAGATATTTACCACCCTTGCAATCTCATGTCCTTTACAGAGTCACTGGACAGTGGGGAGTCTCTACAGTGGTCCCAATACCAAGTCGAATTAATTGCTTAGGAGAAAGTGAGGTCTGCAGATGCTGGAGATCAGAGCTGAAAATGTGTTGCTGGTCAGGTTCTCCAGTTTCCTCATCTCCACCTTGTCTCAGTCCCAACCCTCGAACTCAGCACCACCTTCCTAACCTGCAATCTTCTTCCTGACCTCTCCGCCCCCACCCCCACCCTGGCCTATCACCCTCACCTTAACCTCCTTCCACCTATCGCATTTCCAATGCCCCTCCCCCAAGTCCCTCCTCCCTACCTTTTATCTTAACCTGCTGGGCACACTCTCCTCATTCCTGAAGAAGGGCTCATGCCCGAAACGTCGATTCTCCTGCTCCTTGGATGCTGCCTGACCTGCTGTGCTTTTCCAGCAACACATTTTCAGCGAATTAATTGCTTACCCTATCTCTGTCAACCAGGTAGACTGACAGATGAGGGGGATGTGGGAGGGAGGGGAGTATCTGACAGAGCAATGCTTTAAAAGAAACTCCGCAACATCTCAGTGGGTGCCCACAAGGATTCAGTGTGGCCACTTGTTACAGAGCTAGTATTTCTGGGACACTTCATTCTTATGTCGCTTCTCCATCGAGACAGTATAGCGTGCAACTTAATATCCCATCCAGTGGCACAGTGGGAGCGCGTCTAACTCTGAGCACAGAGTCTTGTGTTCAAATCCCATCTGCTCCAGAAATGTGTAAGAATATTTCTGAACAGGTTGATTAAAAATATCCCATCCTGCAGTAAGATCCCAGAAACAGTAATGAGAAATGTGAGTCACTGGTGGTTTAGTGATTGTGGTCATGGGATAAATATTAGTGAGAGACCAGAACACCCCTGTTGTTCTTTGAAGTAACACTGTATGATGTCTGCTCAAAACAATTATCTAAATATTGCCTCTGTTACGGAGTTTGGTCTTGCTATAGGGTGTACCTCTACACCAGGAAATAATATTGCGCAGGGATAGTGGGGGTAACTCTGTCAAATCCTGTCCTTTCCCCCATCCCACCTCCCCTCCCCCCTACCCCCAACATCAAACCCCGATCTCTGAATGGTCTTGACACTGTTTGCGCAGGACAGTCCTTTCAGAGAAGTGGCTCAGCACAGCCCTGAAACAGATTGTTCACTCATGCCAATGTCAATGATCACCAGGCACTTCATTACAACCACTCACAATTACAAGAGGTTTTCTGCTGTGGAGTTGCCCGCAGGTTTTTAACCCCGACAGATCCAGGCAAATGATGCTTTTCAAGCGCTGACTGCATTTTTGCAACATCAGCTCACGGACTGTGAGACTGAATTAGGCATCAATTTTTCATTATGCAAGGATTATACCGAAATGCCAGTTGACAGGGTGGTGCTAAAAAGATGTTTCTGATCATGTGAGAGTCAAGATTAAAGATAGCTGGTTAAAAATAAGGGATTTCCCCATTAGGGTGGAGATGTGGAGAATTCTTTTTTCTCTCAATGAGTCTGTGGAATTCTCTTCCTCAGACAGCAGTGGAGCCGAGAGTCTTTGAATATTTCTAAGGCTCAGTTGGATAGATTTTTGATTGACAAGGAAATAAAGGCTTATAGCAAGCACACAATCTGAGGTTGAGGCTGCAATCAGATCAGCCCTGATCTTACTAAATGATGCAGCTCGCTCAAGGGATCACATGGCCTAAGCTTACCCTTCGTTCCTATGTGTGGATCACTGGAGTGACTCGTCACCCACAAGGATAAAGTCCAATAATACAATTTCAAATTCTTTAAGAAATATTTTCATCATGTTTGGACCGTCATCATCGTCATTCTTTTGTCAATTTCTCTTTAGGTTTATTGCTATTCGTTAAATTTCAATCTAACCTGTGTTCATTTTTTGTAAAAAATCTAACCACATTCTGAATTGAAGAAGTGTACAAGGGACAGATCCAATAGACAAACTGCTTGTTGGGAGAGTTAACTGCAACAGGAAACCTTGCTGCTGTCAGCTGATTACTGACCTTTCACCTCTCCAACTGCTACTTCACCTCGACCCGGGACAATGTGGCAAATATCACCTCCTCTCTGATAGGTGCCAAGATCTCCCACCTTATGTTTCTTGCAGCATTGCGGACTGATGTATACATAGCCTACCCTCTTTTCCAACTAGATTACCAGTCCGGGTAGATAAATTTAGGAAAGCCCATCTTTAAGAGCTATCCCAAATCTCCTTGTGAAACTGGGACTGAAAGTATTTACGGTGAACATAGGTCATTTGTGACATTAACACTAGCCTGCAAGAATACCATATCATGATTTACCATCGCCACCAATACATACTGCTCCTTACCATGGTCAGTCAGGATGAACTGGTGAAAAATACAGACAACCTCGTGTATCAATCATACTTTGGCAGAGTGCAGTCTCACCTCCAATTCTGAAATAGTTTCAATTCTCAACCCAGGCACAAAAGCCCACAATGCTGTCTGACACATTAATAAAGTACTGAGGGAATGCTTCACTGTCATATGTTCGGCCTTTTGAATTAGAGGTAAAACAGAAAGTTCCTGTCTGCTCTTTCAGGATAGAGTTCGTCCCAAACCTCTAACCCTAAATGTGGTTTATTTGGTCTCTCTTCGTCTGAGGTAGTCCCTCAGGATTGACGAGAGCTTCCTTCCACTCTAGACTCATGGGCCTTGAGGTAAAGGAATAGTCCAATGCTGGATCCACACCCTTTCCCCTACGTGGGGTAAGTGGTGCTTGTTGAAGTGGGTGCTTGGGTATTTCTGCAGTTCACACTGGGTCTGGGTCTGTCAGAGACTCTCAAAATGACTGGCATCTTGGCAGATGTTTCTTCCTCAGGTTTGGATAGACTCAGGGCTAGAGATCACCATGGGGATATTGCATTTCCTTTCAGGAAAGGTTTTGAGGATATCCTTGAAGCTTTTCTTCTAGTTTCCTGGTAACTACTTTCCGTGATGAAGCTCAGAGTGAGAGAGCTGGTGTCGGGAGGCCAGTGCCAGGCATGTGATGGCGTGTCCTGTCCAACAGCTGATTGATTGTAACCAGGGCCTTGACACTGGGGGTATGGGCCTGACAATGACACTGATATCAGAGCATCTATCCTCTCAGTGCATCTGCAAGCATTTAGTAGAGAGGTACCACTGGTGATATTTCTCAGGAAGGTTCGAAGGGTCTACTGTATGTTGTTCATGTCTTTGACACAGAACACCATTAACACTGTCAATTCTCTCATTACTGTCTGCATGATCCTTTTGTGTTCCCTACTAAAAATGACTGCACTTTGAAAGTACAGGCTGTGAGACAGCCTGGGGTTATGCAAGAACGCTCTATTTCTTCACCCAAACTCATACTAATTCCTCAACGATTCCTGCTCCTGTTTGTAACATGGACTTGCAGCTTCTGATCAAACTAGGATGTTTTGTGTTCTTGATTACAAAGCAGTCAGACTGAAACTGTGGAACCTGAGATGTTTTTGAGATGGTGGAGATACTGAACTGGTCACTACAGCCTGCAGCCAATAGTGGAACTGACCCGTTTAAGACTGCAAAATGTTGCAGACTGTATTTTTCACTGTAACTTTGACAGTAAGAGTGCAGTGATGTGAGGGGGGACTGTTAGTCTTGAGTTGCCAGCTGCAAATCTCCAAGGTGCCCGGGCAAAGGATGCCAGGATCTTCTTGAAACACAACAACCTGAGGTTGGCAAAGTGACTCAGTGGTTACATTGCTGCCTCACAATACCAGGGACCCTGGTTTGATTCCACTCTCGGGTGACTGTTTGCATGGAGTTTGCACACTCTCCCTATCTCTGCACGGTGGTTTCCTCACACAGTCCAGAAATGTGCAGCATTAGGTGGATTGGCCATGCTAGATTGCCCCATAGTGTCCAGGGGTATGCAGGCTAGATGGATTAACCATGGTAAATACAGAGTTGCACAGATAGGTGATGGGTCTGGGTGGGACGCTCTCTGTAGAGTCAGTGTGGACTCGATGGGCCGAATGGCCTGATTCCACACTAGGAGTTCTATGAAAGCTATGGGCACACTCAAAGGTCAGCAATGCTCCTCTTTTCTTGAAAAGAAACAGGAAAGCATTCACCCCTAGGAGTCAGTGGGTTAATGACATTAGTTTGCTGATGTGGTTCCCAAGGCTGGCATCCCTCTGTCTATTGCACTGCCCACTTTGTGCCACTTTGAGCCAGGTGTGAAGACTGACATGGAAGCAACCACCCTCTGCCTCAGTTTGTGATTATTAAGGCCCAGTGGAAGTCCCACGATAAACTGTGCCATTCAGTCAGTGTGTGCTCAGTGACTTAGAGCGCGGAAGCTCAGCTCCTGCCCAGGACCAGTTACTTTGCCTCACTTTACCCCTAGGAGTGTGGAGTAAAGGGGGCACAATTCTCTTGCTATCCTCATTCCTGTCTTCAGTGCCCAGGCAGTAATCTTTCCTCCCTGACCTCTCTCTTCCCCTTTATATCATTCACCAAAACCAAAAACATTGACCAATTTTTCGATCAGCTGTCTCTCATATCTCACCATGTGGCACCAGTCCAATTTAATTCATTGATATGTCGGTGAGACACCTTCGCTGCTTTCACACCATTAACTGCGGCATAAATGCAGTTAGTGGAGTTCTTTAATCTTTCAGGGGATGTGGGGCATCATTTTCTTTTGCCTATCTCCATTTGCCCTTGAACTGAATGCTGGGCAACTTCAGAGGGTAGCTAAGAGTCACCCAGAGTCCGTGGGTATGGACTCAGACTAGGCAAGAACTCAATAGGATCTTCCGACAACAGTAGATAGTTGTCATGGTTACCATCACTGAGACTAGCTTTAAATTCCAGATTTGTTAATTCCACCAGCTGCTGCAGTCGGATTTGAACCTGTGTCCTCCATAGAATAGCCAGAGCCTCTGGCTTCCTAGCCTAATGGCATTAGCACTATGACACTGCCTATTCCTACACTGGATGGCTGATTCTATATGGGGAGGAGGCTTTGTGGCTCATACTGCCTCCTATAGTGGCCAAGGGTTGGGGACAGTGGGTGACATACACCCACAAGGCAGGAGGATCTATGGATAGAGATCCTAAGTTCAGAGCTAATGTCCCGAGAGCTGGGGACTGAGCTCCGAGTCTCCTGTCTTGCAGAGGGAACACTGAACTGAAGGTTTGTCCCCTCCCAGGTTTTTCAGATGTTGTGATTCCCTCCTCCCCCCAGAAAGGGGATATTGGTTGATGTGAGGAGAGCTAGGGTGGGGGAAGTGTGCCTGACTGGCCAAGCTAACTAAAGGTAAGCTTGTTGGAGCCTGCATTTTGGCAGGCTTTGTGAAAGCCAGCTGTCGCTGAATGAATGGCTCTCCCGGTGAGTTCCAGGGAGTTGTGTGTAAAATCCAGGCTGACAGTTGGCACATACTGAGGAAGATCTCTCTAGTGACTGGGCCAATCCTGCAGTCCACATCACCAATGCAGATAATCTGATCGTTATTACATTGCTGTTTGTATTGAGCTAACTCATGAATTTCCCACATTACGGACACTCCATGAACCACGTCATTGACTGTGGAAGCACCACTGGATTCCCTGAGGTTGTCAAAAGGTACTATAGAAATGCAAGTACCCTCCTTACTAATGGGGTTCTGCAGCAAGGTGGCAGGGAGTCTGGTGCGTTAGTGGAGCCCACCTCCCTCCATCCTCATTCCCATCTGTCCTGTCCTCAGGGTTATCCCCGTGCCTTGGGCTCAGCCAATCAGCCAATTCCTGAAGAAGGGCTTATGCCCAAAACATCGATTCTCCTGTTCCTTGGATGCTGCCTGACCTGCTGCGCTTTTCCAGCAACACATTTTCAGCTCAGCTAATCAGCACAATGTCCCCCACCACAACGTCCCCCAGTGGCTGACTCCTTCAGAAGGCAGGAATCAGAGCAGCAGGGCAGTGGGCAGGTTGGGGGGGGGGCAAATATCTCTGGGGGAAAGAGGAGCGATGAAGTATGGAAATGCTACTGATTTTCCAAGATCACAAGGAGATGAGATGAATCCCCAGTGATAAGTACAAAAGTTGTACATGCACAGTATCCCAGTGACTTATGGCCATCCTTGTTATGAAAAGACAGACTTCTACAGTGCTGTTCACAACCTGAGACAGATCAACCAACCCAGGAATTCAAAGTGTAGATGTAGCAAGTGGGACAGCAAGCTCCCACACATGGCCATCGCATAACTACCAGATAAAGTGCTTCCCCTGAGGGTGGTTCAATGATAGGAGAAAGTGATCGGATGCTGGAGATCGGAGTTGAAAGTGTGGTGCTGGAAAAGCACAGCCTGTCAGGCAGCATCCGAGGAACAGAAGAGTCAACGTTTCGGGTATAAGCCCTTCACATTCCTGATGAAGAGCTTATACTCAAATCATCAATTCTCCTATTCCTCGGATGCTGCCTGACCAGTGGTTCAATGATTAAACACTGACCAGGAACACGAGGGGAAGTTGGCAGTGAGATAGTGCAGTGAGATCTTTAACATCCACCTGACAGTTTCACGTCTGATCAGATACACAGCATCTCCTCTGGGGCAACTGTAGTATCAGTGCAGGAATGTCTGTGGAGTGGGTCTTGCCACCCGTTAGAGTAGTGCCCACTGTGACAAAGGTGAAAAGCCTGCAAATCACTAACATCCCCCTTCCCAGTTTAAAACCGTCGAAAGTCTGAAAATGTACTTTAAGCAAGTTCTTTGTGACCATCTCAAGATGACCAGGGTTGGCAAAGGAAAACTTGGAGGCAAATATTTTAACACAACTGTAACCAAACTAAAACTGCAAAGAAGGTTTAAGCCAGTTGGCAGATTCATGAGCCGCATGTAGATCACAGGATCTGCTCCCTCAGTGATAATCAGGAACATTTAAAGCATCCACACACAGAAAAATAATTACATTCGAATACACATCAGTTGTAGCAAAGAATGAAAGAAAACACTTAATAACACTTACCCCAGCCACAGTGCAGAATAAAATGGTCAGACACACAAGTATTTCCATCTTCTTTAACAAAATAAAACAGTCAACAACAAAAACTCCCTTTCCTGCTTTCTATTTACTTTAAAACTTTTTAAACATAAACAAACTCTAAATGTACAATATAAAAACGGTCGTCTAAGACGTGTCACCGAGCGGTCTGTTTAATTTCAGGTCAATTTCAGCGGCGTCAGATTCCACTTCGTTGCTGGAGGAAAGTTTGGAGAGGTGGGGGGGAAGAAAATGTTTTTATTTCTCACCCCTGTCGGTTCGGATCTACTACAGTGCGCACCAGTCGAGATCTGCACAGGGACAGTGCAATATATCTGTCTGTCAAAGTGCAGTTTTCTCGCTGATGCACTTGTCTCTCTCAGTTAGTGACAAGCTGCTAATGCCGCGGCTCGCAGTTCATTCAACGACAGGAGCCTCCAGCCTGGGTTTTATTGGGAGACTGAGGGATCTCCTCCCCTCTTCCACACCCACCGCTCTCGCGTCACTGCTTGGCTCCTCTCCCTGCACAGATGCCCGGCGCCACAGCCAAACACCTACCGCCCGTGGAAACGCGGCCAAGAAAAAGGAAATTTAAAAAAAAAACACCGTCCAGGGGAAAAAGAGGGAGAAAACAAGCTGGCTGTCGATAAACAGTTCCATGTATTAAACTCTCAGCAAAACAGCTGATATAAAAGCCATGTGCTGTTTGAATTTTCAACTGTAATCTTTCCGAAAAAAAGTAATTTGTGTTAAATATTCTCCATTCCCCAGAAAAGACCGAGGTGTTTTATTTAGGTCTGATGAGGAGGTGTTCTTGTTGAAGTGGGGTGGACAAAGTTAGAAATCACACAACATCAGTAGCGTACTTCCAACTGAACCTGCTGGAGTATAACCTGGTAGTGTGTGATTTTTAACTTTTATTTAGATGTCATTTTATTTTCAGCCCCTACGGTTCAAACTTTGCCTGAATTGTATCATTTCTTACATTACCGATGTAATTGTTGCAATTATAAAAACATTATCCAGCCTGTGCAAGAATTCGGTTTAAATCAAAATCAAATGCTCCTTATTTAAATTAATTTTTTGGAGTGAAAGAGCATTTTATTGGGGTGGGGTGCCACCAGTTGAATATCTGGATGAGGTGAAAATCCAGGTGAAATTCTCAGCTTTTGTTTCCCCTTTTACCTGCATGTTCCTAACTTGCACTTTTAACCAAAGTGCCTGTCTAACCATTAGAACTGGTGAAAGCGGCATTGGGTTTAGAATTGGAAAACAACAAAATAAAATCAGAGGAATCGCTCAATATTTACATTTCCATTATTGCTCGTCTCCGAAGCAACTGAGTGTGTTTTGTAGATAACACGAATTCCATTCATTCCAGGCACAGGAGCCAGCGGCTCTGTTCTGACTGAATACTCCTCTCGGAGGCAACTTCCCAGGTACCTGCCATACTGAAGGCTGCAGCTGGGCGGCGCTCGTTCCACACGACTCCAGGCCAGAAATAAACCATGAAGCAATTCAGTGTTGTGATCCCCAGAGTGCTCTGACACCGCTTTTATCCTGGGAGTTTATTCAATTTTATTTTACTTATTATTTTTGCATTTCGCATCCCCTACCATTTAGATGTATCCAGTGCTCAAGAGCGGCAGATTTTGCCGATGTATGGAACACATTGCCTAAGGGACATGCAGGTGACAGACCAATCTATACCCCACACCCCACACTGTGATACTCTGATATAACCCACGCCCCACACCCCTCACTGTAACACTCTGATATACCCCACACCCCTCATTGTAACGCTCTGATATAACCCTCACCACTCACTATAGCACTCTGATATAACCCACACCCCTGACTGTAACACTCTGATATAACCCACAGCCTTAACTAACACTCTGATATAACCCACACCCCTCACTGTCACTCTTTGATATAACCCACACATACTGTAACACTCTGATATAACCCACAGCCTTGACTGTAACACTCTGATATAACCCACACCCCTCACTGTCACTCTTTGATATAACCCACACTCATACTGTAACACTCTGATATATCCCACAGCCCTCACTGTCACTCTTTGATATATCCCACACTCACACTGTAACACTCTGATATATCCCACACCCCACACTGTAACATTCTGATATAACCCACACCCCACACTGTAACACTCTGATATAACCCATACCCCTCACTGTAACACTGTGATATAACCCACACCCCTCACTGTAACATTGTAATATGGGTGGCACGGTGGCACAGTGGTTAGCACTGCTGCCTCACAGTGCCAGAGACCCGGGTTCAATTCCCGCCTCAGGCGACTGTGTGGAGTTTGCACAATCTCCCTATGTCTGCGTGGGTTTCCTCCCACAGTCCAAAGATATGCAGGTCAGGTGAATTGGCCATGCTAAATTGCCCGTAGTGTTAGGTAAATGTTAGGTATGGGTGGGTTGCGCTTCGGCGGGTTGGTGTGGACTTGTTGGCCCGAAGGGCCTGTTTCCACACTGTAAGTAAGCTAAAAAAATCTGATATAACCTGCACCCTCACTGTAACACTCTAATATAACCCACACCCCATACTGTAATGCTCTGTTATTACCCACACCCTATACTGTTTTGTTCTGTTATTACCCACACCTGACACTGTAACACTGATATAACCCACTCCCCACACTGTAGCACTCTGATATAACCCACACTCCTCACTGTAACATTCTGATATTATCCACACCCCCCACTGTAACACTCTGTTATAACCCACACACCCCACTGTAACACTCTAATATAACCCATACCCCTCACTGTAGCACTCTAATATAACCTACTCCCCTCACTGTAACACTCTGATATATCCCATATCCCTCACGTAACAGTCTGATATAAACTACATCCCTCACTGTAACACTCTGATATATCCCATATCCCTCACGTAACAGTCTGATATAAACTACATCCCTCACTGTAACACTCTGATATATCCCGCATCCATCACTGTGACACTCTGATATAACCCACACCCTTGATTGTAACACTCTGATATAACCCCATACTGTAACGCTCTGTTATTACCCACACCCCTCACTGTAACATTCTGATATAACCCACACCCCATATCGTAGCACTCTGATATAACCCACACTCCTCACTGTAACATTCTGATATTATCCACACCCCTCACTGTGACACGCTAATATAACCCACAACCCTCACTGTAACACTCTGATATATCCCACATCCTTCACTGTGACACTCTGATGTACCCCACGCCCCTTACTGTATTCTCTGATATAACCCACAACCCACACTGTAACGCTCTGATATTCCCCATATCCCTCACTGTAATGCTCTGATATAATCACACACCTCACTGAAACACTCTGATATACTCCACATCCCTCACTGTGACACTCTGATATAATCCACACCCCTCATTGTATCACTCTGATATAATCCATACCCCTCACTTGAACACTCTGATATATCCCACACCCCTCACTGTAATACTGATATATCCAACGCAACTCACTGTAACAGTCTGATATAACCCACAGCCCTCACTGTAACACTTTGATATACCCAACACCCCTCACTGTAACACTCTGATATACCCCACACAGCTCACAATAACACTGTGATATAACCCTCACCCTCACTGTAACACTCTGATATAACGCGCACCCCTGACAGAAACACTTTGCATACCTCACACCACTCACTGTAACACTCTGATATAACCCATACATCACACTGTAATGCTCTGATATAAGCCACACCCCTAATGTAAAGCTCTGTTATAACTTACACCCCACACTGTAACATTCTGATATAACCACATCCCATACTGTAACACTCTGTAATAACCCACAGCCCTCACTGTAACTCTCTGATATACCCAACACCCCTCACTGTAACACTCTGATATACACCACACCTCTCACTGTAACACTCTGATATACCCCACAAAGCTCACAATAACACTGATATAACCCGCACCCTCACTGTTACACACTGATATACTCCACACCCCTTCCTGTAACACTCTGATATAACGCGCACACCACACCATAACACTCTGAAATATCCCACACCCTTCACTGTCACTCTCTGATATAACCCACAACCCTCATTGTAACACTGATCTAACCCACATCACTCACTGTAACATTCTAACTGAACCCACACCCCACACAGTAACGCACTGATATAACCCCCACCCCACACCGTAACACTCTGACGTATCTCAAACCCCTCACTGTAACACTCTAATATAACCCACACCCCTCATTGGAACACTCTGATATATCCCATGCCCCTCACTGTAACGGTTTGATATAAACCACACCCCTCATTGTAACACTGATATATTTCACATCCCTCACTGTGACACTCTGATATATCCCACACCCCTCACTTTAACACACTATTATACCCCACACCCCTAACTGTTACACTCTGATGTACTCCAGGCCCCTCACTATAACACTCTGATATACCCCATACCCCTCACTGTAATTCTCTGATATAACTCACACCCCTCACTGTAACTCTCTGATATAATCCACATCCCTCACTGTAACACTCGGATCTAACCCACACATCCCCACTGTACCACTCTGATCTAACCCACACATCCCACTGTAACACCCTGATCTAACCCACACTCCTCACTGTAACACTCTAATATAACCCACACCGCCCACTGTAACACTGATATAATCCACACCCCACACTGTAACACTTTGATATAACCCACACCCCACACTGTAACACTCAGATATAACCCACACCCCTCACTGTAACTCTCTGATATAACCCACACCCCTCACTGTAATGCACTGTTCTAATCCACACCCTTCACTGTAGTGCTCTGATATGACCCACACCCTTCACTGTAACACTCTGATCTAACCCACACTCCTCACTCTAACACTCTGATCTAACCCACACCTCTCACTGTAACGCTCTGATATAACTCACACTCCTCACTGTAACGCACTGTTATAATCCACGCCCTTCACTGTAACTCTCTGATATAACCCACACCCCACACTGTAAAGCTTTGATATAAATCACACCCCTCACTGTAACACTCTGATCTAATCCACACCCCTCACTGTAACATTTTGAAATATTCCACACCATTCTCTGTAACACTCTGATCTAACCCACACCCCTCCCTGTAACACTCTGATATAACCCACACCCCTCACTGTAACACTCTGATATAATCCACACCCCCCACTCTAACACTCTGATCTAACCCACATCCCACACTGTAACACTCTGATCTAACCCACACCCCACACTGTAAAATTCTGATCTAACCCACACCCCTCCATGTAACACTCTGATATAACCCACACCCCTCACTGTAACACTCTGATATAATCCACACCCCCCACTCTAACACTCTGATCTAACCCACACCCCTCCATGTAACACTCTGATATAACCCACACCGCTCACTGTAATGTACTATTATAATCCACAACCTTCACTGTAACACTCTGATATAACCCACACCCCTCACTGTAACACTCTGATATAACTCACACCCGTCACTGTACACTCTGATGTAACCCACACGCGTCACTGTAACACTCTGATAAAACCCACACCCCCCACTGTAACACTCTGATCTAACCCACACCCCTCCATGTAACATTCTGATATAATCCACACCCCTCACTGTAACACTCGGATCTAACCCACACACCCCCACTGTAACACTCTGATTTAACCCATACCCACCCACTGTACCACTCTGTTATAACCCACACTCCTCACTGTAACACTCTAATATAACGCACACCCCCCACTGTAACACTGATATAACACACACCCCTCATTGTAACACTCCAATATAACCCACACCCCACACTGTAACACTTTGATATAACCCATACCCCACACTGTAACACTCTGATATAACCCACACCCCTCACTGTAACTCTCTGATATAACCCACACACCTCACTGTAATGCACTGTTCTAATCCACACACTTCATCGTAGTGCTCTGATATAACCCACACCCTTCACTGTAACACTCTGATCTAACCCACACCCCTCACTGTAACACTCTGATATAACTCATACCCCTCACTCTAACACTCTGATCTAACCTACACCCCTCACTGTAACACTCTGATATAACTCATAACCCTCACTCTAACACTCTGATCTAACCCACACCTTTCACCGTAATGCTCTGATATAACTCACACTCCTCACTGTAACGCACTGTTATAATCCACGCCCTTCACTGTAACTCTCTCATATAACCCACACCCCTCCCTGTAACACTCTGATCTAACCCACACCCCTCCCTGTAACACTCTGATATAACCCACACCCCACACTGTAACACTCTGATATAACCCACACCTGTCACTGTAATACTCTGTTACAACCCTCACCCCTCACTCTAACACTCTGATATAACCCTCACCCCTCACTGTAACACTGTGATATAACCCACACCCCTCACTGTAACACTGTGATCTAACCCACACCTCTCACTGTAACATTTTGTAATATTCCACACCATTCTCTGTAACACTCTGTTATAATCCACACCCCCCACTGTAACTCTCTGATCTAACCCACACCCCTCCCTGTAACACTCTGATATAACCCACACCCCACACTGTAACACTCTGATATAACCCACACCTGTCACTGTAATACTCTGTTACAACCCTCACCCCTCACTGTAACACTGTGATATAACCCTCACCCCTCACTGTAACACTGTGATATAACCCACACCCCTCACTGTAACACTCTGATATAACCCACACCCCACACTGTAACACTCTGATATAACCCACACCCCTCACTGTAACACTGATCTAACCCACAACCCTCACTGTAACGCTCTGATATAACTCACACACCCCACTATAACGCTTTGATATAATTCATACCCCTCACTCTAACACTCTGATCTAACCCACACCTCTCACTGTAACGCTCTGATAGAAATCATACCCCTCACTGTAATGCTCTGATATAACTCACACTACTCACTGTAACACTCTGATCTAACCCACACACCCCTACTGTAATACACTGGTAGAACCCACACCCCTCACTGTAACACTCTGATATAACCCTCACCCCTCACTGTAACACTCTAATATAACCCACACCCCACACTGTAACACTCTGATATAACCCACACCCATCACTGTAACACTCTGATATAACCCACATCCCACACTGTAACATTCTGATATAACCCACACCCCTCACTGTAACATTCTGATATAACTCACACGCGTCACTGTAACACTGTTGTAACCCACACCCCCCACTGTAACACTCTGATCTAACCCACACCCCTCCCTGTAACACTCTGATCTAACCCACACCCCTCACTGTAACTCTCTGATATAACTCACACCCGTCACTGTACACTCTGATCTAGCCCACACCCCCCACTGTAACACTCTGATCTAACCCACACCCCTCCATGTAACACTCTGATATAATCCACACCCTTCACTGTAACACTCGGATATAACCCACACACCCCCACTGTACCACTCTGATCTAACCCACACATCCCACTGTAACACTCTGATCTAACCCACACTCCTCACTGTAACACTCTAATATAACCCACACCCCCCACTGTAACACTAATATAACCCACACCCCTCACTGTAACACTCTAATATAACCCACACCCCACACTGTAACACTTTGATATAACCCACACCCCACACTGTAACACTCTGGTATAACCCACACTCCTCACTGTAACTCTCTGATATAACCCACACCCCTCACTGTAATGCACTGTTCTAATCCGCACCCTTCACTGTAGTGCTCTGATATAACCCACACCCTTCACTGTAACACTCTGATCTAACCCACACTCCTCACTCTAACACTCTGATCTAACCTACACCCCTCACTGTAACGCTCTGATATAACTCATACCCCTCACTCTAACACTCTGATCTAACCCACACCTCTCACTCTAACACTCTGATATAACTCGCACTCCTCACTGTAACGCACTATTATAATCCACGCCCTTCACTCTAACTCTCTGATATAACCCACACCCCACACTGTAATGCTCTGATATAATTCACACCCCTCACTGTAACACTCTGATCTAACCCACAGCCCTCCCTGTAACATTTTGAAATATTCCACACCATTCTCTGTAACACTCTGTTATAACCCACACACCCCATTGTAACACTCTGTTATAATCCACACCACCCACTGTGACTCTCTGATCTAATCCACACCCCTCCCTGTAACACTCTGATATAACCCACACCTGTCACTGTAACACTCTGTTATAACCCACACTCCCCACTCTAACACTCTGATCTAACCCACACCCCTCACTGTAACACTCTGATATAACCCACACCCCACAGTGTAACACTCTGATATAACCCACACCTGTCATTGTAATACTCTGTTACAACCCACACCCCTCCCTGTAACACTCTGATCTAACCCACACCCCTCCCTGTAACACTCTGATATAACCCACACCCCACACTGTAACACTCTGATATAACCCACACCTGTCATTGTAATACTCTGTTACAACCCTCACCCCTCACTGTAACACTCTGATATAACCCACACCCTTCACTGTAACACTGTGATATAACCCACACCATTCTCTGTAACACTCTGATATAACCCAAACCTCACACTGTAACGGTCTGATATAACCCCCACCCCCACTGTAACACTCTGATATAACCCACACCCCTCACTGTAACACTGATCTAACCCACACCCCTCACTGTAACGCTCTGATAGAACTCATACCCCTCACTGTAATGCTCTGATATAACTCACACTCCTCACTGTAACGCACTGTTATAATCCACGCCCTTCACTGTAACTCTCTGATATAACCCACAACCCTCACTGTAATGCTCTGATATAACTCACACCCCTCACTGTAACACTCTGGTCTAACCCACACACCCCTACTGTAATACTCTGGTATAACCCACACCACTCACTGTAACACCGTGAAATATCCCACACCCTTCACTGTAACACTCTGATATAACCCACACCCCACACTGTAACACTCGGATCTAACCCACACATCCCACTGTAACACTCTGATCTAACCCACACCCCCCACTGTAACACTCTGATCTAACCCACACCCCTCCATGTAACACTCTGATATAATCCACACCTGTCACTGTAATACTCTGTTACAACCCTCACCCCTCACTGTAACACTGTGATATAACCCTCACCCCTCACTCTAATACTGTGATATAACCCACACCCCTCACTGTAACACTCTGATATAACCCACACCCCACACTGTAACACTCTTATATAACCCACACCCCTCACTGTAACACTGATCTAACCCACACCCCTCACTGTAACGCTCTGATATAACCCACACACCCCACTGTAACGCTTTGATATAATTCATACCCCTCACTCTAACACTCTGATCTAACCCACACCTCTCACTGTAACGCTCTGATAGAACTCATACCCCTCACTGTAATGCTCTGATATAACTCACACTACTCACTGTAACGCACTGTTATAATCCACGCCCTTCACTCTAACTCTCTGATATAACCCACACCCCTCACCGTAATGCTCTGATATAACTCACACCCCTCACTGTAACACTCTGATCTAACCCACACACCCCTACTGTAATACACTGGTATAACCCACACCCCTCACTGTAACACTCTGATATAACCCTCACCCCTCACTGTAACACTCTAATATAACCCACACCCCACACTGTAACACTCTGATATAACCCACACCCATCACTGTAACACTCTGATATAACCCACATCCCACACTGTAACATTCTGATATAACCCACACCCCTCACTGTAACATTCTGATATAACTCACACGCGTCACTGTAACACTGTTGTAACCCACACCCCCCACTGTAACACTCTGATCTAACCCACACCCCTCCCTGTAACACTCTGATCTAACCCACACCCCACACTGTAACACTCTGATATAACTCACACCCCTCACTGTAACTCTCTGATATAACTCACACCCGTCACTGGACACTCTGATCTAACCCACACCCCCCACTGTAACACTCTGATCTAACCCACACCCCTCCATGTAACACTCTGATATAATCCACACCCCTCACTGTAACACTCTAATATAACCCACACCCCCCACTGTAACACTAATATAACCCACACCCCTCACTGTAACACTCTAATATAACCCACACCCCACACTGTAACACTTTGATATAACCCACACCCCACACTGTAACACTCTGGTATAACCCACCCCCCTCACTGTAACTCTCTGATATAACCCACACCCCTCACTGTAATGCACTGTTCTAATCCGCACCCTTCACTGTAGTGCTCTGATATAACCCACACCCTTCACTGTAACACTCTGATCTAACCCACACCCCACACTGTAACACTCTGATATAACTCACACCCCTCACTGTAACTCTCTGATATAACTCACACCCGTCACTGGACACTCTGATCTAACCCACACCCCCCACTGTAACACTCTGATCTAACCCACACCCCTCCATGTAACACTCTGATCTAACCCACACTCCTCACTGTAACACTCTAATATAACCCACACCCCCCACTGTAACACTAATATAACCCACACCCCTCACTGTAACACTCTAATATAACCCACACCCCACACTGTAACACTTTGATATAACCCACACCCCACACTGTAACACTCTGGTATAACCCACTCCCCTCACTGTAACTCTCTGATATAACCCACACCCCTCACTGTAATGCACTGTTCTAATCCGCACCCTTCACTGTAGTGCTCTGATATAACCCACACCCTTCACTGTAACACTCTGATCTAACCCACACTTCTCACTCTAACACTCTGATCTAACCTACACCCCTCACTGTAACGCTCTGATATAACTCATACCCCTCACTCTAACACTCTGATCTAACCCACACCTCTCACTCTAACACTCTGATATAACTCACACTCCTCACTGTAACGCACTATTGTAATCCACGCCCTTCACTCTAACGCTCTGATATAACCCACACCCCACACTGTAATGCTCTGATATAACTCACACCCCTCACTGTAACACTCTGATCTAACCCACAGCCCTCCCTGTAACACTCTGATATAACCCACACCTGTCACTGTAACACTCTGTTATAACCCACACTCCCCACTCTAACACTCTGATCTAACCCACACCCCTCCCTGTAACACTCTGATATAACCCACACCCCTCACTGTAACACTCTGATATAACCCACACCCCACAGTGTAACACTCTGATATAACCCACACCTGTCACTGTAATACTCTGTTACAACCCTCACCCCTCACTGTAACACTCTGATATAACCCACACCTGTCACTGTAATACTCTGTTACAACCCTCACCCCTCACTGTAACACTCTGATATAACCCTCACCCCTCACTGTAACACTGTGATATAACCCACACCATTCTCTGTAACACTCTGATATAACCCACACCTCACACTGTAATGGTCTGATATAACCCCCACCCCCACTGTAACACTCTGATATAACCCACACCCCTCACTGTAACACTGATCTAACCCACACCCCTCACTGTAACGCTCTGATATAACCCACACACCCCACTGTAACGCTTTGATATAATTCATACCCCTCACTCTAACACTCTGATCTAACCCACACCTCTCACTGTAACGCTCTGATAGAACTCATACCCCTCACTGTAATGCTCTGATATAACTCACACTCTTCACTGTAACGCACTGTTATAATCCACGCCCTTCACTGTAACTCTCTGATATAACCCACAACCCTCACTGTAATGCTCTGATATAACTCACATCCCTCACTGTAACACTCTGGTCTAACCCACACACCCCTACTGTAATACTCTGGTATAACCCACACCACTCACTGTAACACCGTGAAATATCCCACACCCCTCACTGTAACACTCTGATATAACTCACACCCATCACTGTACACTCTGAACTAACCCACACGCGTCACTGTAACACTCTGATCTAACCCACACCCCCCACTGTAACACTCTGATCTAACCCACACCCCTCCATGTAACACTCTGATATAACTCACACCCCTCACTGTAACACTCTGATATAACTCACACCCATCACTGTACACTCCGAACTAACCCACACGCGTCACTGTAACACTCTGACCTAACCCACACCCCCCACTGTAACACTCTGATCTAACCCACACCCCTCCATTTAACACTCTGATATAATCCACACCCCACACTGTAACACTCGGATCTAACCCACACATCCCACTGTAACACTCTGATCTAATCCACACCCCCCACTGTAACACTCTGATATAATCCACACCCCTCACTGTAACACTCTGATCTAACCCACATCCCACACTGTAACACTCTGATCTAACCCACACCCCACACTGTAAAATTCTGATCTAACCCACACCCCCCACTGTAACACTCTGACATAACTCACACCCCTCAGTGTAACACTCTGATAGAACTCACACCCGTCACTGTACACTCTGATCTAACCCACACCCCTCACTGTAACACTCTGATTTAACCCACACCCCCCACTGTAACACTCTAAACCACACCCCTCCATGTAACACTCTAATATAACCCACACCCCCCACTGTAACACTGATATAACCCACACCCCTCACTGTAACACTCTAATATAACCCACACCCCAAACTGTAACACTTTGTAATAACCCACACCCCACACTGTAACACTCTGATATAACCCACACCCCTCACTGTAACTCTCTGATATAACCCACACCCCTCACTGTAATGCACTGTTCTAATCCACACCCTTCACTGTAGTGCTCTGATATAACCCACACCCTTCACTCTAACACTCTGATCTAACCCACACTCCTCACTCTAACACTCTGATCTAACCTACACCCCTCACTGTAACGCTCTGATATAACTCATAACCCTCACTCTAACACTCTGATCTAACCCACACCTCTCACTGTAACGCTCTGATAAAACTCACACTCCTCACTGTAACGCACTATTATAATCCACGCCCTTCACTGTAACTCTCTGATCTAACCCACACCCCACACTGTAATGCTCTGATATAACTCACACCTCTCACTGTAAGACTTTGATCTAACCCACAGCCCTCCCTGTAACATTTTGAAATATTCCACACCATTCTCTGTAACACTCTGTTATAACCCACACACCCCATTGTAAAACTCTGTTATAATCCACACCACCCACTGTAACTCTCTGATCAAATCCACACCCCTCCCTGTAACACTCTGATATAACCCACACCTGTCACTGTAACACTCTGTTATAACCCACACTCCCCACTCTAACACTCTGATCTAACCCACACCCCTCCCTGTAACACTCTGATATAACCCACACCCCTCACTGTAACACTCTGATATAATCCACACCCCCCACTCTAACACTCTGATCTAACCCACATCCCACACTGTAACACTCTGATCTAACCCACACCCCACACTGTAAAATTCTGATCTAACCCACACCCCCCACTGTAACACTCTGACATAACTCACACCCCTCAGTGTAACACTCTGATAGAACTCACACCCGTCACTGTACACTCTGATCTAACCCACACCCCTCACTGTAACACTCTGATTTAACCCACACCCCCCACTGTAACACTCTAAACCACACCCCTCCATGTAACACTCTGATATAATCCACACCCCTCACTGTACCACTCTGATCTCACCCACACTCCTCACTGTAACACTCTAATATAACCCACACCCCCCACTGTAACACTTATATAACACACACCCCTCACTGTAACACTCTAATATAACCCACACCCCACACTGTAACACTTTGATATAACCCACACCCCACACTGTCACTCTCTGATATAACCCACACCCCTCACTGTAATGCACTGTTCTAATCCACACCCTTCACTGTAGTGCTCTGATATGACCCACACCCTTCACTGTAACACTCTGATCTAACCCACACTCCTCACTCTAACACTCTGATCTAACCTACACCCCTCACTGTCACACTCTGATATAACTCATACCCCTCACTCTAACACTCTGATCTAACCCACACCTCTCACTTTAACACTCTGATCTAACCCACACCCCTCCCTGTGACACTCTGATCTAACCCACACCCCACACTGTAACACTCTGATATAACTTACACCCCTCACTGTAACTCTCTGATATAACTCACACCCGTCACTGTACACTCTGATCTAACCCACACCCCCCACTGTAACACTCTGATCTAACCCACACCCTTCACTGTAACACTCGGATCTAACCCACACACCCCCACTGTACCACTCTGATCTAACCCATACATCCCACTGTAACATTCTGATCTAACCCACACTCCTCACTGTAACACTCTAATATAACCCACACCCCCCACTGTAACACTGATATAACCCACACCCCTCACTGTAACACTCTAATATAACCCACACCCCAAACTGTAACACTTTGTAATAACCCACACCCCACACTGTAACACTCTGATATAACCCACACCCCTCACTGTAACTCTCTGATATAACCCACACCCCTCACTGTAATGCACTGTTCTAATCCACACCCTTCACTGTAGTGCTCTGATATAACCCACACCCTTCACTCTAACACTCTGATCTAACCCACACTCCTCACTCTAACACTCTGATCTAACCTACACCCCTCACTGTAACGCTCTGATATAACTCATAACCCTCACTCTAACACTCTGATCTAACCCACACCTCTCACTGTAACGCTCTGATAAAACTCACACTCCTCACTGTAACGCACTATTATAATCCACGCCCTTCACTGTAACTCTCTGATCTAACCCACACCCCACACTGTAATGCTCTGATATAACTCACACCTCTCACTGTAAGACTTTGATCTAACCCACAGCCCTCCCTGTAACATTTTGAAATATTCCACACCATTCTCTGTAACGCTCTGTTATAACCCACACACCCCATTGTAAAACTCTGTTATAATCCACACCACCCACTGTAACTCTCTGATCAAATCCACACCCCTCCCTGTAACACTCTGATATAACCCACACCTGTCACTGTAACACTCTGTTATAACCCACACTCCCCACTCTAACACTCTGATCTAACCCACACCCCTCCCTGTAACACTCTGATATAACCCACACCCCTCACTGTAACACTCTGATATAATCCACACCCCCCACTCTAACACTCTGATCTAACCCACATCCCACACTGTAACACTCTGATCTAACCCACACCCCACACTGTAAAATTCTGATCTAACCCACACCCCCCACTGTAACACTCTGACATAACTCACACCCCTCAGTGTAACACTCTGATAGAACTCACACCCGTCACTGTACACTCTGATCTAACCCACACCCCTCACTGTAACACTCTGATTTAACCCACACCCCCCACTGTAACACTCTAAACCACACCCCTCCATGTAACACTCTGATATAATCCACACCCCTCACTGTACCACTCTGATCTCACCCACACTCCTCACTGTAACACTCTAATATAACCCACACCCCCCACTGTAACACTTATATAACACACACCCCTCACTGTAACACTCTAATATAACCCACACCCCACACTGTAACACTTTGATATAACCCACACCCCACACTGTCACTCTCTGATATAACCCACACCCCTCACTGTAATGCACTGTTCTAATCCACACCCTTCACTGTAGTGCTCTGATATGACCCACACCCTTCACTGTAACACTCTGATCTAACCCACACTCCTCACTCTAACACTCTGATCTAACCTACACCCCTCACTGTCACACTCTGATATAACTCATACCCCTCACTCTAACACTCTGATCTAACCCACACCTCTCACTTTAACACTCTGATCTAACCCACACCCCTCCCTGTGACACTCTGATCTAACCCACACCCCACACTGTAACACTCTGATATAACTTACACCCCTCACTGTAACTCTCTGATATAACTCACACCCGTCACTGTACACTCTGATCTAACCCACACCCCCCACTGTAACACTCTGATCTAACCCACACCCTTCACTGTAACACTCGGATCTAACCCACACACCCCCACTGTACCACTCTGATCTAACCCATACATCCCACTGTAACATTCTGATCTAACCCACACTCCTCACTGTAACACTCTAATATAACCCACACCCCCCACTGTAACACTGATATAACCCACACCCCTCACTGTAACACTCTAATATAACCCACACCCCAAACTGTAACACTTTGTAATAACCCACACCCCACACTGTAACACTCTGATATAACCCACACCCCTCACTGTAACTCTCTGATATAACCCACACCCCTCACTGTAATGCACTGTTCTAATCCACACCCTTCACTGTAGTGCTCTGATATAACCCACACCCTTCACTCTAACACTCTGATCTAACCCACACTCCTCACTCTAACACTCTGATCTAACCTACACCCCTCACTGTAACGCTCTGATATAACTCATAACCCTCACTCTAACACTCTGATCTAACCCACACCTCTCACTGTAACGCTCTGATAAAACTCACACTCCTCACTGTAACGCACTATTATAATCCACGCCCTTCACTGTAACTCTCTGATCTAACCCACACCCCACACTGTAATGCTCTGATATAACTCACACCTCTCACTGTAAGACTTTGATCTAACCCACAGCCCTCCCTGTAACATTTTGAAATATTCCACACCATTCTCTGTAACACTCTGTTATAACCCACACACCCCATTGTAAAACTCTGTTATAATCCACACCACCCACTGTAACTCTCTGATCAAATCCACACCCCTCCCTGTAACACTCTGATATAACCCACACCTGTCACTGTAACACTCTGTTATAACCCACACTCCCCACTCTAACACTCTGATCTAACCCACACCCCTCCCTGTAACACTCTGATATAACCCACACCCCTCACTGTAACACTCTGATATAACCCACACCCCACAGTGTAACACTCTGATATAACCCACACCTGTCACTGTAATACTCTGTTACAACCCTCACCCCTCACTGTAACACTCTGCTATAACCCTCACCCCTCACTGTAACACTGTGATATAACCCACACCATTCTCTGTAACACTCTGATATAACCCACACCTCACACTGTAACGGTCTGATATAACCCCCACCCCCACTGTAACACTCTGATATAACCCACACCCCTCACTGTAACACTGATCTAACCCACACCCCTCACTGTAATGCTCTGATATAACCCACACACCCCACTGTAACGCTTTGATATAATTCATACCCCTCACTCTAACACTCTGATCTAACCCACACCTCTCACTGTAACGCTCTGATAGAACTCATACCCCTCACTGTAATGCTCTGATATAACTCACACTCCTCACTGTAACGCACTGTTATAATCCACGCCCTTCACTGTAACTCTCTGATATAACCCACAACCCTCACTGTAATGCTCTGATATAACTCACACCCCTCACTGTAACACTCTGGTCTAACCCACACACCCCTACTGTAATACTCTGGTATAACCCACACCACTCACTGTAACACCGTGAAATATCCCACACCCTTCACTGTAACACTCTGATATAACCCACACCCCACACTGTAACACTCGGATCTAACCCACACATCCCACTGTAACACTCTGATCTAACCCACACCCCACACTGTAACACTCTGATCTAACCCACACCCCACACTGTAACACTCTGATATAACTCACACCCCTCACTGTAACACTCTGATATAACTCACACCCATCACTGTACACTCTGAACTAACCCACACGCGTCACTGTAACACTCTGATCTAACCCACACCCCCCACTGTAACACTCTGATCTAACCCACACCCCTCCATGTAACACTCTGATATAATCCACACCCCACACTGTAACACTCGGATCTAACCCACACATCCCACTGTAACACTCTGATCTAACCCACACCCCCCACTGTAACACTCTGATATAATCCACACCCCTCACTGTAACACTCTGATCTAACCCACATCCCACACTGTAACACTCTGATCTAACCCACACCTCACACTGTAAAATTCTGATCTAACCCACACCCCCACTGTAACACTCTGACATAACTCACACCCCTCAGTGTAACACTCTGATTTAACCCACACCCCCCACTGTAACACTCTAACCCACACCCCTCCATGTAACACTCTGATATAATCCACACCCCTCACTGTACCACTCTGATCTCACCCACACTCCTCACTGTAACACTCTAATATAACCCCCACCCCCCACTGTAACACTGATATAACACACACCCCTCACTGTAACACTCTAATATAACCCACACCCCACACTGTAACACTTTGTAATAACCCACACCCCACACTGTAACACTCTGATATAACCCACACCCCTCACTGTCACTCTCTGATATAACGCACACCCCTCACTGTAATGCACTGTTCTAATCCACACCCTTCACTGTAGTGCTCTGATATGACCCACACCCTTCACTGTAACACTCTGATCTAACCCACACTCCTCACTCTAACACTCTGATCTAACCTACACCCCTCACTGTAACACTCTGATATAACTCATACCCCTCACTCTAACACTCTGATCTAACCCACACCTCTCACTTTAACACTCTGATCTAACCCACACCCCTCCCTGTGACACTCTGATCTAACCCACACCCCTCCCTGTGACACTCTGATCTAACCCACACCCCACACTGTAACACTCTGATATAACTCACACCCCTCACTGTAACTCTCTGATATAACTCACACCCGTCACTGTACACTCTGATCTAACCCACACCCCCCACTGTAACACTCTGATCTAACCCACACCCTTCACTGTAACACTCGGATCTAACCCACACACCCCCACTGTACCACTCTGATCTAACCCACACATCCCACTGTAACACTCTGATCTAACCCACACTCCTCAGTGTAACACTCTAATATAACCCACACCCCCCACTGTAACACTGATATAACCCACACACCCCCACTGTACCACTCTGATCTAACCCACACATCCCACTGTAACACTCTGATCTAACCCACACTCCTCAGTGTAACACTCTAATATAACCCACACCCCCCACTGTAACACTGATATAACCCACACTCCTCACTGTAACACTCTAATATAACCCACACACCCCACTGTAACACTGATATAACCCACACCCCTCACTGTAACACTCTAATATAACCCACACCCCAAACTGTAACACTTTGATATAACTCACACCCCACACTGTAACACTCTGGTATAACCCACACCCCTCACTGTATCTCTCTGATATAACCCACACCCCTCACTGTAATGCACTGTTCTAATCCACACCCTTCACTGTAGTGCTCTGATATAACCCACACCCTTCACAGTAACACTCTGATCTAACCCACACTCCTCACTCTAACACTCTGATCTAACCTACACCCCTCACTGTAAGGCTCTGATATAACTCATACCCCTCACTCTAACACTCTGATCTAACCCACACCTCTCACTGTAACGCTCTGATAAAACTCACACTCCTCACTGTAATGCACTATTATAATCCACGCCCTTCACTGTAACTCTCTGATCTAACCCACACCCCACACTGTAATGCTCTGATATAACTCACACCTCTCACTGTAACACTCTGATCTAACCCACAGCCCTCCCTGTAACATTTTGAAATATTCCACACCATTCTCTGTAACACTCTGTTATAACCCACACACCCCATTGTAAAACTCTGTTATAATCCACACCACCCACTGTAACTCTCTGATCTAATCCACACCCCTCACTGTAACACTCTGATATAACCCACACCTGTCACTGTAACACTCTGTTATAACCCACACTCCCCACTCTAACACTCTGATCTAACCCACACCCCTCTCTGTAACACTCTGATATAACTCACACCCATCACTGTCCACTCTGAACTAACCCACACCCCTCCATGTAACACTCTGATATAATCCACACCCCTCACTGTAACACTCGGATCTAACCCACACATCCCACTGTAACACTCTGATCTAACCCACACCCCATACTGTAACACTCTAATATAACCCACACCCGTCACTGTAAAACTCTAATATAACCCACACCCCACACTGTAACACTCTGATAACCCACATCCCCACTGTAACTCTCTGATATAACCCACACCCCTCACTGTAACACTCTGATATAACCCACACCCCACACTGTAACGCTCTGATATAACCCACACCCCCCACTGTAACGCTCTGTTATAACCTGCACCCCCCACTGTAACACTCTGATCTAACCCACACCCCATACTGTAACACTCTGACCTAATCCACACCCCCCACTGTAACACTCTGATATAACTCACACCCCTCAGTGTAGCACTCTGATATAACTCACACCCGTCACTGTACACTCTGATATAACTCACACCCCTCACTGTAACACTCTGATCTAACCCACACACCCCTACTGTAATACTCTGGTATAACCCACACCCCTCACTGTAACACTTTGAAATATCCCACACCCCACACTGTAACGCTCTGATATAACCCACACCCCACACTGTTACGTTCTAATATAACTCACACCCCCCACTGTAACGCTCTGTTTTAACCTGCACCCCCCACTGTAACACTCTGATCTAACCCACACCCCATACTGTAACACTCTAATATAACCCACACCCGTCACTGTAAAACTCTAATATAACCCACACCCCACACTGTAACGCTCTGATCTAACCCACACCCCCACTGTAACACTCTGATATAACCGACACCTCTCACTGTAACACTCTGATATAACCCACACCCCCCACTGTAATACTCTGATCTAACCCACACTCCACACTGTAACACTCTGATATAACCCACACCCCACACTGTAACACTCTAATACAACCCACACCCGTCACTGTAACGCTCTAATATAACCCACACCCCACACTGTAACACTCTAATCTAACCCACACGTGTCACTGTAACACTCTGATCTAACCCATATCCCCCACTGTAACACTCTGATCTAACCCACACCACTCCATGTAACACTCTGATATAACCCACATCCCTCACTGTAACACTCTGATATAACCCTCACCCCTCACTGTAACACTCTAATATAACCCACACCCCACACTGTAACACTCTGATAACCCACACCCCCACTGTAACTCTCTGATATAACCCACACCCCTCACTGTAACACTCTGATATAACCCACACCCCACACTGTAACGCTCTGATATAACCCACACCCCACACTGTTACGTTCTAATATAACTCACACCCCCCACTGTAACGCTCTGTTTTAACCTGCACCCCCCACTGTAACACTCTGATCTAACCCACACCCCATACTGTAACACTCTAATATAACCCACACCCGTCACTGTAAAACTCTAATATAACCCACACCCCACACTGTAACGCTCTGATCTAACCCACACCCCCACTGTAACACTCTGATATAACCGACACCTCTCACTGTAACACTCTGATATAACCCACACCCCCCACTGTAATACTCTGATCTAACCCACACTCCACACTGTAACACTCTGATATAACCCACACCCCACACTGTAACACTCTAATACAACCCACACCCGTCACTGTAACGCTCTAATATAACCCACACCCCACACTGTAACACTCTAATCTAACCCACACGTGTCACTGTAACACTCTGATCTAACCCATATCCCCCACTGTAACACTCTGATCTAACCCACACCACTCCATGTAACACTCTGATATAATCCACACCCCTCACTGTAACACTCGGATATAACCCACACACTCCCACTGTACCACTCTGATCTAACCCACACATCCCACGCTAACACTCTGAGCTAACCCACACCCACCCACTGTAACACTCTGTTGTAACCCACCCTCCTCCCTGTAACACTCTGATATAACCCACACTCCACACTGTAACACTCTAATATAATCCACACCCGTCACTGTAACGCTCTAATATAACCCACACCCCACACTGTAACACTCTGATCTAACCCACACCCCACACTGTACCACTCTGATCTAACCCACACATCCCACTGTAACACTCTGATCTAACCCACACCCACCCACTGTAACACTCTGTTATAATCCACACTCCTCCCAGTAACACTCTGATATAACCCACACCCCACACTGTAACACTCTAATATAATCCACACCCGTCACTGTAATGCTCTAATATAACCCACACCCCACATTGTAACAGTCTGATCTAACCCACACCCCTCACTGTAACACTCTGATATAACCCACATCCCACACTGTAACACTCTAATATAATCCACACCCGTCACTGTAACGCTCTAATATAGCCCACACCCCACACTGTAACGCTCTGATATAACCCACACCCCACACTGTAACACTCTGTTATAACCCACACTCCTCCCTGTAACACTCTGATATAACCCACACCCCTCACTGTAACACTCTAATATAATCCACACCCGTCACTGTAACGCTCTAATATAACCCACACCCCACACTGTAACACTCTGATCTAACCCACACCCCTCACTGTAACACTCTGATATAACCCACACCCCACACTGTAACACTTTGATATAACCCACACCCCTCCCTGTAACGCTCTAATATAACCCACACCCCACACTGTAACGCTCTGTTATAACCTGCACCCCCCACTGTAACACTCTGATATAACCCACACCCCACACTGTAACAATCTAATATAATCCTCACCCCTCACTGTAACGCTCTGATATAACCCACACCCCCACTGTAACACTCTGATATAACCCACACCCCTCACTGTAACACTCTAATATAACCCACACCCCCCACTGTAACACTCTAATATAACCCACACCCGTCATGTAACGCTCTAATATAACCCACACCCCTCACTGTAACATTCTAATATAACCCACACCCCACACTGTAACACTCTGATAACCCACACCCCCACTGTAACTCTCTGATATAACCCACACCCCACACTGTAACAATCTAATATAATCCTCACCCCTCACTGTAACGCTCTGATATAACCCACACCCCCACTGTAACACTCTGATATAACCCACACCCCTCACTGTAACACTCTAATATAACCCACACCCCCCACTGTAACACTCTAATATAACCCACACCCGTCATGTAACGCTCTAATATAACCCACACCCCACACTGTAACATTCTAATATAACCCACACCCCACACTGTAACACTCTGATAACCCACACCCCCACTGTAACTCTCTGATATAACCCACACCCCTCACTGTAACACTCTGATATAACCCACACCCCACACTGTAACGCTCTGATATAACCCACACCCCTCACTGTTACGTTCTAATATAACTCACACCCCCCACTGTAATGCTCTGTTATAACCTGCACCCCCCACTGTAACACTCTGATCTAACCCACACCCCATACTGTAACACTCTAATATAACCCACACCCGTCACTGTAAAACTCTAATATAACCCACACCCCACACTGTAACGCTCTGATCTAACCCACACCCCCACTGTGACACTCTGATATAACCCACACCCCTCACTGTAACACACTAATATAACCCCCACCCGCCACTGTAACACTCTGATCTAACCCACACCCCAAACTGTAACACTCTGATATAACCCACACCCCACACTGTAACACTCTAACATAACCCACACCCCACACTGTAACACTCGGATCTAACCCACACATCCCACTGTAACACTCTGATCTAACCCATACCCCCCACTGTAACACTCTGATCTAACCCACACCCCTCCATGTAACACTCTGATATAATCCACACCCCTCACTGTAACACTCGGATATAACCCACACACCCCCACTGTACCACTCTAATCTAACCCACACATCCCACTCTAACACTCTGATCTAACCCACACCCCACACTGTAACACTCTGTTATAACCCACACTCCTCCCTGTAACACTCTGATATAACCCACACTCCACACTGTAACACTCTAATATAATCCACACCCGTCACTGTAACGCTCTAATATAACCCACACCCCACACTGTAACACTCTGATCTAACCCAAACCCCTCACTGTAACACTCTGATATAACCCACACCCCACACTGTAACACTCTAACATAATCCACACCCGTCACTGTAATGCTCTAATATAACCCACACCCCACATTGTAACACTCTGATCTAACCCACACCCCTCACTGTAACACTCTGATATAACCCACACCCCACACTGTAACGCTCTAATATAGCCCACACCCCACACTGTAACGCTCTGATATAACCCACACCCCACACTGTAACACTCTGTTATAACCCACACTCCTCCCTGTAACACTCTGATATAACCCACACCCCACACTGTAACACTCTAATATAATCCACACCCCACACTGTAACGCTCTGTTATAACCTGCACCCCCCACTGTAACACTCTGATATAACCCACACCCCACACTGTAACAATCTAATATAACCCACACCCCACACTGTAACGCTCTAATATAACCCACACCCTCACTGTAACACTCTGATATAACCCACACCCCTCACTGTAACTCTCTAATATAACCCACACCCCCCACTGTAACACTCTAATATAACCCACGCCCGTCATGTAACGCTCTAATATAACCCACACCCCTCACTGTAACACTCTGATATAACCCACACCCCACACTGTAACATTCTAATATAACCCACACCCCACACTGTAACACTCTGATATAACCCACACCTGTCACTGTAATACTCTGTTATAACCCTCACCCCTCACTGTAACACTCTGATATAACCCGCACCCCTCACTGTAACACTGTGATATAACCCGCACCCCACCCTGTCACCCTCTGATATAACCCACACCCCACCCTGTCACCCTCTGATATAACCCGCACCCCTCACTGTAGCACCCTGAAATATCCCACAGCCCTCAATGTAACCCTCTGATATAACCCACACCCCTCACTGTAACCCTCTGATATAACCCACACCCCTCATTGAAAAACCCTAATATAACCTGCACTCCTTAATGTCACAGCCTGATGTACTTCGCATCTTTCACTGTAACACTCTGACATATTCTACACCCTTTATTGTTACACCCCAATATACCCTGCATCCCTCACTGTAACACTCTGATATAACCTGCACCCCTCATTGTAAGACACTAATATAACCTGCACACCTTAATGTCACACCCTGATATACCCCGCATCCCTCACTGCAACACCCTGAGATACCCCACATCTCTCACTACGACAAGCTGATTTGCACCACATCCTCACTGAAATACTGGTATTGCCCCCACTCCTCATTGTCATATCTTGGTACACTCCACAAGTCTCACTTTAACACTTTGATAAACCCTACATCTTTTGCTGTGATATTTAGATACATCCCATACTGTCACAATGACATTCTCTGATATACTTCACACTCCTGACTCTAACATTCTATTCCCACATCACTCAATGTAACACTCTGTTATATCCCATACCCTGCAATGGAGCACTTCAATATGCCCCCACCATAACCATATAACTGATATTACTGACATTCTTACAGTAACACGCTCACTGTAATGTCCTGTTATGCCCTCTATTCTTAATCGTAACACATTTATGTCTCCCACAGCTGTAAGTGTAACACTGTGATATACCCAACACCCCTCACCTTTTTTGTTGTGCTGCCATAGTCTTACCAGACCGTAGGTGCTGCTCTCTCATTACAGAGAGGCAACTGGTGGTGATTTAACCTGAGGCCACCAGACCTCCCTCAGGCAAGGGAAGAGGTTGAGAAGGAGAGTCCATCATGATAACCTCAAACTGGTGATGGGAATTAAATCCACGCTATTGGCGTCACGCTACTCTGCAAACCAACCATCCAGCCAACTGTGCTAAACTGATCCCCACCCCTCACTGTAACACTCTGATATACCCAACACCCCTCACTGTAACACTCTGATATACCCAACACCCCTCACTTTAGCACCATATATCCAACAATGTCTACTGTAAAAACTGATATGCCTTACACACTAACTGTAACACTTTTATATAACCCACACCCTCACTACAAAACTCTGTTGTACCTCACATACCTTACTATAACACTTTGATGTATCCCACACCCCTCACTGTAACACTCTGATATACCACACACCTTGACTGTAACACCCTGATTTACCCCAAAACCCTCGTTGTACCACTCTATATATCCCACATGATAGCTGTAGTACTCTGGTATCTCCTATAACCTTCATTCTAACACTCTTTGGTATACACCAAACCCCTCACTGTAACATTTCAAGTCTGATGTACCCACACCTCTCAGTGTAACACTGATATACCACACACCTTCACTGTGACAGTCTGATGTACACCTCGTCTCTCTGTAACACAGTCTTATACCCCGTATCCCTCACGCTCCTGCAGAATTACAACACAGTAGCTACACAGGTCAATGGGCCTGAGGACAATGCCACCATTGTTCAGCATCCCCTGAGTCAAAGTGACTTTGGTGTGCACTGGTCTGACCCCATGTTTCTTTCACAACATTTCGATCAGAGTTTAAAGAAAATTGCTGTCCAGTTTGGTTGAATCGCTGAGGTGACAGTAAGAAATGGCAGGGCATGGAAGCAGTCACAGTGAGACCTAAACTACTGTAGAAAATAATTCCACAATTTCTTTGAAATGCAACTGGTAATTATTGGGCTGCAGGTTGTGTAGTGGTCATGTTACTGGATTAGTAACCATGAGACATAAGTTCAAATCCACCATGATCACTGTATTCATTAATACATCTGGAATAATCTTAGTAATGGTGACCATGAAACTGTAAGATTGTTGAAAGTCCTACCTTGTTAACTGATGTAATTCAGGAGAGGAACTCTGCCGTTCTACAAAGCCTGGCCTGTGTGTGACTCCAGACTCAAAGCAAATGGAGTTGATTCTTAGTTGTTCAATGAAAAGGTTCTCAGCTGTATTCAAGAAGGTGGCTCATTCCCAGCTTCTCATGGGCAATTCATGCCTCTTCTTCACCTGAAGGTGCGACTGACCCACAATGCCAAGATCTTCACCATGGAGAGGGTGAGAAGGCACATCCCCAATCCATCCCAGCTGGAAAAGGGATCAAACCCCGTGCTGTTGGCTGTCAAACTACTGGGTCCCAAGACAACCTACTTGGGAGTCCATTGTACCATGAAGCTGTGCATATTGCTGGTACAGACTGCAATGAATTTTTCACATGCCTGACCAGAAATCTCTGCTGCTATTGCCACCTGTCATTCGGAAGGATTTACAGTGTGTACAAAGCAAAGCTTTGGCTTCATTAGGAACATACCTTCCTTTGCCATTGAGTTCTGGACTGGGACTTAAACACAGAACTTCTGGCTCAGGGACAGATCACTCTACCACAAGACCACACCTCAAAGATAACTAGGGATGGATTATAAATTCCACCATTACCAGTGACATCCTCATCCCAGGAATAAATGAAAAAGAGGATGCAAGAGGGAGTGATGTACAGAAAGTGTGTTTGGAAATGTTTCGGATGGAATGGCTCTTTGAGAGTTTCAGTGGCTGGGTGTGATTAGGTTCTGATGGATGTGGAACTTTGAAATATGACAACAGAAGCAGGTTACAGAATTTGATTCCGAGTTTGTTCTGGGTTCAGCCTATTCTGACTCAGTAAAATTCCAACAATTGCAACATTGAGCTTTTCGATTGACCCTCATGGCTTTTTGGGCGAAAGTGTTCCAGATTCCCACTACTCGATGTGTGACAAGATGTTTCTTGACTTCACCCCCTGAATAGCCCAGCTCTAAAGTTGACCAGTGCAGACATACTGGGTCAAAGATCCTTTATCTGTGTGGCAGACTTCGACGACTCTAAAGCTGTTAGGAAGCCATGTGGACACATTATGTCATAAAGTTCACAGTAGCAGCATGAACACTCAGTCCAGGAGCCGAGAAGTGAATATGCTTTACTCTGCTTTTTAAGGATCGCCTCATTCCTGAACATACTTGGCAGTGACTACTCTCATTTGAAATGCATTCTGCAGGAGGTGACACATTAACATTTAAATCAGTGATGCATCCACTCTATCCTTGGCTGCGATGTCACACCAGCAATGTCACACTGTATCAGCCTGGCGCACGAGGCATTAAACTGCTTGAGAATTCTCCCACGATAATCCAGTCACCATCCAATTATCAAGGCTTATTCAAACTGTCAGAGTTAGAACCAGCCAAGTAACAAGCAGTTTCTACCCTGAAACTGACATGACGATGACTGATTGCCTTGGCAAACTGGACACTAAAGGTCAATGATTTCAGAGAGAAGGTCATTGCCTCAATCAGTTGGAATACAGTTACACTCACTGCCCCACTCAGTAAAGGCGTAGTTACACTCACTGCATTGTTCAGTCACAGGACAGTTACACTCACTGCCTCAACATTTACAGTACAGTTACACTTACTGTGTTTTTCAGTTACCGTAATTACGCTCAGCCTCACGCAGTTATAGTGTAGTTACACTCACTGCCTTGTTCAGTTACTGCAGTTACACTCACTGTCCCACTCAGTAATGGTGTCGTCAATCCGTTATGATTTGGAGATGCCAGCGTTGGACTGGGGTGTACAAAATTAAAAATCACACAATACCAGGTTATAGTCCAACAGGTTTAATTAGAAGCTCTAGCTTTCGGAGCACTGCTCCTTGATCAGGTGATTGTGGAGTACACAATTGTAAGACTCAGAATTTATAGCAACTAAATAAATTCTGTGTGCTATAAATGCTATAAATTCTGTGTCTTACAATTGTGCACTTCACAACCACCTGATGAAGGAGCTGCACTCTGAAAGCTAGAGCTTCCAATTAAACCTGTTGGACTATAACCTGGTGTTGTGTGATTTTTAACTCAATCCGTTACAGTACAGTAATGCTCACAGCCTCACTCAGTGACAGCATAACTGCACTTATCATCTCAATCAGTCACACCATTACACACTGCCTTGCTCAGTTACACTATAATTACATGCATTACCATTACAATACAGTCATGCTCAAACCCTCACTCAGTTACTGTACAGTTAGTCACAGTTTCACTCAGCTAGTTACTGCCCTATGACGACCATACGTTTTCTGTTTCTTTACTCTTTTTTTTTACTGTGGAGGTCAATCACTGAACATATTCACAAAAAGCTGCCAAAATACATTTAGCCAAGAGCATGTAAGTTTAATTCATAAAGTAAAAGCACAAACTGTGTCACATTGTTAGAACTATCTGAAATAATCTTATTATAAATATTAGAAAGAAAGGGTCAACCTTTTCACAGCATTCCCCTCAACCCCACACAAAAGCTTCTTGTTCAGTAATCAGTTTATTTTCAGCAACTTCCTGTATTCACTTGATGTGATTTTCATTAGTCAATATCTCTTCCTGAAACTTCTAAATAAGCTGCTAACTCAACTCACTTATTATATAGCAGGTGTTCCTTAAATTCATATTCACTGGCCTCCTGCCTATCTGTCACTTCAACAATCTTCTGCATCTGGAGCTTTTCTCTGACTGACTTGAAGCCACTCAGGACTTTGTTTGATTAGATTCCCTACAGAGTGGAAACAGGCCCTTTGGCCCAAGTCCACACAGACCCATTCCTCTATACTTACACCTGACTAATGCACCTAACACTACAGGCAATTTAGCACGGCCAATTCACCTAACCTGCACATCTTTGGACTGTGGGAGGAAACCGGAGCACTCAGAGGAAACCCAAGGGGAGAAAATGCAGACTCTATACAGACAGTAGCCTGAGGCAGGAATTGAACTCGGATCCCTGGTACTGTGTGAGGCAGCAGTGCTAACCACTGAGCCACCATGCCACCCATTTATTTGGAGACTATTAATAACACCAGCTCTAGTGTTTAGAGCCCTCTTTTCTCTGAATGAATCTGCATGCTGCCTGACACCTTCTAGATTATTCTGAATTTCCGTGTTACTGGGCTCCTGTCACTAAACAATATTGGGATGTACAAAGATTCTGGAAACGGAACAGACGGTCCTATCGCCTTAAGTGGATGTGCATCAAAAAGGTATCTCTGTTGGAGTTTGTAAAGGTAAACAAAGCACCAGATGTTGAAGACAAAATGGGCTGAGATAAATGTGGAAATTCATCTACAGCAGGAAAATAAATTTTGAACATTTTCTTAGTTAAAAATCACACAACACCAGGTTATAGTCCAACCGGTTTAATTGGAAGCACACTAGCTTTTGGAGCGACGCTCCTTCATCAGGTGATAGTAAGGAGCGTCGCTCCGAAAGCTAGTGTGCTTCCAATTAAACCTGTTGGACTATAACCTGGTGTTGTGTGATTTTTAACTTTGTACACCCCAGTCCAACACCGTCATCTCCGAATCAGGAACATTTTCTTAGTATTGAAAGCAACAAATGCCTGCAGATAAAAACAGAAATTACTGGAAAAGTTCAGCAGATTTGTGGAGAGAAATCAGAGTTAATGTTTGGGGTCCAGTAACCCTTTGTCAGAACTCTCTCAGATGCTGCCAGACCTTCAGAGCTTTTCCAGCAACTACTGTTTTTGTTTCTGATCTACAGCATCTGCAGTTCTTTAGGTTTTTAAATACTTGGGGATGTTGATCAATTCATACTGAAGCTGCATCTCTTCAGCCCAAGAGCGAATTGTATCTTTCCCTCCAAAAGGGCACCAAATGCACTGGGGACACTTTGGAAGTTTAAAAAATGTACATTTGCACTGAATGGTAATGGTTTTAGAGTCTGGTACATCTCAGTAAAGTCTGTCTTATTAACAATAGTCTTCTTCAGTTAAAAGCAGACCCTGCAATATTTTACTGGCACCCTTGAAGGAGCCAGGCAAGAGGCTGGAAGAACACAGCGAGCCAGGCAGCATCAGGAGGTGGACAAGTCAACGTCTCAGGTGCAACCCTTCTTCAGGACTGGGGGTGGGTGTGGGGGTAGCTGCAGATAAAGGGGGTGGTGGGGGCAAGGTGGTGAGGTGGGGATAGGTGAACACAGGCAGAGGGTACAACCTGGTTGGTCAATGGGAGGAATGATTCCAATTGGTGGCTGGAAGGGAGCGTCAATGAGAGGAATGGAAGGGAAAGGGAGGGGCTGGGAAGGGAGTCAGGGGATGCGAAGCGAGGTTATTTGAAATTGGAGAACTCAATGTTGAGTCCTCCGGCCTGTAGGCTGCCCAGGCGAAAGATGAGGTGTTAATCCTCCAAATTGCGGCGTGGTTCATTGGGGCAATGGAGGAGGCCAAGGATGGTCATGTCAGAAAGGGAGTGGTTAGGGGAACTGAAATGGGCGGTGACTGGGAGGTCCAGTCAGCCCCTGCGGGCCCGGCTGAGTAATTCGGCGAACCGTTCCCTAAGTTTACATTTGATCACCCCGATGCAGAGAAGACCACATTAGGAGCACCTGATGCAGTAAACTAGGTTATACGAGAGGCAGGTGAACCTCTATCTCACCTGGATTCATCCTCCCATTGACCATTATTTGAAACCATAACAGTGTCTCTTTGTGACAATATCTTACTTTATCAGTATCTCCCAGTGACTGTACCTCACTGTATCAGGATCTCATTGTGACGGTATATTCCTGTGTTGGTTGTTAAGAACACCAGAGGTTAAATGTTGGTTACTAATTTGGAAAGTGTTAGCTCTAGTCAAAGTAGGACCTAACAATAAGATACGATGGGTTCCAAATCTGAAATGGATGAATTGCGAAGTATAATTGGACAGATAAATTGACTGGGCACTCAAACAATGCCAGTTTTGAAATATTAGATAAAAGCAAACTAGTGCAAGATGCTAGAGGTCTAAAATACTGCACTTTCTGTTTTTGTTTGAGGTTTTAGAGTTGAGTGCAACTATGCCAAGTGCCTAGCTGGAAGATATTACTTAGGTAGACAAAACATCATAAAAAATTAAAATGGTGCATGGTGTTTTGAAATTTCCATCACTGGGAGACACAAGGAACACGAAACATATTGTTTTTATTCATATTTCTGATGTAAATCTCTGTGACGGTTCTCAAAACAGAAGGATTTATAATTTTTATTTTGAGGCAATACAGTTAAATGCTGTCTTTTAGTTGGGAAGCCAGTAAGATCCTAAATTTCATACAAAGTGGCTCAGCAACAGAAACTCTCGCTTTCATTGAGGTTGTAGATGTGACGTTTTACCTCGTGAAAATATTGGAAGACATTCTAAAAAGGGATTCAGCAGCAATATTCATTGAGTGCTACATTGATAATATGTTGTTACGGAATAACATACATTTAACAAAACATATGGATGTAAAAAAGGCCGAGGTACAATATTAAAGTTTTAAAAAAGATGCTGGAGAATGGAGAAATCCCCAAATCAAAGCAGTTGTACAGCGTCTGTCGGTGATCTGATTCTTCTATAAAGAAAGGAGCAAGTTCTAAGAAATCAGTAGAAAATATTGGAAAATAGAACATTTGGAATTTTAATACATGTTAAAGGAAAGGAAAACAAGAAGCAGAAATATGATCTGTTGTCATTTGTGTTTATTTGTTTGTCTTTTTGTTATTATACATATATAGTTTATATGTATAAATCTACTTTTAAAAGAAAAGGTATCTATTATTAGCTAGTAGGGTGTAATAGGATGTCTGAGGCCAGGTGGAAGGGAGCAAGTGATGGTTTTAGGTAATTATTTAGAATTAGTTCATATGATGTAGACTCAACTGGTTAGGTCAACATTTATTACCCATCTGGAGGGTAACTGAGTGAGATATATATATCTGGATGCATATATCGGAAACAAGTGACAGTACTATTGGGATTGGTGCTATAAAACTCTGCCCAGAAAAACATATGCCTGGATTCTGTCTAACCAACACTTAACCTCTTGTGTTTAACAATTGTCACAGGAAGTTGCTGTCACAGTGAGATACTGATACAGTGAGATACAGTCATAGGGAAATACTGATAATATGAGATATTGTGACCGGAAGTTGCTGTCACAGTGAGATACTGATACAGTGAGATACAGTCACTGGGAGATACTAATACAGTGAGATATTGTCACAGGGAGATACTGTTAAAGTGAGATATTGTCAGGGAATTACTAATACAGAGATGTACTGGTACAGTGGGAGATTATCACAAGAACTAACTGTGCCAGGGCTGCACTATCAGACAGAGAGATTCTGTCATGGGGAGTTACTTATCTGTAGGCATACAATGTAGAGTCCTGGAGATGGACAGAAGTTCATAGAAATTCTACCTTGTAGGACCTCAGAATGTCAGCGATTTGATGCCATATCGAAAGATCAAGGTTAGGATGCTTTGTTCCAACACATTTAGTTAGCAATTCATCATCATAAAATGATAATCCCCCACAACATCAAGATGCCTGAGGCCTCTGAGTCGTTGAAAACATGCCGGTTTGCCTTTGAATGTCACTGTAACTTTCCAACGTGGTATTGCTTGTTTGTGGTTCCAAATAATCCTCAATGACTGACTAAGGACAGGAAAATAAAGCAATCTCAATTTTATGTTAAGCATAACAGCACACTTTAGATACAAGACCTGTATTGATGGTAGATTTACTGAGCAATGATTCACAGCATGACATTTGTGGCATAATCCAGTAATATGTTGGGATGCATGAGTCAAATTAACCACTTATTGGTGAACCACCAACTCCAGGTCATGTAACACAAGATATTTACATCATATGGCTTCTTGAGACTTAGGCAGGGATCTGTGCCAATTTGACCTTGCCCATTGCAATCAGGAAAATCTAAGGGTAATCCTTGTGAAGCTTCCTCAGAACTTGTGTCAATTTGTTGTTTTGTTGCTTTACTCTTGATCTCAGATTTTCCTGGCACAGTCCTGATTTTCCAGCAGTCCTACTGTGGTCAAGCTTTTGTCACATGGGGTGAAATCAGACCAACACAGCTAATGATGAGAAAACACTCACTTCCAGCAGGCGGGAACTCCAGTTACCCATTGCTGTGCCACAGACAGGTCGATCTTTTGAATCCCTCCCTCTGAGGTTTAAAGGGGCAGATATTTGGCTTGGGTGATACTTCAATACCAGGGTAGGAATTGGGGCATCTCACCTTCTGCCCGTTGCCCCATTTTCTGTTCCTTTAAGTTGGTAAGGTTGGCAGAGCTAGTTTTGCCATTGCCATTTCCAGTGCCCATGTCAATATTGGTCTGGTTTTATTCCTTTCTGACAACCACATTGCTGTGGCTCTGGATTCAGATGTAGACCAGATTGATGGATATTAGTGAACCAGATGTGTTTTTCCCCCTACGATTGACAATGGTCTCATGGACAGCAGCAGTTTCTTAATTCCAGTTTTTTTTTGTATTGAATTCAAATTCCACTGTCTGTCATAGTGGGATTCGAACCTGGAAATTAGTTGAGTCCCTGGATTAATAATCCAGTGCTAATACCACTAGGCCATCACCTTCTCCCTAGGGTGGCACAGTGGCTCTGTGGTTAGCTCTGCTCCCTCATAGCACCAGACACCTTGGTTCAGTTCCACCCTCAGGTGACTATGTGTGTAGAGTTTGCACATTCTCCCTGTGTCCGTGTGGGCTTCCTCCAGGTGCTTCTGGCATCCTCCCACACTCCAAAGATGTGCCGGTTAAGTGGATTGGTCTTGCTACACTGCCCATAGTATCCAGGGATGAGCAGGTTAGGTGGATTATCCATGAGAAATGCAGGGGTAAGGGGTCTGAGTGAGATGCTCTTTGGAGAGTTGGTGTGATCTCAATGGGCCAAATAGCCTGCTTCCACTCTGTAGGGGTTCTATGAAGTACATCTCTATGATTCTATGACTATGACAGAGTCAATGGGGATCGATCCTTTTAATCCAAGTTGATTTTTATCTTTTCGTATCCATTGACAACTTTGCTTCATTCACAAAGCATTCCAAAGTGGATACGTCATGCCAGTCATGTGGCCTCATTGAATGAGCATTCAGCCTGATTTCCAACCAGTCCAAAGTCAAATATACCTCCCCTCCAACCCCAGTTACCTCCATCTTCAAAGCGATCTGAAAGCTGAAGGACAAGATCCAAGCACACAAGGCTTAGAGTTTTAAAAAAATGAGACTGGAATTTAGGAAGTTTAACAAGCATAGAATTAATTAAACATAAATTTTATTTTAGTTATTTCATTTCTAGACAACAATAACATGAGGGGTTGACAATCATGTTTCAGTTATACAGAGCCCTGGATAAATCACACCTGGAGCATGTTCAGAAGGGTCTGTTGGCCTTGTAGAGAGTGTCATATAGATTTATAAGAATGAAATCTGGGTTCTAAGAGCTGAGTTACAAGGAGAATCTCAGGAATTTAGGTGGTTAAAAGGTGATATGATTGAAGTTTTAACAATATTGAAGGAGGTAACTGGAGTAGATGGAAAGCATTTATTTATACTGTTTGGGGAGTCTAAGACTGGAGGTGATGACATATTGCATTAATTACAGCTGGCCTTTGCAGGGATAAAATTTAAGAGCATTCGGCACACAAAGAAGTTTGGAGCTGTCTCCTACAAACGAATTAAAATCTGAGATTTCTTCTTGTTGATCAGTTTTGTTAAGGGCAATAGCCTCATTGAATAGTGGAGGGTGTTCAAGTGGATTAAGGCATCACTTGTTCCCATAACCCTGTATCCTGCAATACCTGAGTTGGACACTGGTCAGTCCACAGGCATAGAATTTCTCTGGACCTGGTGTCAGTCTCATAGTTTCTATCTGATTGTTGTTCAGATATTCAGCTTCAACAGGAGCCACAAGAATCTTAAATATGTACCAACTCCTGACAGAGATCTTTCAACGAGACCACGAAGTAAATGGTTAACCTTTAGTGAAATTCTTCCTTCTCTGGCTCCATCGTGTTTTTAAACATCAAACTCAGATCAGTGCCTCCTGTTGCATGAGTGTAGTATTTTAACTTCCAGAAGTAGCCACTCGGTGTGAGAATTGCCTCAGATTGTTAATTTAAGGACAGTTCTGTGCTGCAGGTCCCTGTCTCATCTTTCACAGGAGCACTTATCAACGAGTCATTTTCAAGGTCACTGGTTGCCTGAGGTGATATGACTGGATCCTAACTTGTTACAATACCCAATGCTTCTGCCCATACATCACTCAGACCTTTGAGCTAACAATATAAGTAAAATAATGGTGATAGTTACCCCAGCAGCTGAATGTTTTGCTTGGCTGACGGCTATAAAATTGGTTAACATTCATAAAACAGAGAATACTGGGGACTAAATGTCTTTTTCAGACTGGGGCAAAGTGTGATGTGATGTCCCTGTGCATTGGTACTGCTCTTTCAGATATATGATTCATTCAGAAATGATTCGGTCTTGAGTAGTGACTTTGATCAACCTGCTTTTTGTATGGTGTGACACATGTCTGGGACAGGTAGGATTCGACTACCTTTGCACTATAAGAGCCCTGCTCAGTTTTGTGTAAGCTGAGGGTAATGCCAGATGACCCAAAAATGCAAAATGCAGTATACAGTGAGGAAGATAGCAAATGATTTCAGGAGAATATAGTCAGACTGGGAAAATAAACAGCAGGTGAAATTAAATAGGGAAAGGGAAATGATACAACTTCTTCGGAAGAATGGGGAGAGGTGATATGAATGGATTGGTATGTGGATGAAAAAAATCGATTTGGGAATTTACACACATAAATCTTTGAAAAAAAAACAGAATAAGTTAAAATAACATTAAACAGCAAGTGAAAGTTTTGGCTTAATTTACAATAACATAGTGTTCAAAAGCAAGGGAGTTAGGCTAAACTTTGAACAAAATACAATTTAGGCCTTCATTGGAGTGCTCAGTGGAAAGAGATAGTGATTTGCCAGAATTTTACTTGATGCAAGGTAGTTCAGCTATGTTTAAGACTGGACACAAACCTCCTATTTATATAGCCTCTTTCATGACCTACGGACATCTCACGGCACTCTATGATTAACTGTCATTTTTAGGAAGCCAATTTACACAAAGCGAGTTCCCACAAATTGCAAAATATGATGTCTGGAAAATAACTTTTAGTGATCTCAGTTGAAAGTAAATATTGACCAGGCCACTGGGGGGAGTCCCCCAAAGCTCTTTGAATAGTGTCATGGAATCTTATACATTGACCTGAGAGGGCAGACCGACTGGTCATAGCTCACTCAGAAGGTGGCATCTTCAGCACTGGGAGGGTCAAACTCAAAGACTTTCTTTCAAGTGTCTGGAGCAAGATTTGAACCCACAGCCTTTTGACTCAGAGGTGACAGTCCCATCAGTGAGGTACAGCAGACATCTCTGAAATTGTTCTCAGCACATCAGATCATTTTCTGTCGTTCCTCAGTGTTTTCTCAGCCTCTGATGGTTTGATTCTGTTGGGGTGAGGAAGAAGTGGGAAACTCAAAGGGAAAGGAAGATGTGACGGCCTTGTTTCTCAGGAGCACCAGCTAACCAAGACAAAGCATTCAAGCTAACTAAGGTGACATTCGGAAGGCAGAATACTGGAGCAAAACTTTTACATTTTAAGTTTTTTGCAAAGACAAATTTTCCCTTTTGTACAGAAGATTAAAGGGTGATCTAATTGAAGTGTTTAAAATGATTCAAGTGTATAATAATGTAAATAAATAGAAACAGGCTGATAGTCCAGAACAGAGTTTCTCTACAAGAAGTACACATAGACTGAACAGTTCTGAACAGAGTACACACACACACACGCACACCTTTTATGTTTTGGACAAATAGCAAATGATACTGCCTTAAACCAAGGAGGAAGTTGTGAAACATGAACGGATTCAGAAAAGATTTACAAGGATATTGGAGCGTTTGAGCAATAGGGAGAGGCTGAATAGGCTGGGGCTGTTTTCCCTGGAGCATCAGAGGCTGAGGAATGACCTTATAAAGGTTTATAAAATCATGAGGGGCATGGATAGGGTAAATAGGGAAGGTCTTTTCCCTAGGGTGGGGAAATCCAGAACTAGAGAACATAGATTTAGGGTGAGAGGGGAAACACTTAAAAGGGGAAACTTTTTCATGCAGAGGGTGGTGTGTGTATGGAATAAGTTGCCAGAGGAAGTGATGGAGGCTGGTACAATTACAACATTTAAAAGGATGGGTATATGAATAGGAAGGGTTTAAGGGGGGATATGGGCTAAGTGCTGGCAAATGGGACTAGATTAATTTAGATTTATTCAGCATCTCCCTGTAACTCAAACCCTTCAACTCTGGCAACATCCTTGTAAATCTTTTCTGAACCCTTTCAAGACTAGTTTGGGATATCTGACCAGCATGGACGAGTTGGACCAAAGGGCCTGTTTCCATGCCATACAAAGTTACTCAAGCAGTAGGGGAGGCTGCTAAAATCCTCAGCTTTGTGGGTGTGTGTCCAGGGCAATATTGCCCAGTCACAGACTACAGATTGAATTTTCACCCAAGACTATTCACCCAGGACCATCCATTTGTGTTCAGGGGCACAAAACATAGTAACAACTCCTTGATTGGTTCCTGGGTAAATGGCTACAGCTTTGTGTTTGAGTAATACAGCTTGTGAAAGAGCAAGTACCCCCTTCTTTCTCTGTCTTTCTCTCTCTCTCTCTCCTTCTCTGTGAGCGGAGAAGTGAAAAGAATTCCAAGCAAACAGCTGTCTACGCACTCTCTCTTCCTCTCTCTCTCTCTGCAAATGCACTTCTTGGAAGGGAAATGAGGAAAACCATCTTCAGAGACACTGAAATGGTGAGTCGATGAGTGGAAGGTTGAGAATCAATATGGTCACAACCTTGTATCTTCCTCAAAGAACAACATAGAGTCATAGAGGCATAGAGATGTACAGCATGGACACAGACCCTTCGGTCCAACCCGTCCATGCTGACCAGATATCCCAACCCAATCTAGTCCCACCTGCCAGCACCTGGCCCATATCCCTCCAAACCCTTCCTATTCATATACCCATCCAAATGCCTCTTAAATGTTGCAATTGTACCAGCCTCCACCACTTCCTCTGGCAGCTCATTCCATACACGTACCACCCTCTGTGTGAAAAAGTTACCCCATAGGTCCCTTTTATATCTTTCCCCCCCACCCTAAACCTATGCCCTCTAGTTCTGGACTCCCCGACCCCAGAGAAAAGACTTTGCCTACTTATCCTATCCATGCCCCTCATAACTTTGTAAACCTCTATAACGTCACCCCTCAGCCTCCGACGCGCCAGGGAAAACAGCCCCAGCCTGTTAAGCCTCTCCTTATAGCACAGGAACTGAAGGAAATCACCTCAGTGATGTCAGATATTGAGACTGGGGTACCAGAACTGTGTCCCTCTGATCTTTTAAATCCATTCCCACCCATTCTACTTGAAATTTTTCTCTTTGTGTATGGGTTTGTATGCTGTACTTTATTTGAAAGGAGCTAAGTTTCAGTTATAGAGAGACATTATTCTGCTTGTAATAATTTGCAGTTTTCCTATTAAGTGCAGAGATCTCATGAATATTTTTGTTTAACATGGGTTATTCTTATTTGTGATAGCTCTGGGAATATTGGGGTTTGATGTCCCATGCACTACTCCAGTGAGGTGTGACAGTACTGACACACTTACAGACATTGTTAAATAGAATGGGACTGTTCTGGATGATTCAATGTTCACGAAAAGGGTAATGGAGACCCAAAACTTCAGAATTCTGGGAGTTAATGGAAAATGTCACAATTACAATTGGTAGAGTTTTACAGGTTAAAGGCATTATACTTTATGGAACTGATGTGGATAAATAGAGGTAAGGTACAGATCAGTCACAGTCTAAGGTTTGCGGGCTGAATGGCCTCACTCTATGTCTTTATCCCTTGGCCTAAGTTGGAAGCGGTTGAGGATGAAGGGATTAGAGGAGAAAATAATGGAGGGAATTATAAAGAGAACTCCTACCACAGCCACACTGAAAGCAAATCTATCATTAAATGTTTTAATTAGCACGTGAGGCAGTGAAATGGCTTGATCGGAATTGTTGGATTAACACAGGTTCAGTCTGCTGGCTGGGGTGGAGACAAAAGAATTGATCTCGGAACATTCCAGAATATGGCATCTCTTCGTGAAATAATGACTCAAATAAAGCACAAGGCATTTCTGCTGCATTAACCAAGGAAGAGTGAGGCATTGCATGCTATTTGTAACAGATCATCACTATTTAAGGAATATGTTGGATGTTACAGGGATGATAATGTGTTGTCACTCAGGCTGAACCACTGAGCTGTCATTTCAGAACAAGCTGGTTTGAGTGAGTGAATCGTTTTATTTAGTAGGCATCTGATGATCTCAGTTCCAGACTGATACCAGGAACAGGTCTGGTTTTTATATGGCATCTCAACGCAAGTATGAAAATCAACTTCCTTCTCAAATCCCCCTGTGGATTAGAGAGTGAGAATACTCTACTTACTGAACTAGGGTTGAAACAAGACATTATAATGACGTTCTAACCTCATGCCTGGTTCAAATCCTAACATGATAGCTAACATGATGAATTTAAGTTTATAAATTCAACTGGTCAGTACAAATCTGGAATTGAAGCCAAGGTCTCACCAGCCATTTCAAAATTCCATCTACTTCACTGGAATCGTAGAGTCAAAGAGATGTACAGCACAGAAATAGACTCTTTGGTCCAACTAATCCACACCGCCACGCTTTTTGAGATTACCGCTGTACCACAAAAGCCCAAGATGTTTACTTGCTTACAAAGAAGGATGATTGGTAGTGAAATGCACTCAAGCTAGTGTCTAACTGAGGGGTCTGAGCAGTTTACATCGAGCAGAAAGAAAGGGTGGCATGGTGGCTCAGTGTTTAGGAGAAAGTGAGGACTGCAGATGCTGGGGTTCAGAGCTTAAAAATGTGTTGCTGGAAAAGTGCAGCAGGTCAGGCAGCATCAAAGGAGAAGGAGAATCGACGTTTCGGGCATAAGCCCACTGCTACCCTACAGCACCAGGGACCCGGGTTTGATTCCACCCTCGGGTGACTGTGAGAAGTTTGCAATGCCTTGCTCCTCCCGAGTCTGTATGGGTTCCTCTGGTTTCCCCCCACAGTCCAAAGATGTGCAGGTTAGGTGGATTGGCCATGGGGAAATATAGGATTACAGGATGGAATGGGTCTGGGATGGGATACTCCTCTTCGGAGGGTTGTGTGTTCTCGATGGGTCAAATTACCTGCTTCTAGACTGTAGGGATTCTCTGAATATTGTAAACCATCTATCAACTGGAGTGAAGCTCTACAATAACTACCTGAAAACTAAAGTGGAATAAAGCATTGGAATATCCCTGTATTTATCAAGAGTTTTTAGCTGTCAGGGAGCAGGCACCATTGAATAAGTATTCTCTAGTTAATCAGTATTTAATAAGTAATGGGTCTCAATGTGTCCTGGATATCCATCACCCTGCCAGTGGAGACAATGCCTTTGGCTGTGAAACCCCAGGAATTCAGGATATAAGTTCTGAATTCTTTCCACAAACTTTGCCTCCTCTATACCCAACAATTCCTGACTTAAGATGCTTCTTGAAAGCTACCTGCTGCCTGTCCTAACATCTCTTTTTTGCTGCAGTGCCTTGGAATATCTCCTGATTCTAAAGATCTTAGACAAATACAAGATGCTGTTGCCTTGATTTCAGGGGTTTGTACCTTGTAATATTAATTTTGTAAACAGGATTTAGCCTGTTCATAGTCATAGAGGTCTACAGCACAGAAAAAAAGGCCCTTCAGCCCATCGATTATGTGCCAATCTGTGTTGCTTTTGTAAAGCAAGGAGCTCTTCTCATAGTCGAGAGTGTGGTGCTGGAAAAGCACAGCCGGTCAGGCAGCATCCGAGGAGCAGGAAAATCGACATTTCGGGTATAAGCCCTTCTTCAGTAAAAGTCCTCACATTCTCCTAGTTCTCCTCATAGTCATGCTTAAACTTTATCAATCAACTAACATCACTAAAACAGACTTTCTGGCCAATTACTGGAATCTTGCTTCATGTAAATTGGCTTCTGCATTTAACATATTACAATTAGATCAGTGAAAATTAGAATTAGAATTGGAATTAGAATTAGCTTTATTGTCATGTGTACTCACACAAATACAGGGAAAAGTTTGCAAGTCACCACTTATGGCAGCTTAGGTACAAAGATACCTAGGTACAGATTCTTAACTACAGATGTTTTGGGATTAAATAGAAAAGTTAAGAAATAAAAGCCCAGCAGAGGAATAAAATAGGAAGTAAAGCACTTTAGGACTTCCCGGGCACATGGAAAGTGCTACATAAATGCAACAACTTTTTTCTCTCTTTTAGCTGAAAGAGATCCGGCCCTTTCCACGAAGTCCATGTCGATTAACCGCTCCCATGGAAAAGTGTATGGATTATTCTATACAACATGGAACAGGAGCAGAGTTCTTAATGCCAGTGCTGACCTATTGACTGTCGCAGTGAATGGGCTGTCAGGCACCTCATTAATCACGAGTTACTTGAGTGGTACATTCCACTCTTTGACCCACTCCCATTCCGTAATGCTCCTTTCAACATTGAACATCTTGTTCTAAATAAGGGTGCTTACTGACATAGCACTTCAGTGAAGTACAGGACTTGGTGAAAAATAAATTTAACACAGATATTTGGAGGGGCATCTTTAGTCAAAGTGTGCTAAATATTTCAAATTATCAGCCAAGTGTGTGAATGAGTTATAAAAGCGATTTATTAGAGAGTGCCCTGAAGCTGGAGGGGGACAATACAATAGGATGGAGACTTTTCATTGTCCTTGATTTTGATCTTCTGATTTGGACTTGTCAGGGTGGGTGTGGACAGGGACTTGCACAGATACTACATCAAGGTGAAGGGGTAAATGTAGGGGAATGGGTCTGGGTGGGTTGCGCTTTGGGGGGTCAGTGTGGACTTGTTGGGCCGAAGGGCCTGTTTCCACACTGTAAGTAATTTAATCTAATCTAAAATTTGAGTTACATTGAATGTACATTGTAAGATTATACATCCAACTAGTTTATGCTGGTGGTTACGTTCTACGTCAGTACCTACTCACCCTGCTTTATGGGAAGAAGTAAACTGACAGCCATTGAAATGTATTCTTAACTAGCTTTAGCCTGTATGCTTTTTAAAACAGATAAACATGTCTTATGAAAATTGTTCCAAAAATCCATGGGTAACTCGGGGGCTATAATCCATTGTCTCTGCCCGTTCATTCACTTATGTAACTTCCGCCTAAATCTATCTCTGCCATTCACCTCAATTACTCCTTGCAGTACCACATTCAGCAATCTTACCACTCATTGGGTCAAACATATTCTGCTGAGAGATAGATTTGGAAATGTTGATATTGTCCAGATGCAGAACAGGAAAAGAAAGGGCAGGAAAACAGGATGTAAACTGGAATTGATGAGTGCAAGAAGGTAAGGATAGAGATAGGAACCATAAAACCGATGCAATAGAGGCATGTAAGAAGGTCATTTAGCCCCTCGAGACTGTTTTGCCATTCAATGAGATCATGGTCAATCTGATAATCGTCAACTCCATGTTTCTGCCTTTTCCCCATAATCCTTGATTCCCTCCAGGATTAATAATCCATCTCACCCCCGAATATACTTCATGATCCAATCTTGGTAACCCTCTACGGCAAAGAATTCCACAGATTCACATCCCTCTGAGTGAAGAATTCTTCCCCATCTCTTTCTTAAATGAACAATCTCTTTCCCTGAGATTACACAGAATGACATAGATGCAGAACTAGCTCGAAGGTGGGAGACAGAGGGTGGAGATTTGCTTTTCAGACTGGAGACCTATGACCAGTGGTGTGCCACAAGGATCACTGCTGAGTCCACTGATTTTTGTCCTTTGTATAAATGATTTGGATGTGAGCATGGAAGCTATGGTTAGTCAATTTGCAGATGTCTTCAAAATTGGAGGTGCAGTGGAAAATAAAGAATGTTACCTCGGAGTACAACAGGACCTTGATCAGAAAGACTAATGGGCTGAGAAGTGGCAGATGGAGTTTAATTCAGATAAATGTGAGGTGCTGCATTTTGGAAAGGCAAATCAGGGCAGGACCTATACACTGAATGGTAAGGTCCTGGGGAGTGTTACCAAACAAAGAGATCTTGGAGTGCAGGTTTATAATTCCTTGACAGTGGAATCACAAGTAGACAGGGTAGGGAAGAAGGCATTTGGTATGCTTGCCTTTATTGATCAATGCACTGAGTAGAGGGGCTGGGAGGTCATGGAATACTGCATTCAAACCTGGTCTCCCTGCTATGGGAAGGATGTTGTGAAACCTGTAAGGGTTCGGAAAAGATTTACAAGGATGTTGCCAGGGTTGGAGGGATTGAGCTCTAGGGAGAGACTGAATAGGTTACAACTCTTTTCCCTACAGCATTAGAGGCTGAGGGGTGATCTTAAAGAAGTTTATAAAATCATAAGGAGTATAGCTCGGGTAAATAGCCAAGGTCTTTCCCCAGGGTAGCAGAGTCCAAAATTAGAGGGCATAGGTTTAATTTGAGACGGGAAAGATTTAAAAGGGACCCAAGGGGCAACCTTTTCATGCAGAAGGTGATGCATGTATGGACTGAGCTGCCAAAGGAAGTGGTGGAGGCTGGTACAAATACAACATTTAAAAGGCATCTGGATGGGTATATGAATACGAAGGGTTTAGAGCTAAATGCTGGCAAATGGGACTAGATTAATGTAGGATTTCTGGTCAGCATGGACAATTTGGACCAAAGGGTCTGTTTCATACTGTATAGCTCTAAGATGCTATGACTCTACACCCTTTGGTCCTACAGTCTCCCTCAAGGGGAAACAACTTTACCATATCTACCATGTCAAGTCCCCCAGGAATCATATTTTTCAATAAAATCACCTCACATTCTTCTAAACTGCATTGGGGGCAGCCTCAATCTACTCAACCTCTCCCCATAAGACAGTCTGTCCACCCTCCATCCCTGGTATCAGTCTAGTGTCACTTTCCTGTTGGCCTGCATTTCTCTTAAGTCTTTCCCAAACTCAAGCAGTTCCCAAATCAGCCAATGGAGTAGTTACGAAGTCTGCCCACTGAACTGGGATGAAGCAAACTGACAGCAATTGAAATATATTCTTAATCATTTCTAGCTTGTTTGTTTAATTTTAAAACAGATAAACTTGTCTTGTGAAGAAGCTTCTGTTGAACCATGAGTAATTCAGGGCTATAATCCACTGTCATGAGAATTGGTAAAATTGGTTAAACTTTAAAATTAAAACTGACTTTGCCTTCTCCTTGACCAGTCTGTCTCACACGCAAACTCAGAGTTGCATCAGAGTCAAGAGTTTGATGCTGGAAAAGCATAGCAGGTCAGGCAGCATCCGAGAAGCAGGAGAATCAACATTTTTGGGCATAAGCCTTTCATTCCTGATGAACGTCGATTCTCCTGCTCCTCGGATGCTGCCTGACCTGCTGTGCTTTTCCAGCACTATACTCTTGACTCTGATCTCCAGCATCTGCAGTCCTCACTTTCTCCTCAGAGTTGCATCAAACCACATGATAAAAGACATAGAAAATTGAAATCACTGCACAGAAGTTGGTGTCTCATCACTGAGCCATCCTTTACCAGTGCACGGTACACTGGCTATAACCAGCCTGCACAGAGCCAGTCCTCAACTGAGGAGATTGTAATCTCCTGGTTATAGATATATCTTTTTCCATTTTTATGTTTTCCCCACATCACCACCAAACAGCAGTTGTACTTAGTTTTTCCCCAACACCTATGTCATGTGTGTGTGTAGATATAGGATACAATGAAGAACAATGAGTGCAGAAATCTTTATTAATTTTCCATCACCAGAAAGGAAGGAATAACCCAAGTGGCCACTGACAAGCAGTGTCCTTCTATCACAGGGCAATGTCGGAGTGAAGGGGAGAGCAGGGATTAAATCAAAATAGAGTTGGAGGGGGAAATAATACACTCCACTCCCTGCGGTGCCCACCTCTCCTTGAAAAACCCAAGGGTGTTGGTGGACACTGCGTGCTCCTTCTCCAGGGACACTTGGGCAATTGGCCATATTGTCCCCCTTCATGGCCTGCTTCCTGGACCTGTTAATGGCCAACCTGGCCAAGTCCAGGAGCAGACCTCTCCTGGTTATATTCTTTTTTTTACCCCAGACTACCACCTGACTGTGGTAGTGTTTATATTTTCCCCCGCACTCATGGTGTGTGTGTGCAGGTGTGAGACACAGTGAAAGATACAAGGTGCACAAATCTTTATTCAGTTTCCACCACCAGGAAGAAAAGGAACACCCAAGTGACAAGCAGTGCCCCTCACATCAAAGGGCAATGCCGTGTGATCAAAAAGTGAAGGGGAGGGCAGGGGTTAAATCAAACTAGAGTTGGAGGGGGAAATAATGCACTCCACTCCCTGCAGTCTCCACCTCTCCCTGAAAATGGTGAGGCTGTTGGTGGACACCGTGTGCTCCTTCTCCAGGATCACCCAGGCTCAAAAGTAACCGCAGAAGAGGGGGAGGCAATCGGCCATAACGACCCCCTCCATGGCCCACTGCCTGATCCTGTTAATGGCCAGTTTGGCCAGGGTCAGGAGCAGACCCCTCCTGGTTACATTGGTCAACAAAGGCTTTCCTACCTAGCCCAGGTTAACAACTCCAAACAAGAACCTCATAGTTGACAAGGTCTATCTGGTTCCAATCGCTACAAAAATGTAGAAAAGTTGCAAATAATAATAGGAATTCAACATGGTTTGGAAGGATATAGTCAGACTAGTGAAATGGACAGATACATGGCAGATGAAATACAACACAGAAGTTTTGTTCAATATATTTTGGTAGAAATAATACAGAGCAGTATAAATTTATACTTTCTTATATGTATATATATATAAAATAGATTATATACATGTGTGTTTATATATATGAAATATATACTATACACATATGCTAATATATATAAAAATATATTTATACATGTATGCTTATATGTATGTAATATATTATATACATAATGCTAATATATATAAATATATTATATACATAATGTTAATATAATTTAAAATAATTTTAAAGGGAATGCAGGCACATAGATTCCTGGAGATATATGAACAAAAATAATTGAACATAACAGGGCAAATTGCTAAGGCTGTTAAACAAAAGCATCTAGGATCGTCGGTTTTATGAAGAGAGGAAGACATTAATAATGCACTTTGGAAAAAATCTCAAGGCGGTACAGAGTTTGCACAGGAGACTACCTTGCATGGTACAAATGAGAGCACAATTTCAGGGTAAGGGGCAGGTCGTAAAGGGCTAAGATGAGGACTAAGCTTTTCACTGAAAAGGTTGTGACTCTTTGGAAGTTGTGGGTGTTCCTTCACTGGATACATCTAAGTCTTCTGGACTCTCAGGGAATTAAGGGATTGAGGGGAGCGTAGGGAAAGACAGAGAGTTGAAATCCAAAGTCAGCCATGATTGTTTTGAATGATGGAGCAGATCCAACAGGCTGAATGGCCTTCTCCCTCTCCTATCCTCTTAATGATTTGTAATGAGGGACTTTACTTAGCTGGAGAGACTGAAAATCATTGGGATTGTTCTCATTATGAAGAGATTGAATGGAAGTGTTCTGAGTTTTGAATGGTTCTGATTGAGGAACTGAGGATACATGGTTTTCAGTGACACATGGGTCGGTAACCAGAGAACATAAACTGACCAAAGAATCAGAGGTGATAGGAAAAACATTTTGATGTGGAATTTACAATCTAAAAGGGTGCCAGAAGCAAGTTTAATTGCAATTTTCAAAAGGAAATTAAATAAATATTTGAAAATAAAGCTCGCAAAGAAATGGAGTTAATCAGAGGAGTGGGGCTAGTTAATAACTCTATCAAAAAGCCAGCACAAACATAATTGGTCAAATGGTCTTCTGCTATGCTATCATTCTGTCACTCTATGATCCTAAGATAAACTCAATCAATCATCCAGGAAACCCTTTTAGTCCTACTTACCTGTCCTGAATGTTTTACATTCCTCCCCTTCAAATTCACACCTGAAATCTTTTTGAATCGTTCATCATTTCGGTTCTTCAAATTGTACATTTGCATAGTTAGTCAGCGTACATGCAAATATATTTCAGCAAGTCGTCATTCCGTGTTTTATGCCCTGGCAAACCTAACCGCACAGAGCCTTTAGGGGAACTGCTCTGACGTTAGTTGGTACCTTGGTAAGACTGTGCCCGCACGATGAGGAGCATTGGTTCTGGAGCTGAAGCATGTAGCAATGCTCCTGAGGAGTTAATTAATTCTTGGTAACGAGCAAAGGGATGCCACTTCCTAGAAACAGTAATGACTCAGTTGGCATTCCCACCTGGAATATTTTCTTCAAATTTCCAAGCTTGGGGTTGTGCAAGAATGAGGAGAATAGCGCACAGAGGGGAAAGTAGGTTGAAGTCTACTCCTGTTCCTTTCAGGCGTGATCCTCTACAGCATGTCCATCCCTAGTAGTAAAACTCCCACCCACGGCAGGAAGGAGATCATGACACAGTAAACCTTTGCTTCCTGCTAGCCTGGGGGCTCTGTGAGAGGAGGAGATTCCTTTTCCCAGAAGGCAGCAGGAAGAGGTGAATTCATCATGGGGAAGGGGCACCTCTCAGTTCAGTGTCATCTCCCTCCACCTTCAATTTCTCCTCCTCCCTGCTCCTACTCGAGCCCTCAATGCATTGACCCCTAGCAGGCTCTCACCATCTTCAAGGTGTACATCTCTCCAGAGGCTGATGTTATGCAGAACACAGCAGACGTCCGCACTGACTGAGAGCTTTGCAACAGATGTCATTTCTGAGCAGCATAGGGACCAAAATCACATCTTCTGAAGAATGATGGCCCACTCAGTGGCATTGCTGAGCAGTTGGATTTGATTGTATCTCCTCTGTGCCCTGACCAGAGGCTCCTGTAGAGGGGTCAGTCACCACAGACATTGGACAGACATTCCTCACCCCCATGGATTTATCCAGGCAGTTTGGAGAAGGGACTGAAGATCTGAGACCGACTAATCTGCTGGAGGGTAAAGGGTCTCACTGTTCAGTCATGGGGAATTTTGATGGCCTTACAGCTGCTCAGTTTCTGAAGGTCTTGCTAATCCGTCCCGTACTTTAAACTTCAAACTGTTTACCAGCTCTGAAAGAGCTTTAAACTACCTTAACTGGCCTCAGTCAGAGGGAGAGCACGATTCCTAACTCTCATTTCCTTTGTTTGCATATGTAAGGTCCTAGGGAGTGTTGTTGAACAAAGAGACCTTGGAGTGCAGGTTCATAGCTCCTTGAAAGTGGAGTCGCAGGTAGATAGGATAGTGAAGAAGGCTTTTGGTATGCTTCCCTTTGTTGGTCAGTGTATTGAGTGTAGGCATTTGGGTGTTAATGTTGTGGCTGTACAGGACATTGGTTAGGCCACTGTTGGAATATTGCGTGCAATTCTGGTCTCCTTCCTATTGGAAAGGTGTTGTGAAACTTGAAAGGGTTCAGAAAAGATTTACAAGGATGTTGCCAGGGTTGGAGGATTTGAGCTACAGGGAGAGGCTGAACAGGCTGGGGCTGTTTTCCCTGAGCGTCAGAGGCTGAGGGGTGACCTTATAGAGGTTTACAAAATTATGAGGGGCATGGATAGGGTAAATAGACCAAGTCTTTTCCCTGGGGACCTGGGGTGGGGGAGACCAGAACTAGAGGGCATAGGTTTAGAGTGAGAGGGGAAAGATATAAAAGAGACCTACGGGGCAACTTTTTCACACAGAGGGTGGTACGGGTATGGAATGAGCTGCCAGAGGATGTGGTGGAGGCTGGTACAATTGCAACATTTAAGAGGCATTTGGATGGGTATATGAATAGGAAGGGTTTGGAGGGATATGGACTAGGTGCTGGCAGGTGGGACTAGATTGGGTTGTGATATCTGGTTGGCATGGACGGGTTGGATCGAAGGGTCTGTTTCCATGCTGAGCATCTCTATGACTCTATATGATTCAACTCCTTATTGATATTTCACTGAGGACTGACATTTATAAACCCCTTCCAACATGAGATCTCAGGGCACTCTGAAAATTCAGTCCATAGACTTGGTCTCAATGGCCATTAGTAGAAAAACATTCCGAGTTCTAACACTCCGTTGGAAGATTATCTTCTCTCTTTGTTCTTCGAGGGATAATTCTGATGCTGTAACTCTCTCCTTTCACAACTGGGTTTAATGGTAATACCATCTACTGAGGCAGTTCGACCCCACCAACAAGGATTTGGCCACATACTCACTGCTGAAAACTCAATACTTGTTCTTCAGCATTGCCTTTCAATGGAGGTGATGGCCTTGTGGTATTATTGCTAGACTGTTAATCCTGTGACCCAGATAATACTCTGGGGACCCGGTTTCGAATCCTGGCCATGGCAGATGGTGGGATTTGAATTCAATAAAATAACTCTAGAGTTAAGAGTCTAATGATGATCATGAATCCATTGCTGACTGTCGGGAAAAACCCATCGGGTTCACTAACGTTCTTTAGAGAAGGGAGGTGCTATCCTTACCTGGTTTGGCCTACATTTGACTCCAGACCCACAGCAATGTGGTTGAATCTTAACTTCGATCTGTGCAGTTAGGGATGGACAATAAATGCTGGCCTCACCAGTGACGTCCTCATCCAGTGAATGAATAAAAATGTTCCTTCTCACCATGCATGCTCCATTTGTGGCATTGCACAGTCCTTTCATCATCAGGGCCTGGCTGCACATCCTTTAAGAAACAGGGATGGCGTACGGCCTGTTCTCACATTACCACCAATGGTTCGATCTAAAGGTAACATTCATAATTAGCATGATCTCAGGGGTCCCAAAGCACTTTACAGGAAATGAAGTACTTTTGAATGAGGAGAATGTATGAAGCAATTTCTACACAGCAATCTTCCACAAACGACCATGTCATAATTACCGAATCATTTGTGTGAGTGGTGTAAGTTCAGGGATAACTATATGCCAATTAACTGCCTGCTCTTCTTCAGCATGGAAACATGAAATCTTTTCCAGCCACATAGGAGACACCATCAGGGGTGCTGCATTTCAGAATAAGACATTATGTTGCTATCCCATTGAAAGGTGGAGGGGGGGGGAAGGGGTGCAGTGGAGGGGGCAAGAGTTTGTCAAAGCTCCCATGACACATTTTGACACAGGGTATAATTCCAAGCCAGATGCTGCAGAATGAAACAGACGGCAACAGGTTTCTTGATGATGCGTTTATTGAACAGAATGCAGCATTGTGCTGTCTCCTACAATACCTGTACAGCCAAGTGCTCCAAATACTCAGTTAAACAATGTCCTTTGCCTGTTTATCTTAACAATAAATGAATATACCGTGAACACATAGCAATGCAATGTTTCAGTGTATTGGTCATCCACAAGCAGGAAGTTAAAAATTATAGAACACAGTGTTTGCAGCTAACAAGTATAGGTTGACCTGACTGTGCTTATGTTTACAGCTATGTATATCACAGGGGAACATCCTTCAACACTGACCCGTGGAGGAAGCTATCGAATTGAAACAGATTAAAAGCTCTGCCTTCATGGTACACTATTGGGCAAGAGTTGTCATGGCTCTCAGATTGTCTTTGGATAAAAATTAACTGTTAAGTATCCAGCTGTCTGTATATGCAGAGAGTAAAAGAAAGCACTCCAGAGTGCTCATATTCTTCAAAGATGATTGGTTGGGGGCACAAAGACTCCCTGACTGAAAGTAAGTATCGTTCAAATAGGTCACAAACAGAGTGTTTCCTTTTCACTTGGTGCACCATGAGAACGGATATAGAATCCATACAGTGCAGGTACAGGCCATTCGGCTCATCAAATCTGCACCAACCCTATCCCTCTACCCCACATTTACCAGAGCTAACCCACCTAGCCTGCACATCTTTCGACTTATGTAAGACCCAGCAAAAACAGGGAGAATGTGCAAACTCTACACAGACAGTTTAGATTAGATTAGATTAGATTACATACAGTGTGGAAACAGGCCCTTCGGCCCAACAAGTCCACACTGACCCGCCGAAGCGTAACCCACCCAGACCCAGTCCCCTACACCTAACACTACGGGCAATTTAGCATGGCCAATTCACTGACCTGCACATTTTTGGATTGTGGGAGGAAACCGGAGCACCCGGAGGAAACCCACGTAGACACGGGGAGAATGTGCAAACGCCACACAGACGGTCGCCTGAGGCTGGAATCAAACCCAGGTCCCCAGCACTGTGAGGCAGTAGTGCTAACCACTGAGCCACTGTGCATAGAGTCATAGAGTTGTACAGCATGGAAATAGACCCTTTGGTTCAGCTCATTCATGCCAACCAGATATCCAAACTAAATCTAGTTCCCATTTGCCAGTTTTGGCCCATATCCCTTTCAACCCTTCCTATTCATATACCCATCCAAGTACATTTTAAATGTCATAATTGTACCAGCCTCCACCACATCCTCTGGCAGCTCATTCCGAACACACACCACCCTCTGTGTGTAAAGGCTGCCCCTTCAGGTCCCGTTCACTTCAAACCTTGTAAATCTGTCTGAGCCTTTCAAATTTAATAACATCTTTCCTCTAGCAAGGAGACCAGAATTCAACGTAATATTCGGAGTGCTGGATGGATGGAAGTGGGATGCAAACTGCTGGAAAACATCTAACCAGAACTGGCAACCTTACTGGGAATTACTATAGTAATTGTTCGATACCTTGGTGATACATGATCAATTCTTGACCTAAGGCTTTCAGTGGAGAAAGTGAGGTCTGCAGATGCTGGAGATCAAAGTTGAAACTTTATTGCTGGAACAGCACAGCAGGTCAGGCAGCATCCAGGGAACAGGAAATTCGACGTTTCGGGCACAGGCCCTTCTTCAGGGCCCTGAAGAAGGGCCTGTGCCCGAAACGTCGAATTTCCTGTTCCCTGGATGCTGCCTGACCTGCTGTGCTGTTCCAGCAATAAAGTTTCAACTAAGGCTTTCAGTCACACACGAACTTAACCGATTCATGAATGTTTATTCTTGCTGGACTGATGAGAAAAGGATGTACATGACCTCATGATGATGAAGCAGTATTGTGGAGGTGAGGGCTGGTACATTAACCCACTCAGACCCTCCCAAAAGATTGTACTCACAATAATGCAGGTCAGAGAGCACTAGTGTGTAGATCAGTGTTTCACACTCATGCCCCATTTCCCTTCCACCCAGTGGAGCAGTCTGCAATTGCCTTAAGGAGCCACCTCTGTGGAGCTTAATTTCTGACAAGGCCTACAATAGGCTTAACTGGGCATTTGTTGAAGCCATTTAGGACTGAGCTGAGGAGAAACTTCTTCAGTCAGCGGGTGGTGAACCTTTGGAATTCTCATCTACGTGCAAACCCAGTCATGAACTAAGTTCATGTCAGAGATTGATAGATTTCTAGTTATTATTGACATCATTAAGATAGCATGGGAATATAGCATTGAGCCAGATGAGACCAGCCATGATTCAAAATGGTGCAGCAGACTTGTGGGGCTGAATGGCCTACTCCTGCTCCTATACAGAATGGCTGACAGGTAAACTATGAGTGGAACTTGGACTCTTACTTATAGAATTAACAAAAAAAAGAACTGTCCAATACTACCAACATCGCCATCCTTGTATGTCTGATAGGAAGTTTGCCAGGAGTCCTGTTATGGCTCAAAACCCCCAACAAATACCTATTCATTTTTTGGAGCTTCATATTCTCTGGATAATCAATGCCATCGTTGCGCCACACAGTTGCTGTGGTGATGGCTTGCTTCCCAGAAGCAAGGCGAAGCAATGGCATTTTTTTTGGGGGGGGGTGGGGGAATGGAAAAACAATAGCTGCGCTCCAGGTAACTTCTGAACTGGATCTCACAAAGCTGCCTGAAGGCTGGAAGCAGCCATTCTTGCAGCTGCCAGAGGTCAGTAAAGGCTTCAGAGCTGTGACGGGAGACCCTGCGCATGACTATAGCGCTCCCTCCCACCCAGTGGAGCAGCCCACAGATGCCTTAAGCAGCCACCTCTGTGGAACCTAATTTCTGACAAGGCCTACAATAGGCTTGAGTAGGCATTTGCGAGGATAGTGAGCAGCTTTAAAAGACCAGTCAGAAAGATGTTTCAGGGTCAAGTGCTGGGCAGATTGAGAACAGCAAACCTTTGTTCCAGTCTCTTCACATTGTGAATCGATCCCTGTGAACCAGGTGATTCAGCATTTTACTGAAATACTTGTCACTTAAAAGGCTATTGACTGAATGGGAGAAACATTCACTTGATCTTGATCTGTCTCACAAGCTTCTCACAAAGAGGGATCATGTATCACTCCACAAAAATCCCCAAGAATTTGGAAAGCACTTACTTGCTTTGTGTGACTCATACATCTGAGGCACCTAGGACAACTTGTTGAAGCATAGAACAATACAGCACAGGATCAGGCCCTTCGGCCCACCTTGTCTGCGCCAACCATGATGCCATTCTGAACTCGTCTCATCTGCCTGCACGTGGCCCATATCCAATAATATCCCAACTTTAAAATGGCCAAAGTGATCTTGAGGGAAGCAGTTTCCTTCTAAGGAATCATTCACAGAGAGAAACTACATTGTCATCAACATCTTTTTAAAAAATACCAGGATTGAGAAAAAGAAAACCAAAGGGACCTGTAAAAGGTGAATCACACCATTGCTGTTCTTATAAGTTCTTCTTTGAAAAAAAGGTATTGATCCAATTCATTCAATAAATGGAAGTTTTAGGGCATTGCTGAGAGACAAAGGAAACAGGAGCAGGTCAGGCATTAGGAGCGAGTGAGAGAGCTGGGAATGAAAGAAGGAGAGAGAGAGAGAGAGAGAAAACCAGAACTTAAGGAACAGGCTTTCTAACAGAGATGTGTTATTATTCGTAAGAGGTTCTCAATAACAGAATAATATTGTGCAGATTAGGTGGATTAGTCATGAGAAATACAGGATTACAGGATTAGGATCTGGGTGGGATGGTCTTTTGAGGCTCAGTGTGGACTCGATGGACCGAATGGCCTGCTTCCATGCTGTAGGGATTCTGCAATTCTATGAATATCAATGCCACACAGACGCACAGAGATACTCAGATAGTCACACAGACAGTCAAATGATACAATCGAGAGCAAGACAAATCCAGACAAACATCACGACAACGACTAACCGGAACTTTCATAGAAACTTAATCACCCACAACATCACAGTGAGTTTGCGTTTTTGTAAATCTCTGTTGGAGACGGTGCAGGAGATATTTACAAGAATAGTTTTATGAATGAGAAATATTTGAGGATCGTTTGGAGAGGTTTCAACTGTTTTCCTTGAAAGGAAAATGCAAAAGAGCAGATCTGGAATAGAAGGTTTCAAGATAATGAGAGATCTGGATGGAGTGGATAGGGAGAAACTGTTGTTGCTCGCAAAAGGATTGAGAATGAGAGGGCAATGATTTGAAGTGATTTGGAAGCATAATAAATGTGATGTAAGAAAAGCCTTTATCATGCAATGAGTGAATTGGATCAGGAATGTACTGCCTGGAAATGTAGTCAAGGCAGAGTCAGCTGATACATTCAAAGAGTCATTGGATAATTATTTGAATAGAAACAGCATGTAAAAATATGGGCAAAGGCAGGAGAATAGCACTAAGTCATAACATTTGCTGGAGAGAGCAAACTTAATGAGCTAAATGACCTCGTTCTGTACCATGACAAATCTGTGATTCTTTCTGCCAAAGTTAGACAATCCAAACTCAGTTATACCCTTCCAGGGGGTAGGTTTGTAAAGGATCAGCAAAGACTTGTATGAACCAAAATCCAACTTGTGCCCAGCAGTTGGAGTTCTTGGCATCAAGAAACAACTTTCATTCTCCATCAATACTAAACAGTTCAATATAGCACCACGCATCACAGCTGGAACATCACAACATCGATCCCGCTGTTAACCTGCAGAAAGTTAGTAAAAGGATTCTTGAACACCAAATAACAATAATTTCATTGATGTTTTAACTTAAGATATAAACGTTTGTATAAATGTACAACCAGGTTCAAGGGCAGCTTCTTCCCCACTGTTATTAGACTTCTGAATGGACCTCTCAAATTTCAAGTTTAATGTTGACCTGGTTGTTTGTGCAGCCATAACATTGTGTTCCTCACTCTGTTCTCTTCTCCTAATGCACTTTGTATGGCATGATCTGCTGGTACTGCCCATAAAACAAAACCTTTCACTGTATCTAGGTACATGTGAGAATAATAAACCAAATCAAGTCAAGATAACCTGTGTTTGTAAACTTTGACCAAACTTTTATTTATTTAAGAAAATGTAAATGGTACATTTAAATCCATATTTAAACTATAGTGAGAAGAATTGTCAATATTATAGTTTAACTGCTTATTATCAGGGAACTCTTTGAATTTGTTAAATTCTGTAGAATTATATAATTACCACCTAACAAATCTGAGATGTAGAGAGGGTTAAATATAGAAGGTGGGATGGACTGTATAAGACCATAAGCATTACCAACAGAAGCAGGCTGTTCATCCCCTCAATCTGTTTCACCATTCAATAGGATCATGGCTGATGTCCAATGTTCCTCACTCCCACTTTCCTGTCCCTTCTTGATTCCCTTGGTGATCAAGAATCTTTCTTAGCCTTAAATATCCACAAGAACTCTGACCCACAGTTCTCTATGGCAAGGAGTTCCAAAGACTCACAAACTTCAGAAAAGAAATTCTTTCTCATCTTAATCTTAAATCGGCATCCTTTTATTATTCTGAGATTATGTCCTCTGGTCCTAGACTCTCCCACGAGGGAAAGCATTTTCTCAGAGTTGACTCTGTCAAGCCCCTTGAGAATCCTCTATGTTTCAATGAGATCACCTCTCATTCTTCTAAACGCCAGCGAGTAGAGTACCAATGTGTTTAGTCTTTGCTCATAACGCAATGCGTCCATACCAGGGATCATCCTAGTGAACCTCCTCTGAACAATATCCAATGAAATGATATCTTTCCTTGAATAAGGGAACCAAGGCTTCTTGCAGTACTTCAGATGTGGTCTCACCAGCATCTAGTACAGTTGTAGTAAGTTTCCCTCCTCTTTTACTCCAACCCCCTTGAAATAAGGGCCAACAATCCATTCGCCTCCCTGATTACCTGCTGCCCCAGGTTGCTAGCTTTCTGCGTTTCATGAGCAAGTGGTCCCAAGATCCCAAGTCCCTTTGTGTTTCAGCTTTCTGCAGTTTTACTCCATTTAAATAATACTCGATTCTTTTGTTCTCCCTTCCAAATGAACAACTTTGTATTTTTCTCACATTAAACTCAATTTGCCAACTTTTTCCTCACTAACTTAACCTTTCAATATCTCTCTGTAAATTGTCTGTATCCCTCTCACAACCTGCTTTTCCACCTATTTTTCTGTTATCTGCAAAGCTGGCTATAGTACATTCAGTTCCTTCCTCCCAGTCATTAATATCTATTGTAAACAGTTGAGGTCCCAGCACTGATTCCCCATGGCACCTCACTGGTCAGAAGTCACCAGACTAAGAAAGAATCCTTTATCCCCACTGACTGTTTCCTGCACATGAGCTAATTCTCTATCCATGCCAATATAGCACCTAAACTCCTTAAGGCACAAATGTCGTTAAATTGGGTGAAACGTTTTATAAGTTCAGTGTCAAATTGATAATGGTGTGGACTTGTACAGCAATAGACAGCAGGTAAGGATTAAACAGAAGTAAAATTCTACCCATATATAGAAGTAAATGTCTCAAGCTCAATGAAAATACTAGCTATCACTTCGGATCTAAGCACGGTTGATTCATTGACGGGTAATCCACATGATGGAATGCAGACGACAATCACAGGAAACATTCCCTTAGAAATGTTTAATAAGGAGAAATGACTGTGCACTGACGGATGGTAATACTGAAACCTGTTATGAAAGCGATAAAACTTAATGTAATGCAAGCATTTTAAAAATAATAAACGTTCCAAGATTACATGTTAAATCTGCCTTCACAGTTAATACAGCTCTTTACCATGTAGGATTACTTACCTCTCCCAATAGCTCAAACCCTCCAACCCTGGCAGCATCCTTTTAAATCTTTTCTGAACCCTTTCAGGTTTCACAACATCCTTCCTATAGCAAGGAGACCAGAACTGCATGCAATATTCCAAAAGTAGTCTAACTAATCTCATGCAAACATGATCTCCCAACTCCTGCACTAAATGGTCTGACCAATAAAGGAAAATGTACCAAACGCCTTCTTCACTATCCTATCTACTTGCGACTCCACTTTCAAGGAGCTATGAACCTGCACTCCAAGATCTCTTGGTTCAGCAACACTCCCCAGAATCTTACCCGTAAATGTATAAGTCCTGCCCAGATTTAGCTGACCAAAATGAAGCACCTCTTATTTATCTGAATTAAACTCCATCTGCCACTCCTCAGCCCATTGGCCCATCTGATCAAGATCTTGTTATACTCTGAGGTAACCTTCTTCACTGTCCACTACACCTCCAATTTTGGTGTTATCTGCAAATTTAGTAACCGTACCTCCTATGTTCACAGCTAAATCATTTATATAAATCACAAAAAGCAGTGGACCCAGCACCGATCCTTGTGGCACACCACTGGTCACAGGCCTCCAGTCTGAAAAACAACCCTCCACCACCACCCTCTGTCTTCTACCTTCAAGCTAGTTCCACATCCAAATAGCTAGTTGTCCCTGTATTCCATGTGATCTCACCTTGCTAACCAGTCTGCCATGAGGAATCTTGTCGAACGCCCTGTGTATCCATATAGATCATGTCCACTGTTCTGCTCTCATCAATCCTCTTCATTACTTCTTCAAAAAACTCAATCAAGTTTGTGAGACATGATTTCCTATGCACAAAGCAATCTTGACTACCCCTAAACAATCCTTGCCTTTCCAAGTGTATACAAGCTCTTAAAATATTAGGTTAATTACCATGCAGTTTCATCAATGAATATATCTCCTCGGCATGATTGTAATTTTCGCCTTCTCCTGTTTTAATCAGAGTGGCAGAATATCATTCTAAATCTAAAACCAACTGTTGTGCTAGCACTGATAAAAGAACTCTGTCTCTCACACAGATGCTCACACTTCTGTTGTTCACAGGCAATGATAAAATGTTAAAGGCATGGACTTTTCTGATGGCATATTTTCCTTTCTGCAGAAAAAGACAGGAGTTGTACATCAGGATCCTGCAGTATCCCTGACCTAATAGAATCCGAGGGGATTGTCTAGGAAATTCAAGACTCCATTGGGTAAATTCCAACGAGGCTGTAACCTTATGGAAGTATCTGTTTAAACTGGGGAATTCAGGAGTTCTGCAGCAGTTAGTGGAAAGGCTAGGCACTGGAAAGCTAATCAAACCCCTGGTTGACAATGAAACTGACATCCTAATTTGCCACACACACAGTACTACATCTCCTCAAACCACAAGCACCCTCCCAGACTCAGATTTGATGACATCCTCTTCACGCAGAACCCGATTCTCATCCTGGGACCAATCCCCCCTTCCTCTGCCACCAGGCCTGAATCCGCCCCCCCCCCACCTTTCCTCCAGGAACCAGCATCTACTTCCACTGTAGAACCTGACATGTACCCAAACCCCTCCCAATTCCAACATCACCACTCCTCTCCTTCCTGGGACCCGATAACTCCTACACCGCACCCACCTCCCCCCATTCCAACAGTGGACCCAACAAGTCTCCTATCTCCCCAGGACTCAATAACCCACTTTCTGGGACTCAAGAATTCCCTCTTTTTAGTACCTGACCTTCTCGCCCAAAGCCAGTAGACCCAACACCCTCCTTTCCTCCTACAGGGCATAATAGCACTTAACCTCCCAGCCCCCACCCCACCCACCACATCAATCCTGATGCATCTACCTACCCTTACCTATCCTAAATACTCAATCTCTTCCCTGCCATCATTCCCATTTTGTGCCTTGGCACCCTACCTACCTGGCACTGTTCCTACCTGACATCCTAATCTCACCTTTGCCTTATTTACTACTCTTACATGGAACTGTCAAACTTTCTTTTCTATGCTGCTGGATATTTAAAGCATGAAACTCCTGCCGTGAAAAGGGGACCATGGTTGACCTTCCCTCCATGATCATGCATAATAGGAATAACATAACGTTTAAGAAGCACTCTGTATTTTGGCAAGATATGGCTTTGGAATCTTTTGTTAAAAGTATAGAGCTCTCTCTTAACTTGAATCAATAGGTGCAGTGTGGAATCTGTCTGTTATTTTCACTCCTCAGAAAATCCAACTTAAAACAATTGAGACCATTGAACAGCTCCTTACAGGCAGAGGTAGCCTTTGTCATTTTCTGATTCGAGGTGTATTCTCATTTTGAGATGTTATTACACCTCAGGAGTCGGTGGGACTGGAACCCAGATCTCTGAGGTAGGGACAGCACCATTACTCAAGAGCCCAACATTCAGAATCTAGTCATTTCTATCAATTGAATGTAAGTGGGATGGGCAGAAAATTTGTCTTCAAATCTCATAATAAACATTGCTCTCTAATGACAGATTCTGAACCAGAAAGTCTGGAACCTGGTATATTATGTATTTGACCAAGACGTAATCAAACCCCTCGTTACATAAATGGCCGCAATAGGCAAACAAAACACAATTTCTGCAATAATTTGGTCCTTAAATGGATTAGACCTGCAAAATGCAGTCAACATCAATGTGACTGAAGCAGAATGTTTCTGTGTTGTAACTGTCAGTGTGTATGTGATCAGACTGGTGTCAATATTGACTCCTTTCAACTGAGGCCGGGGCACACTCAAGTTGCCCCAAGGTTTGGAACATATTGTCAATCAGGAGACTGAAAAATTGAAGGGAACCAAATAATGAAACCAGTAACTGGGGAAACTGGGGATCCTCCTTTACAAATTGATTCAGCGCAGATTATCAGGAATACTAAATCTGAGCTCTCAACCAAGTGGCATGCTTCAGGTTGACCTCACCTCCCAGAAAGGAAATAGTCTTAAATTGGCCTCATTTAAAATGGTGAACCATTCTGAAAATCTCTGTCACAGGATCATGTACAAAGATCTAATCACATGTTTCAGACAGACAGCCTAAATATTTACTGATGCAACCGTAAATTAATGTATGATCATGTTAGAAGCACAAAAGTAAATGTTTTGTAGCTAATAAGCAATTCCAGTGCCAAAGTAGGATGGGTAAGTTCATTTGGGTGTAGAGCTGGTTTGTAGTGCAGAGTGATGCTAACAGTGTGGATTTCATTCCCATAGCAACTGAGGTCATCATGAAGGTGCTGTCTTTTGAAACTTCACCCCTTACCTGAGGTTGGTGACCCTCAGATTAAACTCACCACTAGTCAACTCTCTCTAATGACACTAACTAGACTATGGTGAATATCCCTTTATTAAATTTCTAGTTTCAATTAGGAAAGAGGGCAACTTAACACGAAGGTACTATTTTTGTTCTGTGAATTGTTTACATTTCATTTCCAACAAATCTTTTTTATTTCAGCAGGAAGTACATATCTTGCAATAGTCAAACATTTTGCTATACTTCCATCTCTAATCCTCTCTTCACTGGGAAGGTACAGGTAAAGTTTGTTGAGCAATGGCTGCTTGCAGTTGAGCTAATCTTACACAGTGCAATATACAACAGAGAAGTGATAACTGGCATAGGATCTAATTTTGTTTTACGTTACATCTGAGAAATTAGGGCTGAAGAACATTGTGTCAAATGATTGGAATGACTAAAGTTGGTTGCAAAGATCTTTTGAGCAATTTTGAGAAACCTTTTGAGTCATTCTCCATACAATCAGATCAGTTCCTGATACACAGGGGGCCAGCACAGTGTGTAATGCAAAAAACTAGCACAGAAGCCATGTTTTAGAGATAATAGGCGAATTCAATCATAATGTAAAGTACTAGTGGAGTTACAAATCCTGGGTTTCCAACAGAATGCAAGTAAGAGCTGTGGATTAAGAAAATGGCTTCCTCACTATATGGGGCCAGATGATATTGAGGAGGAATTTATTCACATTTCTGTGGTTATGGAGCCTACATGTCGTCCAGACCAGGTAAAGACTATAAGACCATAAGACCATAAGACATAGGAGTGGAAGTAAGGCCATTCGGCCCATCGAGTCCACTCCGCCATTCAATCATGGCTGATGCGCATTTCAGCTCCACTTACCAGCGTTCTCCCCGTAGCCCTTAATTCCTCTAGACAACAAGAATCTATCAATCTCGGCCTTGAAGACATCTAGCGTCCCGGCTTCCACTGCACTCCGTGGCAATGAATTCCACAGACCCACCACTCTCTGGCTGAAGAAATGTCTCCGCATTTCTGTTCTGAAATGACCCCCTCTAATTCTATGGCTGTGTCCACGGGTCCTAGTCTCCTCGTTTAACGGAAACAATTTCCTAGCATCCACCTTTTCCAAGCCATGTATTATTTTGTACGTCTCTATTAAGTCTCCCCTTAATCTTCTAAACTCCAACGAATACAATCCCAGTATCCTCAGCCGTTCCTCATATGTTAGACCTGTCATTCCAGGGATCATCCGTGTGAATCTCCGCTGGACACGTTCCAGTGCCAGTATGTCCTTCCTGAGGTGTGGGGACCAAAACTGGACACAGTACTCCAAATGGGGCCTAACCAGAGCTTTATAAAGTCTTAGTAGTACATCTCTGCTTTTATATTCCAACCCTCTTGAGATAAGAGACAACATTGCATTCGCTTTCTTAATCACGGACTCAACCTGCATGTTTACCTTTAGAGAATCCTTGACTAGCACTCCCAGATCACTTTGTGCTTTGGCTTTATTAATTTTCTCACCATTTAGAAAGTAGTCTATGCTTTTATTCTTTTTGCCAAAGTGCAAGACCTTGCACTTGCTCACGTTAAATTCCATCAGCCATTTCCTGGACCACTCTCCCAACCTGTCTAGATCCTTCTGTAGCCTCCCCACTTCCTCAGTACTACCTGCCTGTCCACCTAACTTCGTATCATCGGCAAACTTCGCTAGAATGCCCCCGGTTCCCTCATCCAAATCATTAATATATAATGCGAACAGCTGTGGCCCCAGCACCGAACCCTGCGGGACACCGCTCGTCACCGGCTGCCATTCTGAAAAAGAACCTTTTATCCCAACTCTCTGCTTTCTGTTAGACAGCCAATCCTCAATCCATCCCAGAAGCTCACCTCGAACACCATGGGCCCTCACCTTGCTCAGCAGCCTCCCGTGTGGCACCTTATCAAAGGCCTTTTGAAAGTCTAGATAGACCACATCCACTGGGTTTCCCTGGTCTAACCTACTTGTTACCTCTTCAAAACATTCCAACAGGTTTGTCAGGCATGACCTCCCTTTACTAAATCCATGTTGACTTGTTCTAATCAGACTCTGCTCTTCCAAGAATTTAGAAACCTCATCCTTAATGATGGATTCTAGAATTTTACCAACAACCGAGATTAAGCTGATTGGCCTATAATTTTCAATCTTTTACCTTGATACTTTCTTGAACAAGGGGGTTACAACAGCCATCTTCCAATCATCCGGGACCTTTCCTGACTCCAGTGACTCTTGAAAGATCTCAACCAATGCCTCTGCTATTTCCTCAGCCACCTCTCTCAGAACTCTAGGGTGTATCCCATCGGGGCCAGGAGATTTATCAATTTTAAGACTTTTTAACTTTTCTAGCACTGTCTCTTTCGTAATGGCAACCATACTCAACTCAGCCCCGTGACACCCTTTAATTTTTGGGATATTACTCATGTCTTCCACTGTGAAAACTGACGCAAAGTACTGCAAGTTTCCATGCCTAGTGTACATTAGTGAGCAGATAGTTTTTTTTTAATAACGATTAATGATTATTCTGTGGTCACCATTACTTGAGACTAGTTTTCAATTCCAAAGTCACAAATTGAATTTAAATTTCTTCAGCTGGAAAGTCAAATCCATATCCTGAAAGCATTAGCCTGCTTCTGTATTACTAGTCTAGACACAGAGTCAAACAGCATGGAAACAGACCTTTCAGTCTAACTAGTCCATGCCAGCCATGTTCCCAAGGTAAGCTAGTCTCACTTACCTGCATTTGGCCCATACCTCTCCTAAACTTTGTTATTCATGTTCTTATCCAAATATTTTAAATGTTGTAACCACAGTTGCATCTACCATTTCCTCTCAATGGTCATTCCATATATAAGCCACTCTGTGTAAAGACGTTGCACCTCATGTCCTTTTTAGTACTTTCTTCCCTCACCCTATGGAAAAGAACCTTGCTATTCATTTTATCTATGCCTGTCATTTCTAAATCTCTATAAGGTCACCCCTCAACATCCTATGCTTCAGTAAAAGAAAGTCCCAGTCTATCCAGCCTATTTTTATAACTCCAACTCTCAATTTTGGCAACATCCTGGTGAATCTTTTCTGTACACCCTCTCCAATTTAATAATACCCTTTTTATAGTGGGGAGACCATAACTGCACACAGTACTCCAGAAGAGGCCTCACCAATGTCCTGTACAATCTCAATATGAACCCTAAACCCCTATACTCAAAGGTCTGAACAATGAAGGCAAGTCTGTAAATGCCTTCTTAGCTACTCTGTCTACCTGTGACGCAGATTTCAAAGGAGCACGTACCTGAATCCGTAGGTCTCTCTGAAAACAAAAAATGCTGGAAATCACAGCAGGTTAGGCAGCATTCTTGGAGTGATAAAGAGTTCTTCAGCTCTGATGAAGAGTCATCTAGACTCACGATGTTAGCTTACTCTCTCCATGGATACTGTCTGACCGACTGTGATTTCCAGCATTTTGTTTTCAGTGCAGATTCCAGCATCTGCAGCAATTTGCTCCTGCCGTAGGTCTCTCTGTTCTACAACACTACTCAGGGCCCTACCATTAATCGTGTAAGTCCTAAATGTAATATTTATTCATTTATTTAAATTAAACTTCATCTACCACTCCTCAGCCCATTGACCCAATTGATCAAGATCTCTGTATAATCTTAGGTAACCTTCTTCACTATCCACTATTTTGGTGTCATCTGCAAACTTACTAACCAAACTCCTATATTCTCATCGAAATCATGTATATAGCCACCATCTGTCCGCGAGACCCACACGTGGTTTTAGAATAGGGTTGTTGTGAAAGTCACAATCTGTCAAAGGAAGCATTTCCCAAGTGTGATTGTCAACACCTACTCCCTTGAATTAAAGATTTTTGTTGTCACTGATACAAACTTAAGAATCACTCTTACAGACACACTTATCGGAGTCCTAAAGAACAATAAAATCTAGGTAAGCTTTTTGAGTAAAGGCAGTAAGATGATATGTTTGGAGGTCTATGTTACGGCCGTGGGTGTGGGTGTGGGTGTTTTTTTAGCAGTGGAAGCTACCAAGTTTGTAGTCTCTGAATCAGAAGCTTAGGTGATACCATTGTCATATGCCAGAAGAGAGGAACAGAAGACCCGGTATCGGCATCGGCGGCTGATACATCGGCAAAGGTGACATTGGTGAGGCAGGCCCAGCGGTGAAATATGGCACCGGAGGAATGGCGACTTCAAAGCATGTTAGGTTCGGTGCTGGCAGCAGAATGGGCATCACGGCAGTGTCGGCAGAGAAAGTGGCATCTGTGGAGAAGGTGGCATCTGCAATCGAAGACGTTGGGCTTCACTGTGGCAATGCAGTAAGCCCGAATTGGCCATCCTAGAATGGACTGTGATGCTGGGGAGGGGGACAATAGTGGGACAAAGCCTGTTGAGGAGACCCCCGCGATGTTGAGCCAGGAGGAAGATGACTCTATTTTCACGTATATTTAAATCTTATATGAGAGGATAAATGGTTTGGAAGACAATAAGAGTTTGGTTAGTAAGTTTGCAGATGACACCAAAAGAGTGGACAGTGAGGAAGGTTATCCAAGATTACAAAGAGATCTTGATCGATTGGATCAATGGGCTGAGGAGTGGCAGATGGAGTTTCATTTCAGTCTTATAGCCCCTGTAAGTCAAATAGTGCCAGAGCATGGTGACATTTTGCATTTTTCTCTGTATTTATTTATTAAATGCAAGTGACAATAAATTATTCCATTCAATTCAATTCAAAATGTCTGGCAACAAGGTATCGTAATACAAAAGGAAAGGTCCAACAGGTTCGTTTGGAAGCATTAGCCTTCGGAGCAGAACTCCAAAAGCTAGTGCTTCCAAATAAACCTGTTGGACTATAACCTGGTGTTGTGTGATTTTTAACTTTGTACACCCCAGTCCAACACCAGCATCTCCACATCAGTATTACAAAGGGCGATAGTGATAATGAGCAGGTTCTTACAGTGGGATAGAATCTTCTAGAAGGCAACAGTAAAGTTCTTTCAGATGCACTGAACTGCTTCGTTTTTCAATTCAAGATTGGAAAGGAAACTAATTAAAATGCGCGCAATCAAAACAAATGTCTCGACTTGTCATCACAGCCCAGGATGAGATGTTCAACTGAGGGCCTGTCTGCTCCTTCAAATAGATGTAAAAGATTCAGTAACATTGTTGTAGAGAACGAGGCATTCATTATGGCCAAATGTTACCTTTCAACTCGCATCACAAAAACAGATCATTTCTTTATTATCTCATTTTTCTTCTGTGGGAGTTTGTTGTGCACAAATCGCCTGCAGCACTTAATGCAAACACAAGTGACTGCACCTCAGATGTACTTTAATAACTTTGCAATCTGGTGACGTCATGCAAAGTGTTAGATTAAAGTGAGCCTTTCTTTTGCCCACAAACAGACCCACGGGGGCAGAATCGTGTAGACTTCTGAGTGACCCGGGTCATGGCAAAATGCATTGAAGAATAGGTCCAGCGAGACCCATCTTGATGTTATGAGCTTGTGTCATCTTGTATGTTTTTCACAAGTGGGGTGGTGTGATTCTCACTTGGCATCGGTGAGTTTCCAATTGACAGTGGTTAAAGCTTGTTGAACATCTTGTTGGTGGCACAACTTTCACCATTAATATTCAGTCTGCTATCTTTCCAAACCTGCAAAACAATCTGGATGTCAGGAAAACTGGATTTGGAAACCTGAGTGGGTATCTGGCAACTTCAGCTTGCTGCTTGCTCTGAATAACCTCCATGTTGGACACTGGGGAGGTAATGGCCTCGCGGTAACTGAGCTAATGCTCGAGGGATCCAATTCGATGGCAGATGGTGGAATTTGAGTTCAATTTTTTTTAAAATCCGGAATTAATAATCTACTGGTTAACAGGAATAAAAACAAATCTACCTTGAAAGAATCTCTATGGTGTGGAAACAGGCCCTTCAGCCCAACCAATCCTCCAAAGGGTATCCCACCCAAACCCATTCCTCTACATTTACCCCCAATTCATACACCTAACCTACACATCCCTGAACACAGTGGGCAATTTACCTAATCTGCACACCCTTGGATTGTGGGAGGAAATCCACACAGACACAGGGAGAATATGTATGCTCCACACAGGCAGTCACCCGAAGCTGAATTTGAACCTGGATTTCTGGCACTAGGAGGCAGCAGTGCTAACCACAGAGCTACTGTGCCACTATCTGGTCCACTAATGCCCTTCAGGCCTGGCCTGGCCTGTTATGTGACTCCAGACCTACAGCAATGTAGTTGACTCTCAATTGCTTTCTAAGTGGCCTAGCAAGCCATTCAGTTGTACTAATCGCTCAAATAAATTAAACTGGACAGGTCACCTGGCATTGATCCAGGTACCTGTTGACTCTGCAAAGTCCTCCTGACTGACACCTGGAGTTTAATGCCAAACCTAGTTAAGCTGTCTCACAGACTAGTCAAGCAACAGCCGCACGGTGGCACAGTGGTTAGCACTGCTGCCTCACAGCGCCTGAGACCCGGGTTCAATTCCCGCCTCAGGCGACTGACTGTGTGGAGTTTGCACGTTCTCCCCGTGTCTGCGTGGGTTTCCTCCGGGTGCTCCGGTTTCCTCCCACAGTCCAAAAGATGTGCAGGGCCAGGTGAATTGGCCATGCTAAATTGCCCGTAGTGTTAGGTAAGGGGTAAATGTAGGGGTATGGGTGGGTTTCGCTTCGGCGGGTCGGTGTGGACTTGTTGGGCCGAAGGGCCTGTTTCTACACTGTAATGTAATCTAATCAAAGCCTGACATAGGCATACACATGGAATCATACCTTACAGACAAAGTCCCAGACATCACCATCCCTGGATATGTCCTGTCCTACCAGTAGGAAGACCCAGGCAGAGGTGGTGGCACAGTGGGATACAGTCAGGAGGGAGTTGCTCTGAGAGTCCTCAACATTGACTCCCGACCCCATGAAGTCTCATGACTTCAGGTTAAACATAGGCAAGGAAGCTTGCTGCCGATTACCACGTACCATCCTCCCTCAGCCCATGTTGAAGAAAACTTGGAGGAAGCACTGACGATGATAAGGGCACAAAACGTACTCTGGGTGGGGGATTTCAATGTTCACCACCAAGAGTGGCTTGGTAGCAGTAAACTGTTTGAGCTGATTGAGTCCTAAGAGACATAGCTGCTAGACTGGAGCTGCGGCAACTGGTGAGGGAACTGATCAGAGGAAAAAACATATTTGACCTCATCCTTACCAATCGGCCAGTTGCAGATGTGCCTGTCCATGACAATATCACTAACAGTGACCACCGCACTGTCCTTGTAGAGACAAAGTCCCGCCTTCACATTAAGAATAGCCTCCATTGTGTTGTGTGGCACTATCACTGTGCTAAAAGGGACAGACTTTGATCAGATGTAGCAGCACAAGACTGGGCATCCATGAGATGCTGTGGACCATCAACAACAGCAGAATCGTACTTCAGCACAATCTGTAACCTCATGGCCTAACATATCCCTCACTCAACCATTACCATCAAGCCAGGGGATCAACCCTGGTTCAATGGAGAGTGCAGGAGGGCATGCAAGGAGCAGCACCAGGCACACCTCAGAATGAGGTATTAACCTGGTGAAGCCACCAAACAGGACTACTTATGTGCCAAACAGCATAAGCAGCAAGTGGTAGACACAGATAAGCGATCCCACAATCAATGGAGTAGATCTAAGCTCTGCAGTCCTTCCACATCCAGCTGTGAATGATGGTGGACAATTAAAAAAAACCTCGCTGGAGGAGGAGGAGGTTCCATCCTCAATGGTGGAGGAGCCCAGAACATCAGTGCAAAAGATAAGGCTGATGCATTCGCAGCAATATTCAGCCAGAAGTGCTGAGTGGATGATCCATCTCGGCCTCCTCCAGTGGTCCCCAACATCACAGATGCCAGTCTTCAACAGATACGATTCATTCCATGTGATATCAAGAAATGGTTCGACTCACGAGATATTGCAAAGATTATGGCTCTGATAGTATTCCAGCAATTGTGTTAAAGGTTTGTGATCCAGAAAGTTGCCCTTGCCCGCGCCATAACCCCGAAACTCAGGGAATGCTCTGCGGATGTTGGTTCGAATCCTGCCAGGACAGATGGTGGAATTTGAATTCAATAAATATCTGGAATTGGGAGTCTAATGATGACCATGAAACCAGTGTTGATTGTTGGGGAAAAACCCATTGGGTTCACGAATGTCTTTTAGGGAAGGAAATCTGCCATCTCAACCAATCTGGCCTACATGTGACCTGGAGGAAGAGCGCCTCATCTTCCGCCTAGGAACCCTCCAACCACAAGGGATGAATGCAGATTTCTCCAGCTTCCTCATTTCCCCTCCCTCCACCTTATCTCAGATCCAACCCTTGGACTCAGCACCGCCTTCTTGACCTGCAATCTTCTTCCTGACCTCTCTGCCCCCACTCCCTCTCCGGCCTATCACCTTCACCTTAACCTCCTTCCACCTATCGCATTCCCAATGCCCCTCCCCCAAGTCCCTCCTCCCTACCTTTTATCTTAGCCTGCTTGGCACACCTTCCTCATTCCTGAAGAAGGGCTTATGCCCGAAACATCAATTCTCCTGCTCCTTGGATGCTGCCTGACCTGCTGCGCTTTTCCAGCAGCATATTTTTCAGCTCTGGCCTACATGTGACTCCAAGCCCACAGAAATGTGGTTGACTCTCAACTGGCAAGTTAGGGAAAAGCAATAAATAATGGGCTGGCCATGGACATCCACATCCCATGAATTAATTTTATAAAAAAGCTTTTCGTTGAGGATAGATGTTGCCCTGTAGGTCCTGATGCACTAAGCCAAGGGCAGCCTCTGATACCAGCCCATGGGGCTTTGACACAGTCAGAGTGAAGATGCTCTCCACGTGCAAGTCGAAGAGCTGCATGTCAGTCAAGTCACTTTTGTCAGAACATATCGCAAAAACACACCTTGTGTCTTTCTGCTGTGATGTAAGCAGTGGGATTTATATGTATGGTTTAATATTATTTATTGTAAGTTTGCGTTTCTGAGTTTTGAGCTAGTAACCAGTAGGATTCCTGTCTGAAGTGAAAAATTACCTTGTAAATATTTATTTTAAAAACAGTTATTGATGCCTGGATCCAGAGTGTATAGGTTTGTGAGAACCACTAATGGACCTAAATCTATTTTCAATGGTTTGTTAAGCCAGCAAGGTAAATAATGGGGCCTGGTGGTTTCTTAGAGATTTCTCAAACTTGTTTTTTTTAAGCCTAAGGAGTACACTTGTAACTTACATAGAACAGTACAGCGCAGGAACAAATCCTTTGGTTCACCATGTCTGAGCTGACCATGATGTCATTCTAAATGAATTCCATCGACTTTCATGGTCAGTATCCCTCTATTCCTTGCCTGTTCATCTACCTGTCTAAACATCTCTTAAACCTTGCTAAACCTTGCTGTCTTGGTTTAATTTTACTTAGAGTTTTGAGCAGTCCTGTGAAGTCTTTGGAATAGTGTGGCTGTATGCAACAGAGAGTCATAGAGATATACAGCATAGAAACAGACCGTTTGGTCCAACTTGTCCATGCTGAACAGATTTCCGAAATTAATCTAGTCCCATTTGCCAGCCTTTGGCCCCTATCCCTCTAAACCCTTCCTATTTGTATACCCAGATGCTTTTTAAATGTTGTAATTGTACCAAACTCCACCACTTTCTCTGGCAGCTCATTCCAAACTCTTGCACCACCCTACATATGAAAACATTGCCCCCTTATGCCCCTTCAAAATATTTCCCCTCTTACCTTAAACCTATGGCTTCTAGTTTTGGACTCCCCCACCCCAGGGAAAAGACCTTGTCTATTTACCCTATCCATGCCCCTCATGATTTTATAAACCTCTAGAAGGTCACCCCTCAGCCTCCAACTCTCCAGAGAAAACAGCCCAGGCCTATTCAACCTCTCTCTGTAGCTCAAACACTCCAACCCTGGACACATCCTTGTAGATTTTTTCTGAACACTTTCAGGTTTCACAATGTCCTTCCGATAGGTAGGAGACCAGAATTCCACACACTATTCCAAAAGAAGCCTAACCAATGTCCTGTACAGTCATAACATAAGCGGTGCTCCTCAGACGGCTTTATGATGAACGTGGTTACCTTAGAGTGAAGAGTTAATACTAGTCTCATGTTAGAAATGAGCTTTTGGCATAAAACCCTGAAGAATTTACTTAAAGCTAAGCACAGTTATAATCAGTCACAGAAAGAAGATGTCTGCGGTTCCAGTCTAAAAGATGAAGTCACAAGTAATTAAACCTACCTAAACTGGGTGACACATTGTTTCAGTGGTTAGCACTGCTGCCTCACGGCGTCAGGGACCTGGATTTGATTCCAGCCTCGGGCAACTGTGATTGGAGTTTACCCCCCTGTCTGCGTGGGTTTCCTCTGGGTGCTCCGGTTTCCTCCCACATGTCCATCGGTGTGCAGGTTGGGTGGACTGGTCATGGGAAATGAGGGGTTATGGGAAGAGGGTGTGATGCTCTTTGGAGGGTTGGTGCAGACTCGATGGGCCAATGGCTCCTTTCTGCACTGTCGAGATTCTACTGAAGTGTCAGGTATCAGAACGTGAGCATGAGTGGTGTTTTGTGCACTATACTGGTTTGCTTCTTTTCAAGTGTTTTGAGATTAATGGAATTATACTTTGTGTGTTTGAATCAATATTATTATAAGGTGTTTTGATTTATTCTATTTTATCTTTGTATCTTTTATAATTTTGTTAACACAACCAACGTTTTATTATCCGACACCTATTAGACTAGGATTGTGCTGGTTGATTAAATATTCCGAATACTCAAGAGGTTACACATAATCAATGTAAAAACACACACTGTGTAACAGAAACATAATGCGGGTGTATACACATCACTATTACACCTAATTTACAGCATAAATCACCAAAATAATAACGCAACTTTGCCTTAAATAAAACTTAGAGGGCCTTCTCACTCGCATCTTCAACTGACAACTCAGACATTAGGGTAGATCATGGCACTTGAGGAGAAATTGATTCAATTGTTGATAGTTCATGTGCCCATTTGATTAAACAAGTGTATTTAAATTGAGATAAATAAATCTAAAAACAATAATAGAGCAGAATAATACCTTAAACTTCAAGGTATTTGCAGAATATACTTTTTGCTGGTTTATCAAGTGCCAGTTTTTAAGCTCCCAGTTAAAACAAAGCTTGCTTAGGATATATTTCTGTTTTATTGCTAAAGCAAATTCTGCAGCATTGGTATATTTACGTTTCAGTCAGAGGACCACTTAATGAAGACAAAAATAAATCAAAATATGATCAACCAAGTCAGATTCTTATCTGAGATCTGGCATTAGAACATCAACTGAGATTATAACACTGGCCTATTGGCAGCTTCTTTCCACCTTGGATTTAGAGAGAGATTGTAGGGAGATTGAAAGTGGGTGACATAGTGGTTAATTACCATGGTGAAGGTGAGGAGGTGTCCCGAAAGACTGAATAGGAAACGCAGAGGGCATGCAAGATTAATGCTGTCGGGGGTTGGGGCGGACGGCAGTGAGTGAGGGAAGGTGCTGCAGGCAGTGCAGAGAATGGTAGGACATAAGACTTGATTAGAAATGATGCAGTAGCAGAGATAGAAGGAGTGAAGTATTGGACAGATAATGGTGGTATGCAGGGTGGAGAAGGACATTGACCTTCTTCCTACAGCATTCCTCCAGACAGCTGAGACTTCACTGACATGGGTACAACCTCACACACACACTGACATGACCTGTGCCCACTGCTGGTTCTGGGGCAAGAGGGGCTCCAGGTTCCTGCCTGCAGAAAGGGGCACAGATTTCCAGCGTGTGCCATATCTGGGGTAAATGCCTAGAATTGGGCACCATAGCTCAGGCTCGTTCGGGCATGCTACGGACTTTTAGAGATAATGCCAGCACGAGGGATGCCAAGGAGCTCTGGGACATCTGATGAGGTTTTAGCCATGCTGGGAATGGCAAGATGCAACTGGAGTAGGAAGTTTGGGATGCTATAGGGAACCTGCCGGGGCTTGTGATGAAAAGTCCTTCATAAAACTTGACACAACTTGGACTTAGCCAAAAAACATAAGATTCAGCCAATAAACCCAAATGGAAAGGCACACAGACATGGGGACACATGGGGCCACATAAGTAGGTACCCGGAATCACAGGTAAACACACACACAGACACAAATACAAACACATGGACACAGACAACACAAACACTGTCTCACACACACAAAAACACACACACTGTCTCACATGCACACACACACACAGATAGACAACACAAACACTGTCTCACACCTGATTTGGAGATGCCGGTGTTGGACTGGGATGTACAAAGTTAAAAAAATCACACAACACCAGGTTATAGTCCAACAGGTTTCATCATCCACCTGATGAAGGAGCAACGCTCCAAAAGCTAGTGTTTCCAATTAAACCTGTTGGACTATAACCTGGTGTTGTGTGATTTTTAACTGTCTCACACACACACACAGACATAAACAGACAACACAAACACTGTCTCTCTCTCTCTCATACATACACACACACACTCCTGCTGTTTTTATAGTAATTTTCACTTTTGTAATATTTACCACGATTTCATTCACACAAAGGCAGGATGCTCTCCTCTCATTAAGGAAGACTGTGTACACAGTGACCCTAAGTGCCACGGCAAGTAATAAACAGAGCAGAGAATGAAGCAAACAGCTCAGCACTGTTTGTTCAGGATGGGGCAGCTCACTTCCAGCCATTGTTACTCACAGTATAAACACTTCCAGCCTGCTGCAGAGAGCAAACAGAGCCTTTGGATAGAGTTATTAGGAGATGAAACCAGACAAAACACCCTCAGCTCAAGGTATGTTGACTCACTAATACACATGTTGTTTTTATTAGAGAAAAATTGTGACTAGCCTAAAGCATCATTCTCGTGGTGACTTGTTAGTGATTCCGATCCTTGTGATTAAACTCCTCAATTACATTACAGTTTCATCCTCATCGATTCTATTGGTTCCCTCCTCTCCCTTCACTTCACATAAACCAATCACACAACTGAGCTGGCCCGATTGGCAACAGCCAGAGGTGAAGGCAAACTCTCAGTTTCATTGGGCAAGAACTGCCCTTTGTTTAACCGCTGCCACGGGGCCGTGTTACAGATGGGGATAGAGATGGGGATTAACGTTCTTCAGTTCTTGATTGTCCACAGCTAGATATATTTTAGAGGGAGTGTTTGAAATCTTTTGATTTTCAAGAATAAATGTGAAGTGCTCTTTCGGATATGTTTAACTCAGAAGAGGTATTGATTATTTACATAACTCCCCACAAAGAAAACTCAAAGGAACAGTCACCCATTGTGCATACAGTCACCCGGGGAATACACACAGAGGCACACACATACACAGGTACTTGCACACAACAGACAAACACAGGCTCACACATAGACAGACATGCACACACACATGCACACACACGCACACACGCATACACACACACAGACAGACCCACACTCTGTTGCACACATACACAGGCACACAGCAGCACAGGCAAGCATACACATATATACACATGCAGACACACAGACACAGAGGGACACACATACGCAGAAACACATTCAGACAGACAGAAGCAGACACACAAAGACACACACATACAGACAGACACAAAAACATAGAGGCACTCACATACAGACACACCCATGGACAGACAGACACACACATGTGCACCATTCACACACACACACCAAGTAAAAATAGATTCTGGAGCAATAATATATGGACGTTATTAGTAGAAGTACTAGAAATAAATCACATGCCCAACCTTGTCCTTTAAGGTGTACACGCAGCAGGCCTGGGTGGATTTTGTCCTGTGGTTTCCGAATATGAATATGAAGACTCTGGGAATTCAGACAAATTTGTGGTGAAGTTTCTGAAGAGATGAATCTTTTTTGTAGGTGACAAAGTTGCTCCACTCTCTCTGCCTGGCTTTTAATAAATGAAAGATATATTAGCACTGGAGGTAGAGCACAGAAGGCTCTCTCGGTTGCTCCTGGGTATAGAGGCATTTTATTATGAGGAGAGGCTGAGTAGACAGGACCTTAATCATTGAAATTTTAAAAATGAGAGGAAACTTTATTGAAATATAAGATTCTTAGGGTACTTGAGAGGGAAGAAGGGGAGAGGCTGTTTCCTCTTGAGGGAGAGTCTACGATCAAAGGGTGTAATATTAGAATAAGGAGTTGCACATTTGAGACAGAGATAATGAAGAATTTTTGGTTAACAACAATTTTTGGTTAGATCACACGGAATAGAGGGAGAACTATCCATTTGGATACAGAACTGGCTCAAAGGTTAGAGACAGTGGATGGTGGTGGAGGTTTGCTTTTCAGACTGGAGGTCTGTGACCAGCGATGTGCCACAAAGATTAGTGCTGGGCCCACTACTTTTTATTATTTATATAAAGATTTGGATGTGACCATAGGAGGTATGGTTAGTAAGTCCACAGAAGACACCAAAATCTAGAGGTGTGGTGGTCATCAAAGAAGGTTACCTCAAAATGTAATGGGATCTTGGTCAGATGGCAGATGGAGTTTATTTTCGGTAAATGTTAGGTGTTATATTTTGGTAGGGAATATCAGGGCAGGATTTGTACACTTAATGGTAAGGCCCGGGGAATGTAGCTGCACAAAGAGATCTTGGAGTGCAGGTTTATAGTTCTTTGAAAGTGGAGTTGTAGGTAGACAGGGTAGTGAAGGAGGTGTTTGGTATGCTTGCCTTTATTGGTCAGTGCATTGAGTATAGAAGTTGGGAGGTCATCTTGGGGCGGTACAGGGCATTGGTTCGGCCACATTTGCAATTCTGGTCTCCCTGCTATAGGAAAGATGTTGTGAAACTTTACAAGGAAGTTGCCAGTGTTGGAGGGTTTGAACCAGAGGGATAGGCTGAATAGACTGGGCCCATATTCCCTAGAGTATTGGAGGCTGAGGGGTAATCTTAATGAAGTTTGTAAAATCATGAGGGGCATGGATTGAGCGAATAGTTAAGGCCTTTTCCCCAGAATAGTGGAGTCTAAAACTAGATGGCACAGGTTTAAGGTGAGAGGAGAAAGATTTAGAATGCCTATAAGGAGCAACTTTTTCATGCAGAAGATGGTGCATGTATGAAATGAGCTGCCAGAGGAAATGGTGGAGGCTGGTACAGTTACAACGTTTAAAAGGCAACAGCATGAGTAAGAAGGGTTTGGAAGGATATGGGCCAAATGCTGGCAAAGGGGACTAGATTAATTTAGGATATCTGGTCAGGTTGGACGAATTGGACCGAAGGGTTTGTTTCCGAGCTGTACATCTCTATGACTCTATGACCCTTCTCTCAGGGCAGTGAATTTGTGGAATTCTTTACAGCAGAGGACTGTAGAGGTTGGGTCATTAAGTATATACAAGGCCAAGACAGCTTTTTAGTCAGTAAGGGAATCAAAAGTTATGGGAAAAAGGCAGTTGAGGATTATCAGATCAGCCATGATCGACGTGAATAGCAAAGTAAATTCCACAGATACAATGTTCTACTTGAGCTCCTCCATCTTCCTGTTTGGTTGTTTGGTCTGGCTGAATTCTATTCTTTTTGGCTGAATGAATGGACTCCATTGTCCAGTTGATTTGCAGAGTGAATTGCTTGGCTTCTCTTGTTCAGTGATAAGCTGATGACTCCTATACAGTAGGTTTTGATCAAGTGGCAAATGTCAGATCTCTCAGAATGCGTGCAGAATGAGCACGAGATGGAGCGATTAATACACATGGGAAAACAATTGTTGCTAACCCATCATACTGTAAACTTTTGCTATAAATTCTGTGTCTTACAACCTTATACTCCACGACCACCTGATGAAGGAGCGGCGCTACGAAAGCTAGTGCTTCCAATTAAACCTGTTGGAGTATAACCTGGTGTTGTGTGATTTTTAACTTTGTACACCCCAGTCCAACACCGCCATCTCCAAATCATCAACATTCCAGTTATTATCAGCTCACAACAGACTTTGTGTAAGATTCCACCCTCATGGCCCCAAGTCTGAAAGTTATTGGCTGTTAAGTCTCTTCAATTGAGTTGGTTAGACTGTCTCTTTGCAGCTGAAACGCCTGTTTTCATTTTTAAATAACCTGTTGGGCATTGTGTCTCTTTCTGTTCGGAAATAACATACAGAAGTTCCTGGCTGCCACGGTTTCCCCCATTCCATATTTCTTTCTTTAAAAAGAACTACATAATCCACTGCCCAATTCCCTTCACAGGAGTGAGGATGCAGGCAGGCTGGGTAATGGCAGATACACTGTGACGTCGGTGGGAGAGCTGAAATACTGGGGCATGAGTATGGAATACACACGGATAAGTGTGAGGTCAAATCGATTGAACTCAGTGTGGGGGGGGGAACGTGAGGTTAGAAACATTCGAGTCGGGGGTTTGGATAAAGATTGGGTACACAGGAGTCAGGGCTGCTGCTGATGTCTTCAGAGCTCAGAGATATGACCGTCATCAGTCATTCACACAGTGCAGGATCACATGAAGTTTTGATTCCCAGTCTGTTCCTCATTAACTCATTTCTGGTGGTAAGGTGGTGTCCTTTCTTGTCCAAGGGAATGCAAATGGGTCTCGGTTACTGCTTCTCTGTGATCTCTGCAGGAAAAGAAACAATGCGGGTCTGAAACCGGAAAAGAGCAATAGTTTGAGGAGAATGTGGATATACAGGCAAAAAAAAAGAGAGAATAAGAAAGAAAGAAGGAAGTGGAAGAGATTTCCAGATTTTGGCTTGACGATGTGTGGTGTGTACTAATTGAGCTCACAGAGTCATACAGCAATGGAAACAGACCCTTTGGCCCAACTAGTCCACGCCGACCATGTTCCCAAACTGAACTGGCCCCATTTGCCTGTGTTTGGCCCATATTCCTCCAAACCTTTCCTATTCATGTATTTATGCAAATGTTTTTTAAACATTATAACTGCACTTGCATCCACCACTTCCTCTGGCAGTTCATTCCACACACGAAACATTCTCTATGGACAAAAGTTGCCCCTCATATCCATTTTAAAACCTTCTCCTCTCACCTTAAAAATATGCCCCTAGCTTTGAGCTCCCCCAGCCTAGGTGAAAAAGACACTTTATCTATGATTTTATAAACCTCTATAAGGTCTCCTACGTTCCAGTGAAAAATATTTCAGCCTATCCAGCCTCTCTGTATAACTCAAACCTTCCATTCTTGGCCACATCCTGATAAATCATTTCTGAGCCTGCTCCACTGTAATAACTTCCTCTAGCAGTGCGGCCAGAACTGGACGCAGTACTCCAGAAGAGGCCTCGCCAATGTGAGTGTAGGTGTTTCCCCTTCAGGATTTCAGATAGATATAGTATAAAGACAAAAGCAGTGTTGTTCTGTTATACTGTGGGGTAAAGCTGCAGTCAATGCAGATATGGAAGCTCCTGGAAACAGCAATGAGATAAATCACCAATTAATCAGTTTTGTGATATTGGTCTGAGTGTGTTCATAAACCACCACAAGCCCCTCAATTAGATGTCAGTCTGTAACTCACTCTCGGGTATCTGTTAGAATTGAATCATAGAATCCCGACAGTGTGGAAACAGGCCATTTGGCCCAATAAGTCACACCATCCCTCAGAAGAATAACCAACCCAGAGCCACTCCCCATTACTCTACATATACTCCTGACTAATGCACCTAACCTACACATCCCTGAACACTACGGGCAATTTAGCGTGGCCAATTCACCTGACCTGCACATCTTTGGATTGTGGGAGGAAACCGGAGCACCCAGAGAAAACCCATGCAGACACGGGAGAATGTGCAAACTCCACACAGACAGCTGCCTGAGGCTGGAATCAAACCTGGCTCCCTGGCGCTGCAAACATTGGATTGTCACTGGGGTGAGCTCCACTAATTGTTCTTTAGAATAATGCTAAGGGATCTTTTACATCCAACCAAAAGTATGATTGGTTTAATGTGAATGGAAAATACTGCGGCTGCTGGAAATCTGTAACAATGCTGCAGAAACTCAGCAGGTCAGGCAGCATCACTGGAGAAAGAAACAGAGTTAATGTTTCAAGTCCATTCCTCTTCAGAACATCTCATCTGAGACATGGCACTTCAATGCAAAGTCAGATCAGCTCTGATCCTGTTCAATCACAGACACCCTACAATGTGGAAGCAGGCTGTTCAGCCCATCGAGTGCACACCAACCCAGATCCACTCCCTACCCTAATGCTGTAAACCTGCATTTCCCATGGCCAAACCACCTCATCTGTATATCTTTGGACTGGGAGGAAACCCATGCAGACGTGGGGAGAACGTGCAAACTCCATGCACACAGATGTCCAAAGGTGGAATTGAACCTGGGTCCCTCGTGCTGTGAGGCAGCAGTGCTAACCACTCAGCCGCCATGTCGCCCATTGAATGTCAGTGCAGGCTCGAAGGGCTGAATGGCCTACCCCTGTTCCTCATGGTCTTATCTCTGATAGTGCAGCACTCTCTCAGTATTGCACTACGATGTCAACTTGAATTATGTCCCTGGAGCACAACCCACAGCCTTCTGACTCAGAAGTGAGAATGCTACCCACTGATCTTCCACTGACACATGCTGTGGCACCTATCGTTCTGATGCTTTCCAAATCCTATTGTGCACCAGAACAATACTAATGGAAAAATGAAGACACAAACCACTCAGAGGGGTAAAGTTGCTACCCCAAAGCTGTACTCATGAAGACATTATCTGGATGTCACCTTGTTCTGTAGGTGTACTGAAAACATCGAATGCATGAGATCACAGTGGGTCAGGCAGCATGTCATAGAGTCATAAAGATGTACAGCATGGAAACAGACCCTTCGGTCCAACCCGTCCATGCAGACCAGATATCCCAACCCAATCTAGTCCCACCTGCTAGCATCCTGCCCGTATCCCTCCAAACCCTTCCTATTCATATACCCATCCAAATGCCTCTTAAATGTTGCAATTGTACCAGCCTCCACCACTTCCTCTGGCAGCTCATTCCATACACGTACCACCCTCTGTGTGAAAAAGTTGCCCCATTGATCTCTTTTATATCTTTCCCCTCTCACCCTAAACCTATGCCCTCTAGTTCTGGAATCCCCGACCCCAGGGAAAAGACTTTGTCTATGCCCCTCATAATTTTGTAGACCTCTATTAGGTCACCCCTCAGCCTCCGACGCTCCAGGGAAAACAGCCCCAGCGTGTTCATCCTCTCCTTATAGCTCAAATCCTCCAACCCTGGCAACATCCTTGTAAATCTTTTCTGAACCCTTTCAAGTTTCACAACTTCTTTCCGATAAGAAGGAGACCAGAATTGCACGCTATATTCCAACAGTGGCCTAACCAATGTCCTGTACAGCCACAACATGACCTCCCAATTCCTGTACTATCCTATCTACCTGCGACTCCACTTTCAAGGAACAATGAACCGCACTCCAAGGTCTCTTTGTTCAGCAACACTCCCTAGGATCTTACCATTAAGTGTGTAAGTCCTGCTAAGATTTGCTCCACCATTGTTCTGGAGGTGTGCTGTGTGACCATTTGAACACAAATGATTTGCTCTTCATTTGGCAACACAACAATAATTTGCAGTCATTTTCACTCTGATTATAAAAACAGTTCTGAACCAGGAAGCTGATTCAAAGCGAGCTTTGTGTGGCTGTGAGAACCTGTACCGAAGAATGCTACAGTTGGTATGTCTGGGCATGATGAGGTTAGTACTGGATACACCACCCTGAAAGATATTTAGTGCCTGAGTGGAGGTGGGGGGGATTTCTTTACATTGTCAGTGATTTATCATTCTGCCAATTGTATTCTGTAATGCCTCCCAGGAAGTGGTGGCTGGCACAATTACGGTCCAACAGCTCACAATCAACGCACTTCCAAAACCTGGCAGGGTTGAAGTCATTCCGAGAAGGTCCTGTTGAACAACAGCGCACCTGTTCAGGTGGTCAGTTATCAAGAGCGTATCTTGCAGAAGGGTGTGTCAAAACAAACTCATGACAACCATAAGATGAGAACGGCAGCCAAGAATCTCTGAACTTCAATGACAAAGATATGGGCTGCTGATATTGCGTGAGCAGAAGCTCAAGTTTAAACATTCAATGGAATTCCACAACGCACGGAAACATTCCTTTAGCCATCCAGTCAACCCAATTGGTTGTAGCACCATGCCAACATAAAATCTAGGCCGACACTCCAGCGCACTGCATTTTTGGAGGAGGTCATTTTCAGATAAGATGTCAAACTGAGAACTCTCAGAGGGTCTGAAAAATCCCAAGGCACTATTTTGATTTTGATTTTATTGTCACGTGTATTTCACAGTAAGAATACAGTTGCCTCAAAACGGCGCCATTTTAAATAAACGTCGCCATTTTGAAGTAGAACAGTTCTGATAGTGTATTGGGCAATATTTAATCCTCCAACTAAATTCATGAAAATAGATTATTTGAACCATAAGACCATAAGATATAGGAGCAGAATTAAGCCATTTGGCACATCTGGCCCGCTACACCATTCAATCATGGCTGATGTATTTCTCAAGTTGGAAAAGCACAGCAGGTCAGGCAGCATCCAAGGAGCAGGAGAATTGATGTTTCAGGCAAAAGCCCTTCACCAGGAATGAGGCTTTTGAGGCGAGGATGTGGTGAGATAAATGGGAGGGGTGGGGTGGGGTGGGGGGGGTGAGGAAGGTAGCTGAGAGTGCGACAGGTAGAGGGAGGAGGAGGTAATGGTGATAGGTTGGAGAGGAAGGTGGAGCAAATAGGCGGAAAGGAAGATGGACAGGTAAGACAGATCATAAGGATGGTGCAGAGTTGGAAGGTTGGAACTAGGATAAGGTGGGGGAAGGAGAAATGAAGAAACTGGTGAAGTCCACATTGATCCCATGTGGTTGCAGGGTCACAAGGTGGAAGATGAGGCATTCTTCCTCCAGGTGTCAGGTGGTTAGGGTGTGGTGATGGAGGAAGCCCGGGACCTGCATGTCCTTGCTGGAGTGAGAAGGGGAGTTGGAGTGTTCAGCCCTGGAGCAGTGGGCTTGGGTGCGGGTGTCCTGGAGATGTTCTCTGAAGCACTCTGCAAGTCCTGTGCCTACTCCATCACCTCACCCTTATCACTGGGTGCCTAGAAGAAGAACACCTCATCTTCCGCCCTGGGACCTTCCAACCCCATGGCCACTCAGGTAGATAGGGTGGCAAAGAAGGCATATGGCACACTTGCCTTTGTTGATCAGGGAATTGGGTACAAGAGTCAGGACGTCATGCTGCAGCTTTATAAAACTTTGGTTAGGCTGCCCTTAGAGTATTGCGTTCACTTCTGGTCACCACATTATAGAAAGGATGTTGAGGCTTTGGAGAGGATGCAGAAGAGGTTTACCAGGATGCTGTCTAGATTAGAGAGTATGAGATCTAAGGAGAGGCGAGAACAATTAGGGTTGTTTTGTTCTGGAATAGTAGATGCCTAGATTGCACTGCCAGGGTTAGTGGTAGAGGCAGATACGATAGTGGTGTTTACGGGGCTTTTAGATAAGTATGTGAATATGCAAGGAATGGAAGGATATGGATCAAGGGCATGCAGAAAGGATTAGTTTAATCTAGTGTCACATTCGGCACAACATCGTGGGACATAGGACCTGTTCTTGTGCTGTACAGAGCTATATTCTGTGACTGAATAGGCAAATCCAGCTCCTTTTCATTAACAATGAAGTACTTCTGAACAGATGCTACATAAATTAATATGTTTTCCTTTCTTTCCTTTGGGTCTTAAAAATGTAGGAACAGCAGCAGGATGTATATCATCCGACAATATCTCCCTGTCTAGTATCACATTGCAGGTCCGCCTGAAAGATTCTGCAGTAGTTTGGCTATAAGCAGTTGCTGGGCAATGAAAATGTGGCTCCGTTAAGTATAAAGTTAAAAAATCACACAACGCCGTGTGATAGTCCAACAGGTTTAATTAGAAACACTAGGTTTCGGAGCGCTGCTCCTTCATCTGGTGATTGACAATCTCCGGGAAATATGGGCTTATACAACAAAGGGTTGTGGTAGCATTGCTGGACAGCTATTTTGATAATGATAGTGGGACAAGAAGGGACAGAATGTACAAATATCAAAAAACAGAAGCAAATAAGGCACTTATATTCATGTAGCATTCAGAACAAAATAAAATAATTAAAGGCACAAGTAGAGATGAATGGATATGACCTCATGGCCAGACAGATATATGATTAAAGCTGGGAACTAAATATTCAGGGGGATGAGACTTTTTGCATTGACAGAGAGTAAGGCAAGTGTGCTGGGTTGGCTTTGTTCATACAAGATAGAATAAGTATGTTACAAAGAAATGTTTTTGGATTGGATACTGTCGAATCCATATTTGTGGAGATAAGAAATTATAAGGGCAAGCAGTCCCTGCTGAGAGTAGCCTCCAGGCCCCCTAACAGTATCTGATGTGCAGGATAGCACATCAATGAGAAGTTAAGGCATGTTAAAAAAAAGCATTGCATTAATTAATCAAGGGTGACCGAAATCTTCATGCAGATTGAGAAAATCAAATTGACAGATATAACCACAAGGAAAAATTAATCGAGTGCAATTGGGACAGCTTCCGAAAAGGAAACATTGTGAATCCAACAAGGCATCAGGCTATTTTGCATCTACAATAATTCACAGAAACTGCTGCAGATTAAGCCGGTGAGAAATTCTCCCCTTGTCTAAATTCTCCGTGGTCTAAAGCTTTTGTCCAATTGGTCTTCAATTAGTTTTCCAAAAAACATCCACTAAGATATTGGAGTCTTTTAAATATGGCCACCGTGACTATAAAGGTATGAATTTGTCTCCAATAGGTGTCTTACCTCGTGCAGCAATGCTTGTATTGTTTTTTGTAACATAAGAAACAAAGAGTGGAAATTACGGCGTTGAAGAATCTGACAGACTTTGAAATAGCTAGTTATTACATACAGACATTGCATTTCCCAGGTACAAAAATACAATAAAGAACTGAAGATGCTGGAAATCTGAATCAAAAGCTGAAATTTCTGGAGAAACTCAGCAGGTCTGACAGCTTCTCTGGGAAGAATGCAGAGTTAATGTTTTGAGCTTGGCACTTCGTCATCAGAACTGTTAAGCAGCTAGGAAAAAGTGATATTTATGCTGAAGCCAACGTTGGGGGGTGTGTAGCTGGTGCAATATCCATTTCAAGTAAAATAACCGCAACATTGGACAATCGAATGGTATGCTGGGAAAATCGGAACTGGGAAGGGGACTGAGAGAGTAAACTAGTAAGCTTGCAGAATTCACTGTCAAATTGGATCAGGCCAGACAGATATGCAAGCCATTTTTCTTGATTGACTGTATTCAATAGGTGAGGCTTAGACAATGCTGCAGAGTTTCAGAAAGAACAATAGATCAGAGTTTTTGAGATACTACAAGCAACATTGGGCAAACTGAATGGCATGCTGGGAAGATTGGCCAACTGAACAGCATGCTGGGAAAACTGGCCAGCTGAACTGGGAAGGGAACTGAGATTGACTGTATTCAATAGGTGAGGATGGGACAATGTTGCGGAGCTTCAGAAAGAGACAGCCCGCCTCCAAGGGATGGCTCAATCAATAGGGAAATCACAATATCCAATACTGCCTTTTGTAACACCTTCGAGGAGAAAGTGAGGACTGCAGATGCTGGAGATCAGAGCTGAAAATGTGTTGCTGGAAAAGCGCAGCAGGTCAGGCAGCATCCAAGGAGCAGGAGAATCGACGTTTTGGGCATGAGCCCTTCTTCAGGATTGAGGAAAGTGTGTCCAGCAGGCTAAGAAAAAAGGTAGGAAGGAGGGACTTGGGGGAGGGGCGTTGGAAATGTGATAGGTGGAAGGAGGTCAAGGTGAGGGTGATAGACTCTCGCCCACCCTCTGACGACCCCTTCTCCCGCCTCCAACACACCCCATCCACCTGGATACCCCGTGCTGGCCTCTTACCCGCCCTCGATCTCTTCATATCCAACTGCCGCCGCGACATTAACTGCCTCAACTTCCCCACCCCTCTCACCCACTCCAACCTCTCACCCTCGGGACGTGCAGCCCTCCATTCCCTCCGTTCCAACCCCAACCTCACTATCAAACCGGCAGACAAGGGAGGCGCGGTAGTAGTTTGGTGCACCGACCTTTACACTGCTGAGGCTAAACGCCAGCTCGCGGACACCTCCTCCTACTGCCTCCTTGACCATGACCCCACCTCCCACCACCAAACCATCATCTCCCAGACCCTCCATAACCTCATCACCTCAGGGGATCTCCCATCCACCGCCTCCAACCTCATAGTCCCACAATCCCGCACCGCCCGTTTCTACATCCTGCCCAAAATCTACAAACCTGACTGCCCCGGCCGACCCATTGTCTCCGCCTGCTCCTGCCCCACTGAACTCATCTCTGCATACCTCGACATGGTCCTGTCCCCTTTAGTCCAAGAACTCCCCACCTGCGTTTGGGACACCACCCACGCCATCCACCTCCTCCATGATTTTCGCTTCCCCGGTCCCCAACGCCTTATCTTCACCCTGGACATCCAGTCCCTGTACACCTCCATCCCCCATCACGAAGGACTCAAATCCCTCTGCTTCTTCCTTTCCCACCGTACCAACCAGTACCCTTCCACTGACACCCTCCTTCGACTGACTGAACTGGTCCTCATCCTGAACAACTTCTCTTTCCAATCCTCCCACTTCCTCCAAACGAAAGGAGTAGCCATGGGCACCCGCATGGGCCCCAGCTATGCCTGCCTCTTTGTAGAATATGTGGAACAGTCCATCTTCCCCAGCTACACTGGCACCACCTCCCACCTTTTCCTCCACTACATCGATGACTGTATCGGCACTGCCTCGTGCTCCCATGAGGAGGTTGAACGGTTCATCCACTTTACCAACATCTTCCACCCCGACCTCAAATTTACCTGGACCGTCTCAGACTCCTCCCTCCCCTTCCTAGACCTTTCCATTTCTATCTCGGGTGACCGAATCAGCATAGACATTTACTATAAACCGACCGACTCCCACAGCTACTTAGACTACACCTCCTCCCACCCTGCCCCCTGTAAAAACGCCATCCCATATTCCCAATTCCTTCGTCTCCGCCGCATCTGCTCCCAGGAGGACCAGTTCCAAATCCGTACAACCCAGATGGCCTCCTTCTTCAATTTCCCCCCAGACATGGTCGACGATGCCCTCCACTGCATCTCTTCCACTTCCCGCTCCTCCGCCCTTGAGCCCCACCCCTCCAACTGCCACCAGGACAGAACCCCACTGGTCCTCACCTACCACCCCACCAACCTCCATGTACAGCGTATCATCCGCCGTCATTTCCGCCACCTCCAAACGGACCCCACCACCAGGGATATATTTCCCTCCCCTCCCCTATCAGTGTTCCAAAAAGACCACTCCCTCCGTGACTCCCTCGTCAGGTCCACACCCCCCACCAACCCAACCTCCACTCCCGGCACCTTCCCCTGCAACCGCAAGAAATGCAAAACTTGCGCCCACACCTCCCCCCTTACTTCCCTCCAAGGCCCCAAGGGATACTTCCACATCCGCCACAAATTCACCTGCACCTCCACACACATCATCTATTGCATCCACTGCACCCGATGTGGCCTCCTCTATATTGGGGAGACAGGCCACCTACTTGCGGAACGTTTCAGAGAACACCTTTGGGACACCCGCACCAACGAACCCAACCAACCTGTGGCTCAACACTTCAACTCCCCCTCCCACTCCACCAAGGATATGCAGGTCCTTGGACTCCTCCATCGCCAGACCATAGCAACACGACGGTTGGAGGAAGAGCGCCTCATCTTCCGCCTAGGAACCCTCCAACCACAAGGGATGAACTCGGATTTCTCCAGTTTCCTCATTACCCCTCCCCCCACCTTGTCTCAGTCAAATCCCTCGAACTCAGCACCGCCTTCCTAACCTGCAATCTTCTTCCTGACCTCTCCGCCCCCACCCCACTCCGGCCTATCACCCTCACCTTGACCTCCTTCCACCTATCGCATTTCCAATGCCCCTCCCCCAAGTCCCTCCTCCCTACCTTTTATCTTAGTCTGCTGGACACACTTCCCTCATTCCTGAAGAAGCGCTTATGCCCGAAACGTCGATTCTCCTGCTCCTTGGATGCTGCCTGACCTGCTGCGCTTTTCCAGCAACACATTTTCAGTTTTGTAACACCTTTCCTCGGACAGAAACTCAATTCAGAATTATGTTAATTACAGTCATTCCTCTGTATGTATGAGGGTCCCATTTTTGCGAGCTCCCATGACTGATGAAATTCATGAGCGCAGAGCTCATTTAAAAAAACAGGTTAAAAATTGTGGATACGTGACTTTGCCCGTGGGTGTTGAATTTTGTTGTTACTTTTTGGCGCAAACAGGCGAATTTATGAGCCGTGATCTCACAGGTTCAGAGGATTTGCTGTACATTGCTGTATCAAACTGCTGTAACTACACAGGAGGAATCCGAATGTTGGTTACCATGCCGATACAGTAAACAATGGGGAAGGCACTGTATCTGGAGATGACACGGAGGGCTGTATTTAAAGGGGCCACTCGAATCAGAGGGGCTGACTCTCCAGAGGCAAAGTCAGCACAAGAAGCAGAAACTTTGTGAGCGAGAAGAATACCCTCAGCCTGAGTTCAGCCTGCTGTACCCGGGCTAGTATAAACCTCTTTACCATTATCTGCTTCCAAAGCAGATTTTAAACCAGTCTGAGAACACAGTCATTGAAGAGCTGTTCCGGTTGCTCAGAGAATTAAAGGGGAAGGTAGGTTTTGTGGACATGTATCTATCTCGTGTTTCAATGATAATAAGCCATGCCTCATGGTAAATCATGTCCCAATGTTGGTGTAAAATGAATCCGAGTGAGTGAACAAATCAATCAGGCACACGTGAAAACAGTGCTTTTAGGAGGTGTGGTGCTGGGGGGAGGGAGGGGAGAGATGAGCAGATAGGTGGAGATGGAACCCAGAGAAAGATATATCCTCACTGAACTTTTGCAAATTTGCCAAACACAATCTCCCTTTCACAAAACTATGTTTGATCACATTCAGCTTTTCTAACTGACCTGCTATTTCTTCTAGTATTTTCCCAATGACAGATGTTAGGCTATCTGGCCTGTCATTTCCTGCATTCTATCTCCCTCCTTTCATGAACAGGGGCCTCACATTAGCAGTTTTCCAGTTCACTGGAACCCAATGAGTTTTGGAACCTTTCACCCAATGCCTCTACTATCTCTGCAGATGCTTCTTTTAAAGTATTTGAGTATAGGCCATTATCTCCTGGTGTCTTGTCTGCCTTTACTCCCATCTGTTTACTTTGTCCTTCATGGTAGAGTTTGCTATACAACCTTTTCTCCCATTAACACCTTGCTTATATGTAATCTTTTGGATCTTTATAGTATCCTGCACAGTGAAGATCAAAGCAAACTATTGTTTTAAGTCATCTGCCATTTCCTTGTTCACCATTATCATTCCCCAATTGTATTATGCAAGGATCCTACAATTTATTTAACTATCCTTTATATTTTTATTTACCCGTAGAAGATATTGATGTTTATTTTGATATTTCTTGCCAATTTGCTTTTGTATTCATTTTCTTTTCTACTTTATAAACTTTTTAGTTAACTTTGCTTGTCACTAAAGTAAACAGCAGGATAGCACTCTCTTTCCTAATTCTGGTTGAGTTGGCAACCATTCCTCCCACACCAATCTCTGAGTCACACATTAATACCTTTAATCTTATTTATTTTACGGCAATTTGCACTTGCCTCAGGTAGTGCTCTGGAGAGAAATACCTTTGCGGTTCTGCTTTTTAATTTAGCCCAAAGCTGCTCATAATCCTTCAGCAGAACCTTTGTCCCAGTTCTCCGTATGTCATTGGGAACACAACAACTGGATTCTCCCCATCCCAGTCCTCTCCAGCCCAGAAGAGGTGGCCTGAAACTAATAATTCTACTATTAGTTTTCAGTTATTTGCATGCCTTAGTTTTTGATTGGATATTTTGCTTGCCTGCTTTTGATAACTACTGGTGGTCCATCCTTCTCATCAAGTCCATTTTAATGGCAATAACGTTTTGCTGAGCATTATGAAATATCTGCTTAAATGTCTGCCTCTGCTCAGACCCTTTGTCTCTTTGTTTTAGACAACTTTTCTTCCTACTTCTGTAATTGCCCTTATTTAAGTTGAAGATATTGGGTTGAGACCCAAATTACTTTCCCTGAAACTGAGTTTGAAATTCTACCATTTTTGCTCATTCCACCCACAGGGCCCTTAACTATAAGATTTTTTTATTAATCCTAATCCTATCTCATTGTACAGAGATCTAAACTATCCTGTTCCTGGGTAGGTTCTGCAACATGCTGCTGTAAGAAGCAATCCTGATGCACTCTACAAATCCATCATTCTTGTCAGTCTTATCCATCTGATTGTCCTATCAAAAATGCAGATTAAACTCACCCAGGACAATTGTAGTGCCCTTCATATATGCCTCCAATATTTCCCAATTTACACTTTGTCCTGTAGTGAGGCACCTCTTCAGCATCTATAGGTGACCCCCACCATGGCTTCTTTCCCTTGCCATTCCTTATTTCCATCCAAAACTATTTCCACATCATGATCTATCACACTACCATATCTATATCCCTAATCACCACCACCCCAATACATTGCTTTGTTCACAAAGCTGCCTGACTTCCTTTTCCAGGTTGAGTAGTGAGTTCTCAGCCTTGGTCACCTTGCAACCATGAGACCATTACATCTAGCAAAGTCTCATTAATGTATTTCTATTGCATGCCGTCAACTCCTCTATCTTGCTTGGAATGAAATAAAGAGCTTTAAGCTTTGACTTTTTAATCATTTTTACTCTCTATGGTTCTAACTTTCTGCAATCTTCTGCATGTATTTTCTATACGTTCCTCTTTACACTTTGAATATCATTCATCTCTTCACTATCTTATATTTTTGTTCTTTTGTTTCTTTTTTTGATTTTGTAGTTGTCCCTTCAATTGATGCATCCCCCTCACTAATTAGCTGAAACCACTATCTATGGCACCAGTTATACAATTCATCAGATCACTGATCCCAATGTGGCTTAGTTGAAGGCTAGCCCAGTGGGACAGCTCTCTCTTTCCCAGTTCTGGTTAAACTGGCATCCATTTCTCTCACACCAATCTTTGAGTCACACATTGACATCTTTAATCTGGTATATCTTATACCAATTTGCACTTGGTTCAGGTAGTGCTCTGGAGATAATACCTTTGTGGTTCTGCTTTTTAATTTAGCCCTGAACTGCTTGTAATCCCTCAGCACAACCTCTTTCCTGGTTCTACGTACATCATTGGTAACACAGCAACTGGATTCTCCCTCTCTCGGTCCTTTCCAGCCCTAAACTTGGCTGCAGGCAGGCAACATAAACTTCAGAATTCCACCTTCACAGCAGAGAACATCTTCCCCCTTCTATGTGCTGTCTCCTAGTACTATAACATTTCTCTTCCCTTCCCCACTTTGAATATTACTCTGAGCCGTGGTGCTGTGATCACTTGACTCACCCTCACTGCAGTCTGCTCACTCGTCTACACTGCGAGAAAGAATGTTGGACCTGTGGATAAGGGCACTGGTTCAGGCTCCTCCAAAGCTAAATTCTGAATTGCCATACCTGCCTCACTCACAGTCGTGCCTTCATGTCTCTGCCAATGGACCAAATTTGATGTAATTAATCTAAAGGGGATGACCTAAACACAGTCTCCAGGTATCTCTCCCCTGGCCTGTATGGAAGTTACTCTGACAGTTATGTTGTTAACTTAGTGTTGTAAGCATGCATGGGATTATATTACAGGGCTCCAGTAGCAGATAATGGTAGTGCATCGTGATAGGTTAGTTAAATCACTGGGAGATGAGCTAATGCTGAAGACGATGATGTTGTAATGTGATAGGTTAAGTGTGATGTACGGAACCAATGTGGCAGATGATGATTTATTTAGAAAGGCAAAGCATGATTGGTTATGCTAATGTTATCCAATAAGAGCAGGAAGAACAATTGTATAACAACAGTAGAACAAAGAGCTGGTGGGCGGTCAGTGCAAACATTTAGCTGGCTCCCACAGCTTTGATATTACAAAATTAAAGTTTAATTTTGTGAAGGATTTTTCTGCATCTCCTGGTAATGTTTTATAGAACCTTGAGTGATTCTTCCACAACACCTGATGCATCACAGTGTTTACAGTTCCAACTCCAGCTCAGCAAGCTGCTACCAACATGGTCACCATGGATCACACTGTCAACCAGCACCTCCCAAATATGATAGATGCAGCACATCACCTAACCAGAGATTACTTCATTACTAAATTTGGATGTTTGATACTTTAAGACTATTTTTAACTTAAAGATATACTCACAAATTTAATTACTGCTGAGGATACAAGCCATTAATTAAACATAGTTGCAGGTTCAAACCAAATACCTCAATGATTCTAGCTTTTTAAACTGCATGTTCTTGATCATCGTTTTTGTATCAGCCACTCTCCCCCCATGTTAATGTGTGTGAGTATGATTTTGTGTATAATTATTTTTCTTGGAGTCAGGAATTAATAAAATTCTCCTTTTCTTTCACTTGAGAACCCCTTGTAGTGGGCTCCTTAACTCTGGACTGGTATGATTCCGTATGCAGAAAGAATTGTTGTCACCAACTGAGGAGGGTTACAAAGAGGACAGCAATTTACCCACCAGGTCAGAACATGGCATGACTTTCTTTACATTCCTCACTTCCTGGTTATCTTTTCTTCCTCAAAATTGATTTGTACCTTCTACTCTGAAGAAAGACACAAAATATTAGTTCAATATCTGTCATTTCCTCATTCTATTATTTCTACTTCGAAGGGACCGATGATTACTAGAGCTTCGTTCTTCCTTTTTATGTAAGTGTATTTTACTTTCATAATCTGTTTTTATATTCCTGGCTGGTTTATTCTCATAGTCTTTTTTTTTATTTCTGTCAACACCTTGGCGGCTCTTTACCAATTCCTAAAACATTTCTCGGAGTTACTCCAAATCTCTATAACAGGAAAGCTCTTCTCTTAACTTATTATAATTAATAAGCTCAAAATTCACAATTTGCTCATCTTGAGATTTTGTTTCTCAGTAAATGCGTTTTTATTGAACAGAGTCATAGAGTCATAAAGTTTTGCAGCACGGAAACAGACCCTTTGGTCCAACTTGTCCATGCCAACCAGGTATCCTAAATTAACCTCGTCCCATTTGCCAGCATTTGACCCATATCCCTCTAAACCCTTCCAAATCACTTACCTATTCAGATGTCTTTTCAAAGGTTGTAATTGTACCAGCCTCCAGCACTTACCTCTGGCAGCTCATTCCGTACACTCATCATCCTTTGCTTGAAAACATTGGCCCTTAGGTCCCTTTTAAATCTTTCTCCTCTCATCTTAAACCTATGCCCTCCAGTTTTTGGACTCCCCCACCCTGGTGAAAAGACCTTGACTATTTACCCTGTCCATGCCCTTCACAATTTTATAAACCTAGATAAGATGATCACAGCCTCTGAAACTCCAGGGAAAACAGCCCCAGCCTATTCAGCCTTTCCCTACAGCGCAAACCTTCCAACCCTAGCAATATTCTTGTAAATCTTTTCAGAACTCTTTCAGGTTTCACAACAGCCTTTCAAAACAGGGAGACCAGAATTGTGCATAGCATTCCAAAAGTGGCCTAACCAATGCCACAACATGACCTCTCAACTTCTATACTCACTGCATTGACCAATAAAGGCAAGCTTACCAAATGCCTTCTTCACTATCCTGTCTGCCTGTGATTCCACTTTCAAGGAACCATGAACCTCTACTCCAAGGTGTCTTTGTTCAGCAACACATCCCAGCACCTTACCATTAAGTGTATAAGTCCTGCCCTGATTTGCCTTTCCAAAGCGCAGCACCTCACATTTATCTAAATTAAACTCCATCTGCCACTGCTTGGCCCATTGACCCATCTGATCATGATCCTGTTGTACTCTGAAGTAAGATTCATAGAACATAGAATAGTACAGCACAGTACAGACTCTTCGGCCCTTGATGTTGTGCCGACCTTTTATCCTACTCTAAGATCAAACTAACCTATATACCCTTCATTTTACTACCATCCATGTGCCTATCCAAGAGTCGCTTAAATGCCCCTAAAGTATCTGACTCTACTACCACTGCTGGCAGTGCATTCCATGCATCCACCACTCTCTGTGTAAAGAACCCACCTCTGACATCTCCCCTAAACCTTCCTCCAATCATCTTAAAGTTATGCCCCCTCATGATAGACATTTCTACCCTGGGAAAAAGTCTCTGGCTCTTCACTCTATCTAAGCCTCTCATCATCTTGTACACCTCTATCAAGCCACCTCTCATCCTTCTTCACTCCAGTGAGAAAAGTCCAAGCCTCCTCAACCTTTCTTCAGAAGACCTGCCCTCCAGTCTAGGCAGTACCCTGTTAAATCTTCTCTGCACCCTCTCTCAAGTTGCCACATCCTTACTACAATGAATCAACTAGAACTGTACGTACTATTCCATGCGTGGTCTAACCAGAGCCATATAGAGCTGCAGCATTACCTCACAGCTCTTAAAATCATTTCCCTTGCTAATGAAAGCCAACACACCATATGGCTTCGTGACAACACACTCAACTTGGGTCACAATTTTGAGGCATCTATGGATGTGGACGTGGACCCCAAGACCCCTCTGTTCCTCCACACTGCCAAGAATCCTGCCTTTAACCCTGCAATCTGCATTCAAATTTGACCTTCCAAAATGAATCACTTCACACTTTTCCAGCTTGAAGTCCATCTGCCACTTCTCAGCCCAGTTCTGCATCCTGTCAATGTCCCATTTCAACCTACAACAGCACTCCACACTATCCACCGCTCCCCCAACCTTCGTGTCATCAGCAAACTTACTAACTCACCCTTCCACTTTCTCAACCAAGCTATTTATAAACAGAACAGATCCCTGCAGAACACCACTGATCATCAAGCTCCAGGCTGAATACTTTCCATCTTCTACCACCCTCTGTCTTCTATGGGCCAGCCAAGTTTCCCTGTATCGATGCCTCCTTACTTTCTGAATGAACCTGCCATGGGGAACCTTATCAAATGCTTTGCTAAAATCCATTTATGCCACACTCAGTGCTTTTCCTTCATCAACGTGTTTACCCAATCAACCTTAGCCAGCTTTTCCCTTCTTAGTTATGCAGTAGGCTTTGTTTAAGTTTTAAGATTCTTGTTCACAATTGGACTACATCATTTTAAAATCTACAATGAAATTCAATTGTATTATGATCATTATTTCCCAAATGACCTTTTACTTTAAGATTGCTAATTAGCTCTACCTTGTTACACAATGTTAAGACATATGCAAAGCTTTAGATGTTCTGAAGTTTATGGATGGTACAATGTGGGAGATCAGTTAAGAATGTGTTAGTATCATCAAGTCTAGAGGTAATGAAGGTATAAAGTTTTCAGTGACAATTGACCTACAATGAGGCAAAGTTGGATAACTTTATGAAGGTGCAAATAAACACTCTTAATGATGTTCAAAGTTTGGGAGAAGATTTGTAGCTCGGGTGCTTGTTGTTGTGTTTCTAGGAATTCCCTGGCTGTTCTTTGTTTCGCTTGCCCTATAATGGTAGTGTTGCCCCAGTCGAATTCATGTTGCTTGTCGTCTGCGTGTGTGGCTACTAAGGATAGCTGGTCGTGTCGTTTCGTGGCTAGTTGATGTTCATGGATGCGGATCATTAGCTGTCTTCCTGTTTGTCCTATATAGTGTTTTGTGCAGTCCTTACATGGGATTTTGTACACTACATTAGTTTTGCTCATGCTGGGTATCGGGTCCTTCGTCCTGGTGAGTTGTTGTCTGAGGGTGGCTGTTGGTTTGTGTGCTGTTATAAGTCCCAGTGGTCGCAGTAGTCTGGCTGTCAGTTCTGAAATGCTCCTGATGTATGGAAGTGTGGCTAGTCCTTTGGGTTGCGGCATGTCCTCGTTCCGTTGTCTTTCTCTTAGGCATCCATTGATGAAATTGACGGGTATCCGTTTTTGGCGAATACCTTGTATAGGTATTCCTCTTCCTCTTTTTGCAGTTCTGGTGTACTGCAGTGTGTTGTGACCCTTTTGAATAGTGTCTTGATGCAACTTCGTTTGTGTGTGTTGGGGTGGTTGCTTTCATAGTTCAGGACTTAGTCTGTGTGTGTGGCTTTCCTGTATACCTTCGTGGTGAATTCTCCGTTCGATGTTTTCTGTACCACGGAATTCCTAGAAGCATGGCACTCATCCACAAACTCCATCAACAAACACATCGACCTGGACCCAATATACCGGCCACTACAGCGGACAGCTGAAACTGACAACCGGAAGCGGAAGGGACAGGCCACTATAAATGCCGGAGGAAACACCACAGAAGCGCTTCATAGGAGGCTCCCAAGCACTGAGGATGTCACCTAGACAGGGGACGAAACGTTTGCAACAAAAATTTCCAGCTCGGCGAACAGAACCACAACACTCTTAATGATGACATGAATATGACACTAAGTTATTACCACTATATTTTTAAAAACTGAATTTAAATTCTCTCGCTGAGGAAGCAAATTTTAATTTGATTTGATTTTGATGTTATTGTCATGTGTACTCATTTGATTGAAAAGTGCATGATGTCGCGACACAAGGTGCCATTTTAGATACAAGTTCCTAGGTACAGAATCTTAAGGGCAAGGTAGAAAGAAAGCACAAAGTTAAAAGTTAAACATTGCAGTACAGCATAAAACATACAACATAAGTTTAAAAGTTCCACATTGCAGGCCTTCTTAGTTTTGAGTACAAAATAAACAAATAAAGCTGAAAGTTCAAACATTACAGTCTTATGTGCTCAGCCACCGTGGGACTGCACTTCAAGGAATTACCTCAAGATTAGAAGTCCACTCTAGGAGAGAGATTGTGATGTTTGTCCTTTAAACTTTGCTTCTTGTTTCTCTACCAATGGTTATACTGTGTATCGCTGTAATGTAACTTTCTTAATTTCTCTAATCTGTTAGGATTGCATCCATGATGGCACAGTAAGTGGCAACTTATAAAGTTTTCACTGTACTCAATTGAGTACATGTGACAATAGAGCGAATTCGAATTCGAATTCTAAGAAGGCCATACTGGGCTGAGAGACCACCGCACACTGCTGAATGACCACCATGCTGGGGCAAGAGACCGTTATGTTGGGCCACCGAGAGATTGCCACACCAGGCCAAGAGTCCACCACACCAGGTCAAAGGACAGCTTCACCGGGCTGGGGAGGCCACCATGCCAGACCAGGACATTGCCCCAACAGGCTGAGAGGTCACTGCACTGGGTCTGCACTGGGTCCAGAAGCCAGGAATGTGAGGTCAAGAGTCTGAGGTCGGGAATTCGTGGCCAGGAGAAAGAAGAGAGAAGGAGAACAACACACAAAAGTGACAAAAGCAGACAGAAAAGAGGAAAAGGTTATTTGACTAACAGTCAAAGTCACTGCCCACTCAGTGAGAGAATTTAAATTCATTTTTAAAAAATATCATGGTAATAACTTAGTCTCATATTCATGTCATCATTAAGAGTATTTATTTGTGCCTTCATAAAATTGTCCAACTTTGCCTCATTGTGGTTTACAAATAACCCTATAAATTATTATTGGTAAGCTGAGGAAGGGACAGAGGTATGTGAGATGCCGAGAGATGCAAGTAGATGTTTTTGTGGTTGACAAGGTGAGCTCATACTTTTACATAAAATGTACAGCACAGATGCAGGTCATTTAGTCCAACTAGTCTGTGATTGTGAATATGTTCTATATGAAATAACCATATTTAATTTAACTTAGTCAACATATATTATCCTCTTTATGTGATTATCTATTTGTCCCCGTCGATGCATTCTAGGAATTCGCTTCAATCATTCCAAGTGATGGCAAGTTCGGCATTCTCACCACTCTCTAATTAAAAAGTGTCGCCTGATTTCAGTGTTGGATTTAGTGTTGATCTTTATACATAGGAATCCAGCTTTTGAATTTTGCAGAAGTGGAAACATCTTTACGACTATCTATCCAGCCGTTCATGGTCTTAAAGACCTTTTCAAGTCATCTTGCCAGGCTTCTTATTAGAATTAGAATTAGCTCGATACTGAAATGAATACAGTGAAAAATTTATAAGTTTCCCCTTGCAGTGCTATCATAGGTACAGGGAACCTAGATACAATTCTTACAGGATGAAGAAAAACAAGTCGCATTATACACAATATAACCACAGCTCAGAGAAACAAGAAGCAAAGTTAAAAAGCCAAGCATCACCATTTCTCTCCATGGGCTGTCCACAGCAGACCAGGTCCCCTCCATGTGGTCTGACTACTGGCTGCTGCCCACTCTGCACTCGGCCAGTAGTCACTTCTCGATGCCACAGAGAAGATTCACAACATGTTCGGTCTTTCCAGATAGGCAGAACTCAAAATCCAACAGATGCGAATAGAGAGTCATCCATTTTTGACAGAATGCTATTGGTGGAGAAAGTGAGGGCTGCAGATGCTGGAGATCAGAGCTGAAAATGTATTGCTGGAAAAGTGCAGCAGGCCAGGCAGCATCCAAGGAACAGGAGAATCGACGTTTCGGGCATAAGCCCTTCTTCAGGAAAGAAGGGCTTATGCCCGAAACGTCGATTCTCCTGTTCCTTGGATGATGCCTGACCTGCTGCGCTTTTCCAGCAACACATTTTCAGAATGCTATTGGTGTCGATTTTATTCATACACTTAATGGAGTCTCAGTCAAGAAAGGTGAAGTGCTAAGCGGCAGATCAGTTTTTAACCTTGGTTAAAAATTCTGTAAAATGTACTGTTCCTTACTGACAGATTTACATTAAAACAAGGCAAATAATAATTGGGATTTTAATTGGACAGGATTTTTATCACAAAATCAAGATTTGTGGTCCTGCAACAGACGCCAGTCTGCCCATTATATCTGTGCTGGTTCTCCAAATGAGTATTTCACTTTGTGCCATTCTCCGTCTTCTCTTCATAATCCTGCAGTGCTCAAAACTGGAGACAGTAGTCTGGCTGAGGTCAAATTAGTGTTTGACATAAGTGTAACATAACTTAATTGCTCTTGTAATCGATGGCCCATTAGTAAAGCCTAGGATTCTGTATGCCTTATTAATTGTACTCTGAATCCATCCCACCACCTTCAATAATGCACCACCCCCATATTCACATATACACGAGGTCCCTCTGTTTCAGTCCTCCTCTTAGAGTAGTGCATTTTATATTGTCCCTTACATTCTTCCTATTGAAATTAATCGCATCACATTTCACTGTACTTAATGTCATCTACCATCTGCCTACCCATCTCATCAACTTGTCTAGCTGCTTGTGAAGTTCTGCACCACAGTTATCCAAATGTTTCACATGGTAATGGGAGCAGTGCTGGTGTGGGCAGCGGCTGGGGGGAGGTTGGGAACACGATACATTTCAATTTTGCATATTAAGCAAACTAATGAGAAAACATCAGACAGATAAAATCTGCCACAACGGTAAACAGATATTTCAAAGGGGTCTAAATGAAACAATTCTACAGCAATAAATTGATCACTTAAATAAGCCAAAAAAAGACCGAAGTACCAAGCAGCAGAGCTAACTAATAAAACTGTTTTTTTCTCTCTTTTAGAGTCATAGAGTCATAGAAATGTACAGCATGGAAACAGACCCTTCGGTCCAACCCGTCCATGCCGACCAGATATCCCAACCCAATCTAGTCCCACCTACCAGCACCCGGCCCATATCCCTCCAAACCCTTCCTATTCATATACCCATCCAAATGGCTCTTAAATATTGTAATTGTACCAGCCTCCACCACATCCTCTGGCAGCTCATTCCATACATGTACCACCCTCTGCGTGAAAATGTTGCCTCTTAGTTCTCTTTTATGTCTTTCCCCTCTCACCCTAAACCTATGCCTTCTAGTTCTGGACTCCCCCACCCCAGCGAAAAGACTTTGTCTATTTATCCTATCCTAAGCCATGTTGACGGTCCCTAATCAGTCCTTGCCTTTTCAAATACATGTACATCCTGTCCCTCAGGATTCCCTCCAACAACGTGCCCATCACTGAGGTTAGGCTCACCGGTCTATAGTTCCCTGGCTTGTCTTTACCACCCTTCTTAAACAGTGGCACCATGTTTGCCAACCTCCAGTCTTCCAGCACCTCACCTGTGACTATCGATGATACAAATATCTCAGCAAGAGGCCCAGCAATTACTTCTCTCGCTTCCCACAAATGCTTTTGGGTACACCTGATCAGGTCCTGGGGATTTATCCACCTTTAACCATTTCAAGACATCCAGCACTTTCTCCTCTGTAATCTGAACATTTTGCAAGATGTCACCATTTATTTCCCTACAGTCTATATCTTCCATATCCTTTTCCACAGTAAATACTGATGCAAAATATTCATTTAGTATCTCCTCCATTTTCTGTGGCTCCACACAAAGGCCGCTTAAGAAGAAGGACTAGAGAGAGAAAAAACATAAATAGGTCCCAAGTCTTCAGCATCAGAGCAGGGGATGAAGATCAAGTCCAAGTTAAGGAGTTGAGTTTAATTAACTCTGACCTTGGGTCTTCTCCAGTGGAGCACACTGTGAACTGGCATCGGCAGAATTCACATGAAACTGGGGTCAAGAGCCCTTCAGCTTGTGTGGTCCTCCTCCCCCAGCCCAACCTCTCTGTGTACAGCTTAGGTTCACTCACTCACCACTCACCATTTGTTTGGCCACCTACCCACCCTATCGGGCAAACCTATTTTATACTACCCACCTCACATTTCACAATGAATCTCACACAATTTCACATCATCTGTAGATATTGCATCAGTGCCCTATACACTGAGGGCTCAGTCATTGATGCAGATTAGGAAAAGCTAGAGCGCCAACACTGACCCTTGGAGAATTTGACTAAAAAAACCTTCCTCTAGTCTGAAGCACATCAACTAACCAATACTCACTGCTTTCTGTTTCTCAGCCATGATTTTCATATCCATTTGGTACTGCCCTTTCTGTTACATCAGCTTTGTTCACAAATCTTCTGTGGGGCACCATATCAAATGCCTTCTGTATTCCATGTCCAAAACACCTGTAGAATAATTCTCTTTTTAAGCTTCCATCAACCCTCTCAGCTACTTCGCTTCAAAACCTCAAAGCCACAGAAGACTAGGTACCCTCCATGTGGTCTGACTGCTGGCTGCTGCCCACTCTGCACTCGGCCAGTGGTCGCTTCTTGATGCCACAGATTCACAACACGTTCGGTCTTTCCAGATAGGCAGAACTCAAAATCCAACAGACGCGAATAGAGAGTCATCCATTTTTGACAGAAAACCTATTGGTGTCTATTTTATTCATAGACTTAATGGAGTCTGAGTCGAAAGGTGAAGTGTTAAGCGGCAGATCAGTCTTTAACCTTGGTTAGAAATTCTGTAAAACGTACCGTTTGTTACTGACAGATTTACGTTAACACAAGGCAAATACTTGTTGGCCTTTTAATTGGACAGAATTTTTATCACAAAATCAAGATTTGTAGTCGTGCAACAGAGGCCAGTCTGCCCATTGTATCTGTGCTGGTTCTCCAAATGAGTATTTCACTTGGTGCCATCCTCCTCCTTCTCTTTATAATCCTGCACCTTGTTCTTTTGCAGATGACAGAGTCTCTTTCCATTTTGATTGTCTTGATTAAATCTGCCTCCACCACACTTGCAGGCAAAGCAATTAACCAATCAATGAGTTAAAAAAATCCTTATACAATTTCTGTTTTTTTTGTCAATTACTTTAACTCTCTGTCCTCTTGATACTGATTATTTCATGAATGCAAAGCTTCACTTTGTCTTCTGTTCAGATCCTTCAAGCTTTTGAATATCTCTGCCAGATCTCCTCTCAGCCTTCTCATCTCCAACACATTATCCTACTTTTTCAACCTATCTCCAAAATGGACATTCGTCACCCATGAACCATTTTTCATGCACTCTCTCCGTGTGCAGTGCCCAAAACTGGAGACAATAGTCTAGCTGAGGTCAAATTAGTGTTTGATACAAGTGTAACATAACTTCATTGCTCTTGTAATCAATGCTCCATTAGTAAAGCCTAGGATTCTGTATGCTTTATTAATTGTAATCTGACCACCACCTTCAATAATGCACCACCGCTATATTCACGCATACACCCAGGTCCCTTTGTTTCACTGCTCCTCTTAGAGTAGTGCATTTTATATTGTCCCTTACATTCTTCCTATTGAAATTAATCGCATCACATTTCACTGCATTTAATGTCATCTACCATCTGCCTACCCATCTCATCAACTTGTCTAAGTGCTTGTGAAGTTATCCAAATGTTTCACATGGTAGTGGGAGCAGTGTTGGTGTGGGCAGCGGCTGGGGGGAGGTTGGGAACATGATACATTTCAATTTTGCTTATTAAGCATACTCATGAGAAAACATCAGACAGATAAAATCTGCCAAAACGGTAAACATATATTTCAAAGGGGTCTAAATGAAACAATTCTACAGCAATAAATTCATCACTTAAATAAGCCAAAAAAAGACCGAAGTACCAAGCAGCAGAGCTAACTAATAAAACTGTTTTTTCCACTCTTTTAGAGTCATAGAGTCATAGAAATGTACAGCATGGAAACAGACCCTTCGGTCCAACCCATCCATGCCGACCAGATATCCCAACCAAATCTAGTCCCACCTACCAGCACCTAGCCCATATCCCTCCAAACCCTTCCTATTCATATACCCATCCAAATACCTCTTAAATGTTGTAATTGTACCAGCCTCCACCACATCCTCTGGCAGCCCATTCCATACACGTACCACCCTCTGTGTGAAAACGTTGCCCCTTAGGTCTCTTTTATATCTTTCCCCCACTCACCCTAAACCTATGCCCTCTAGTTCTGGACTCCCCCACCCCAGGGAAAATACCTTGTCTATTTATCCTATCCATGCCCCTCATAATTGTGTAACCCTCTATAAGGTCACCCCTCAGCCTCTGGCGCTCAAGGGAAAACAGCCCCAGCCTGTTCAGCCTCTCCCTATAGCTCAAATCCTCCAACCCTGGCAACATCCTTGTAAATCTTTTCTGAACCCTTTCAGGTTTCACAACATCTTTCCGATAGGAAGGAGATCGGAATTGCACGCAATATTCCAACAGTGGCCTAACCACTGTCCTGTATAGCCGCAACATGACCTCCCAACTCCTGTACTCAATACTCTGACCAATAATGGAAAGCATTCCAAATGCCTTCTTCACTATCCTATCAACCTGCGACTCCACTTTCAAGGAGCTATGAACCTGCACTCCAAGGTCTCTCTGTTCAGTACCACTCCCTAGGACCTTACCATTAAGTGTATAAGTCCTGTTAAGATTTGCTTTCCCAAAAGGCAGCACCTCGCATTTATCTGAATTGAACTCCATCTGCCACTTCTCAGCCCATGGCCCATCTGGTCCAGATCCTGTTGTAATCTGAGGTAACCCTCTTTGCTGTCCACTACACCTCCAATTTTGGTATCATCTGCAAACTTACTAACTGTACCTCTTATGCTCACATCCAAATCATTTATGTAAATGACAAAATGTAGAGGACCCAGCACTGATCCTTGTGGCACTCCACTGGTCACAGGCCTCCAGTCTGAAAAACAACCCTCCACCACCACCCTCTGTCTTCTACCTTTGAGCCATTCTGTATCCAAATGGCTAGCTTTCCCTGTATTCCACAAGATCTAACCTTGCTAATCAGTCTCCCATGGGGAACCTTGGCGAACGCCTTACTGAAGTCCATATAGATCACATCTACTGCTCTGCCCTCATCAATCGTCTTTGTTACTTCTTCAAAAACTCAATCAAGTTTGTGAGACATGATTTCCCACGCACAAAGCCATGTTGACTATCCCTAATCAGTCCTTGCCTTTCCAAATACATGTACATCCTGTCCCTCAGGATTCCCTCCAACAACTTGCCCACCACCGAGGTCATGCTCACCGGTCTATAGTTCCCTGGCTTGTCTTTACTGCCCTTCTTAAACAGTGGCACCACATTTGCCAACCTCCAATCTTCTGGCACCTCACCTGTGACTATCGCTGATACAAATATCTCAGCAAGAGGCCCAGCAATCACTTCTCTAGCTACTCAAAGAGTTCTCGGGCATACCTGGTCAGGTCTTTGGGATTTATCCATCTTTAACCGTTTCAAGACATCTAGCACTTCCTCCTCTGTAATCTGAACATTTTGCGAGATGTCACCATCTATTTCCCTACAGTCTATATCTTCCATATCCTTTTCCACAGTAAATACTGATGCAAAATATTCATTTAATATCTCCCCCATTTTCTGTGGCTCCACACAAAGGCAACCTTGCTGCTTAAAAAGGGCTAGAGAGAGAGAAAACATAAATAGGTCCCAAGTCTTCAGCATCAGGGAAGGGGATGAAGATCAAGTCCAAGTTAAGGAGTTGAATTTAATTAACTCTGACCTTGGGTCTTCTCCAGTGAAGCACACTGTGAACTGGCATCGGCAGAATTCACATGAAACTGGGGTCAAGAGCCCTTCAGCTTGTGTGGTCCTCCTCCCCCAGCCCAACCTCTCTGTGTACAGCTTAGGTTCACTCACCCACCACTCACCATTTGTTTGGCCACCTACCCACCCTATCGGGGAAAACTATTTTATACTACCCACCTCACATTTCACAATGAGTCTCACACAATTTCACATCATCTGTAGATATTGCATCAGTGCCCTGTTCACCAAGGGCTCAGTCATTGATGCAGATTAGGAAAAGTTAGAATGCCAACACTGACCCTTGGAGAATTTGACTAAAAAAACCTTCCTCTAGTCTGAAGCACATCAACTAACCAATACTCACTGCTTTCTGTTTCTCAGCCATGGTTTTCATATCCATTTGGTACTGCCCTTTCTGTTACATCAGCTTTGTTCACAAATCTTCTGTGGGGCACCATATCAAATGCCTTCTGTATTCCATGTCCAACACACCTATAGAATAATTCTCTTTTTAAGCTTCCGGCAACCCTCTCAGCTACTTTTTCAAAGCCTCGAGCAATTTAGTTAAACATGCTTTTTCCACAATCAATCTATGTTAGTTTTCCTTCACTAACCCGTATTTGACCTTTTGACTATTGATTTTGCCCAAAGTTATTGATTCTAGGAGCGCTCCACCACAAAGATAAACTGACTGGCCTGTAGTTGCATATTTTTGAGCAAGGGTAAAATCTGCAATGCTCCAGTCCTCTGGAGTCTGAGGAAGACTGAAAAAGTATTGCCAGTGTCTCTACAATTTCCACTCTTACTTCCTTCAGTACCCTGCACCTCACCCAGTCCCAATGCCTTATCACCTTTAACACAAATAATCTTTCTAATACCTCCACCTTACCAATTATATGTCTTCTGGTGTCTGAAGTTCCTCCCTTTTCATCAGCGATAGAGCATTAATTTGATACATTTACCTCTAAATTCCTTTCGAGGCCCTTTCTCAGCCCTACTATGTTTTACTTGTGTTGTAGATTTATGGATTTGTCACAGTGATGAACAGTTCTGTTTTTTTTGTGACAACTGAGGCTTCATATGTGGGAAATCGTGTCTCATTAACTTGATTGAGTTTTTTGAAGAAGGGACGAAGAAGATTGATGAGGGCAGAGCGGTGGACATTGTCTATGTGGACTTCAGTAAGACGTTCAACAAGATTCCTCATGGCAAATTGGTTAGCAAGGTTAGATCACATGGAATACAGGGAGAACGAGCCATTTGGATTCAAAATTAGCTTGAACGTGGGAGACAGAAAATGGTGGTGGACTGAAGGCTGTGATCAGTGGTGTGCAGCAAGGATTGGTATTGGGTGCAGTTCTTTTTGTCATTTATATAAATGATTTGGATTTGCATGTAGGAGCTATAGTTAGTAAGTTTGCAGATGACACCAAAATTTGTGGTATAGCGGACAGCGAAGAAGGTTACCTCAGAGTATGACCGTATCTTGATCAGATTGGCCGGTGGACTGAGGAGTAGTAGATGGAGTTTAATTTAGATGAATGTGAGGTGCTGCATTTTGGAAAGACAAATCAGGGCAGGACCTATACACCTAATGGTAAGGTCCTAGGGAGTGTTGCTGAACAAAGAGACCTTGGAGTGCAGGTTCATAGCTCCTTGAAAGTGGAGTTGCAGGTAGATAGGATAGTGAAGGAGGCGTTTGGTATGCTTTCCTTTATTGGTCAGAGCATTGAGTACAGGAGTTGGGAGGTCATGTTGCAGCTGTACAGGATATTGGTTAGGCCACTTTTGGAATACAGCACTCAGTTCTAGTCTCCCTGCCACAGAAAAGATGTTGTGGAACTTGAAATGGTTCAGTGGAGACTTACAAGGATGTTGCCAGGATTGGAGGGTTTGAACTATAGGGAGAGGCTGAATAGGCTGGGGTTACTTTCCCTGGAGTGTTGGAGGCTGAGGAGTGACCTTATAGAAGTTTATAAAATTATGTGGGGCATGGATAGGATAAATACAAGGTATTTTACCCCAAGGTAGCAGAGTCAAATTCTAGAGGGCATAAGTTTAAGGTGAGGGGGAAAGATTTAAAAGGGACATAAGGGCCAACTTTTTCACGCAGAAGGTGGTGTGTCTAAGTATTGCGCTGCCAGAGGAGGTTGTGGAGGTTGGTACAACTACAACATTTAAAAGGCACTTGGATGGCTACATGATTAGGAAGGGCTTCGAGGGATATAGGCCGAGTGCTGGCAAATAGGACTAGATTAATTTAGGATATCTGGTCAGCCTGGATAAGTTGGACCAAAGGATCTGTTTCCATGCTGTACATCTCCATGACTCTATGACTATAAAAGGAATGCTGTAGCCCAGTGGATGGTGCTCTTGCCTCTTATAAAAGAAATTATGGTTTCAAGACCACTCCAGAGGGTTGAATACACTGAGGTTCCAGTGCAGTATTGAGGGAATGCTGCACTGTCAAATGTGTTTTTTTTTCAATGTTCTTTTCATGAACATAGCTCATAACCTCAGATTACTTATGGATTTATTGAACTTTTAATTACAATTTGTGTTTTTTGTAAGAGGATGTACAGCCAAACGATCACTGTAGATATAAATTCAGTGCCTGCAAGGCAAAGCCCTGTAGGGATTGCATGTTATCCTGGAGAGGAACACTGGAATGTCACACCTAAAGGTGCAAAGGGAATTTTCAACAGAAACCCTTTAAAAAGAGAGATAATATGCGGTGGGTACACTGTCTCTCAGTGTAAAGGCATCTCCCATGCATTATGTCCCAAACTGCAGACACGTTTGTGTTTTACCCTTCCAGGAATACATAAATAAGGATTTAAAAACCACAACCCTTGATCTCTGTGAGTTGGGTGACTGGTCTGGAATAGCATGTTGTGAAGGTCTCAGCTTGAGGACAGTCAGTAGACACTCTTGGGTTGTACGCAAAGGAAAAGCACTCTTGCTGAGTGCTGGAAGGCAAACAAACCAGTGAAATTACCACTGACAGGGAAACAGGACCAAACCCTCTCAGCTTTCAGCAGACCCAAGTATCTCAAAATATATTACTCCACGACCCCAAAGTCAGTGATACCGATATCAGCAACTCAATACTGCACCATTCACAGTTCACAGAACACAGAGACTGATTCAGGCATCTTTTCAAATGCTATCTTTTCTTTTACTTTATTCACGTTCCTAATCTATGTGTGTTTGTGTGTGTATTTTATCGCATTTTTAAAAATCACACAACACCAGGTTATAGTCCAACAGGTTTCTATGGAAGCTCTAGCTTTCACAGTGCTGCCCAACCACCTGATGAAGGAGCGGCTCTCCGAAAGCTAGTGCTTCCAATTAAACCTGTTGGACTATAACCTGGTGTTGTGCGATTTTTTAATTTTGTGCACCCCAGTCCAACACCAGCATCTCCAAATCATGATCACATTTTATATTCTTTGCTCTGCTTTGTAGCCACTAAATGCACATTTTTGAGAGAAAATCTAGTTAATTGGGCTCATTTTAAAATTTAATGCATCTGGATTGAGAAAAGGTAACCAGAAGGGAAGGGATCTTTTTGAAATTAACTTTGTTATGACCAACTGAGAGGAGTGGAGGTAAGAAAGGGAGCTACTGGGTGACATAGTGGCTCAGTAGTTAGCCTCACAGCACCAGGGACCTGGGTTCCATTCCAGGCTTGGGTGACTGCCTGTGTTGGAGTTTTTATGTTCTCCCTGTGCCTGTCTGGAATTATTCCCACAGTCCAAAGATGTGCAGGTTCAGTGGATTGACCATGGTCGAGACATACAGTTCTACAGCACAGAAACAGACCCTTCGGTCTAGCTTGTCTATGCTGATCAAGTTTCCTAAATTAAACTAGTCGCACTTGCCTGAATTTGGTCCATATCCCTCTAAACCTTTCCTATTCATGTACCTGTTCAAATGCTGTAACTGTACCTGCGCCTGTCACTTCCTCTGGTAGTTTATTCCACACACGACCCACCCTCTGTGTGAAAAAAATTGCCCTTCAGCTCCCACTTAAATCTTTCTCCTCTCACCTTAAAAATATGCCCCCTAGTTTTGATCGTCCCTACCTCAATCTTCCCTTTTCTCGCCCTCGGGAAAAGACCTTTGCTGTTCATTTTATCTATGCCCCTCATGGTTTTATAAACCTCTATAAGGTCACCCTTCAACCTGCTATTCTCCAGTGAAATAGGTTCCAGCCTATCCAAACCCTCCCTATAACCCAAACTCTCCATTCCCAGCAACATTCTGGTAAATCTTTTCTGAACCCTCTCCAATTTAATAATATCCTTCCTCTAACAGGGTGACCAGAACTGCACACAGTACTTCAAAAGTGCCCACACCTATGTCCTGTACAATCTCTACATGACATCCTAACTCTCATACATCAACACCACTACAATACATTATCCAGTCTTTGGTGCATTGCAGTTTGTGGAATCTTTCTGTGTGCAACTTGGCTGCTGTGTTTCCTGCATGACAACAGTGACTACACCTTGAAAAATATCCCCATAGCTGTGGAGCTTGGCACATCAGAAACTACAGAAACTTGGCACTACAGAAATGCAATCTTTCTCTTTGACTGGAATCTAGCGCTGTGTGAAAGAAGCCCCGATGTGAAAGAAAGGACACAGTGGTTCGCACTGCCAGGGATCCGGGTTCAACTCCACCCTCAGGCAACTTCTCCCCGTGTCTGCGTGGGTTTCCTCCGGGTGCTCCAGTTTCCTTCTACTGTACAAGGATGTGCAGGTTAGGTGGATTGGCCATGCTAAATTGCCCATAGTGTCCAGGGATATGCAGGCTAGGTGGATTAGCCACAGGAAATGCAGTGTTACAGGAAAAGGGTATAGGGGTTGGTTGGGTGGGATGCTCTTCAGAGGGTTGGTGCTGACTCAATGGGCTGAATGGCCTCTACTTGCACTGTAGGGATTCTGTGAAGCCATTCCACAAAAGGTGGTGATGTCAAAGCTTTCCAGAACACAGTCCATAAAGTGCATGGGTAGGGATCAGTCTGTGAAACCCTTAGGGAAACATTGATACCAATCAGCCAGCTGTTTTACACAGTCCCCAGTTTGCTACTGCCTATTTATGCCTTGGTTCCAATACCAATCTCAAAACTCCAGCTAAAGCCCTCCCACCCTCTCCTCCTTCTCCAGCAGAATTGTTTCTTGGTCATATTTGGCAGGATTCTGCTGACAGTTAGGTGAATGCATTCCTTAACAGCAAACTGCAACACATTGACGGCAGGAATATTTCCATCCAGAGACTTACGGACAGTTCCATGTGAAAAGAGGCAGACAGACTTGGCGGGATGCTGCAGACTCCATGTGGAAGGATTTCCCGGGAAATTGGGCTGATTTGCGGGAATTTACTTCAGTTCAAGAACAAATAAGTGTTGCTCAGTTTTGCCAAGAGGTCTAGTTCACTCCAGCTTGCCTGCAGCCTCTCCCCCTGCTAGGCAGAGAGCTTTCATCACATCCCCTTCCAGCCACAGAGACCTGTGGGGTTCCTCAATGCCGGAGCCAACAAGCATTCGACAGCACTGGGCTGCCTTGTGAATTTATGAGGGGACGAAACGTGGTTTAATAAAGGGATAATGCTTCGGCATTTCTCTCTGCCACGGCTTTATCACTCCAGTTTTTTTTTCCTTTCTGCTGAAAGGCAATGAGAGTGAAAATGATCAAAGCCAGTAGCATGAAGCAGATCTGTGGTGAATCAGCAGCTTGTTTTACACCATTCGCCTGTCTCTGTTTTCCTCTGACTTCAATGGAACGTTTATAACAAAAAATAAATTTCTGTGGGTTTCTTTTTGCACGCTCTTTAAGGTGTGTGGACAAAGAGGTGAAGCCATCTAGAACTGTGATTGAGTGAGCGTGATCAGCCTAGTCAGCTTGGTGACACTTGATGTTGAGCATCTTGATGACAGATTTTTATTTGTTTGGTTGGCATTGGACCCGCTCTTGCTGAGATGAGAGTTGCTCCTTTGGAGCCAAAGCCAGTCAGTAGGGGATCATGAGACTGAATTCCTTTGTACAGCAGCAGGGTTGGGCTAGTGAAGATGGGTGGTCTTCTCACATTGGAGCTTTCTGGAACAGAAGAAATAGCAAGATTCCAAAGATGGCCAACTATCTGTTGATGTAACCCTTGCCCAGGTTTGAGAAGCTCTTGAGGCAATTTTTTCACACAGAGGGTGGTTCCTATGTGGAATGAACTTCCTGAGGAAATGACGGATGTGGGTACAATCATAATGTCTGAAAGACATTTGGATAAGTACATGAATAAGAAAGGTTTGGAGGGTTATGGGCCAGGAGCAGGCAGGTAGGACTAGTTTAGTTTGGGATTATGCTCGGCATAGAGTGGTTGGACCGAGGCGAAAGTGGGTACTACAGATGCTGGAGATTAGAGTCAAGATTAGAGTGGTGCTGGAAAAGCACAGCAGGTCAGCCAGCATCCGAGGAGAAGGAAAATCAACGTTTCGGGCAAAAGCCCTTCATCAGGAATGGTCTGTTTCCATGCTGTATGACTCTCTGCTCCACGTTTTGCCCCATTTCAATCGTCTTCAATTCAATACAGATAGAGACATAGAGGTTTATAACGTGGAAACAGGCCCTTCGACCCAACTTGTCCATGCCGCCCAGTTTTCGTAACTAAGGTAGTCCCATTTACTTGCATCATGCAGGAGTCATACTAGGAGAATATGGTCACATTACCTTGCCGTTAGGGTAGGTGCACTGAGGAAGGAGCATGAAGATCTTAACCTCCATTTTCAATCACTCTTTATTTAACATGGCTACAAATGTTAGTGCAGCCCTGTGACAACATGAGTTGTGGTACTGCCTGATATTATTCTTTCCTTTTCTGTTTGGTAATGAATAACAATTGCACCCACAGGAAATTTCCATCAGGACAATGAAATATGTATTGAGTGAGCATTGAGTTAATTTTAACATTAGAGTTGCATCTTTTAGAAGTGAAATCAGAAAGCACTTCTTAATGGTGTGTATCCTGAATCAATCGCCATTTCCTAGGCTGAGTTGAAAAGATCTTTGTTTGTTAATGGTGCTGTCCAGCATTGATCAAAATGAATGGCGAATAATGTGAGAGACTGAATGCCCTAATCCTGATTTTAACTTCCTAAACTAGAAGATTTTGGGTTTCAGCTTCATCTTAAGGATTTGGCACATAACGCAAGTTGCTGAGAGAGTGCTGCATTGCCAGAGGACTTGCCTTTTAAATAATATATTCAGTTAATATCTATGATGCTCACTCTGGTGATGAAAATGGTTCCATCACACCAATCGTAGAAAATCAGTGTTATACGAGGTACCCTGACCAATTCCTTACCCAGCACCACAAAAAATGGATCGTGTGGTCAATGTCATGTCATTATGTGTGGCAGCTTGCTGTGCATGAATCAGCTTTTCCGACATAACTGCACCAATACTTCAGAACATATTTCATGGCCCGTAAAGCACTTTTGGACATTGTGAGGTCACTCTTTCAACCACCACAGCACTAACCTCTGGACTCCTTCATTTCATCCTTCCGTACAAAGGCCTCTTCAAAATGCTTCGGACCCTCCCTGTTTTCATCCTGGTAGTCTGTCATTTCTGGTTTACTCTCACACTCAGTATCTATCCTTTTGCATCAGTTTATAAGATGTTCTGATGTATCTCCCTGGATGTGGTGAAGTCTGTGGCAGATTAAATTATTGCTGCTGATAGTTTCCCAGCCAATGCTCATTTCACAGCAACATGTGGGGCCACACTGAGTGCAGCATTGTCTACGTTACCATGGTGACTTCAATTCTAATGGACTTCATTACTGGTGAAAAGCTTGCGAGTGTTCTGATCACCAACAGGACCAAAGTCATGTTACATTGAGATGGAATGCACAGCCATTATGTGTATTTAGGGAGTAATTAGTAAGCAGCGTAGACAACAGCTCAGTGAATTATGCTGAGCCAGCATCAACAAAATGACATCTGGTTAATATAACCTAGCATATGGTGATAGTAATGTTAATTGAAAGAAACACAAACTAGATGCCAGATTGACTGGTGATTCAACAGATTGAGAGATTGTAAAGCATTCACTTCACATTGACTTCATTAATCCCCAACATTTGGTCTAGATTAAGAACTTTGTCAACAGGAGATTATTCCGTTCCAGAAATTCAGCCACTGCTTTGTAGTCTTCATGTGTTTTGATATAGTCAGATTCAGCAGAATGAGAGAGAAATTCAGAGAAATTCCTCCTTTTCAATGACGCAGTCTATGAGTGAATTATCCCTAGATAAAATTGCTACTGACTTTCTCTATCACCATCTCCTCTTTCCATAGACGTATCTCCTACTCGGCCTTTGATCAGCTTGATCACTGAGGAAGTTGAGGTGTCTGTTTTTCCTGTGTGAGTCTTCCACTCCTGCCCTCACTGTCTCAATATCTCAGACGTGCTGACAGAAACTACATGTAATTACACTGACATTTTAGGAACAGCTCATTGTACATTTCTTCAATAGATCTCCCTCTTACTCCCAAATGTACATTTCCTCACACAGACTGTGAATGGAAAGGAACTTCACTCATCATTGTCAATTTTAAACTTCAGCAATGCAGAAAAAAAAAGATAAAGGAATGGCCATCCATGATGAAAAAACTCTTTTCAATGAAATCTGTGGGCATCATTCTTAAAGGGCAGATGTTGAATGGGCTGGTGTGGAATTGGCAGTGTTGAATGGATGATGTTGAATGGATGATGTTGAATGGGCGGTGTCAAATGGGCAGTGTTGAATAGGCAAGGTCAAATGGACAGGGTCGAATGGGTAGTGTGGAAGAGGCAGGGTCGAATGGGCAGGGTCGAATGGACAGGGTTGAATAGACAGAGTCAAATGGCAGGGTCGAATGGGCAGGGTCGAATGGGCAGTTTAGAATGGACAGGGTCGAATGGGTAGGGTCAAATGGACAGGGTCGAATGGGCAGTGAAGAATGGACAGAGTCGAATGGGCAGGGTCAAATTTGCAGTGTAGAGTGGATAGGGTCGAATGGGCAGGGTCAAATGGGCAGAGTCAAATGGGCAGTGTAGAATGGACAGGGTCGAATGGGCAGGGTCAAATGGGCAGGGTCAAATGGGCAGAGTCAAATGGGCAGAGTCAAATGGGCAGTGTAGAATGGACAGGGTCGAATGGGCAGTGTAGAATAGACAGGGTCGAATGGGCAGGGTCAAATGGGCAGGGTCAAATGGGCACAGTCAAATGGGCAGTGTAGAATGGACAGGGTCGAATGGGCAGGGTCAAATGGGCAGGTACTGAATGGGCAGTGTAGAATGGACAGGGTCGAATGGGCAGGGTCAAATGGGCACTATAGAATGGGCACGGTCAAATGGGCAGGGTCGAATGGGCAGGGTCAAATGGACAGGGTCAAATGGGCAGGGTCAAATGGACAGGGTCAAATGGGCAGAGTCGAATGGGCAGGGTCAAATGGACAGGGTCAAATGGGCAGGGTCGAATGGGCAGGGTCGAATGGGCATGGTCGAATGAGCTTGGATAGCACATCACAGTTTTGAGAAAGAGTAAAACCTTTCAGTTGGTCTCTAATAAACTGTTTATAAAGGCTTCTTTTAACATTAAGTACAAAACGGCTCCTGCATTCGCCCTCATTATACAGGTCACTATATAAAGAGACTCAATATAGGTGAATCTCTTTGGAATAATACTAAGCTGCAATCAGACAACATTTCAAATGCCTTTCTCTTTAATTGATGCTCAGTATCATTATCTAAACCTTTAAATTCTGAAACTGATTCTGAAAGTGATCAAATTACAAGCTACTTCCGAGAATGGGATTTCAATGCTTATCCCAGTGCAGACTTACAAGAGCGATTGGTAATTTTTACAGCAACAAAAGAAACAAGCACAGGTCAAGGCTGTTCAGGTTTTTCAGCTTGTTCAGTTATTCAGCTAGATTGCCATTTACAGAATCTCAAAGCCTTGTGTCACACTTTTCCTCTATTCTTTGATATCTTTAATAACTGGAATCCTTTTAATCTCTTCGCTGAATATAATCAATGACTAAGCACCAACAGCCCTCTGGGAGAAACTTCTAAAGATTTGCTAGCCTGTGTGTGAGGAAAATTTCTCATTTTCTCATAAGTTGCATGTCACTCAATCTGAGACTGTTTCCTATTACTAGACCTTTCATCACAGGGTAACATCTTTCCTGTATCTACCCTGTTGAGCCCTTAATAATATGGGACATTTCGATATGATCACCGCTCTTTCTTCTAAACTCTTAGAAAAACAGGTGTAAATGCCTCAACTCCTCATCATGGGACAATTCCATCGTACCAGAAATCTGTCTTGTGAATCATGGTTGGACTTTCTCTGTGGCAAATATGTCTTTCCTTAGATAAGGAGACCAAAACTGTACTCCAGGCGTGGCCTCACCAAGACAACTATACAACGACAGCAAGACTTCCTTATACCTGTACTCCTCCTGCAACACAAACTGCCATACCACTTGCCTTCTCATGTACTCATTGCACCCGCAGGTAAGCTTTCAGTGAGTTATGAACATCGTACTCAAGATCCTTAGACATCAACATTTCTGAATGCGGATTTCATTAATTATTCTGTAACAGGATGAGGGTGTCACTGGCTAGGCGGCATTTATTGCCCATCCCTCATTGCCCAGAGGGCAGTTGTGAGTCAATCATTGTTGTGGTTCTGGAGTCACATGTAGACCAGACCAGGTTAGGATGGCAATTTCCTTCCCTAAAGGACATGTGAACCAGATGGGTTTTCCCAACAACCGGCAATGGATTTATCCTAGCCATTAGATTCTTAATTCCAGGTATTTATTGAATTTAAATTCCACCTTTTGCCATGGTGGGATCTGGGGGAAAGAATGAGGCTCCTAGGAAGGTTTAGAAAGCTGGAGGCTCTAAGGCAGATGTGGGAGAAGGGAGGTTCCAAAGGGATTGAAGGGAGAGGGAATTGCAAAGGAAATGGAAGGGTGGAGAATGAGGCTCCAGGTACAGTGCAGGAGAGGAGGTGACAAGACTGTGGGAAATAGAAAGAGGTGACAAGACTGGGAGAAGTAGAAAGCTGCAAGAGTTATGGCAGGGGGTAGAGGGTACAAGGAATGGAAAGAGAGAGACACTTCAATGGGGAGAGGAAGTCTAAAAGGGGATAGAAAGGCTGTGTGGGTGATGGAAGAGGATGGAATTGGGAAGGGGAAGGTTGTAAAGGAAAGAGGAATATTCAGCTAACTGGCAACCAGGAAAACCTAAAATCACCAACTTAATGAATTTATTGCTAATGAGGGTGGAGTCTGAATTAATTCTGCATAAATTCAGGAACTACTAAATGTTATTGAAAGGAACTAATGAATTGTCAATGGTTCAATTTATAAATCTGAGATTAAGAACTGGGATGTAGTGAAAAGGGGAGTAACTGGCAGATTACAACTTCTAGCTTTGTGGACTTGCAATGGAAACGCACCAGTTATGACCTCATGACTCTGCAGTAAGCATATATAAGGTGTTAGCTTTTTGTGTGTCGAAGTGTATTAGTCGTTTTGAAAAAAAAACTTATGTTGCTAACTTATGTCTATCGTATTCTAACTTTAAATACTGCAGTGACTAGGAAATTATTGATTTAGTTGTAGGTTGTGATTTTATGTTTAATGGAGGGGTTGTTAATTGTTGATGAACTGGACTAATTTTGCTTCATTATGAATCAATATACCCCATATATCAACACAAATATAGAGGTTTTGGTACTATTTCACTAGATTGTTTATTAAATGAGAATAGAAAAGGAACCCTCAAAAACCAAAACGTAGCTGTCAAGGAAGTTTCAAGAAGAGCCCTCGAGAGAAAGCATTTTGACCCATGCTGTAGAGCCACCATTTTCATTTTTAGTTTTTTCTTATACATTGATTTACTCCTGGCTGTAGAAGCAGAAAGTCCTACACTTGGCCCAATGCTCATTCTTCATTCTCGAGACCTGATTGCAAGAGTCAGTGGGACATTCAACTGCACAAAGGATCCAAACCAAGTCCAGTTCTTGATATCCAGTCTGGGTGGCTGAAATAGCACTGACATTCCAAAATCAAGTCATGATTCAAGTTTCTGCCCAAACTTATGAGAGTAAATTTTTCCATCTAGAACTATCAGCTGGCATTTTTTCTATTTTATTGAATGCACATATATATTGATGTAATTAAACGTCGTATCTGGTGCAGATTTAATAAGATTAGATTCCCTACAGTATGGAAACAGGCCCTTTGGCCCAACAAGTCCACACAGATCCTCCGAAGAGTAACCCACCCAGACCCATTCCCCCTACTCTATATATACCCCTGACTAATGCACCTAACATTCCCGAGGCAGGAATCAAACCCAGGTCCCTGGCACTGTGAGGCAGCAGTGTTAACCACTGAGCTATCATGCTATCCACAAGTAACATGAAAGTGCATTTATTACAAAATAAATAATGTGTCTAGTACATTGTATGCAACATGATTTTAAATATTTTGTTCATATTTTATTCAAAGTGCATGGACATTATTGGCTAAGCCAGCATCATGGACATCATTGGCTAAGCCAGCATTTATTACCATGAGAGCAGTTAAGAGTCAATCACATTGCCGTGGATCTGGAGTCACATGGGTCAGACCAGATAAGAATGGCAAATATCCTTCCCTAAAGGGCCCAAGTAACCAGATGGGTTTTTACAACAATCAACAGTTATCATCATATTGTTGTCATTAAACTAACTTTTGTTTCATTGGATTCAAATTTTGTCACTTGCTATGGTGGGATTTGAATCTAATACCTCAGAATATTGGGAGATCATGTCTCACAAACTTGATTGAGTTGGTTGAAGAAGTAACAAAGAGGATCAACGAGGGTAGAGAGATAGATGTAATCAATTTGGACTTCAATCAGGCGTTCGACAAGGTTCCTCATGGGAGACTGGTTAGCAAGATTAGATCTCATGGAATACAGGGAGAACTAACCACTTGGATACAGAACTGGCTCAAAGGTAGAAAACAGAGGGTAGTGGTGGAGGGTTGTTTTTCAGATTGGAGGCCTGTGACCAGTGGAATGCCCCAAGGATTGGTGCTGTGTCCACTACTTTTTGTCATTTATACAAATGATTTGGGTGTGAGCATAAGAGGTATAGTTAGTAAGTTTGCAGATGACAACAAAATTATAGGCGTAGTGGAGAGTGAAGGAGGTTACCTCAGATTACAACGGGATCTTGATCAGATGGACCAATGGGCTGAGGAGTGGCAGATGGTGTTTAATTTAGATAAATGCGAGGTGCTGCATTTTGGGAAAGCAAACCTTAGCAGGACTTGTACAGTTAACGATTAGATTCCCCACAGTGTGGAAACAGGCCCTTCGGCCCAACAAGTCTACACTGACCCTCCGAAGAGTAACACACCCAGACCCATTTCCCTCTGACTAATGCGCCTAACACTACAGGCAATTTAGCATGGCCAATCCACCTGACCTGCACATCAGGTCACTGTGTGAGGAAACCAGAGCAAACACATACAGACACGGGAAGAATGTGCAAACTCCACACAGACAATCGCCGGAGGCTGGAATCAAACCTGGGAGCCTGGTGCTGTGAGGAATCAGTGTTAACCACTGAGTCACCGTGCCGCCCGAATGGTAAGGTCCTGGGGAGTTTGCTGAACAAAGAGACCTTGGAGTGCAGGTTCATAGCTCCTTGAAAGTAGAGGATAGGATAGTGAAGAACGCGTTTGGTATGCTTTTCTTTATTGGTCAGAGTATTGACTACAGGAGTTGGGAGGTCATGTTGTGGCTGTACAGGACATTGCTTAGGCCAGTTTGGAATATTGGTGCAATTCTGGTCTCCTATCAGAAGGATTTTGTGAAATTTGAAAGGGTTCAGAAAAGATTTACAAGGATGTTGCCAGGGTTGGAGGATTTGAGCTATAGGGAGAGGCTGAACAGGCTGATGCTATTTTCCCTGGAGCGTCGGAGGCTGAGGGGTGACCTTATAGAGGTTTATAAAATCATGAGGGGCATGGATAGGATAAATAGACAAGGTCTTTTCTCGGGGGTGGGGGAGTCCAAAATTGGAGGGCATAGGTTTAGGGTGAGAGGGGCAACCTTTTCATGCAGAGGGTGGTACGTGTATGGAATGAGCTGCCAGAGGAAGTGGTGGAGGCTGGTACAATTGTAACATTTAAGAGGCATCTGGATGGGTATATGAATAGGAAGGGTTTGGAGGGATATGGGCCAGGGGCTGGCAGGTGGGTCTATGTTGGGTTGGGATATCTGCTCGGCATGGATGGGTTGGACTGAAGGGTCTGTTTCCGTGCTGTACATCTCTATGACTCTCTGACTCTATTAAAATAAAACAACCAACTGCTCACTCTGAAGATCTGAAGCAAAAACCTAAATTGTTGGAGAAACTCAGCAGGTCTGGCAACATCTGTGACAGGCGAGCAGAGTTTCTGTTTCGAGTCCGGGGGCTCTTCAGATGGGAACATTAACACTGTTTTCTCTCCACACACACTGCCAGACCTGCTGAAGAACTCCAGAAATTTCTTTCATTGATTTCCTCAGAATATTAACCTGGGGCTTTGGATTACTAGTCCAATAATAATACCACTCAGTCTCCCCAGTTGTAGTTACTCGATTTCCCAAGTCACTTGGAGTTTTATGCATTTACCTACTTATATCTCTGAGCAAAGCATATAACATTTCATTCATTCAGGGAATGACAGTGTAGCTGCCAAAGCCAGCACTTGTTTCCTATCCCTAATTATACTCAATGAAGTGGCTTCCTAGGATATTTGAAAGTCAACCACATTCCTGTGGATCTAGAGTCTTACAAACGGACCAACTTGAATAGGATCACCACATTTTCCCCCGAAAGGCTAATTAGTGAATTAGATGGATATTTATGTCAATGCAGCATTGGTGACCATTGCTGATGATAACATTTTTATTTATTCCATATTAATAACTCATCCATGGTGGTGTTTAAACTCACATCTTCAACTCATTAATTCCAGATCTTTGTTTAATTTGTACTGGATGTAATTTGACCTTGAAATTCCTCGATTTTTTTACACTGGCTTTGCTGATTTTAGATCAGTAGCAAATATTTGTTTGTGGCTACTTGCACTCTGTTCTGAATGGACCTCTGAAGTTTCAAATCTAATGCTGACCTTGGTTTTTTGTGCACCTGTTTTGCAGCGGTAATTTTGTATTCCTCACTCCTTCTATCACCGGACCATCTTTGCAACAGTATGGTCTATCTGAACTGCATGCAGAATAAAGCTTTTCACTAGATACATGTGACAATAATAAATCAAGTTGATTGCCCAGTTTCTGAAGTTGCAGAAGTATTTAAATTTTGATATAAAAGACTTTGGAATGTCCTGTGGTCATCAAAGGCCATTTCATTGACTCAACATGACTTACTCAGCATTAATCCAGCTCTGTGGTGCAGTAATGAAAGAAATGTAATTAAAATGTAATCAAATGAACACTTAAGAGCACAGGGATTTACAAACTGGTACTTCAGTGAGTTTGTACAATTTTCCTGACATCCCAAACAGCAGAAGTTTTGGTTATGAGAGGCAAAAAAAAAGCAATTAGTTGATAGTACAAGGATTAAAGGATACCGAATTCTGGGTGAAGGAAATAGGGGTAATGTGGTGAAGAACTGTCTTACATAGCAAGTGAGAATGTCAGGATTTCACTGTGTATGAGGCTGGTGGAGGAGGAGGCAATCAATGATTTCCATAGGAAACTGGACGGATATTTCAATGGAGTGAGCCAGAAAGGATTTGGGGATGGAGTGGGGAAATGAGGCTGACTGGATTTCTCCTCAGGAAACAAGCTGGGATTTGAGGAGCTGAATGGCCTCCTTCTTGACCATCCCATGTTGATGTGATGGTGAAGAAGGCACAACAATGTCTTTTCTTCCTCAGGAGACTAAGGAAAATTGGCATGTCTATAAGAACCCTCAGAAACCTTTGCAGATGACCCATAGAAAGCATTCTATCTGGATGCATCACAGCTTGGAATGGCAAATGGTCTGCCGAGGACTTTAAGAAGCTACAGAGAGTTGTGTACACAGCTCAGATCATCACGCAAGCCAACTTTCCATCCATTGACTCAATCTACATTTCTCATTGCTGCAGAAAAATTGCAAATAAACAAAGACCCTCTGCCAGCACGGTTATAATCTCCTCCATCAGGCAGATGATGCAAAAGTTTAAACACATGTACCAACAGGTTCAAGAACAGCTTCTTCCCCGCTCTTGTTAGACTTCTGAGAGGACCTCTCAAATTTCAAATGTAATGTTGATTTTGCTTTTTGTGCACCTTCTTTGCAGCTGTAACGTTGTATTCCTCGCTCTGTTCTATCACCCTATCATCTTTGTAATGGTATGATCTGTCTCTACTGCATGCTAAATAAAGCTTTTCACTGTACTTAGGTACATGTGGTGATCATAAATTGAATCAAATCAAATTCTGTGCTGTAAATGACGCTAATTCTGACTTCAATCGCTCCTGTTGATTTTCACAGATTTCTACTGCATACTTTTATCAAACCATGTTCTTGATTGTCGGTTTTGGAAAGAAAATGAATTTCTGTAACAGCTGGTGGGTGAGGCATCAACCATAGTGTTGGCTCCTTGTAGTGAAAGAGTAAAGGTGTCAACAGGGAACCATTGCCAGGGCTTCTGAGCAACTAGATATAAATTTAGAATTGACAGTGGCACCAGCTTGTCTATGGTATAGCTCCAAATGCCCATTACAATTGACCAGTGAGCGTTGCCTGGCTGTCTGTGTTTATCCCAACGAGTTGTTAGGAGGGTGCATTCCAATCTCTGAGCTGACGTCTCCCAAGCATCCCTCAGCAGACTGATAACAGCTTCACATGTCAGTAAAGTGACTGTTGGTTGGTCTGAGTGGCATCAAAGATTTAGAATTTCCCATTATGAATCCATCAACGACTAAATCGGAAGGAAATTAGCAATACTCTTTGAATAAAAGATTTAAAAGAACTCTGCAGAAACCAACATGAGTCAGAATCTAAAGGAAAACAAATGTTGAATAGATACTGACAGCAAGAGCAATAATTGTGAAACCATATTCTGGGAAGAGGTCAGTGGGGAGGAAAGAGAATGAATTGAAATTTTTCCAGCAGAAATGCACAAATATTTCTGAGGATCTTGAAGAATGTATGATACATACAATGCAGAATTTAAGCCACAATCTGTGGAGCCACCGGCACTTTAATATAAAAAAAAGTTCAGGATTCAAATTAAATCCTTCTTACTTAATTCTGGGGTAACAGTGATATGGGGAATAGGTGTGTTCATATAATGTTGGGGTGTAAAAATTGAGGGGATCAAGGCTAATGGCAAGGGTAACATTGGGGATAATATTGAAAATATTAGTTAACTTTGAGGGTAGTGTTGGAGGTAACCTTAAGGGTTGGTTAGCTGGATGACACGTTTGAGATGCAGAGTGATACCAATAGTGTGGGTTCAATCACCTCAAAGATCTCACCTTCTCAAACGCACCACTTGCCTAAGGTGTGGTGACCCTTCGGTCAAATCACCACCAGTTTTCTGTCTCCAATGAGAGAGCAGCCTGAGAGTACAGTAGGACAATGGCAACTTTACTTTTACCTTTTAATCTTAAAGCAGATAATTAATCTTGAGGTTAATGCAGCTTGTAGTCCTGAAGGCTGAGAGATAACATCGGGTAATGTCAGAATGAGATCGCGAGTGTAATATTGCAAGGTCATGTTATTCATGGAGTTAAGGAAGGAGGAGGGTTTGGTTTCGTGAAAAAGAGGTAACGTTGGAAGTAGCAATGCTTTAAATGGGGAATAATATTAGAGGTCATTTTTGGGACTAATGGAGATAATGGGCCGAAAAGTGCTGATGTTGAAGATCAGAGTTGAGAGTGTGGTGCTGGAAAAGCACAGCCAGTCAGGCAGCATCTGAGGAGCAGGAAAGTCAACATTTTGGGCGTTAATCAGGAAGGGCTTATGCTAGAAATGTCAACTCTCCTGCTCCTCGGATGCTGCCTGACCTGCTGTGCTTTTCCAGCACCACACTCTCAACTCTGATCTTCAACATCAGCACTTTCTCCCAATCGAAGTAATGGTCAGGTGCCTTTGAGGGTATATATTGAGTTAATAGCAGGGATAGAATTGATGCTGTCGTAAACAAAAGTATCTTTTTGACTCAGATATGTTAAATATGTTCATTAAGACCCTACCTTCCATGAGTTGAATAATTTTACATCTGCATAACAACAAGATTTGACAGAACTGTAGAGTGTTGATCCAATTTAGTTGCAAGAGCTCCATCTATACCTTGATGTTTCTGCTGTGTGTCATAGCTACACATGCTTGGCATCGTATTTCAAGTATATTGCAGCAGCGGGAGTGGTGAGCACGCGGACGAGGAGGCTGCTGGGAAGATACATTTTCCCCTTAAAGACGTACCTGGTGAATAGGTGAAGCGAAAGCTCAGCAGGAATGGACGCAGACACAGGGACTGCTGGGTACATGAGCTGATATACTCGGGCTGTGGCTGAACCTGAGACACTATACGTGTAGTATCTCGCACCCATCCTCCTCCCCTCACCAAAAACGTGTGGAGGGTTGGTGAGGTAGTCTTTTTAAAATTTATTTAATCTCTTTTGGCAATTTAGAGTAGAGGGGATGGATGTTAGGGCATGTTCCTCTTGCAGGATGTGGGAGGTTAAGAGTCACCATGAGTGTCCCTGCTGACTTCATCTGTGGGAAGTGCATCCAACTCCAGCCCCTCACAGAAAGTGTTAGGGAACTGAAGCTGTAGCTGGGTGAACTTCAGATCATGCAGGAGGCTGAGGGGGTGACAGAGAGGCGTTATAGGGAGGCCATGACACTTGGTTAAAGGTAGTTGTGTGACCATCAGGAGAGGGAAAGAGAACAGGCAGACAGTGCAGGGATCCCATGTGGTCATTCCCATCAATAATAAGTATACCTCTTTGGATACTGTAAGGGGGACGACCTACCAGGAGAAAGTCACAGTGGCCAGATCTCTGGCACTGAGCCTGGCTCTGTGACTCAGAAGGGAAAGGGGGAGAAAAGGAGAGCGATATTGATAGGAGATTCAATGGTGAGAGGAACAGACAAGAAATTCTGTGGTCGTGAATGAGACTCCCGGATGGTATGTTACCTTCCAGGTGCAAGGGTCATGGATGTTTCAGATCGAGTCTACAGGATTCTTAAGGGGGAGAGAGAGCAGCCTGAAGTTGTGGTACACATCAATATCAATTACAGAGCGAGGAAAAGGGATGAGCACCTGAAAATGAATATAAGGAGTTAGGTTGAAACTAAAAGGCAGGAAACGCAATCTCACGATTGCTACCGGTGCCAAGGGCGAGTGAGGCTGGGAACAAAGAGCGAGTCCAGCCGAACACATGGCTGCAGAGCTGGTGTAGGAAGGAGGATCATTGGGATGCCTTCTGGGGAAGGTGACATCTGTACAAAGAGAATGGGTCGCACATGAACTGGAGGGGCACCGATATCCTGGGCAGGAGGTTTGCTAGAGTTCTTCGGGAGGGTTTAAACTAGTTTGACTGTGGGAATGGGAACCGGAGTGGCAGATCAGAGGATGGGGCAGCTAGTGAACAGGCAGACACAGAGTACAGAGAGTCTGTGAGAAGGGATAGACTGTTGATAGGGCAAAGTTGCAGTCAATGTAATGGGTTGAACTGTGTCTATTTTAATGAACAAAATTAATAAGGAATAAGAGTGATGAACTTGGAGCATGGATCAGTATTTGGAACTATGATGTTTGTCCATTACAGAGAGTTGGATTTCACAGGAGTAGGGATGGTAGTTGGATATTTGGGGATTTAAATGATTCAAAAGGAATAAAGGAGGGTGGGGGAAGGGGGCGAGGTAAAAGAGGTGGGAGAGTGGCATTGTTAATCAGGGCTAGTATCACAGCTGCAGAAAGGCAGGTCATTGAGGAGGCTTTGTCTACAGAGCCAGTATGGGTCGAAGTCAGAAACAGAAACAGGAAAGGAGTCGTCACTTTATTGGGAGTTTTCTGTAGACCCCCCCCCCACCACCACCAAATAGCAACAGAGACACAGAGGAGCAGATTGGGAGGCAGATTTTGGAAAGGTGTAGAAGTAACAGGGTTGTTGTCATGGGTGACTTTAACTTCCCTAATATTGATTGGAACCTCCTCAGTGCGAATAGTTTGGATGGAGCAGATTTTGTCCGGTGTGTCAGGAAGGATTCCTGACTCAATATGTAGATAGGCCGACTAGAGGGGAGGCCATATTGGATTTGGTACTTGCAACGAACCATGCCAGTTGGCAGATCTCTCGGTGGGAGAGCATTTCGGTGATAGTGATCACAATGCCCTGACCTTTATTATAATCATGGAGAGGGATAGGAGCAGACAGTTTGGGCAAATGTTTAATTGGGGGATGGAGAATTACAATGCTATTATGCAATTGGGGTGCTTAGATTGGGAACAGATGTTCTCAGGGAAATGCATCACAGATATGTGGAGGTTGTTTATGGAGCACTTGCTCATAGTGCTGGATTGGTTAGTGAGGCAAGTGCTTGTAGGTTGAAAGAACCTTGGGTGACAAGGGATGTGGAACATCTAATCACAAAGAAGAAGGAAGCTTACTTAAGGCTAAGGAAGCAAGGATCAGACAGGGCTCCAGAGGGTCAGAAGGTAGCCAGGAAAGAACTGAAGAATGGACTTAGGAGAGCTAGAAGAGGGCATGAAAAAGCATTAGTGGGTAGGATTAAGGAAAACCCTAAGGCATTCTGCACATATGAGGAACAAGAGGATGGCCAGAGTGAGGGTAGGACTGATCAGGGATAGTGGAGGGAACTTGTGCCTGGATTGGGAGGAGGTAGGGAAGGTCCTTAATGAATACTTTGCTTCAGTATTCACTAGTGAGAGGGACCTTGTTGTTTGTGAGTGTGAAACAATGTGAAACAGGCTGCTGTGCTTGAACAGGTTGATATTAGGAAGGAGGATGTACTGGAAATTTTGAAAAACATAGGGTTAGATAAATCCCCTGGGCCAGAGGCATATACTCTAAGTTACAGCAGGAAGCGAGGGAAGAGATTGGTGCACCTTTTGCAATGATCTTTGCATCCTCACTGTCCACTGGAGTAGTGCCAGATGATTGGAGCGTGTCAAATATTATTCCTTTGTTCAAGAAAGGGAATAGGGATAATCCTGGGAATTACAGACCAGTCAGTCTTACATTTGTGGTGGGAAAATTATTGGAGAAGATTCTGTGAGACAGGATTTTTGATTACTTGGAAAACCATAGTTTGATTAGAGACAGTCAGCATGGCTTTGAGAGGGACAGGTCATACCTCACAAGCCTTATTGAATGTGTTGAGGATGTGACAAATCCCATTGATGAAGGTAGAGCAGTGGATGCGGTGTACGTAGATTTTAGCAAGGCATTTGATAAGGTTCCCCTTGGGTGGCTCATTCAGAAAGTAAGGAGGCATGGGATTTAGGGACATTTGGCTGTCTGGATACAGAATTGGCTGACCCATAGAATACAGAGAGTGGTAGTAGATGGAAAGTATTCAGCCTGGTGCTTGGTAACCAGTGGTGTTCCATGGGGATCTGTTCTGGAACCTCTGCTCTTTGTGATTTTTATATATGACTTGGATGAGGAAGTGGAAGGGTGGGTTAGTAAGTTTGCTGATGACACAAAGGTTGGTGGAGTTGTGAATAGTGTGGAGAGCTGTTGTAGGATGCAGAGCTGGGTGGAGAAGTGGCAGATGGAGTTCAACTTGGAAAAGTGTGAAGTGATTCATTTTTGAAGGTTGAATTTGAATGCAGAATACAGCGTTAAAAGCAGCATTGTTGGCAGTGTGGAAGAACAGAGGGATCTTGAGGTATATGCCCATAGATCCCTCAAAGTTGCCACCCAAGTTGATGGGGTTGTTAAGAAGGCATATAGTGTGTTAGCAGGGGGATTGAGTTTAAGTGCAGCAAGGTTATGCTGCAGCTCTACAGAGCCCTGGGTAGACCACAGTTGGAATATTGTGTTCAGTTCTGGTTGCCTCATTATAGGAAGGATGTGGAAGCTTTCGAGAGGGCGTAGAGGAGATTTAACAGAATGCTGCCTGGACTGCAGGGCATGCCTTGTGAAGAAAGGTTGAGGGAGCTAGGGCTTTTCTCATTGAAACAAAGAATGAGAGGTGACTAGACAGAGACGTACAAGATGATGAGAGGCATAGATAGAGTGAATAGCCAGAGACTTTGACTCAGGACGGAAATGTCTATCATAAGGGGACATAATTTTAAGATATGTTTAGTGGAGATGTCAGAGGTAGGCTCTTTACACAGAGAGTGGTGTGTGTGTGGAATGCACAGCAGTGGTAGTAGAGTCAGAGATATTAGGGACATTTAAGTAACTCTTGGATAGGCACATTGATGATAGTAAAATGAAGGGTCTGTAGGTTACTCTGATCTTAGAGTAGGATAAAAGGTCAGCACAATATTGAGGACTGAGAAATAGCTTAGATTCCCTACAGTGTGGAAACAGGTCCTTCAGCAAACCAAATCCACACTAACCCTCCAAAGGGTAACCCACCTAGACCCATTCTCCTACCCTACATTTACCTCTGACTAATGCACACATCCCTGAACACTATGGGCAATTTAGCACAGCCAGTTCACCTGGCCTGCACATTTTTGGACTGTGGGAGGAAACCCACACAGACATGGGGAGAATGTGCAAACTCTGCACAGACAGTCACCTAAGGCTGGGATTGAACCTGGGTCCCTGGCACTGTGAGGCAGCAGTGCTGCCCACTGAGCTGCCATGCCACCCCAAGATTGAGTCCTTGTTCTAGTTCTCTCACCACACGTCACATTCTCAGTCCATCTTATAGCTCGACCAGTAGTAAAGCTGCTGAGTTGTTGGTAATGGACATTGAAGTCCCAAGCCCACAGTATATTCATGGCCTTGCTTTCTTCAGTACTTCCTCCAAGTGAAGGGGTGATTAATTACTGTTTTTCATTCGAAACTGGTTTGACCTGTTGAGGTCAGGACTCATTGATGAGGACTCCCAGGGCAATATCTCTATTGTCTTTCAATTATTAAACTGCTTCTGTGGAAATTCTCTTCTAGTGAGAGTAACAGGGTAACGGTTACATCTCTGGTTTTGTAATCCAGATAGTCAGGCTAAAGCTGTGGTGATGTCAGATCAAATCCCATGATGGCAACTGATAGCAGCTAAATTCAACCATTTAATGAGTAGTCATTTGTTCATACAGAACTTGAGTGTTGCTGAAAAAGTTATGTTTTGATGAAGCCTCAGCAGGACAATTAGTAAGAAAAACGATGTAAAGGGAAAACATTTATTTGATGTGGGAGGAGAGTGCTGATTGGTTGGCAATTGGATTCTCATTGGTAGATGAATTGCCATGGAGAATTGACCAGGTAGATAGTGATTGACAGTTAACTGCCGAGCTGTGTTTAAATTTTAAACAAGACAGGTTGACTCTGATGGCCAAGGCACTGCTATGAGAAATAGCACAGGGACTATCTGTCACTAATTTTTAAAATTATTTCATTCATAGGATGCAAGTGTCACTGGCTGGGCCAGCAATCATTGCTCATCCTGAGGTGCCTTTCAACTGATTCACACTCTCGGCCATTTCAGAGGGCAGTTAAGAGTCAACCGCATTGCTGAGGGTCTGGAGTCACATATCGTACAGACAGGATAATGATGACAGACTTCCAAGGAATGAGATGCAGTGGGTGCACGGGTCCCTCTGTCTGCAAAGAACAGGGTCCTTGTAGGTTCCAGCATGCACAAGTGCACCAGACTGCAAACCCAACTGACAATCGTAATGGACCTTGTCCTGGTGAGTGCAAGACAAAAATGTGTTCTATTTTTCCAGCAATATTCAATTAATAGATCTGGAATTGAAAGATGATTCCATGATTACTATTTAGAGTCATAGAGATGTACAGCACAGAAACAGACCTTTCAGTCCAACTCGTCCATGCTGACTGGATATCCCATCCCAATCTAGTTCCACCTGCCAGCATCCGGCCCATATCCCTCTAAACCCTTCCTATTCATATACCCATCCAGATGCCTTTTAAATGTTGCAATTGTACCAGCCTCCACCACTTCACCTGGCAGCTCATTCCATACATGATTTACTGAGAAGATCATTAATTGCAAAAAGGAAGGGGAAGGAAATCTGTTATCTTTATCTATTAGCCCCTATACGACACCAGACTCCAAACCTTTGAGTAATGCTGATCTGTTTTTTATTTGCCTTAGCTTCTATTGCGGTATCCTATCTCCACTACGACATTAGGTTCATCCTCTTTTTTTCAAGAAGGGAACGGAAAAGTACTTGCTCAGTCAGTAGCTCAGTCATGGCCACACTGTCTCCCTAAGATTTTACGTTTTCTTCTGATGCAGCTACTTTTGTTGTGTAAGGTCTTGAGGACCCTGGAGCAACCTTGTACTGATGTCACAGAGTTACTCTTCACAGGGCATAAATAACACAGTGTGGGTGGAGTTAGTGTGAGATAGTAACAGCAAAAATATTCAGAGAAGCATGTGGCCTACACTGACTAGAATTCAATAAAGTTATGAAATAGTGAAATCATGTAAAGTAAGGTTAGAGCCTGGTATATCTCTAATTATCATGTATTTAGTCTGAAAATGTAATGAAGCACAATAGAGAAGCCTAAATGCGAAGATAGTCTTTGATCTTACCTTCACTTTAACCAGTCTGTTTTGAATTCAGTCTCCTGGATGTGGTGAAAATCCTGAGATGGCATTCATTAGAAAGACGTGGCAGTAGTGAAGAAACAGAATTTAAATCATTTGCATGGAAGATGAACTCAAAAAAACTCAATTTTTCAAAAATTGCCGGTACATTTTTTCTTCGCTCTGTCATTGAGACAGCCGTCCACGGCACCTCCTCCATTTCCTGCTCCACTGCTCTAAACGGCACCCCCTCCAAATTTAATAACGATCGGGACCCCTCGTCCTCACTTTCCACCCCAACAGCCTCTGCATCCAATCTATCATCCTCAAATGCTTCCCCAAATTAAATTAGACCAAACCACACAGAATATCTTCCCCTCCCCACCCCTCTCTGCCTTCCGCAAGGACCGATCCCTTTGATAATCCCTGGTTCATGCCACACTTCCCACCTACCCCTCCAACCACACCCCTCCCCAACCCTCCAACCCCTCACATACCACACCCCGGTACCTTCCCCTGTAACCGCTAAAGATGCAACACTCACCGGTACTCTGTCCCCTCGCTTCCATCCAGGCCCCAAACAGTCCTTCCAGGTGAGACAGAGGTTCACCTGCATCTCGTCCAACCTAGCTTACTGTATCAGGTGCACCCAATGTGGTCTTCTCTATTCAGGGGAGACCAAACATAGGCTAGGTGCCAGTTTCACCAAGTATTGTCGCTGGGTTCAAAATAGCCAACCAGGGGAGGCAATGGCCTAGTGGTATTATCACTGGACTCTTAATCTAGAGACTCAGGTAATATTCTGGGGACCCGGGTTCGAATCCTGCCATGGCAGATGGTGGAGTTTGAATTCAATAAATATCTAGAATTAAGAATCTAATGACTACTATAAATCAATTGCCAATGGTCAGCAATTGTTAACTAACATCCTTTAGGGAAGGAAGTCTGGCCTACATGTGACTCCAGATCCATAGCAATGTGGTTGACTGTCAACTGCCCTCTGGGCAATTAGGGATGAGCAATAAATGCTGCCTAGTCAGTGACATCTTCATCCTATTACAGAATAAAGAAAAAAAGACCTCCCAGTCATTGCCTATTTCAATTCCCTTTCCCACATGTTTATCCCTGGCCACCTCCATTGCCACTGCAAAGTGGAGGAACAACACCTCATCTTCCGCCTGGGCAGCGTACAGCCTGGAGGACTTAACATTGAGTTCTCCAATTGCAAATAACCTTTTCAATATTCATCCCCCGGCTCCCTTTCCAGCCCCTCCCCCTCCCTTCATTCCAGCCACCAACCGGATTCATTCCTCCCGTCAACTGATCAACTGTGCTGGTGAATCACTACCTCACCATTCCGCTGCTCTCTCCATCCCAGCCCTCCCCTTTATCTGCAGCTCTGCCTAACCCCCGAAGCCAGCCCTGAAGAAGGGTTACACCCAAAACATTGACTTCTCCATCTCGTGATGCTGTCTAGCTTGCTGTGTTCTTCCAGTCTCCTGTTTGTCTGCTTTGGATTCCAGCATCTGCAGTTTATTTTAATCCCTAGTACAGTTTTACAGACAGCTACTGGCCACAAAAGCCCCAGAGATAATGCTGTGAAGGAGAAGTCTCTGATCAGAAAGCTCCTGCACAGAAACAATCAAAAACAACTAAATCTGTGCTTTTCTAGCACCACACTCTCAACACTAAGTCAGTAAAAGCCTTTTTACAGCTAGTAAAAGGGGAAACAAACCTTTAAGGGCAAATCAGACAAAACAGTGAGAGCAATAAAAGCACATTAACAGCCAAGGGAATGATAGAACATTATGGAAAGACACTGACAGCCAGATATCCAAATCAGATTCAATCCCTTCGAGAAATAAAACCCAAAAACAAGGTTGGGAAGCAATATTGAGTTCTGGCAGTCATGGAGCAGCTTTAGACTATTTACTTAATAACAATATCAACACAAAAGCAACTTAAGAAAATTCCTCAGAAACTAGCTTAAAATAAATTGACTAAAAATATTGGGAACAGGAACTGTTTCTAGAAATTTGAGCCATAATAGTGGAATTCGTTAAATCTCTATTATTTTGATAGCTTGGCTTGGAAATACAAGTTTGATTTAATGACTGAGATTTTGTTGTTAGAACGTGACATGAGAGACAAAGAATCTTAGGACACAGCGTCAAATTCAGTAATGCCTCAGATGCAGAAATAAACTGACTCAAATGATGTCACAGCAGCCATCTTTGACACAGTTGAAAGAAAAGGCCATGGGCCTAATGTCGAAATGTGAGAGTAGTGTAGCCTTGGAGGTACAAATTTGATGGGCCAAAGGGCCTCTTTTATACTGCATGATTCTATGATTCTATGAAAATTGAATTTTATTGAATTAAAGCTATTTTGAGATAGTTTCAATCCATAGATCTTTTAGACATCCTTCAGCCATCTTGGAAAAGGGAATGTGTAGGAAACTAAGCTGTGCATTGAAAACAGCTTTTAAAACCACAGAAGCATTTTTAGCAGCTTTCAATTTTGGTGCCGTAACAACCATTACAAAAGTAAATATTCAACAAGTTTAAATAATAATCAAAAAGCAAGAAAACAATGTAATGCAGGGAGATCAAAATCCTAAAAATTATCATCCAACTTAAGAAAATAATCAACAATCTCAAGTGATTATTGACAATCAGCCAAAGAAATAAATCCATTTGATAGCAAAGTGACAAATTTCAAAATCACAACTCCTAAGATTTCAAACAGCTTCAGCACCAAATCAAACATGTAATGGAATTATTGAATCCCTACAGTGCAGAAAGAGGCCATTTGGCCCATTAAGCTTGCACTGACCCTCCAAATAGCATCCCAACCAGACCCCCACCCTATCCCCATGACCCTGCATTTTCATGACTAATCTACCTTGTCTACACATTAGACTATGGGAGGAAACCAGAGTACCCAACTGAAACGCATGCAGACACAGGGAGAATGTGCAAATTCCACAAAGTCTGTCACCAGAACATGTATGACATAGACAACAGTTAAATGGGAAATATATTTCACTTGACAACTTCACAAGAATTATTCGTTAATATTTTATTTCAAGATTAAAAACGAAAGTGAGACTATGCCTCGGTGGCAGATACCAACTCCTGGTGAAGCTGTAGATAGCTTCATTAAAACCTGTATGAACTATTTGAAATGATGGAAACTGACAACAAGATAATATACAACATAATCATTGTTGGTTTCTTAGCTACATCAAACACTGAACTTCTTCAATCAAAAGAGGAGCTAACTTGAGATTGAGCAGTCTAAATAGGAATCTAGAAACTAATGTTCAAGAAGCATTATACAGCAGAAGTTCTGTTTACTGTAAAATATTCCACAGTGTTGACCACTAAAGCATTTGACCAGAAAAAAGACCTCACACCTGAAAAATATACTGGGTGAGAAACCATCAATGTGAAATCCTAAACAATCTAATGTTACATTTCCTTGTCGCGTGTGTGGTTCCTAAAGCCCACATCAGAAAAGACAAACTGTCAACCTTACACCAACGATGTATTCATTGAAGGAAAAGTGGTCACTTCTTGACAATGTCCTAAAGTCTAAAGAATACATCAAGCATTGAAACTAATCACCCAAAAGCTAACATATATGTTCATGCTTTAGATGAAACTCTGAAGAACAGGTCAATACTGCAACTGCAAAAGTTTCCTCATATTAGGAACAACTTCCTTTGGAAAACTATGACACCCTTTTTTTGGAGAATTTATACTATCACTTCATACAGACGCTATTGGCAGAGAAGAAGAAATGACTCAACTTCACTCATACATTCTTGGGGTTACATCCATGTAAGATCCTTTAGCAACTACCAGCCATTCAGGTTGCATGGTCAGGCCACCAGATTGAATGAATCTCTGATCTAATAAAAAGCAGCAGAGTAAAAGCTCACCAACATGGCCTCTATGTCTTGCCATAGACTTTGCTTGCCACCTATCAACTGTCAACTCAAAGACTTGTGGAGGAGTGGGTAATATAAGGAAAAAAAATACAAGTAATCTAGATAACTCACTTAAGAATGGATATAAATATTATCAACGTTCATAGTGGGAAAATAAAGCTTGTGGTTCAGCATTTGACTTTGCCTCCTCTTCAACTCATCCGTCCTGAACCCAAACTCATGGTATCGCTACTCCAACTTCATTGCAACAATAATTTAATCCTTTTCATAACAGAGAGACAGGCAAAGCACCCAATTCTTCATTGCCTCAGTCGTGCCCTCGGTCTCACTAAGATTTCTTATTTTGTTCCTATTTAGCACTTTTAATCATTCCTTCAGGTTTTTAAAAAATATTTTTATATGTTGTTCTAAGATTTTTGATTTCTTGTCTCAAATACTTTCTAATCTTTCCTTAAACTCTCTTTTTGCACTTCTTAAATTCTTGTCTCTGGCACATTTTGTCTTTTATCTGTTCTGTACCTGTTATTTATCTCAAGTTTCAGTTCTCGCTTTATTCTTAACTGCTTCTTTTGTTTCTGAATTCAGTTTCTACTGCTCTGGAAATGCAGACCCCGTGTTCCTTTCTATTTAGTAGTTGTGATTTGAACTTGCCACAGACAGTAACATCTTTGATCAGCTATTTTACTGGAAACCAATTCAACCAGATTTGTTTGCAGAGCAACCTCATTTATCCAAACATCAATTATCTGAATTTCAGATTATTCAAACAAGATCTCAAGGTCCCGTACAAATGTTACATCAAAAAGGTGTTACTGACACTTGTGTGATGATTGCGTCTTTTGTTTACAATGATTAAAAGTGAATTTGGATTATCTGCATTGAAGAACATGTGAAAACGCTGGGGAACACGAGCACCTCAAGCAACAGCAACTGGATATTTTTTACGTAAGGGTTAGTTACACAGCCTTTTGGAAAAGTAAGTGCTTTATTCCCGTCACTTTACCAGGCCATTCAGGAAAAAAATGGCAGAGAAAGTAATCGCATGAGCAGGCAGTCCTTCTGTCTTTCTATTGTGACACTGAGTTCAGCGGAAACTGACAAATGCTGTTGTGATTTTAGAAGCTGTTTGCGACTTTGTTTAATGCTGGGATTGCCATATTTACGTGATGGTGAGAGTTTAATCCTTCTCAGTTTTAACTGGACTCGTACAATATGCTCCTGGCAGCCTGGAATTTTGCTCTAGTGTTATTTCCTGTTGCTAAAATACTGAGATACTTCTGAACAAAACATTTAAAAATCTGCAATTTGCAGAATGCAAAGATTAGTTTGTTTAAATAGCAGACTCATCAAAATGATAGATTTAACCAAACTCTCTGGTAGAGCACAGCGTTAGATCCTCAAATCTCCTCCAAAAATAGTAGAGTACTTAAGGGATATTTGAGGATTTGGCCTCCACCTCAATGAATTTTATTTGCACAAAAAGTCATTTTATTTGTAAAATATTGTGAATTTTTCAGCAATATCCAGTGTTTGTATGCATTTTTATCAATTGAATGAAATAAAAATTCTGTAAACATGCTTTTTTACTTTTTATGTTTGGCTTCCTTTGTTTATGATCAGATCAGTTATCCAAACAATCAGTTATCCGAACAATCAGTTATCTGAACAAAATACTCCCCGCCTGTCTCATTTGGATAATTGAGGTTGTTCTGTATTGTTCTTAACAGCAGTAACAGCCACCTGTTCAACCTCCAAACAGGCGCACATTTATATAGCGACTCTCACAATATTGCAAGGAGCTTTCAATCCATGAAATGCCCTTGAAGTGCATTTGCATTTGTTATGTAATAACCATGGCAGCTATTATACAATAGTAAGCTTACACAAACAGCAATATGATAATGATCAAGTAATCTATTTTTAGTTATCAAGGGATATAAAATTCACCATCTCATCCCAGAGATGCCACCTTGGACACTGCAACTTTCTCTCAGTACCGCACTGGAGTTCCAGCCTGAGTTATATGCTTCTTATGTGCGTGAGGCTATGACTTGGCAAGGCATCTCCATGTCATGAATACTGCGTATAGATTCTCTTCCAAACAACTGATTTTGCAGGTCTGCCAACTGCTCACCGGTTCTCCACCCACATCTCAACATTTTGAACTGTCATTGTCGAAGAATGCAATATTTGCTAATACCTAGCAATGCAAATTAAACTGTCAAGTCAACTGATCAAAGAAAATGATCTCCTCTCAGGCTAAACTATTATATGGACCAACTCTGCCAAGAAATGTTCCAGTTGGATAAAGACCTTGTTTGGAGCAGGATTTGTGCTGAGTTCCTTTGAAAGCTAGACATTTTTACACATTGGCACATCTTAAAGAGAATTCAGTGAACATTGTGTTGTTGACAGTTGCCATCAATCGGATTCCTAACAACTTTGAACATCTCATCTCTCTACTCTATGGTACTCATTATTTTAGCATCTGATTTTTATTTTCGTTGAAGTGAAAAATGTTCTTGCTGGAGATGGAGTCATTTTAGCATCGTCTGTCAACTGGAATCCTCTCACAGAAGAGCAGCCCTTGCTTTAGCATGGCCTTCCAGGTCAAGCATAGTGGGGACTGGATGATGAACAAATGAAACATCCCTCTAACCTCTAATTGAGGAGAGCGTGGATTCTGTGCCAACAATGCTGTGACTGTAACCACTGCATAACTGTTTCTCACTGAGTGGAAAGAGGTTCCAAAATATTTTAAACATGTACCATTCCCTCAGCTCAAGGATGAATTCAGCCTCCTGAACTTTAGGTACTATTACTGGACAGCTAATCTTAAGTGGAGTTGTGCAGCTAAATACAGGCTTGCCATATAATTAATGTTTGTACGAGGAAGCCAAAACCTCACAACTAAAGTTCCTGCTTAACTTAATTTTCAGACACCTGGACGGAGGGGGGGGGGGGGGGGGGGGGGGGGGGGGGGCAGTATTGTGAAAACATTCCACGATTCCATTAATAAAGCCAATCTGGAAAGAATCTCAGCCTCTCCTGAAGACTGCAGGGGTTTGCCTCACCAAACACTGGATTTTATGTGGATTTAGCTGGATTTTATCGCTGAATTCAGAAGCTGAGCATGAAAGGGGCATATCCGAGTTAGACCAACTTCTCCACTACACTCAGATCTTTGTGTTTCAGTAATAAATGCTAAAAGATTCACTTCAGAGTGAAATTTCATTCAGATATAGCCAACTCATGTCAGTCTTCTTAGACCCACTAATCTGAGGGATAACTAAACTCAAATCCCTCTCCAAGTCCTCTATTACTTTGCATTTAAATATTTCTCCAATGCCCGTTCGAAGACTACTATTGAATCTGCTTTCCAAATCCTAACCACTCATTGTGCAAAAAACCTTTCCATACATGCCTCCTCCTTCTTTTGTCATTTTCCTAAAACCATCCTTTCTGGTTTTCAACCTTTCAGCATCTGAGCAGTCTCTCTTGACTCAATCAAAATCATTTATGATTTTGAACATCTCAATCAAAACTCTTCCTCTTTCTTGTCCTCAAAGGAAAACAATGCCAGCTTCTCCTGTCTATCTATATAACTGTAAGCCCTTATCTGTACACCCACTAATGTATCTGCACTCTCTAACCTGTAGTCATATAATCACTGCATAGTAAACCTCTCAAGGGATACCAAGTGAGATTTACACTGCCAAATAATGGAGTTGAATTCCCTTAGAGCGCCCACATAATTTGGGATTATGTTCGTCATGGACCGGTTAGTCTGAAGGGTCTGTTTTTATGCTGTATGACTCTCTGAGATATCATCAAGATTTGCAGCTTTCTCACCAACTACTACTGCTCTGCCCAGGACTGTAAGAAACTACTGAGAGATGTGAACACAGCCCAGTCTGTCTCCCAAGCCGACCTTCCATCCATTGACTCCATCTACACTTGTGGCTGCCTCAGAAAGGCAGCTAATATCATCAAAGTTCCCTCCCACCCCAAATATAATCTCTTCCAATCTGTTCCATCAGGCAGAAGATACCAAAGTTTAACTATTTGGACCAACATATTCAAGAGCAGCTTCTTCCCCGCTGTTATGGACCTCTCAAATTTCAAATTTAACATACATTCATTCATTCATAGAATCCCTACATTTGGACACAGATCACTTGGCCCAACAAGTCCACACCGACCCTCCGAAGAGTAACCCACCCAGACCCATTCCCCTACTCTACATTTTCTCCTGACTAATGCACCAAACCTATACACCACTGACCACTGTGGTAATTTAGCATGGCCAATTCACCTCACCTGCACATCTCTGTGGGAGGAAACCGGAGCACCCGCAGGAAACCCACGCAGACACGGGAAGAACATGCAAACTCCACACAGACAGTCGCCCAAGGTTGAAATCGAACCAGTGTCCCTGGTGCTGTGAGGCAGTAGTACTGACCACTGAACCACTATGCCACGCCCATGTCAGGCTTGCTCTAATTGCACTGTCTCTGCAGTTGTAATTTTTTACTTCTTGCTCTGTTCTATGACTCTAATGCACCATTGTACGGTATGATCTACCTGTACTGTATGGAAAACAAAACCTTTCGCTGTGCCTAGGTGCATGTGATAATAATAAATTAAATCAAATCAAAGATGTAATGGTGCATCTGCCTTTAGGATGACAAAAGGAACTATATGACAGACATTCAATTGGGAATGTGCCTTTGTCATGTCATTACAAATTGTGTGGGATAATGACTGTAAACTTGCAGGTCTTGCCTTTACAATGTCCAACATGTATGAGAAAAGCCAGAAAATTCCATGATTTACTGTGGGAACATATCCTCCAACTGTGGACCAAATCAACATGCACAACAGTTCTCTAGTCCAGCTGTTACAGGAAAACCTGACTCATCGGGATTTTCCATCCTGCAAATCAGACTCTAAGCCAGCGATGGAAACCTGGAATACTATTTGATGGATGTAATGCTAATAAATTGTGACCTCTCTCGTAACATTGCATGCAAGCCCAGCACCTTGTCATTGCAGGGAAACATGGAGCTCAGCAATTCAGCTAGCACACTGGCATCATATAGAGGAGAACTAAGCCTATCTGGGAGTTTACCACTTGTCCCCATCCCTTTGGTAGGCTTTTTGTAAAGATACTGGCAGAATTCTGGAAGTTTTATTGTCCAGCCAACTGAGTGTTCAGGATGGCAGAGTGTTCTGTCATGGTTGCCAAGTAGCATTCTTGCTGCTGCAATGAAAGGTATCTATACTACTACCATTTTTACAGCTTGGGATTTAAAATAGTGGCATATGGGATTGGTAACTTTTCTGAATGGGTTTTTAAAATGTCTAGCTTAGATACTCTTTCCAAGACAGTGAGAGAGACTCCAGTTTGTTTCAGAAAGCAACAGCACTTTGGAGTGTTACGGGAAGAGTTGACAATGGAACATTGGTGGTTGGACAATCAATTTTGGGATTCATGGCTTTTACAGGTCAGTTGAAATCCTTTTTGTGATTTCCTGGAGATAGTGTTTGTTTGACAGCAGCCAGAGCGAGAGAATCCTACTGGTCCTGTTTCCTTCTGATTGACCTGTTAGTTAGTGAGCATCTTGTACTCAAAGTGAGAGAATCACATTTAACCTGTTTTGCAGAAATGACTTTTCCAAGGTGGTTGCTTGACTATAACCTCTATAGCAATCTAGCGTTAGTACCCATGGGTAACTCAGTTCACTAGTATATCTTCTTTCAGTAGCGCACACAACCCAGGATTGCTGTCAGCTTTTAACCACTTATTCACATATTGCTCAAAGGGCAAAAACATAACACGTGTCTGAAAAATGTTGCTTTCTACTGAGACAGTTGGAATCAAAATACAACCGAGAAGTGCACACCCTTTCAGAAGGAATATTTGCAAGAAAATGATTTAAAAGTAAATGCGAGCTCAAATGATATGGTTATAGTCTAGATGAAACAATTCCGCAGACCATAGGAAAATCACGGTATACAATCTCACACAGAATCCAATCTCAGGTGATTCTGTTCAACGTGAAAACGTGGACACTTCCAAAAATCTTGAAGAGATCACGTACTAAAATAACCTGAGAAAACAATGAGCCAAATCTGCCGCAGGTTTTTGCTTTATGAAAGAAGGGAGACATTTCTGAGAGGAAATCACACTCAGGGCTGCTTCAGAAATGTGGACTGAAGACAAAAAATGCTGGAGATCACAGCGGGTCAGACAACATCCATGGAGAGAGAGCAAGCTAACATTTCCAGTCGAGATGACAGAGCTCTGATGAAGAGTCATCTACACTCAAAAAAGTAGTTTGCTCTCTCTCCATGGATGCTGCCTGCCCTGCTGTGATCTCCAGCATTTTTTTGTTTTCAGAACAGATTCCAGCATCTGCAAGCAATTTGCTCCTTCAGAAATGTGGAGTTGTAACTCTATCCTGACTGTGCTTTTGCATTGCAGTCAGAGAGTAGAGGGGTAGAGGGAACAGACAAACCACATCCCTATTCACAGCCGGTAGCTGCTGTACTCTGAAATGTAAAGGCCCAGATAGACACCTTGATAGCTGCTGTCAAACCATACTCTCATAATCTTAGGCTGTTGGGAGGGTTGGGCACCAGGTAAGCAGAATAGTTGGTGGACAGTTCAGGGGTGGATGGGAGAAATCGGATCTGGTGGTTGGAGAGGAGTGTTGAGGATGGGTGTTAGGCACAGGGTCTGGAGTGGATGAGAGTGACAGTGCAGAGTGGTGTGACCGGTTGGTTAGATGTTGGGGCTGTTGGTGCAGGGTAATAGGGTGGTTCAGGTCTGGCAGTGGTTGGGACGGTTGCAAAGTGTACCCAGGATGTGGGTCTCTCCATATTGTTGGGATATCAGTGACCTGGGAGAGATGTAGATGGGAAAGTGTAAGCATGGGGTCTGTAAAAGAGTTATTCAAGAATTAGACTGTGTATTTAATGGGCCAACCTTTCATAGAGTCATAGAGTCCTACAGCAGGGAGACAGGCCCTTCAGCCCAAACTGGTCCATGCTGACCAAAATGTCCATCAACACTAATCCCATTTCCCTGCACTTGGCCCATATCTTTCTAATCCTTTCCTATCCATGTATTTATTCAAATGCCTTTTAAATTAGATTAGATTAGATTAGATTACTTACAGTGTGGAAACAGGCCCTTCGGCCCAACAAGTCCACACCGACCCGCCGAAGCGTAACCCACCCATACCCCTACATTTACCCCTTTACCTAACACTACGGGCAATTTAGCATGGCCAATTCACCTGACTTGCACATCTTTGGAGTGTGGGAGGAAACCGGAGCACCCGGAGGAAACCCACGCAGACACGGGGAGAATGTGCAAACTCCACACAGTCAGTCGCCTGAGGCGGGAATTGAACCCGGGTCTCTAGCGCTGCGAGGCAGCAGTGCTAACCACTGTGCCACCGTGCCGCCCACTGTTGTTAATGTTGTTAATGTACCCGCCTCAACCACTTCCGTTGGCAGCTTATTCCATAAGCATATCACTCTCTGTGTAAAAAAGCTGTCCCTCAGGTCCCCTTTTATTCTTTCCTCCGTAACCTTAAACTGATGCCCTGTAGTCCTCAATACCTTAACCCGTGGAAAAAGACTGAGTGCATTCATCCTATCCATGCCTCTGATGATCTTATGCACCTCCATAAGGTCACCCCCTCAGTCTCCTCCTCTCTAAAGAAAAAAGTCCTAGCTTGTCCAATCTTTCCCTGTAACTCAGTCCCTTGAGTCCTGGCAACATCCTTGTAAATTTCTTCTGCACTCTTTCCAGTTTAATAACATCCTTCCTATGGCAAGGTGACCAAAGAGTTTCCTGAGAAACTCTTTTACTTATTTTTTATCAGAACCCTCCGAAGTTTCTGATTTAAAAGGAGACTTTCAGAGGGCTCCAGGTGTAGAGTCATTGCTCAGAAGAATATTCGGTTTCCTGTGAAATTCCCTTAAAGAGAGCTGCAGTGGAGATTCCACAGGGTCCCTGTGCTCACCTCCTGTGGATACTGGAATGACATTCAGTTCGTCATCAGAAAAGTAGGACCAACATCTTCAATTAATGATCACACTAACCAGCAATACACTAAATGAGCAGTTTACTAAGAGTTGATCTTTCTCTCAGGAATCTCGATGCTACTGGATGCAAAAGGAACACAATGCATTTGCTTCATTCTTATGCAATGGTGCATTCAGGATGCAATGGTGATGGAATTGTTCAGTGATCACTGCAATCAATCTCCATCAATTAATCCATAAAACACACAGATATAACATGGAAAAGGTCCCCAGTTGTGATTTCAAAACTACAGATCCAAAAGTCATCTGGTACTCCATTAGATTTCAAATGATTTTTGACTTGTGTGTATGTAACTCTCAAAAGTCTTTAATTTAATTCAGTTGCGTTGACAGAGTAGATTGCCTCCAAACAAAATGGAGTTAATTGACCCTTTTTGTACCATTCTAAACACTGTCTTCTTTGCATGATCTTGCTTGACTATCCAAAAGCTAATCAATGCCCTCTTGAATACTTCAATTAAACTTATCTCCACCTAAAAACTACAGCAGTGACAACACTTCAAAAGTGCTACATTGACTCTAAGACATTTTACAATATCTTTCAATCGTGTCATGTGAATGCAAGTGTATTTTCCTTCTTTTTTACATGTTTGGATGCTAACAGAGGGGAGGTTGACTTTGATGTAGTTGGTCAGCTTCATATTAGTGTCTTACCTCACAATTGGAAACCAAACCAAGTACAAGAATGTTCGAGCAACCAGAAGGCAGGGTCACATAAGCCACTGCAAAATAAATGGTTTTTGTACCATTCTAAACACTGTCTCCTTTGCACCACCTTGCTTACCATCCTCAGGTCAGGTACAGAACATGCTGGGCGCAAAGGAAATCTCCAGTCACATTCTACCACATATCGTCACCAATAATGTTCATCCTGTCAGATATTGCTGTATTAGGTATTGCATGGACAAGATACAAAGCAAAACACCATCAATTCTGATCCATCAAACCCACTCAATATTCAGGCCAGTGTAAAGGCACCTCTGCACTATTCAATGAAACACTCCCAGCTCAGGTACACTATGGCTTAGATACAGAGTCAAGCTCGTCCTAGGCTAAAAATGTGTTGCCGGAAAAGCGCAGCAGGTCAGGCAGCATCCAAGGAACAGGACAATCGACGTTTCGAGCATAAGCCCTTCTTCAGGAATGAGGAAAGTGTGTCCAGCAGGCTAAGATAAAAGGTAGGGAGGAGGGACTTGGGGGAGGGGCGATGGCACTGCAATAGGTGGAAGGAGGTCAAGGTGAGGGTGATAGGCCGGAGTGGGGTGGGGGCGGAGAGGTCAGGAAGAAGATTGCAGGTTAGGAAGGTGGTGCTGAGTTCGAGGGATTTGACTGAGACAAGGTGGGGGGAGGGGAAATGAGGAAACTGGAGACATCAGAATTCATCCCTTGTGGTTGGAGAGTTCCTAGGCGGAAGATGAGGCGCTCTTCCTCCAATCGTCAGGTTGCTATGGTCTGGCGATGGAGGAGTCCAAGGACCTGCATGTCCTTGGTGGAGTGGGAGGGGGAGTTGAAGTGTTGAGCCACGGAGTGGTTGGGTTGGTTGGTCCGGGTGTCCCAGAGGTGTTCTCTGAAACGTTCCACAAGTAGGCGGCCTGTCTCCCCAATATAGAGGAGGCCACATCGGATGCAGCGGATGCAATAGATGATGTGTGTGGAGGTGCAGGTGAATTTGTGGCAGATATGGAAGTATCCCTTGGGGCCTTGGAGGGAAGTAAGGGGGGACGTGTCCAACCAGTCCATGCCAACCATAATCCCAAAATAAACTAGTCCCACCTGCCTGTGCTTAGCCCATATCCCGCCAAACCTTTCCTAATCATGTGCTTATCCAAATGTCTACTAAACGTTACCCGCATCCATAACTTCCTCTGGAAGTTTATTCCATACAACAACCACTTTGTGTAGAAAAAATTGCCCCTCATCTCCTTTCTAAATCTTTCTTCTCTAACTGTAAAGATATGCCCCCTAGTCTTGAAATCCCCCACCCTAGGAGAAAGACACCTACTATTCACCTTATCTATTCCCTTCATGATTTTAGAAACCTCTATAAAGTCACCTCTCAACCTCCTATGTTCTAGTGAAAAAAGTCAAGCCTATTCAGCCTCTCCCCATAACTCAAAGCTTCTATTCCAGGCAACATCCTGATAAATCTTTTCTTAACCCCCTCCAGCTTGATAATATTCTTCCCATAGCAGGGAGACCAGAACTGGACACAGTACTCCAGAAAAGGCCTCACCAATGCCCTGTAAACATGACTTGCCCAATTCCTACACTCAAAGGTCTGACCAATGAAGGCAAGCATGCTAAACATCTTCTCCACCACCCTGTCCACATTATAAATTTTAAGCACCCAGATCCTAGGGATTGCACATTTATCATGTTGAAGGACATTAGTAAGAAATGATGCTGACTGAGAAGATCATGAAGTAGAATTGGTGGAGATGGAGATTAGGAGCAAAACCTGTCAGGGAATACTGGCGAAAGTCGATTACATGCACCTGAGCAGTATGTATCCCGGTGACAGAGCGTGAAACATAAAATTATCAGAAATAATCGTGGAGAAAACTTTAGTTCATTGCAGACTGGAGCAATCAAATTGGCAAGGGTGTTCAAGAAGATGAGTTTGCAGATTGTAGAATACAATGTGGAACCAAACTGCATTAAAGCTATTTTAGAACTAGAATGTACAGTGAGGCAGATTTAATTAGTAATCTCACAGCAATAGGACTTGCTGGGAACTAGTAATCATAATACAATCAAATTGCCTGTTAAATTTCGAAGCAGCTTATTCCAGCCACAAACAAACTTTTAATATGAAAACAGTTAATTGCGTAAGTATGCGGAGAGAACAGATTAAGATTGAATAGATCATAGACTCAGAGGAATGGCATAAACGAATATTTAAAGATCCAATACAAAATGTTCAACAAAAAAATACATGCCCTTGAAAAATAAAAACTTGACAAGGAAACTTCACCCGTGGCTTATTCAGGAAGTTATGGACAGTAGTAGATTAAAAGAAGAGGTTTATGAGGTTACAAACCGTAATAGGAAGCCTGGGGTGCGGGAGTGCTTTGGAAATCAGCACAGAGTCACCAAAACGTTATTACAGAAGGGGGGGGAGGGGGAAAGGAAGATTAAAACAGCAACTTGTCAGGAATGTAAAAACAGATTGTGAGAGCTTTTGCGAAGAAAACAGCTAAGTAAACATTAGTGCCTTAGAAGCAGAGACAGGAAAAAATTATGATGAGGATTCAGGAAATTGTAGAGCCATTTGGCAAATATTTTGTGAGTATTTTCTCAGTGGAAGATATAAGTTGTGTATCTGAAATAGAGTAGACCGGGGAAAGAACAATAAGGAAATTAAGGACATAAATTTCATCAGTGGAAACAAAATACTGGAGAACTGAAGTGATTAAAATCCAACAAATCCCCACGATGTGATAACCTACATCCTAGAGTTCTAAATGTGATAACTGCAAAGATAGTGGATATTCTGGCTATGTTTTTTCAAAATTCCCTAGATGATGGAATGGTCCTAGCAAACTAGAAGTTAGCAAGTATACCGCCACTGTATAAGAATGGAGGGAGAGGGAAAACAGGGAATAATAGGCCAGTTAAACTGACGTCAGACATCGGGAACATGCTAGAATCTATTATTAATGATGTCTTAACAATGCATTTTGGAAATAATCACACAATCAGATAAAGACAGCATGGTTTTAGAAAAAGGAATTATGTTTGACAAATTTATGAGAGATTTTTGAGGTTGTAACTAGTAGAATAAGAGGGAACCTGGATTTCCAAAAGGCATTCAATAAGGTGTCACACAAATGTTAATTAGCAAGAGAAAGGTTTATAGCGCTGTGGGTTATACAGGTACATTACTAATTGGAGGAGTGGTTAATGGATAAGAAACAAATACTAAGTATAAATGGGACATTTCCAAGTTGATAGGCTGTGACTAGAGAAATGCTACAGGGATAAATTCTTAAGCCTCAGTCAACATTTAAGAACTAGATGTTTCCTCTTCTGTCTTTTTGTCTAAGTTGGTTGATGATGCAAAGCTAGATGGAAATGTAAGTTGTGAAGAAGGCTCAGAGATATCCAATTACTTCAACACCATGTTCCCTGGCCAACATCTCTGTCTCTACAACCTTCTGGACTCGACATTGACAATTTTAAGGCTTGAGGCAGCTTTGTCCATGTCCTTACTCCAACCCCTACACATCAGGCTTTGTTATACATGGTCTGCTATTACGCCCAATCCATTGTTAGTCCTAATAGTCCCCATTAGCAGCCAATCATTCTGCTGGGCAGAATGTTATCCACTCCTTTGTCTGTCTAACTGTTCTTCTCTGTCTTTGGGCTCTATCTCCATCTATCATTTACTCCTTACTCCCTCTTCCCTCCCTACCTTCTGCATAAAAACCAACTTTTTCCTAACTACCATCAGTTTTGAGGAACGGTCACCGGTCCCAACTTTTAACTGATTTCACTTCACAGATGCTGCCAGACCTGCTGAGCTTTTCCAGCAGTTTCTCTTTTGGTTCTTTCGGTTTTTACAGGGATCCCAGTGTCAGTGCAATTTGGAGATGAGGCAGTGGCTGATCATTGTGGCAGATCTACCGTGGCCCAAGTCTACCAGGATCCAGGCTGCCTGAGATCCACCAGAATCCAGGCTGCCCGAGATCTATTGGGATCCAGGCTGCCCAAGATCCACCAGGACTTAGGCTGCTGGAGATCTACTGGGATCCAGGCTGCCCGAGATCTACTGGGATCCAGACTGCCCAAGATCTACTGGGATCCAGGTTACCCAACATTGGTTGTATGTTGGGACTGCAAGTTATAAGCCTGACAGAAATACTCTATACTAATACAGTATTCCCATAGCCCTGCAAGTTTGTTTCATTCAATTTCCAACTTTCTTTTAAAATTATTGATTTGGTGAAGAAAGTGAATACACTACAGTCATGTTTACGGTGACACAAATCTCTGTGGAAAGGATCTCTAGTGCTGAGGATGATACAGAAAGTCAGCAGAGGGCTATAGACAGGTTCAGTGGGTGAGCATAAACTTGACAGATGGAATATAATGTGGGAAAATGTGAGGTAATGCACTTTGGCAGGAAGAATAGAGATGCTGCACATTATTTAAAGGGAGAAAGACTGCAGAAAGCTACAGCACAGAGAGTCACGAGGTTCCTCTTCTACAAAGCACAAGATGGTAGGATCCAAAATCAGAAGGCACTAGGGAAGGAAACTGGAATGTTGGTCATTATTTCAAAGAGATTGGAGTAAAAAACGTAGCAAAGTCTTGCTCAAATTACACAAGGCACTCGTCAGACAACACCTAGGATTCTATGAACAGTTTTGGGTTCCTTATTTAAGAAAAGACATACTGGTTTTGAAGGCAATCCAGAGAATGTTCATGAAGCTGACTCCAGGTATTGAGGGATTTTCCTATGAGGAGAGTTTGAGGTTCAGTCGACTGAGAGGTGACCCTATTGAAGCACAACAAGGCTCTGAGGGGATTTGACAGGCAGATGCAGAGTGGTTCCTTCCCATTGTGGGAGAGTAAATTGGAAGTTAGCAAGTAATCTCAGAATAAGGAGTCGCCCATTTTAGTCAGAGGTGAGGAGAAATCTCTTCTCGCAGAGGGAAGTTTAGCTGCTGAATTCATTATCACGGAGAGCTATCAAGGTTGGATTATGAAGTATATTCTGAGTTGAGATACACAGATTTCTAATCATTGATGGAATCAAGGGTTGTGGAGTAAAGGCAGGAACATGGAGTTGAAGATGACCAGATCAGGCACGATCTCCTGAGCAGACTCGATGGGATGAGTGGCCATTTCTGGTCTCACATGTTGTAGTCTTATCATAGACATCTTGCACTGGTTAATATCTGATTAGCCAGCATCATTTAATTGAATACTATAATCAACCCCCTTCAAATCACTTTATCTGACCTAACTAACACAGTAGGCTGGTTACCCCTTCCTCCCAGGAACAACAAAAGAACAAACAACATTACAGCACAGGAACAAGCCCTTCGGCCCTCCAAGCCTGCACCGATCCCGATCCTCTATCTAAACCTGTCACCTATTTTCTATGGATCTGTATCCTTCTGCTCCCTGCTCATTCCTGTATCTGTCTAGATACATCTTAAATAACGCTATCATGCCTGCCTCTACTACCTCCACTAGCAACACGTTCCAGGCACCTACCACCCTCTGCATAAAGAACCTTCCACGCATAACTCCCTTAAACTTTTCCCCTCTCACTTTGAACTTGTGACCCCTAGTAATTGAGCCCCAACTCTGGGAAAAAGCTTCTTGCTATCCACCCTGTCTATACCTCTCAAGATTTTGTCATGACATAGCTATATCCCCCCTCAAGCACCGCCACCCCCAGCCCACCCCGACCACCTGGCTAACCCCACATAGAATGAGTGGCCAACCCAACCCCAAAACCTTCCCACCTGATTAGCCCTTGACCTGGCCTGACTGCTTCTGACCTATCTCCCTCTCCAGTGCCAACATGATCATCTTCTAATCCAATCTCCCATTCATCCACTCACACACACATCCATTCAATAGGACACCGTTTTACTGAAAGATTTGAGACATTTAAAACCTATCTGAATACAGCAGCTAATGTCATCAAAAGGAGGGGATGGGGTCCTCTCTTTGTTCACCTATTTTGTGCCAGTTGTCACTGGGGATGCCTGCACTGATTGACTGGTACAATCAGGATATGAAGCCCAGGCTGAAAAAGACCACAAGAGTGTCAAGTTGCGGAAATCTTCGTAGCAGCATCAATTGATAATGACAGAAGGTTTGGGACATTATCTCACCCATTCCCAGCTCTTGTTTAGAGTACCAGTGGTTCAGTGGTTAGCACTGCTGCCTCATAGTGCCAGGGACCCAGGCTTGAATCCAGCCTTGGGTAACTGTCTGTGTGAAGTTTGCACATTCTCCCCGTGTCTGCGTGGGTTTCCTCCGGGTGCTCCGGTTTCCTCCCACCGTCCAAATTTGTGCAGGTCAGGTGAATTGACTGTGCTAAATTGTCCATAGTGTTCAGGGATGTGCATTAGTCAGGGGGATGAGTCTGGCTGGGTTACTCTTCAGAGGGTTGGTGTGAACTTGTTGGGCCGAAGGGCCTGTTTCCACACTGTGTGGATTCATCCGAGGGAAGGGACCAGTGGAACCAGGTCCGCTCAGTCCCAATGGCCTGTCGCTGGAACACACATATATTCTCAAACACTTGTCTAGCCAGACCAGAAGTGTGATGAGCTCCACGCAAGTCACTGCAGCTTCAACATTAGAACACACAGGCAGCACATTGGCTCAGTGGTTACCACCACTGCCTCACAGCAGCAGGGACCCCAGTTCAATTCGACTGTCTGTGTGGAATTTTCACATTTTCCCCATGTCTGCGTGGGTTTCCCCCAATGTGCTCTGGTTTCCCCCCACAGTCCAAAGATGTGCAGGTTAGGTAGATTGGCCATGGAAAATGCAGAGGGTCTGGGGTTAGTCTGGGCGGGATGCTCTTCAAAGGGTATGTGTAGGTTCAATGGGCTGAATGGTCTCTTTCCACCCTGTAGGGATTCTATGATTCTATGAAATAGGAGCGGATGGAGAGCACATGGCTGCCATTCTAGCCCCCGCCTCAATATGATCCCACCCTACTTCTCGATTCCCTGAGAAACCAAGGGTTTGCCTTTCCCAGCCTGAAATGAATTCACTAATAGAGAGTTCAAAGGTCTCTGGGACTGAGAATTCCAAATATTAATAACCCTTTGAATGAAATGCTAGTAATTACTCCTCACCTCAGTTCAAAATGATTGACTCTCTATCAAAACCCCTCAGTGTCTTGTATGGGTCATGAGATCACCAGTGATTTTTCAAGATGTTTTCTAATCAGACTATTCAAGGACGTCCTTACGTAGCTCTGGAGCAGGTGGGACATGAACCCAAGCCTCCTGGCTCACAGGCATGGACAGTACCACTGTACCACACAAACCCTCCTGCCATATCTCGAAACTCTAGAGGATACAAGCCCAATTTACCCAGCCGTTCATCACAGGGCAACCCCCTCAGCCTAGGAGGTCAATTTGGTGAACCTTCACGATACAAACTCAAGTACAACATTGTGAGAGCCGAAACCGCACACGGTACTTCAGATGTGTAATTGTAGCACCCTCTACAATCCTGTCATGACAAACTGCGTCATTTTGGCAACACGAGGTTAGTTTAACCACCTCATCACACTCTTTCTACAAAGAATCATCCGTTCCTGTGTCTCTTCAAACAACTTCACCACTCACCTCAATGTGCATCAAACAGAAGGTTGTGGTATCCTTTAGGGATCAGATTCCTTTGAAACCTTGGCCATCAGACATTGGATACTGGAACCTGCTGAAAGGATATCACGACCCGATTGAGCAGCTGTGACTCGCAATGATCCAGTTCTAGAGGTGAAATGTGGTTAGTAGAGATTACATCACAACTAGGAATAGACTGTGAATGAAACACCAAACCTCTGAACAAGGTCCTTTCAATGCATCACAAACTTTTCCATTTGATAATGATCCCATTTGAAGGGTGAAATCTGTTCTGTAAGATGCCACTGAGGTTTAGAAAAGCATTCAGTACTGTGCCAAAAATAAAGCAATGTTTTTACAAAGAGAGAAACTCTGTATTTCTGTGGGCTCGGGCCTTCTCAGGGTTGTGTTCCTGGGGGCCCAGGCCTTCTCAGGATTGTGCCTCTGTGGGTCAGGGCCTTCTCAAGGTTGTGTTCCTGAAGGTCCAGGCCTTCTCAGGGTTGTGCCTCTGTGGGTCAGGGCCTTCTCAGGGTTGTGTTCATGGGGGTCTGGGGCTTCTTAGGGTTATGCCTCTGTGGGTCGGGGTCTTCTTAGGTTCACATCACTGCAGGTCCTGGCCTTCTCAGGTTCACATCACTGAGGGTCTGGGCCTTCTCAGGTTCACATCACTGTGGGTCTGGGCCTTCTCAGGTTCACATCACTGAGGGTCTGGGCCTTCTCAGGTTCACATCACTGAGGGTCTGGGCCTTCTCAGGTTCACATCACTGTAGGTCTGGGCTTTCTCAGGTTCACATCACTGTGGGTCTGGGCCTTCTCAGGTTCACATCACTGCGGGTCCGGGCCTTCTCAGATTTGCATCACTGCGGGTCCGGGCCTTCTCAGGGCCGCATCACTGTGAGTCTGGGCCTTCTCAGGTTCACATCACTGAGGGTCTGGGCCTTCTCAGGCTCGCATCACTGCGGGTCCGGGCCTTCTCCGGTTTGCATCACTGAGGGTCCGGGCCTTCTCCGGTTTGCATCACTGCGGGTCCGGGCCTTCTCCGGTTTGCATCACTGCGGGTCCGGGCCTTCTCCAGTTTGCATCACTGCGGGTCCGGGCCTTCTCCGGTTTGCATCACTGTGGGTCCGGGCCTTCTCCGGTTTGCATCACTGCGGGTCCGGGCCTTCTCCGGTTTGCATCACTGCGGGTCCGGGCCTTCTCCGGTTTGCATCACTGTGGGTCCGGGCCTTCTCTGGTTTGCATCACTGCAGGTCCGGGCCTTCTCCGGTTTGCATCACTGCGGGTCCGGGCCTTCTCCGGTTTGCATCACTGCGGGTCCGGGCCTTCTCAGGTTCACATCACTGAGGGTCCGGGCCTTCTCAGGTTTGCATCACTGCAGGTCCGGGCCTTCTCCGGTTTGCATCACTGCAGGTCCGGGCCTTCTCCGGTTTGCATCACTGTGGGTCCGGGCCTTCTCCGGTTTGCATCACTGCGGGTCTGGGCCTTCTCAGGTTTGCATCACCGCAGGTCCGGGCCTTCTCAGGTTCGCATCACTGCGGGTCCAGGCCTTCTCAGGTTCACATCACTGAGGGTCCGGGCCTTCTCAGGTTCACATCACTGCGGGTCCGGGCCTTCTCAGGTTCACGTCACTGCAGGTCTTGGCCTTCCAAGTGTTGTGTCCCTATTGGTCTTGTCCTTCTCAGGGTTGTGTTTCTGAGAGGTCGTAGTCTACATTGGGTGATGTGTTTCTAATGGATGTGCCTGTGAAGTTTATAAATTAACATTAAAATTGGAAACTGGTTAATTCATGCCTGAGTTCTCATTCTGGACTGATAATTGAGAGTCACCTGAAAAAAGAGCAACGCTCCAAAAGCTTATACTTGCAAACAAACCTATTGGACTATAACCTGTTGTTGTGTGATTTCTAACTTTATCCACCCCAGTCCAACACCATCACCTCCCCATCAATATACAGAGGAACCTCAATTATCTGAATATCAATTATCCAAATTTTGAATTATCTGAACAAGGTCTCAAGGTCCCATAGAAACATTACCATTAAAGAGCTAAGTGAATTTGGATTACCTGTACTGAAAAACGTATGAAAACTCTGGCAAAAACAAAGAAACACAAGCAGCTCAAGCAATGGCGACTGGATTTTTCTGCGTAAGGGTTAATTACATAGCCCTTTGCAAAAATAAGTGCTTTATTCCAGTCGCTTTACCAGATCATTCAAGAAAAAAGTGGCAGAGAAAGTAAACACATGCGCCAGACAGTAATTCTGTCTTTCTATTGCGACACTGAGGTCAGCAGAAACTGACAAATGCTCTTGTGATTATTGAAGCTGTTCAGGACCTTGCTTAATGCTGGGATTTCATATATTTCAGGTGATGGTAAGGGTTTGGTCCTTCTCAGTTTAACCTGCAACTTGCAGAATGCAAAGATTAGTTTGTTTAAATAGCAGACTCATCAAAATTATAAATTTAAACAAACTCTATGGTAGAGCACAATGTTAGATCAGTATGGCTTCTTTTGTTTAAGGTCAAATCGATTATCCGAAAATCAATTATCCGAACAAAATACTGCCCACCTGACTCGTTTGGATAATCGAGGTTCCTCTGTATTCATTGTTTAAGTGACCAATCTGTGGTCAAGGGACCACGGGCCAAAAAATGGACATTCTAAATTGAACCACACCCCGAGACATTGGGACTGACAGAAAATTGGCCAAACTAAATTAAACAGCAGCCAGCAGCTATTGGCTACAGGGATTAGAAAAAACCAAAATCAAAGATGTTGCAACCACCCTGAGAGTTGTGTGATGGAGAAGAATTGATCAGATATTCTGGCATCTTGACTGCCTGAGTATGTGCAATTTATACCTCGCTGGCATGGCAACAGTGAAGACTGTTGGTGTGACCCCATTGGATGATTTGAACCCTGCTCATAACCTCAATGGCCAAAGACCATTTCTGGAAGGTCAAGGGGCAAGGGGGGAGTATAAGTGTACACACTTGGATGCTACTCTCTCAGCGAAGACTCGACAAAGATACAGTGACGACTGCACCTGGCCCAGCAGCGGAGGCCGGACCATCTGGAGAGAGAGAGAGAAAGAGAAAGAGCAACAGAGAGAGAGAGAGAGAGAGAGAGAAAAGACCCACCCTGGCCTGTGAGACCCACCTTCATAGAAAAGAGCCAACCTTACATCAGAGAAGAAGGAGATTCCCAATGGTGCAGCTCAAATAAGTGGATCATTATGGGTAATACCCTTTCTCAGGTGGTTAGAGCTAGATAGAGAGCAAATATTGTGGGACTTCAGGAAATGCTTATACAGTGTTTTAATATGAAATATTATGTTAATAAAATTGAGTTGAGCCACAAACTGAATTCTGTGTCCCTTTGTCTGTCTCACTGACAAGAGCATTTTGATGAAATGTTGGTGTCATGACTATGGTTGAGTAATATAAGCCCATCTGCGGAATTAGAGGTTAGCCTGCTTTCTTGTGCTGACTTAACATGACAGGATCTTGCAACAGATCAGCAAAATAATTTGACATAGATCAAAGCATCTTGAGGCAGTGATTTTAACCAGCAGCTGCGAGAAGGGACAAGGCCAGTGAGAAGCTGCAACACTCTGCTGGAGAGCTCTATATCCGATATCGCTCACTGAGATCTGATCTCTTAGGCCTGACTAATCAGTGAAAGGTTTCTAGCCAGCAGAGCATTCAGATCAGTTTGATTCCATGTCATTTTCTGTTTGGTAAGCATTGAACAGCCATTTCAGTGCTGATGGGAAGAAAGCTCAGAGGTATATATTTTATTACTTTGATATATCGTGAATGGGAAGAAAGTTTACTAAATAATGAGTACAAATTTTCTCCTTTGCATTGTGTACGCTTGGGGATTGAAGATGAAGAGAAGCACATGACAGCTCATTTCAGTAAATCAAAGAACACTGTAAGGATTGCTTCTTCAGATCTCATCATCAGTTACTTGACAGGAAATTACACACTCCTGATCATAAAAGATACAAGGTCAGTTTAGGGGACTGCCTGTCACCATGGAAAATATAAGCACATACAAATTACAGGAATATGAAGACCGATTAGCATAACAAAGAGTCACTATGGCAGAAAGATCACAACAATATGTAAGCATTTAGCACCTTTGACATAGCAAAAACCCCCCAAAGATATTTCACATCGTGGTATCAATTCATATTGACAACAGGATAAAGAAGGAAATAAAACCGAGGTCAAATATTTTGGTCTGAATTTTGGTCTACAATTCAGGGTGGCATGGTGGCTCAATGGTTAGCACTGCTGTGTCATAGCACAGGGCACCTGGTCAACTGGCAGTGTGGAGTTTGCACATTCTCCCCGTGTTTGCATGGGTTTCCTCCGGGTGCTCCAGTTTCCTCCCATAGTCCAAAGATGTGCAGGTTAGGCAGGTTGGCCACAGGAAATGCAGGGTTACAGGGATGGGATATGTTTGGATGGGATGCTCTTAAGGGGTTTAGTGTGGACTCAATGGGCCGAATGGCCTGCTTCCACACAGTAGAAGTTCAGTGATTATTTTGGTTAATTGCAGTGAGATTCTCAAAGGATTTCTCACCATGAGGCCTAGTGAGATTTTTCTCTGTATCTTATCAAATCCGCCTCATTAGTTACCCTATGAGGCCATTCTTATCCAATTCTAGCCCCACACATCTTTCCTGAAAGAAAACATCTTTCCATTCAGCAAATATCGCCAAAGACCAGCATGCCTAGCACCCTCACCATGTTTGAAAGGTTGGCTGTCTTTCCGGACGAGCACTAGCATTCTGAAGCTGTCCTGTTCAGCGATAGAAATGTAGTCAGAGGACATCAGAGAAAAGGAAGATGGTACCGCGATTCTCTGACAGAGACCTGGAGTAAAGAGCCAAGGTCAAAACAGAAAGGCAGTTGTACAGGAAATAACAAACAGACCATGACAGGAAGGGATAGAGAGCACAAACCTAAGAACCAACTAAAGGGTAAGAAAGATAAAAAAAAGACAAAACTAAGAATGGGAGATGTATTTGAATATGCATAGCATTTGAAACAGAGGAACTGGGAGTGCAAATAGAAATAAGTACAACAGATAGCCATAATAGAGGCAGGTGGCTGCAGGTTGATATGGATTGGAACCTGATTATTGAAGACTGTAAGACATTTAGGAAGCACAGGAAGATAAGAAAAGGTGGAGGGGTGGCTCTGTTAGTTAATGGCGATATTAGTACAATAGAGACAAATGACCTAAATTAAGGAAAACAGGGTATAGAATCAGATTGGGTAGAGATGTGAAATGATAAAGACAAGGAGTTACTTGTGGGAGTTGTGTACAGGGCCGCTATGAGTAACACCATGGTAGGGTAGAATATAAAGAAAAACATAATAGGAACACCAGGAAGCTACTGTGATAATCATGAGGAACTAGACTGAAAAAATCAGATGGGCAAAGGCAACCTGGATGAAAAGTTCATAGAATGATCTCAAGATAGATCTTAGAATAACATGTTCTAACTCCAACCGGAGAGAAGGGCTCCAGCCCAAAAACATTGATTCTCCTGTTCCTTGGATGCTACCTGATCTGCTGTGCTTTTCCAGCAACACACTCTCAACAGCAGTCTAAACCAGACCAAGAGATATATTAGTGGCCATATGGTGAAGGCACACTTTAGGTACTAGCGACTATAATAGGATTGAACTTTTCTTGAATTTGAGAGGGAGAACAGCAGTTCTGAGACTTTATAATAAGGACAATTATAATGGCATGAAAGCAGAACAGTCTAAAGTGAGTTGGGAAATTAGATTAAAGGATAGATCAATGCAGATTCAATGGCAGACATTTAAGGAAAAAATTTCAGAAGTCACATGGAATAGATACATTCCAGAGAGTATTAACGTTCCAAGGGATCAGTCCACCATCTGTGTTTAACACGGAAGTTTAAAGGTGTTAGTAAACTTCAAGGAAATGGCAGCATTGCACAAAGAAAAGTGGCAGGTCGGAAGATTGGACAGAATATAAAGAGAAAACAAAGACCAACCAAAAAATATTATGATGGAAAAAAATAGAGTAGGAAATAAGACGAGTCAAAAATATAAAAGCATATAGTAAGAGTTTATAAAAACTATATTAAAAAGTAAAAAGTTGGCAAAGTGAGCATTGAGCCTATAAAAAGTGAGTCTGGAAAATAAGGAGATGGCAGATGAACTGTACAGGTGTTTTATAAACTTGCAAACTTACAAAATAGGAACCATAGATGCTTCAGGCTCTTGGGCTTGTTTATGGTTAATATGTTTTCGCTTCACATTCTGCATTTCCATTCACCCCCAATTACCTTGGAGTTGCCTGCCTATGAGGAATGTATCGACCTCCATCTTAGAAATACTCAATGAGCCAGTTCTTGCCTTTTGAAGCAGAAAGTAAGTAGTGGTTCAACCTTTGTACTGACCCACAAGAGGAAACACCAATTCCATGCCCTCCTTTTATCACTGCACACCCCCTCAAAGAACTCCAATACACTGATTAAACATAATTTCCACATTTACTCATTCTGAATATCTTGAACTTTTCTAAGTACGCTAAAGTTTTGTAAGACCATTCAGGATCTTACACGCTTCAATTAGATGGTTTCTCACTCCAGTGCAAACAAGCCCAGGGCTGTCCAATCTATTCTTATGAGACGACCCGCTCATTCCAGTGCAGCTCCTTTGAACCACTTCCAATGTATTCTGTAAATAAGGAGACCAAAACTGAACATTGTATTTGAGACATTCTCCCACCATATTTCCATACCTTCGTTACAGACACCTAATATTTCTTCTTGTTAGGAGGCCTATGGACCATTTCCGTTAGTGGCATCTTTCCCCTACTATTCCTCACTTACACCCAGACCTATTCCACATCCTGATCACTTGAACTAAGAAACCTGTGTTGGTCTTCACTAGAGAGGATGTAAGTAGCATCCAAGAAGTAGCAATAAATCAGGACATGGAAGGGAGAAGGATTGCAGAAAAATTGCAGTTACCAGAGAAACAGTACTGAGCAAATTAATGGAGTTGGGGGCTGACAAGTGTACAGGTCTTGTTGGACTTATTCCTTGGGTCTTAAAAGCAAAAGGCTAGTGAGAAAGCTGATGCCTTGGTGTTAATTTTTGAAAATTTCCTTGATTCGAGGAATTAGACTCAGGAGATGTAGCTCGTGTATTCATGAAGCAGAAAGCAGGAAATTACGGACCAGTTAGCTCAACACCTATGTATTAGAAGATGTTCTTAAAGGATTTATAGCTGAGTACTTCAAAAACTTCAAGGTAATCAGACTGAGTAAATATGGGTTTGTGAAAGGGAGATCATGTTTAGTCCGTGTATTGAGGAAGCAACACGTGTTGTGGGTAAAAGGGAACCAATGGATATATTGTAGGCATTTGGTAGCATCCCACATCAAAGGTTTTTTTTGCAGAAGAAACTGCTCCTGATGTAGAGGGTAATAATTGGCATGGATAGAAGTTTGCTTGCTAACAGGAAGCAGAGAGTAGACATAAATGGGTCTTTTCCAGAATCACAAGATGTAATGAATGGTGTGCCACAGGGATTGGTGCTGGGACCTCAACTGCTTGCAATTTACACAAAGGACTTGAAGGAAGAGATGGAAGGTATGCATGCCAAAATTTGCTGATGAAATAAAGATAAGTAGTAAAGTAAATTATGAAAAGGGCAAATAACTACAAAGGTTGGAGCGGCACAGTGGCTCAGTGGTTAGCACTGCTGCCTCACAGTGCCAGGGACCCAGGTTTGATTCCAGACTCGGGTGACTCTCTGTGTGGAGTTTGTACGTTTTCCCTGTGTCTATATGGGTTTCTTCTGGGTGCTCCGGTTTCCTCGAGGAGAAAGTGAGGGCTGCAGATGCTGGAGATCAGAGCTGAAAATGTGTTGCTGGAAAAGCGCAGCAGGTCAGGCAGCATCCAAGGAACAGGAGAATCGACGTTTCGGGCATAAGCCCTTCTTCAGGAAAGAAGGGCTCATGCCCGAAACGTCAATTCTCCTGTTCCTTGGATGCTGCCTGACCTGCTGCGCTTTTCCAGCAACACATTTTCAGCTCTGGTTTCCTCCCACAGTCCAAAGATTTGCAGGTTAGCTGAATTGCCCATAATGTCCAGGGATATGTGGGTTAGGTGCATTAGTCAGGAGTAGATATAGGTTGGGGAATGGGTTACTCTTCGGAGTGAGGTGTGGACTTTTCAAGATTAGATTAGATTCCCTACAATATGGAAATAGGCCCTTTGGCCTAACAAGTCCATATCAACCCTCTGAAGAGTAACCCATCCAGATCCATTCCCTTACCCCTGACTAATGCATCTAGCACTAGTGGAGAAAGTGAGGTCTGCAGATGCTGGAGATCAAAGTTGAAACTTTATTGCTGGAACAGCACAGCAGGTCAGGCAGCATCCAGGGAACAGGAGATTCGACGTTTCGGGCACAGGCCCTTCTTCAGGAATGAGCAGAGAGTGTTCAGCAGGAGAAGATAAAAGGTAGGGAGGAGGTGCTTGGAGGAGGGGCGTTGGAAATGTGATAGGTGGAAAGAGGTCAAGGTGAGGGTGATAGGTCGGAGTAGGATGGAGGCGGAGAGGTCAAGAAGAAGACTGCAGGTCAGGAAGGCGGTGCCGGGCTGGAGGGATTCGGCTGAGACAAGGTGGGGGGAGGGGGGATGAAGAAACTGGTGAAGTCCAAGTTCATCCCCTGTGGTTGGAGGGTTCCCAGTCGGAAGATAAGACGCTCCTCCTCCGACCGTCGCGTTGTTGTGGTTTGGCGGTGGATGAGTCCAATGACCTGCATATCCTCGGTGGAGTGGGAGGGGGAGTTGAAATGCTGTGCTACAGGGTGGTTGGGTTGGTTCGTCCGGGTGGCCCAGAGGTGCTCTCTGAATCGCTCCGCAAGTAGGCGGCCTGTCTCCCCAATACAGAGGAGGCCACACCGGCTGCAGCGGATGCAGTAGATGATGTGGGTGGAGGTGCAGGTGAATCTGTGGCGGATATGGAAGTTTCCTTTGGGGCCTTGGAGAGAAGTGAGGGGGGAGGTGTGGGCGCAAGTGTTGCACCTCCTGCGGTTGCAAGGGAAGGTGCTGGGAGTGGAGGTTGGGTCGGTGGGGGGTGTGGATCTGACAAGGGAGTCGCGGAGGGAGTGGTCTCTACGGAAAGCTGATAGGGGAGGGGAGGGAAATATATCCTTGGTGCTGGGGTCTGTTTGGAGGTGGCGGAAGTGACGGCGGATGATGCGCTGTACATGGAGATTGGTGGGGTGGTAGGTGAGGACCAGTGGGGTTCTGTCCTGGTGGCAGTTGGAGGGGCGGGGCTCAAGGGCGGAGGAGCGGGAAGTGGAGGAGATGCGGTGGAGGGCACCGTCGACCACGTCGGGGGGGAAATTGCGGTCCTTGAAGAAGGAGGCCATCTGTGTTGTACGTATTTTGAACTGGTCCTCCTGGGAGCAGATGCGGCGGAGACGAAGGAATTGGGAGAATGGGATGGCGTTTTTACAGAGGGCAGGATGGGAGGAGGTGTAGTCCAGGTAGCTGTGGGAGTCGGTTGGTTTGTAGTAGATGTCCGTGTTGATTCGGTCGCCTGAGATAGAAACAGAAAGGTCTAGGAAGGGGAGGGAGGAGTCCGAGACTGTCCAGGTGAATTTGAGGTCGGGGTGGAAGGTGTTAGTGTAGTGGATGAACTGTTCAACCTCCTCGTGGGAGCACGAGGTAGCGCCGATACAGTCATCTATGTAGCGAAGGAAAAGATGGGGGGTGGGGCCAGTGTAGTTGCGGAAGATGGATTGTTCCACATACCCTACGAAGAGGCAGGCATAGCTGGGGCCCATGCGGGTGCCCATGGCTACTCCTTTTGTTTGGAGAAAGTGGGAGGATTGGAAAGAAAAGTTGTTCAGGGTGAGGACCAGTTCGGTCAGTCGAAGGAGGGTGTCGGTGGAAGGGTACTGGGTGGTACGGCGGGAAAGGAAGAAGCGGAGTGCTTTGAGTCCTTCGTGATGGGGGATGGAGGTGTACAGGGACTGGATGTCCATGGTGAAGATGAGGCGTTGGGGACCGGGGAAGCGGAAATCCTGGAGGAGGTGGAGGGCGTGGGTGGTGTCACGAACGTAGGTGGGGAGTTCTTGGACTAATGGGGACAGGACCGTGTCGAGGTATGCCGAGATGAGTTCGGTTGGGCAGGAGCAGGCTGAGACGATGGGTCGTCCGGGGCAGTCAGGTTTGTGGATTTTGGGCAGGAGGTAGAAACGGGCGGTGCGGGGTTGTGGGACTATGAGGTTGGAGGCGGTGGATGGGAGATCCCCCATCCACCTACCTCAGGGGACCTCCCATCCACCGCCTCCAACCTCATAGTCCCACAACCCCGCACCGCCCGTTTCTACCTCCTGCCCAAAATCCACAAACCTGACTGCCCCGGACGACCCATCGTCTCAGCCTGCTCCTGCCCAACCGAACTCATCTCGGCATACCTCGACACGGTCCTGTCCCCATTAGTCCAAGAACTCCCCACCTACGTTCGTGACACCACCCACGCCCTCCACCTCCTCCAGGATTTCCGCTTCCCCGGTCCCCAACGCCTCATCTTCACCATGGACATCCAGTCCCTGTACACCTCCATCCCCCATCACGAAGGACTCAAAGCACTCCGCTTCTTCCTTTCCCGCCGTACCACCCAGTACCCTTCCACCGACACCCTCCTTCGACTGACCGAACTGGTCCTCACCCTGAACAACTTTTCTTTCCAATCCTCCCACTTTCTCCAAACAAAAGGAGTAGCCATGGGCACCCGCATGGGCCCCAGCTATGCCTGCCTCTTCGTAGGGTATGTGGAACAATCCATCTTCCGCAACTACACTGGCCCCACCCCCCATCTTTTCCTTCGCTACATAGATGACTGTATCGGCGCTACCTCGTGCTCCCACGAGGAGGTTGAACAGTTCATCCACTACACTAACACCTTCCACCCCGACCTCAAATTCACCTGGACAGTCTCGGACTCCTCCCTCCCCTTCCTAGACCTTTCTGTTTCTATCTCAGGCGACCGAATCAACACGGACATCTACTACAAACCAACCGACTCCCACAGCTACCTGGACTACACCTCCTCCCATCCTGCCCCCTGTAAAAACGCCATCCCATTCTCCCAATTCCTTCGTCTCCGCCGCATCTGCTCCCAGGAGGACCAGTTCAAAATACGTACAACACAGATGGCCTCCTTCTTCAAGGACCGCAATTTCCCCCCCCGACGTGGTCGACGGTGCCCTCCACCGCATCTCCTCCACTTCCCGCTCCTCCGCCCTTGAGCCCCGCCCCTCCAACCGCCACCAGGACAGAACCCCACTGGTCCTCACCTACCACCCCACCAATCTCCATGTACAGCGCATCATCCGCCGTCACTTCCGCCACCTCCAAACAGACCCCAGCACCAAGGATATATTTCCCTCCCCTCCCCTATCAGCTTTCCGTAGAGACCACTCCCTCCGCGACTCCCTTGTCAGATCCACACCCCCCACCGACCCAACCTCCACTCCCGGCACCTTCCCTTGCAACCGCAGGAGGTGCAACACTTGCGCCCACACCTCCCCCCTCACTTCTCTCCAAGGCCCCAAAGGAAACTTCCATATCCGCCACAGATTCACCTGCACCTCCACCCACATCATCTACTGCATCCGCTGCAGCCGGTGTGGCCTCCTCTATATTGGGGAGACAGGCCGCCTACTTGCGGAGCGATTCAGAGAGCACCTCTGGGCCACCCGGACGAACCAACCCAACCACCCTGTAGCACAGTATTTCAACTCCCCCTCCCACTCCACCGAGGATATGCAGGTCATTGGACTCATCCACCGCCAAACCACAACAACGCGACGGTCGGAGGAGGAGTGTCTTATCTTCCGACTGGGAACCCTCCAACCACAGGGGATGAACTTGGACTTCACCAGTTTCTTCATCCCCCCTCCCCCCACCTTGTCTCAGCCGAATCCCTCCAGCCCGGCACCGCCTTCCTGACCTGCAGTCTTCTTCTTGACCTCTCCGCCTCCATCCTACTCCGACCTATCACCCTCACCTTGACCTCTTTCCACCTATCACATTTCCAACGCCCCTCCTCCAAGCACCTCCTCCCTACCTTTTATCTTCTCCTGCTGAACACTCTCTGCTCATTCCTGAAGAAGGGCCTGTGCCCGAAACGTCGAATCTCCTGTTTCCTGGATGCTGCCTGACCTGCTGTGCTGTTCCAGCAATAAAGTTTCATCTAGCACTTGTGAGTAATTTAGCAATGGCCAATTCACCTGGCCTACACATTTTTGGACTGTGGGAGGAAACTGGAGCAAACCCACGCAGACATGGGGAGAATGTGCAAACTCCACACAGACAGTCGTCCGAGGCTGGAAATGAACCTGGGACCCTGGCGCTGTGAGGCAGCAGTGCTAACCACTGAGCCACCGTGCCACCGTTGTTGGGCTGAAAGGCCTGTTTCCACTCTGTAGGGATTCTAACTCTAAGTGAGATTGCAGGGCTTTGAGATATAAAGGGTGTCTTAATGTACAAATCTCAGAAGATTAGCATGCAGCTACAGAAAGTATTTAGCAAAGCTACTTGAATGTTATAATATATCATGAGGTGCCTTGATACAAAAGTATAGATGTTATGTTTCAATTATACAGAACACTAGTGAGACCACATCTGGAATCTTGATGTCAATATTGGACCTCTTATTTAAGAAATTATGGAATGGCATTGAAAGTTGTTCAGAGAATGTTTACTGGACTAATATCTGGTGTGAGGGTGTTGTCTTAAGTGGTTAGGTCATCCCAGGCTTATATCCACTGGAGTTCAGATGAGTAAGAGACAATTTGATTGATACATGTAAGATCCTGAGGGGTCTTGATGGATGTGGAGAGCATATTTCCTCTAACAAGAGAATTAAGAATTACCAAACATTGTATAAAAATACAAAGTTGCTCATTTGAAGTAGAGATCTCAGTTTGTTGTGATCTTTAGACCAATCTTCATGAAAAGGTAGTGGAAGCAGAATCTGCCCGAGATGAATAGATTGTTAGCAAGGGGGTGAAAGGTTATCAGGGTCAAGCAGGAATGCAGATTTGAGTTTAAAGTCAGGACAGCTGCAAGCTTATTGAACAGCAGAGCAGTTTCAGTGGGCTGAATGGCCTACTCTTGCTTCGAGATTGTATGTTTCCCTTTGAGATGCTGATGGAGGCATCCATTCATGAGGAAGACATTGAATCAATAGTTTAGCTACAGCCATAATGGCTGTAAATTATTTGGTATTAACAGATAAACATTTAAAAACAGGTGACAAGGTGAGTGGAAAAACCTGGAAAGGGGTAAGAATGGATCAGTTTGCAATAGATTGTTAATATGTGTGGCATTTTGAATTAGCAAAGTTATACTCTTCTGCAGAGTATAGACTGAGGACTGGAGCTGAGGGTAACACTGTCCCAGAGAGTGCAGGAACTGTGCCAGGTGAAGGTTTGTGCCACGGTGTGTTCTCTACTTTCAAGTCATTGGTATTTCCTGTTTCAATAGTTCCACCAGTCAGATTAAAGGATCAATGAAGCCATGGTATTTTGAACATTTTAAAATAGCACAAACCAACTGTTCTCAATAAGAACTTGGGATCAACTCAGTAAATAGACATCTCCATTATTTCGTGGTGTTTGGCAATCAATGTGCTTTAAAGTCAATGGGGCATGTTTGGATTTTGGTCAATGATGATAATGAGTCAATGTCAGATTCCAATTTCTCCATTGACTTCAATGGGAATATAAACCAGGAGAGACGTTAACAGGCTGGTAATCTATTATTATCCTACAAAAGCAGGTCAGAGGCTAGGAATACTGTAGCAAGTAACTTACCTCTTGACTCCCCAAAGCCTGTCCACCATCTACAAGGCACAAGTCAGGAGCATGTTGGAACACTCCCCACTTGCCTGCATGGGTGCAGCTCCAACAACACTCAAGAAGCTTGACATCATCCAGGACAAAGCAGCCTGTTTGATTGGCAGCACATCCACAGACACCTACTTCCCCCACCACTAATGCTTACTACAAGCAAGGGTTTACTATCTACGAGGTGCACTGCAGAAATTCACCAAAGATCCTCAGACAGTACCTTCCAAACCAACAACCACTTCCATCTAGAAGGACAAGGGCAGTAGATAGATGGGAACACCATCTCCTTCAAGTTCCCCTACAAATCACTCACTATCCTGACATGAAAATATATTGCCGTTCCTTCTCTGTCCCTGTATCAATGTCCTGGAATTCCCTCCCTAAGGGCATCATGGGTCAACCCACAGCAGGTGGACTGCAGCAGTTCAAGGAGGCAGCTCATCCCCACCTTCTCCAGGGCAAATAGGGACGGGCAATAAACGCTGACCCAGCCAGCAACGCCCACATCCCACAAATAAATACATTTTAAAAACCTGTTTTACATAATTTCATGAGGCCCAAATCTATTCCACTGTTACTGTAATTAAAAATGAGGGCAAGAAGTGTAAAGTAATCTTTATTTTCACTCTCTTTGACATCTATTTAAGGATAGATCCCAAGGAATTTCTCCCCGTGTCTGCGTGGGTTTCCTCCGGGTGCTCCGGTTTCCTCCCACAGTCCAAAGATGTGCAGGTCAGGTGAATTGGTCATGCTAAATTGCCCATAGGTTATGTTCGTTAGTCAGAGGAAGATGGGTCTCGGTGGGTTATTCTTCGGAGGTTCGGTGTGGACTTGTTGGGCCGAAGGGAATCAAAGCCTCTCCCTCCATTGCTAATCCCCCAAACCACAAAGTAATAAAATAAAGCAATGTTTATTTAAAACAACATAGCAATGACCTACTCTTTCCAACATGGGATAGCAATGTTGCTTTAGATTTCAGCAATCAAAATTACTCGGCTTTAATGAAGAGGGATGACATTTGTCAATAGGAAAATTATTCTAAACAGCTCAACAGAAATCATGTGTTCCTAGAAGTGGTTGTGAGTGCTAACACAGCATACAGCATGGAATCTTTGACCTAACGGAAAATCTAACATTCATCACAGGTGATTCTGAGTCCTGGCACTCTTGGCTTGACATCATTTGGCGGTTAATTTCCCATGAATCCTTCCTCGCTTTTCACGCAATTCTCAATAAATTGCAGTAACTGTCACTAAGCTTGCCAGGAGAAGGATGGTTTGTCATTGAGAGAAGAGATGGAGCCACAGATTGCCTCAGCAGAATGAAGACAGAGTGCTGTTCAGGCAGCACAATGAACACACTCTGTCAAAATTAAAATCGATGAATCAGTCAATAGTGCACACCCTCAGATTGCAGACTGGCTCTTTAACAAAATCAGCCGAAAAGTTTCCAGTTTGTTGATGGAGTGCTGCACTTTGGTTCAAATGCTACACTGAAATTTGTTGGCTGCAGTCGAACAAACCTAATGATGACGAGACATCAGCCAAAAGGAAGACATACATTTCTTTGGTGGCTCCCATGGTCTCAGGGCGTGCCAAAGTGCCTTACAACCAAAACAGTCCTGAAATGAAATCACTGCTGTCACATCAGAATTATGGCAGCTTGTTTGGATGTAGCAAAATCCCAAAGAACTGAGGATGCTGGAAATCAGAAACAAAAACAGAAATTGCTGGAAAAACTCAGCAGGTCTGGCAGCATCTGTGGAGAGAAATCAGAATTAACGTTTTGGGTCCGGTGACCCTTCCTCAGAACTGATTGTAGCTAAAAAAAGTTTGGTATTTATGGAACATGGAACATTACAGTGCAGTACAGGCCCTTCAGCCCTCGATGCTGTGCTGATCTGTGCAACCATTCTGAAGCCCATCTATCCTACACTATTCCATTTTCATCCATATGTCTATCAAGTGACCAGTTAAATGCCCTTAAAGTTGGCGAGTCTACTACTGCTGCAGGCAGTGCGTTCCACACCCCTACTACTCTTTGAGTAAAGAAACTACCTCTGACATCTGTCCTATATCTACCACCCCATAATTTAAAGTATGTCCCCTCGTGCTATCCATCGCCATCTGACGAAAAAGGCTCTCACTGTCCAACCTATCTAACCCTCTGATTATCTGATATGTCTCAATTAAGTCACCTCACAACCTTCTTCTCTCGAACAAAAACAGCCTCAAGTCCCTCAACCTTTCCTCGTAAGACCTTCCCTCTATACTAGGCAACATCCTAGTAAATCTCCTCTGAACACTCCTACATCCTTCTTATAGTGCAGTGATCAGAACTATACACAGCACTCCAAGTGTGGCCACACCAACGTTTTGTACAGCTGCAGCATGACCTCATGGTTCCAAAACTCAATCCCTCTACTAATAAAAGCTAACACACCATATGCTTCCTGAATAACTTTCAGGAAAGTGGCAACTTTCGCTTTCCAAAGTGAATCATCTCACACTTTTCCATATTAAACTCCATTTGCCACCTCTCAGCCCAGCTCTGCAGCTTGTCTAAGTCGCCCTGTAACCCACATCCTTTGGCACTATCCACCACTCTACCGACCTCAGAGTCATCTACAAATTTACTAACCCATCCTTCTAATCCCTCATCCAGATCATTTATAAAAATGACAAACAACAGTGGACCCAAAACAGATCCTTACCCCAGTAGTAACTAAACTCCAGGATGAACATTTCCCATCAACCACCATCCTCTGTCTTCTTTCAGCTAGCCGATTTCTGATCCAAACTGATAAATCACCCTCAATCCCATGCCTCCGTATTTTGTGCAATAGTCTACTGTTGGGAACTTTTTAAAGGCCTTACTGAAATCCATATACGCCACATCAACCGCTTTATCCTCATCCACCTGTTTGGTCACTATCTCAAAGAATTCAGTAAAGTTTATGAGGCACAACCTAACCTTCACAAAACTGTGTTGACTATCCCTAATCAAATTATTCCTTTCTAGATGATTATAAATCCTATCTCTTATAACCTTTTCCAACACTTTAGCCACAACCGAAGTAAGGCTCACTGTTCTATAATTACCAGGATTGCCTCTACTCCCCTTCTTGAACAAGGGAATAACTTTTGCTATCCTCCAGTCTTCTGGCACTATTCTTGTAGACAATGACAACATAAAGATCAAAGTCAGCAATCTCAACTCAGCAATCTCCTTCCTGCCTTCCCAGAAATTCCTCAGATAAATCCCATCCAGCCCAGGGGCCTTAACTCTTTTCACACCTTCCAGAATTGCTAACACCTCCTTATGCACCTCAACCCCATCTAGTTTAGTAGCCTGTATCTCGGTATTCTCCTTGACAACATTGTCTTTTTCTAGTACGAATTCTGACAAAAAACATTCATTTAGCGCATCCCCTATCTCCTCAGAATCCACATACAACTTCCCATTACTATACTTGATTGGCCCTAATCTTTCTCAAGTCATTCTTTTATTCCTGATATACTCATAGAAAGCTTTAGGGTTTTCCTTGATCCTATCCGCCGACGACTTCTCATGTCCCCTCCTGGCTCTTTGCTCTCTCTTTAGGTCTTTCCTGGCTAACTTGTAACTCTCAAGTGCCCTAATTGAACCTTCATGTCTCATCCTAACGTAAGCCTTCTTTTTCCTCTTGACAAGAGATTCAACTTCCTTAATAAACCACAGCTCCCTTGCTCGACAACTTCCTCCCTGCCTGACAGGTGCATATTTATCAAGGACATGCAGTAGCTGTTCCCTGAATAAGCTTCACATTTCAGTTGTGCCCATTATCTGCAGCTTCCCTGCCCATCCTATGCATCCTAAGTCTTGCCTAATCACATTGTAATTGCCTTTCTCCCAGCTATAACTCTTGCCCTGTGTTATATACCTATCCGTTTCCATCGCTAAAGTAAACATGACCGATTTGTGGTCACTATCACCAAAGTGCTTACCTACCTCTAAATCTAACACCTGGCTGGGTTCATTACCCAGTACCAAATCTAATGTGGCCTCAGGAGAAAGTGAGGACTGCAGATGCTGGAGACCAGAGTTGAAAAATGAGGTGCTGGAAAAACACAGCAGGTCAGGCAGCATCCGAGGAGCAGAAGAATCGACGTTTCGGGCATAAGCCCTTCTTCAGGAATGAGGCTGGTGTGCCAAGCGGGCTGAGATAAAGGGTTGGGGGGAGGGAATTTGGGGGAGGGGGCGCTGGGAATACGATAGGTGGAAGGAGGTGAGGGTGAGGGTGATAGGCTGGAGAGGGGGTGGGGGCAGAGAGGTCGGGAAGAAGATTGCAGGTCAAGAGGGCGGTGCTGAAAATGGGAGTTGAGACTGAGATAAGGTGGGAGGAGGGGAAATGAGGAAGCTGGGGAAATCTACATTCATCCCGTGTGGTTGGAGGGTTCCGAGGCGTCGTGTGGTCAGGGTCTGGCGATGGAGGAGGCCAAGGACCTGCATGTCCTTGGTGGAGTGGGAGGGGGAGCTAAAGTGTTCAGCCACGGGCCGGTTGGGTTGGTTGGTCCGGGTGTCCCAGAGGTGTTCTCTGAAATGTTCCGCAAGTAGGCGGCCTGTCTCCCCAATGTAGAGGAGATCACATCAGGTGCAACAGATACAGTAAATGATGTGTGTGGAGGTGGAGGTGAATTTGCGATGGATATGGAAGGATCCATTGGGGCCTTGGAGTGAGGTGAGGGGGGAGGTGTGGGCAAGTTTTGCGCCTAATGTGGCCTCACCCCTTGTTGGCCTGTCTACATACTGTGTCAGAAAACTCTCTTGCACTCATTGGACAAAAACTGACCCATCCAAAGTATTCCCAGTCAATATTTGGAAAGTTAAAGACCCCATACCATGTCTCTCTCACTCCTATCGAGAATCATCCTTTCTATCCTTTCTTTTACATCTCTACAAGGTGACCTCTTCTTTCATGTTTCTCATACTACCTCAGTAGACGAACCCTCAAACATCCCTTCTGCCATCGTAATAGTGTCCTTGACTAACAATGCCACCCCCCACCCTTCTTTTACCATTTTCTCTGTTCTTACTGAAGCATCTAAGTCCCAGAACCTGCAATAACCATTCCTGTCGCTGCTCTATGCATTTCTCTGAAATGGCCACAACATTCGCAATCCCAGGTACCAAATCATGCTGCAAGTTCACCCACCTTATTCCAAATGCTCCTGACATTGAAGTAGACACACTTCAAACCACCTTTCTGCTTGCTGATGAACTCTTGTGACCTTGAAACCTTATTTCTGACCTTACTACGCTCAACCTCCTGTATATTCGAGCTACAATTCAGGTTCCCATCCCCCTGCTGAATTAGTTTAAACCCTCCCGAAGAGCATTATCAAATTCCCCCCCCCAGGATATTGGTACCCTTCTGGTTCAGGTGAAGACCATCATTTGTAGAGGTCCCACCTACCCCAAAATGAGCCCCAATTATCCAGGTATCCGAAGACCTCCCTCCTGCACCATCCCTGTAGCCACATGTTCAACTCCTCTCTCTCTTCCTATTCCTCGCCTCGCTAGTACATAGCACAGGCAACAAGCCAGAGATAACAACTCTGTTTGTTCTAGCTTTAAGCTTCCACCCTAGCTCCCTGAATTTCTACCTTAAATCCCCATCTCCCTTCCTCCCTATGTCACTGGTGTCTATGTGGACCACGACTTGGGGCTGCTCCCCCCTCCCCCTCAGGGATCCTGAAAACATGATCAGAGACATCATGAACCCTGGCACCTGGGAAGCAACACACCAACTGTGAGTTTCTCTCATTCCCACAGAACCTCCTGTCTTTCCCCTAACTATGGAGTCCCCAATGACTAATGCTCTGCTCCTCTTCCCCCTTCCCTCCTGAGCAACAGAACCAGACTCTGTGCCAGAGACCTGTAGCCCATGGCTTACCCCTGGTAAGTTGTTTTCCCCCCCGCCAACAGTATCCAAAACGGTATACTTTTATAGAAGGGAACAGCCACAGGGGATCCCTGCACTGTCTGCCAGTTCTCTTTCCGTCCCCTGATGGTAACCCATCTCCATCTTCTTGCACCTGAGGTGTGACTACCTCCCTGTAACTCCTCTCAATAATCCCCTTCGTCTCCTGAATGATTCCAAGTTCATCCAACTCCAGCTCCAGTTCCCTAACATGATATTCGAGGAGCTGCAGTTGGGTGCACTTCCCACAGATACAGTCAGCAGGAACAGTAGTGGTGACCCTTACCTCCCACACTCTGCAGGAGGAACATTCAACTGCCCTAACACCATTCCCACTATTCTAAATTCCCAATGAGACAATTGAAAACTTTTAAAAAAACTTGTCTCCTTACCAATCCAATGCACAGAACTTTTTTTTGGTTAGAGGAGGAGGACAGGTGGGAGACACTACCCAAGTAGTGTTTCGGGTAAAGCAACCGTCCAAATATAAAGCCTCACTTACCCAGCAGTCCTATGTCCGCTCCTGCTCAGCGTGCGCTCCGCAGTAACACGAGGTCAGTGTTTATACTTTAAATTTACCTTCCCGTTGGGTCTCTGATTCTTGCTGTCGCTCCACCCACTACGACTGTCGTCCAAAAATATCTGGAGAGACATTATGTTGAAGATATGGTGAGGACTAAACGTTAGGTGAAAATTGAGCCCAAAGAGAGAGACAAACATTTAAGCAGGCAAAGGAAGGGTAAAGGTCAGACTGGGAGAAAGAAGAGCTGCTAATGGGGACCGTTAGTGGGTTGACAATGAGCTGTTTGTGGTAGCAGCCCACGTGATGACAAGGGTGTGTGTGTGTGTGTGTGTGTGTGTGTGTGAGATTGGGTTAAGATCATGGGAGAAGGTGCTCAGGCCCTAAAGTTGTTGAACTCGACATTGAGCCCAGATGGCTGTAGGGTCCCCAAGTGTAAAACGAGATGCTGTTCTTCCAGCTTCTACTACAACCAACCCATTGTCATCCCAGTCCTAGATGATTGACTCCATAACCTAAGCTGACAGTGACTCAGTGGTTAGTATTGTTTTCTCACAAGTTCGATCCCAGCCTCGGGCGACTGTCTGTGTGGAGTTTGCATATTCACTCTGTGTCTGTGTGGGTTTCCTCCCACAATCCAAAGATGTGCAGGTTAGGTGAATTGGCCGTGTTAAATTGCTCATAGTGTTCAGGGATAAATGTAGGGTAAGGGAATGGGTCTGGGTAGGTTACTGTTCAAAGGGTCAGTGTGGACTTGTTGAGCCGAAGGGTCTGTTTCCACACTGTAGGGATTCCATGATGAAATCAACCTCTTCAGTGTCTCAGTCAAAAAGAGCGATGCTGGAAAAAGCACAGCAGGTCAGGCAGCATCCAAGGAGCAGGAAAGTCAATGATTTGGGCATAAGCCCTTTTGAAAGTGCTTTTCTAGCACCACACTTTTTGACTGTGACTCTCCAGCAGCACAAGACGGTTTTCAGGTCCAGTCCTATATAAAAAAAATGTTCTCTGTTTCAGAATGTGTGTCATCTGTCAAGCGCCTTTAGAATCTTACACATTTCAATGAGTCTTCTATTCGCCACAATAAACTTTGAGGATAGGGAGCCAGTCATTTATATCAACAATGAAGGGAAGTTTCTTCACTCAAAGCGTAGTCTTTAGAATTCTCGACCCAATGGGGTTGTGGATCTCCCATTAATGAATACAGCTAAAGCTGAGATAGGCATTGTTTTAGTTTCTTGGGAAATCAAGGAATACAGGGAATGGGCAGGAGGTCAAATTACTCACAGACTCAGACATTTTCAGCAGAAAAAGAGGCCATTTAGTCCATCAATCTGTGCCAGGCAACAATTTTCCAGCACTTGGTACATAGTCCTAGAGGCTATAGCAATGCAATTAACCGTCCAGATCCTGCTTAAATATTATTGATTATATCTCCCTTTCAGACTCCTGCTGCCCTCTGAGTGCACTGCGGGAGAAAATGATCATGTTGAACAGAGAAGAAGTCTCAGCAAGGTATACACCCTGCTCGTATTTCTCAAGTTGTTAAGAACTAAAAACCCACTTCTAGAAATAGATTTCTGCTGTATAATTTGACATTTTGTCATTTTCAGACAACCCAGTGAGTAAAAGGACAGATCAACATGAGTTGGGCAGTGAATTCCATAAACCAGCTAGGACAGGGCCAGCTGTAGCATGGCATATCAATATTTCCTCACAGGAACTGAAGGGTGTGTTAAGGCTATAGGGTGGCCAGACTGGCAATGCAGTTAGAGTGATCTGAGGATCAAGGAACCACACTGGCTAAGGGGATGGACGCATCCTATAACAAATGGAACAAATCAAGCATAGGACCCACTGCCAGTCTATGTATGATTTTGTATCCAACTAAACTTCCAAGATCCAAAATGCTTTCAGTCGGTTCCTATACTGTACCTGTCTGGCCCTGTTTTTATTTGTTTTCTTTCCAGTCTAATAGAAATCCCGTTCCAAACTGCTGTACAGACTGATTCTAGTTCCTTAACTCTGTAGAAGACTGGTCTTAGTTCCAGCTTTGCTGACCTCAGTTTCAGAATATTTCATAAAACTCAGTCTCAGTCCCGGTCCTACAGGACTGACCTCATTTCCAGCGTGTTACACAAAATGGTTTTCAGGTCCAGTCCTACATAAAAAAAGTGTTCTCTGTTCCAGAGCATTACACAGGACTGCTTAGTTTTAATCTATTACACAAGTTGCAGTCATCACTCAGGAGTGAGTTTAGTTTTAATTTAGATGAACAAGCCAGACCTTATGTTAACCCTCCAGCAGCTGAGTTATTGTGATTTCCAATTATTATTTCACAGTAAAGGAGAATGTGATATTCAGTACTGCACATAAAGTCTTACTTTCAGCCACACTGGATTTCTTGGGTCCTATTTTATAACAGACAAATAGAATCATTTTTAAACATTTTTATGAAATGAATGAACTCGGAAGTTTTGAGAACTTTGAAGAACATTGAGCTAAATCTTATGTTTTTGTTTGGCTAAGTGCCTGTTTCGTCATGCTTTTTGGAAGGCTTTTTGCTAAGAATCCAAGGGGTGGCTCAGTGGTTAGCACTGCCGTCTCACAGCACCAGGGACCCGGGTTCAATTCTAGCCTTGGGCACCTGTCTGTGTGAAGTTTTCACGTTCGTCTTGTGTCTCAGCGGGTTTCCTCCAGGTGCATCCAGTTTCTTCCCACAATCCAAAGACATGTAGATTAATGTGGATTGGCCATGCTAAATTGCCTGTAGTGTCAAGTGATGTGCAGGCAAGGTGAGATAGCTATGGGAAATGCAGGGTTACAGGAATACGTTAGAGTGGGTGGGATGCTCTTCAGAGAGTTGCTATGGATCAAATGGCCTGCTTCCACACAGTAGGGATTCTAAATCCAGTGGGTCTTCTTGCTGTATTTTAGAAAATTTGTTTCATTAGTTTCATAGCTCCTTGAAAGTGGAGTCGCAGGTAGATAGGACAGTGAAGAAGGCATTTGGTATGCTTTCCTTTATTGGTCAGAGCACTGAGTATAGGAATTGGGAGGTCATGCTGCGGCTGCATCTACCTATCGCAGGTAGATAGGACACTGGTTAAGCCACTTTTGGGATACTGCGTTCAGTTCTGGTCTGATCAAGAAGGATGTTGTGAAACCTGAAAAGATTCAGAAAAGCTTTGTAAGGATGTTGCCAGAGTTGGAGGGTTTGAGATATAGGGAGAGGCTGAATAGGCTGGGGCTGTTTTCCCTGGAGCAGCGGAGGCTGAGGGGTGACTTTATAGAGGTGTATAAAAACATGCAGGGCATGGATAGGACAAATAGACAAGATCTTTTCCCCTGGGGTGGGGGAGTTCAGAACTAGAGGGCGTAGGTTTAGGGTGAGAGGGGAAATATTCAAAAGGAGCAACTTTTTCACGCAGAGGATCTGACATGTTTGGGATGAGCTGCCAGGGGAAGTGGTGGAAGCTGGTACAATTACAACATTTAAAAGGCATCAGGGTGAGTATATGAATAGGAAGGGTTTAGAGTGATGTGGGCCAAGTGTTGGCAAATGAGACTAGATTAAGTTTAGGATATCTGGCCAGCATGGACGAGTTGGATCGAAAGGTCTGTTTCCGTGCTGGACATATCTATGGCGGTGTGACTCTATAACTATATGAGGTCTATGAGGTCCCTCTCATCCAATTTCTTTTGTCACAAGCCATTCCTGGAACAACTCACCAATGCCGGGATATACCAGAATCGAATGGCATTCCCAATGGCAGCACCATCTTTAAAGGGCATTGTTAACCGATGCACACACCATCAATCTGGTGCTCCCTTGCTTCTCCAGTATAAGTCTTTCGCTCCAATACCTCTCTCACTCTATATTTCTGCTGCTGCACCCACTTCCCTCACCCATTCTCACCTATCACTACGACATCACTCATTCTGTATGCCGTCCGCACTGCCTACTCATTCATTTGGAACATTTCTCCATTTATGCTGAAAATAACAACTGGGCCACACATTTTCATTTCCATTAATACCTGCCTCTCTCTCTCTCTCTCTCACTCCAGAAGAAAAACAGTCCAAAATAAGGTCTAAAGGCTATCTCCCTGCACTAATCATTGCTGGCAACCATGATAAGGTTCCTGGCTTTGTGTCTATACTAAATGGCACAGCAATGCTGTGTATTTGGTATCCCTGGTTGATGGATGGGGGGTGAGAAGCACAAAAAAGGCAAGGCAGGGATGCTGAGAGCATCTAGGAAGGCTCTGAGTGAGTGAGTGAGTGCTATGAAAGCAAATGAACAGGGTGGAGCTCCGGCCTGGTGCAGTCTATGAGCTGGGTGTTCCTCTGAGCGCTCAGTTGCATTGTTACAATGAGAGTTGTTGGTGTGGCCAGAGGTGTAGCTTTGAAGTGCAGAAGGGTCCTGTAAGTGGATGGAAGGTGTACCAGGAGGGTTCTGCAGAGGCTGACACATGTTGGACACCAATGCCTGTGCATGTGGAGTGCATGTGATTGATGCTCGTGTTGCAAGTACAATGAGGGACAGGCAATAAATGCTGGCCCAGCCAACAATACCAACATCCCACAAGTGAACTTAAACAAAAAAACCCAGCGATGTTAGTGCCTGGTGTCCAATGCAGAGCTAAAGGCCACGTGAATCTGCAAGGTACCCATTCTGATTTTTAGGGGGACAATTGCTTATTCTTGTGTTTATGTTGGGCTAGGGTTGGTATCAGAATTAAGGTCAAGGTTAGGCTTAGAGTTAGAGTTAGGATGAGAGTATATCTAGGAATAAATTTGGATTTTTATGAGAATTGGAATCATGACAATAGTAGACTTGGCATTAGGATTAGGGTTAGCATCAGAATTCCATTAAGGTTTAGGATTGCGAATAGGTTTAGAATTAGAGGCAGGTTAGAGGCAGGTTAAATGTTAGGATTAGTTTTAGGGTTAATTTAAAGTTAGGTCTCACTGTGCCATTATAATTCTAGAAATGTCACTCGGAAAACAACCTCCACTGTCCAATCTCGCCCAGTTGCCAGGCTACTGATTGCAAATGCCTTGGGTTGGCATTTCCAGAGTCCATTTGACAGCTGCTCCTTACTGTAAGAGAAACACATGATTTCCCTCTATTTTTGGCAGCAAGAATGTGTTGTATTGAGGATTGTTTGAGGATTGAGTGGCTGCCAGATACTCTGGAAGCAGTGAGAATTTGTGGGGATCAAACTTGGGTGTCAGTTAATACTTTTCTTTATAGTGCAGCAGTTATTTGATCCTTCTGAAGTTGAAAGCACAAAGATGGTCACTTTAATCCTGAAATTTACATTCCAGGGCAGTACAGAGACAAGCAATTATGGGGTCACCTATGGAGCACGTGATGGCCAAGTCTTTGCTGTCTATCGATATGTGTTATGACCAGTGAAGGTAGGAGAAAATGTGTTAACGTTAGTTTAATTGGCAGCACTAGGTCTTCTGAGTCCAGAGGCTATGGTGTCAATGTTCATTCCAGTGATATGAGCCTGTAACAACGACTGATGCTTTAGTGTATGACTGAGGGAGCACTATCCTCTCAGCAATATGAGCTTTCAGATGAGACATTAAACTGAGGTCTGAAAGAGATAAATCTAAGGAAGCCTAACAATAAATAAAATGTCTGGATTTCAGTCTCTCAGTGCAAAGAAAGTGGTCCATGTAAGGTGCTGACCAGTCTGATTGGCACCACTGTGCCCCCTACTCACATCCTTACAGAGAGGATACTCTTTCAAAGGATTCCCCCCTCCCCCCAACTTCCTAACAGCCTATTCACCAACTCCAATGAGAAACAGTCTTCCCACCATCACCAACCTCATACTGCCTAGTGCATTATGACAGTGGAGATGGATTGAGGGCGTTAAGTGGGCAACATTCACCACTTAAGGGTCTCAACAGACTGAAATGTGGGCACAGTAGTGGGTACCTTACCCAACACCAATGGTATGGATCAGAGATGGGTAGGAAGATGTTGGGCTGAAGAATTGACCAGAAAGGGGCAGACATGCATGATGTCCACCCAATGGAATCTTCCACCATTTTAATTACAATGAACCTCCTTCATCCTCAATGTCACTCTTGAGCAGACAGCTATTAAATTCTTCTTTATCAAGGTTGATTGACACATTAGAGATGCAGATGCTGGAGGTCAGAGTGGATAAAGAGTGGAGCTGGAAACTGCACAGCAGGTCAAGCAGCATCAGAGGAAGAGAGGAGTCAAAGTTTCAAGTTGAAACCTTTCAACTTTGCCCACTGCTTTGATTTGTGAGCTGTCTGTGTGCATGTTTCTAGGATCTGAGGCATGTCCAGTTTCAGGCCTGGCAATTTTTCATCCATTACACTGGATGGATAATATTTCACCTCTTGGAGCCTATCCAAGGAAACCTCCACTATAGCTGGGAAAAGGAAGCAATTCTGGAAACAAACTGCAATGCAGTCCCGATTCTGTCTTTGCCGAGCATAGACACTGGGATACAATAAGCATGCATTGAAAACAGAAGCTCGAGGGAATAATGGAAGCAGCTTGTACACATGGGCAGAGGTGGCTGCCAAGTATGGGCTGCTTGCAGATCCTCACACAGAAGGGTGTGAGCTGGGAAGAGGTCACAGGGTGCAGGCTCTCTGACGTCTGGGCCAAGTGAGGAAACAGCTGGGTCGCTTCGTGGCCGGGAGAGTTGGATCCTGACTGGAGCTGTACATAAACAGGGCCTGTGAATCTGTGCCATCTCCTTACTCTGAGTGAATTCATCTGGCTCTTTAGAAACAGGGCTCTCTGTACATCAGCTGTCACATCAACTTCCCTCTCAATCTCAACTCCCAGTATCATCGAGTCCTTATAGAACGGAAAGTTGCCACCCAGCCCATCGACTCCACAACAAGTATCCCATCCCCTCCCCCAGCCCGGTAAACGCACAATTACCATGGCTAACCCACACATCCCTGGACACTATGGGGTAATTTAGCATGGCCAATCCACCTAACCTGCACATCTTTGGACTGTGGAAGGAAACAGGAGCTCCCGGAGTAAATCCACGCAGACACGGGAAGAATGTGTAAATTCCACACCAGATGCTGGAATTGAACCCAGATCGCTGGTGTTGGGGGGAGCGGGGGAATCAGTGCTAACCACAGCATCACCATGCTGTCTTGTATCGTCCAGAATCGGACTGTTTATGACTGAACAGTGCATCGTATTTACTCCAGTAAGTACAATCAGTTGGCTCACATCAATAAAGACTGTTTTATTTGTGTAAGAATGCATTTAAGGCTGTGGTGCTGGGGATATTGCTACAGAATGTAGGGAATAATGATCGATTGTCCTGCCCCTTATAGAAAAGCAAAGAGATATTTCACTGATGTTTAAGAAAAGAAAAGGGAAAACACGTGGGAGAGTTAGGCATCATGTGAAAGAGAAAAGACAAGATACAGTTTCATGTGAGATTTACCTGGAAGACTCATCAAATGTTCTCTATTTGAGAAATAATTTTTTTTTCATTCTCTCATGGGATATGGGCATCATTGGCTGGGCCAGCATTTATTGCCCAGCTGAAGGAATAAGGATGATTAATTTAGAGCATGGATCAGTACTTGGAGCTAGGATGTTGTGGTCATTATAGAGATGTGGATATCACAGGGTCAGGAATTGTTGTTGAATGTTCCAGGTTTAGATGTTTCAGAAGAAATAGGGAGGGAGTTAAAAAGGTGGGGGAGTGGCATCGCTAATCAGGGATAGTATCACAGCTGCAGAAAAGGAGATCATCGAGGAGGGTTTGTCTACAGAGTCAGTATGGGTGGAAGTCAGAAACAGGAAAGGAGCAGTCACTTTATTGGGAGTTTTCTACAGACCCCCCCCCCCCAACCAATACCAGATTATGAAGCAGATTTTGGAAAGGTGTAGAAGTAACAGGATTGTTGTCATGGGTGATGCCAACTTCCCTAATATTGATTGGAACCTCCTTAGTGCAGCAGGTCAGGCAGCATCCAAGGAGCAGGAGAATCGACGTTTCGGGCATGAGCCCTTCTTCAGGAATGCCCGAAATGTCGATTCTCCTGCTCCTTGGATGCTGCCTGACCTGCTGCGCTTTTCCAGCAACACATTTTCAGCTCTAATCTCCAGCATCTGCAGTCCTCACTTTCTCCTGGAACCTCCTTAGTGCAAATAGTTTGGATGAAGCAGATTTTGTAAGGTATGTCCAGGAAGGATTCCTGACTCAATATGTAGATAGGCCGGCTAGAGGGGAGGCCATATTGGATTTGGTGCTTGCAATGAGCTATGCCACGTGTTGGTGGGAGAGCATTTTGGTGATAGTGATCACAACTCCCTGATCTTTACTATGGTCATGGAGAAGGCTGGAGCAGACAGTATGGGCAAGTGTTTAATTGGGGGAGGAAGAATTACAATGCAGGAACTGTGGTACATTAATTGGGAGCAGATATTCTCAGGGAAATGCATGACTGAAATGTGGAGGTTGTTTCGGGAGCACTTGCTGCGAGTGCTGGACAGGGTTGTCCCACTGAGGCAAGGGAAAGGGATAGTAGGGTGACAAGGGATGTGGAACGTCTAGTCAAGAGGAAGAAGGAAGCTTGCTTAAGGTTGAGGAGGCAAGGATCAGACAGGGCTCCAGAGGGTCACACGGCAGCCAGGAAGGAACTGAAGAATGGACTTAGGAGAGCTAGAAGGGGGTATGATAAAGCTTTAGTGGGTAGGATTAAGGAAAATCCCAAGGTATTCTACACCTATGTGAGGGACAAGAGGATGGCCAGAGTGAGGGCAGGGCAGGGATAGTGGAGGGAACTTGTGCCTGGAGTCGGAGGAGGTTGGGTATGGTCTTTAATGAATATTGTGTTTCAGTATTCACTAGTGAAACGGACCTTGCTGTTTGTGAGGACAGCCTGAAACAGACTGATATGCTCCAACAGGTTGATGTTAAGAAGGAAGATGTGCTGATAATTTTGAAAAACTTTAGGGTAGTTAAGTCCCCTGGGCCAGACGTGATATAACCAAGGTTGCTATGGCAAGCGAGAGAAGAGATTTCAGCATCTTTAGTGGTGATCTTTGCACCCTTCCCTTGTTCAAAAAAAGGGAATAGGGATAATCCTAGGAATTACAGACCTGTAAGTCTTATATGGTAGTGGACAAATTATTGGAGAGGATTCTGAGAGACAGGATTTATGATCATTTGGAAAGGCATCGCTTGATTAGAGATAGTCAGCATGGCTTTGTGAGGGACAGGTCATGCCTCACACGCCTTATTGAACTCTTTGAGGATGTGACAAAACACATTGATGAAGGTAGAGCAGTGGATGTGGTGTATATGGATTTCAGCAAGACGTTGATAAGGTTCCCCATGGTAGGCTCATTCAGAAAGGAAGGAGGCATGGGATACAGGGCAATTTGGCTGTCTGGATACAGAATTGGCTGCCCATAGAAGACAGAGGAGGGTGGTAGTAGATGGAAAGTATTCAGCCTGGAGCTCGATGACCAGTGGTGTTCCGTAGGGATCTGTTCTGGGACCTCTGCTCTTTCTGATTTTTATAAATGGCTTGGATGAGGAAGTGGAAGGGTGGGTTAGCAAGTTTGCCAATGACATGAAGGTTGGTGGAGTGGTGGATGGTGTGGAGGGGCCGTTGTTGGTTGCAATGGGACATTGAGAGGATGCAGAGCTGGCCTGAGAAGTGGCAGTTGGAGTTCAACCTGGAAAAGTGTGAAGTCATTCAGTTTGGAAGGTTAAATTTGAATGCAAAATACAGGGTTAAAATAGGATAGTTGGCAGTGTGGAAGAACAAAAGGTGCACATCCATAGATCCCTCAAAATGCCACCCAGTTTGAGAGGGTTGTTAAGAAGGTATATGATATGTTTGCTTTTATTAGCAGGGGAATTGAGTTTAAGAGCTGTGAGGTTATGCTGCAGCTCTATAAAGCCCTGGTTAGACCACACTTGGAATATTGTGTTCAGCTCTGGGTTGCCTCACTATAGGAAGGATGTGGAAGCTTTAGAGAGGGTGCAGAGGAGTTTTACCAGGATGCTGCCTGAACTGGAGGGCATGTCTTCTGAAGAAAGGTTGAGGGAGCTGAGGCATTTCTCATTGGAGTGAAGAAGGATGAGAGGTGACATGATAGAGGTGTACAAGATGATGAGAGGCATAGCTAGAGTGGATAGCCAGAGACTTTTTCCCAGGGCAGAAATGGCTATCACAAGGGAGCATCATTTTAAGGTGATTGGAGGAAGGTTTAGGAGAGATGTCAGAGGTAGGTTCTTTACACAGAGAGTGGTGAGTGAGTGATATGCACTGCCAGCAGTGGTAGTAGGGTCGGATACATCAGGGACATTTAAGCAACTCTTGGATAGGCACATGGATAATAGTAAATGAAGGGTATATTGGCTGGTTTGATCTTAGAGTAAGCTAAAAGTCGTCACATCATCAAGGGCCTGTATTGTACTGTACTGCTCCATGTTCTATGCTCTATGTTTTGTTATTCTTGAGAAGGTTGTAGTGAACTGCCTTCTTGAATCGCTGTGTTACATGTGCTGTGGGTTGACCCACAATGCCCTCAGGGAGAGAATTCCAGGACTTTTACCCAGCGACAGTGAAGGAACAGTGATATATGTCCAAGTCAGGATAGTGAGTGGCTGGGAGGGGATCTTGCAGGAGGTGGTGTTCCCATGTATCTGCTGCCCTTGTCCTTTTGGATGGAAATGATCCTAGGTATGGAAGGTGGTGTCTGAGGATCTTTGGTGAATTTCTGCAGTGCATCTTGTAGACACTGTTGCTGCTGAGAGTTGGTGGTGGAGGGAGGAGATGCCTGTGGATTTTGGATATTTGTCAGACCTCTCAGTGTAAAAGATAAAGCTGAAGCGTTTGCAAGCACATTCAGTCACAAATACTAAATGGAGGATCCATCATGGCCTCCTCCAGTGACCCCCAACATCACAGATACCATCATAGAGTCATAGAGTCATTCAGCGCAGAAACAGACCCCTTCGGTCCAACCCGTCCATGCCAACTAGATATCTAAACTGACCTAGTCCCATTTGCCAGCATCTGACCCATATCCCTCCAAACCCTTTCGATTCATATACCCATCCAGCTGTCTCTTAAATGGTGTAATTGTACCAGCCTCCCCCACTTCCTTTGGCAGCTCATTCCACACACACCATCCTGTACATAAAAAGGTTACCCCTCAGGTCCCTTTTAAATCTTTTCCCCCTGACCTTAAACCTATGCCCTCTAGTTTTGGACTCCCCTACCCTGGGGAAAAAAACCTTGGTTATTCACTCTATTCATGCCCTCATGATTTTACATCAGCTAATTTGATTCACGTCACATGAAATCAATAAAAGGCTGAAGGCACTGTATTCTGCAAAGTCTATGGGCCCCGATCACATTCTGACAATAGCATTGAAGACTTGTGTTCCAGATTTCATTCAGCCTTTAATCAAGCTCTTCCAGTACAGTTACAACATTGGTATCTACCAGAAAATATGGAACATTTTTCAGGTATGTTGTCCACAAAAAACAGGCCAATCCACACCACCAATTATCTTCTCATGAGTCTACTGTCAATCATCAGTAAAGTGGTGGAAGGTGCATTGACAGTGCTATCATGCAGCACTTACTGAATGGCGCAGTGGCTCAGTGGTTAGCACTGCTGCCTCACAGCGCCAGGGACCCGGGTTTGATTCCAGCCTTAGGTGACTGTCTGTGTGGAATTTGCACTTCCTCCCACAATCCAAAGATGTGCAGGTTAGGTGAATTGGCTATGCTATATTGCCTATGGCATTCAGCGGTAAACGTAGAGTAATAAGGTGGGGGAATGAGTTTGGGTGGTCGGTGTGGACTTATTGGGCTGAAGGACCTGTTTCTGCTCTGTAAGGATTCTATGAATTTCTACTGCTTTTTACTGACGCTCTGTTTGGGTTCTGCCACACCCACTCAGCTCCTGGTTTCTTTCTTGTCTTGGTCTAAACATGGACAAAGAGCTGAACTCAAGGGAGAAAGTGAGGGTGTTTTTTATTTGTTTATGGAATGAGAGTATGTTGGTCAGGCCAATATTTATTGCCATTCCTAATTACCCAGAAGTCAGGTAAGAGTCAAATACAGGCCAGACCAGGTAAGGATGACGGTTTCTTTCCCTAAAGAACATTGAAATACCCTTGAATCAGGTAGCATTTGCCTGAGTGTGGTAGAAAGAAACCCAAACTCAGCTGGAGTTGATGGGAATAAGGAAGAAAAATCTTTGCTGGCTGGAGTTCCATCTAGGAAGAGGTCAATCATCTCTTCCACAGGAACATCTCCTCATGGTAAAACATAACAAGGCAATTCCACAGCTTGAGGTCTAGGCAACTGAAAACATGACTCCTCACTTGCTCTGGATGGGGCCAGCCCCAATAACACTCAAAGAGCTTGACACTATCCAAGACAAAGCAGCCCGCTTGATTGGCACCACATTCACCAACATCCACTCCCTCCACCACCGACACTCAGTAGCAGCAGTCTGTACTATCCACAAGATGCATCGCAGAGATTCACCAAGGCTCCTTAGACAGCACCTTCCAAACCCACTGCCACTTCCATTCAGAAAGACAAGGGTAACAGATACATGGGAACCTGCAAATTTCCCTGAAAGCCACTCACAACCCCGACTTGCAAAGATATTGCCATTCTTTCACTATGGCTGCATCATTATCCTGGAGCTCCCTCCTACTGGATCAGCGCAAAAATGGGCTGCAGTCGTTCGACAAGACAGCTCATCACCATCTTCTCACGGGCAACAAAGAATGCATAAATAAATGAAGCCAATGAAGTCCACATGCCTGACTGAACAAAGAAGAATACACTGAATGAGAGCTGCGTTCCTCTATCTTATTAGACACCTCAAAGAAACGAGGAGAAAGTATGTGTTAGATTTTCTGTACTTTGCTAGGAGTCCCCTTGTGCTGCAGGAGGAATATACAGAGGAGATGGAGGCCAGATGGAGCAACACAAGCTGTCACACTGATGGCAGACAGGAGTGTGAAGAATTCTGTCAGCCAGAGGCCCTAGGTGACTGAAGGAGATTGCAGAGGCAGGAATAGACAAGCTCATGATGGGATCGAGAGCACTATCTTACTTTCACATAGAACCTAGAACAGTGCAGCCTAGGTACAGGCCCATTGGCCCATGATGCTGTGCCAAACAGGACGCCAAATTAAACTAATCCCTTCTGCCTGCCCTTGGTCCATATCCCTCCATTCCTTGCATATGCATGTGCTTATCTAACAGTCTCTTAAATGCAACTATTGTATCTACCTCCCCCACCACCCTTCCAGATTCAACAGTCGAACGTCACAGCACAGCACCAGCTAGTCAAATCATTCAGACTGCTGTCGGTGATGAAATTCATATCTCAGTCCTCTATGGACTTGAATGAACCAGACACAGAGAGCTCAATGATTCATCAGGATGCCCCATGATTCAGGGAGCCATTAGGTCCTTGTCTGTGGCCATCCAAGCCCATATTTAAACTTGGAGGTTTTGAAGAACTTTAAAGGATTTTGTTCTCTCAATGTACAATCAACATGTATCTTGCTATTCAGAGAACTCTGACAATGTATATATAATAAAACTTCTCTGATACTCACACACTTTCAAGCCCAGTACAATACCTAGCTGACTACTGAGTGACTAGGAATACTCTGATGTTCATAATTCCCTGGAGAAAGCCATACATTGTCAATCAAATGAAGCCTTTAGGTTCTGTATCATTCACACCAATCTAACAGAACTAACATATTGTTTCTCTTTGCTGAATGATTTATTTTCCAATATTGTTTTTCAATATGTGATGCCATATATTTAATTGAACCATCTTCTACCTCATCATGAAACTGGTCATCATTGCAGTGTCAGTCCTGGTAAAACGGGTTAGTGGTTCTTTACAGTACTTATTACTTCTTGCTTAACAGGCTAGGGTGACAGCTAACAGCATTTGACTAGTCAGATGAGACAATAGGCATGTGATCATTTGGACATGCACACAATCTGATTTACTGTTACTCTATGACTTTTCTTCTCTCAAGTATCAAACAGCTGAAGCCAAACTTGGAAGTATAACTAGAGCAAAACTGAAAGGAACCGTAGCAGCTGAAAATTGGAAATAAAATTGAAAAATACTGGAAATACTTCATAGGTCAGACAGAATCTGTTTCAGAGAAAGAGTTAAGGTTGATGGCCTAACGTCAGAACTGGAAGAAGTTTGACATTTAGTTGGTTTCACAAGAAAGTGGACTGGGAGGGGAAATAGAGGATTATGTTAGACTGATAAATACAGCAATGTAAATCCTGCCTCTGTACATTGACTCTGTCTTCCTACCTTGCCTGGGCTGCACCAACAGATTAATGGATGTTACCACTTAGTTGGGTTGGAATTGTGTCCTTTAATCAGCATTATCCAGTTTCTGTCTGTCCACAACTTTCGGTTTCTGGATCTCAGTTTTAGTTTTTGTTACCTCACAAACTGGGAGGGTGGGTTTTGTTTTCCTGAGTTTCAGTTTATGTTTGCAATTTCTTTGGTTAGTGTCACCTCAAGAAACATAAGCTTGACAATGCAGATTTTATCACAATGGTGACAGCCAATATTGCATTTGATCTGAAATGGCTGGAACTGTGATGATGACATTTCAGCCGTATTTCAGCGGCTTGTGAAGTGCTTTGGGACGTCTACCCTCAGATTGAATCCAAGTCACAGCATAGGTTTTATACCTGGGCTGCAGTTCAGGACGACGCAGGAAAACAGGCTCAGGTAGGATTTGTTGTCAGGTGATGAGCTTTACCTGGTTCTGTCCCTGCCTCAATGTATTTATTGCTGAAACACTCCAAGATGCTTGTCTAGATTGTGCCCCGATTGGATCAGTCCATTGTGTCCCAGTCAGTCTTATATCTTCAACCCTGTATAAAAATATCTTGGCTAGAGTGAGAAAATGGTACTGAGGTAGATGAGCAGCCATGATCTAATTGAATAGCAGACATAAATCGATGGGCTGAATCATTTCCTCCTGCTCCTATATTCCTATTCCTAAGCTTAGTCAAATCTCTGCTAACCATATCCTAACTTGAACCAAGTCCTGTTTACCCTCTGAGATTGCTGGCCTACAGTGGCTCACAGCCTGGCAATGCTATAATTTTAAATTTATTTTTCCTGTTTTATCTATCTCCTCATAGCTTCACCCTCTCCTCATCTCCAGACCTTCTTCCAGCCCTTCAGCACTTCACACTTTTCATCTGGCCTGCAGCAAATATGGGTGAGTTGATGGCCTCGTAGTATTATCACTGGACTGCTAATCGAGAGTTCCAGATAATGTTCTGGGGGGCTGGGTTCAAATCCTGCCACAGCAGATGGTGAAATTTGAACACAATAAAAAAATCTTTGTGATTAAGAGTCTAAAGATGACCATTGTTGGAGAAACTGATCTGGTTCATTAATGCCCTTGAGAGAAAGAAACTGGCCTCCTTATCTGGTATGGCCTATATGTGACTCAAGACCCACAGCAATGTGTGGGTGACTCTTAACTGCCCTCTGGGCAATTAGGGATGTGCAATAAAAGCTGGCCTAGCCATGATGCCCTCATCCTGTGAATGAATAAAAAAGATAGTTTTGAGTTTTCCACCATTGGTAATTGTGCTTAAAATTGTTAAAGCTTTAAACTCTGGAATTTCCTCCCTAGAATTCACCATTTCCCTATCTCTCTCTCCTCCTTTAAGGTGCTTCTTAACATGCTGGTTTGACAAACTTTTTGGTCACTGGTCCTTATTCCTTCTGATGTAGCTTGGTAACAGCTGATAGTGCTCCTGAAGCACTCTGGGTTATAGGTGCCATATAAATGGAAGTTGTTGCTGCAGCAGACATTTGAAAAAACTAAAAGTACTAGTCTGAATAGACTAATTTCTCACTGTCCTGCTATCCTTGACAATAACACATTCTTTCACCTCAAACAGTAACACTATGGACCTGCCCATCTGAGGAAACTCTTTAGCCCACATAACACTGTCATTAGGTAACCTTTAGAAATAGATTACTCACCATTTTAATTGCAATTAAACCTATATGCAATAGATTGAGACACAACAGACTCCACCAACACTAACTTCATTGACACAATTTCTCACAGTCCTGTTGCATGGCAGTAACAAGGCCTTGTGAAATAGTCAAAAGCTCCTTGGATATTTGGGATGATAAGCAAAGCAGAGATGGAATAAAGAACATTGACATTAGGCAAGTGTTTAATTAGATTCCGCATGGAAAGGGTCAGAGAGAGAGAGGCAGGATCTGTGAACGGGAACTCATCGCCCCGGCTGTTTCATCCGAGTATCCCTCAGAAACTCTGGCATTCTGCCAAAAGTGAGGTTTGCTGGCTGTACAACACCACAGAATGGCAAGTTTCAGCTAGTGAAAGGTGTTACTAGGAGTGTCTTGCTTATGGCAATATACAGATGCCTCCCATGGGGTTTCCATAGTTACAGATGAGGAGCAGCAACTTGTGGAGCCTGAGGCTGTGGAGGTATCCACCTCCTTCCTCATGGCGTAATTCGTTTCGTGTGATACACATAGCAGTCAGGAGGATCCACTCCCGGGAAAACCCAAGGTTAAAGCTGGGGCAGAAAGAAGGTGATGGTGTTCACAGTAAAGTTATGAGAATGGGGGTGGGGGAAGGGTCGTCACTATCACTCTTTCTCAGCCACTTAGCAGTCTGTGGCATGAAAGGCAAGAAGATCCTTCTTCGACACCTGACTTCCGCAATCCAGCTCATGAGACTTCTGTTGTTTTGCCTTTCAACCTGAGGCATCGACTTTGATACAGTGGGTAGCACTCGTGGGTTAGAAAACTCTGGATTCAAGTCCCACTCCAGCAGTTTGAGTAGGTAACGCTATAGTGCAGTGCTTGAGGAAGCAATATCAAAGGCATCTCTTTCAGATGAGGCATTAAACCAAAGGCCTCTCTACTCTGCCAGATGGAGGTAAAAGATTGCACAGAGCTCTTGAAAAAAGAACAGGAGAATCCCCTGTGTGTCGTGTAACTCAAAACTGCCTTGGGAACTCCCAGGGAAGAAAAGTGAGGACTGAAAGGACAATGGATGCTGGAAAACAGAAACAAAAACGGAACTTGCGGGAAAGGCTCAGCAAATCTGGCAGCATCCATGGAGAGAAATCAGAATTAACATTTTGACCCCAATGACCCTTCATCAGAACGAATGGTAACTAGGAAAATGCTGGCTTTTATGCAGAAGACAGGGTGGGGGAGGGTAAGGAATAAGTAATAGATGGAGATAGAGGCCAAAGAGAGAGAGAAACCATTGGACTGGCAAAGGAGCCCTGATAGTAGCTGGGCAGGAAGGACTTTGCTTGAGGGCCCATCAAAACCCAAGCATCAGAGGCTAATTTTTTTATTCACTCATGGGCCGTGGGTGTAGTTGGTTGAGTTGGCATCTATTGCTGTCCCTAAAGCCCTTAAGAATTTCAGGGATTTGGTGCCATTCAGGAGTGACAGACAAATTGGTGTTGAGTTCTGAGTAGCATCAATTTGTTGAGTTGTTTGAAAACTATGTCAAACACCCTACAATATATATTCACCTTCACATGTAACCTGGGCAGTGGCACTTGAACACCTCATGGAATTGTACCTATATTCACAGGTAACATGGCCCAAAGGCCATCAGAATTCTGAAAAAATTAGGAAAAAAATGTACATTTAAATCACAAAACCTGACAGTTTCAAAAGTCCAATTCAATTTGTCCGGCTTGTTCATTCTTTCCTGAAATTCCTGCTATTATTTTCTTTGCAAGAGTTTATCTCATTCCTACTGAACCTGCCTCCATCCCTTTTTCAGACAGTGATTTCCTGATCACAGCAAATAGAGTCAAAGAGTCATAGAGATGTACAGCATGGAAACAGACCCTTCGGTCCAACCCGTCCATGCCGACCAGATATCCCAACCCAATCTAGTCCCACCTACCAGCACCCGGCCCATATCCCTCCAAACCCTTCCTATTCATATACCCATCCAAATGCCTCTTAAATGTTGCAATTGTATCAGCCTCCACCACATCCTCTGGCAGCTCATTCCATACACATACCACCCTCTGCGTAAAAAAATTGCCCCTTACATCTCTTTTATGTCTTTCCCCTCTCACCCTAAACCTATGGCCTCTACAATTCCATGAGGTGTTCTGGACTCTGGACTCCCCCACCCCAGGGAAAAGACTTTGTCTATTTATCCTATCCATGCCCCTCATAATTTTGTAAACCTCTATAAGGTCACCCCTCAGCCTCCGACGCTCCGGGGAAAACAGCCCCAGCCTGTTCAGCCTCTCCCTTTAGCTCAAATCCTCCAACCCTGGCAACACCCTTGTAAATCTTTTCTGAACCCTTTCAAGTTTCACAACATTTTTCCGATAGGAAGGAGACCAGAATTGCACGCAATATTCCAACAGTGGCCTAACCAAGGTCCTGTACAGCCGCAACATGACCTCCCATACTCTGACCAATACAGGAAAGCATCCCAAACGCCGCCTTAACTATCCTATCTACCTGCGTCTCCACTTTCAAGGAGCTATGAACCTGCACTCCAAGGTCTCTTTGTTCAGCAACACTCCCTAGGACCTTATCATTAAGTGTATAAGTCCTGATAAGATTTGCTTTCCCAAAATGCAAATCTTTATCTGAATTAAACTCCATCTGCCACTTCTCAGCCCATTGGCCAATCTGGTCAAGATCCTGTTGTAATCTGAGGTAACCCTCTTCGCTGTCCACTACACCTCCAATTTTGGTGTCATCTGCAAACTTACTAACTGTACCTCTTATGCTCGCATCCAAATCATTTATGTAAATGACAAAAAGTAGAGGACCCAGCACCGATCCTTGTGGCACTCCACTGCTTACAGGCCTCCAGTCTGAAAAACAACCCTCCACCACCACCCTCTGTCTTCTACCTTTGAGCCAGTTCTGTATCCAAATTCTCCCTGTATTCCGTGAGTTCTAACCTTGCCATCCCACTTTAGTTAGTTTGTTTGTCAAATCATCATAAACGCACAGAAGTGGGTACTGCAGATTGCTGGAGATTAGAGTCAAGATTAGAGTGGTGCTGGAAAAGCACAGCAAGTCAGGCAGCATCCAAGCAGCAGGAAAATTAACGCTGATGAAGGGCTTTCGCACGAAACGTCAATTTTCCTGCCCCTCGGATGCAGCCAAATCATCATAAGTGCCTGTCTGCTGGTCCTCATGTCAGTCGAAAATTTCTTCCTACCCACTCAAACATAATCCAGCATGATATCGAAATCTACGCTGGATCTTCCCACAGATCAAGAGGACAATGGCAGCTTCTTCAGTCTTTCTGCAAAATTGGTGGAACGCCTGTTAACCACAGTGCCGAAAATTTGATGTCAAGAATGTGTGCAATGCTGCAATTAAGGCATAACCAGTAATTTCTAAAGGTTTAAGGGATAGCAATTCTGGACATCAAAGACTTCAAGTTGCTTGCTGTCCTTCAAGAAATATGGAAAAAGATGGATGAAAATACATATCTATATAGCAGTTTCAATGACCTTAGAGGTGCAGTGGTAGTGCCCCTACCACTGAGCCAGGAGACCTGTGTTCAAATCCCATCTGTCGCAAACATTATCATAATAAATTCAAATAAGTTGATTAAAAATATCTATTTCAAAACACTTTACAGCCAATGAATTGCTTCTGAAATGTAGTTACTGTTGAGATGTAAGAAATACAACCACCAATTTGTGTTCAACAAGGTGTTGCAATGAGATAGTAATTAGACAATTTGTTTGAATGGAGGATGAAGATTGGTCAGGATACAGGGACACATCCATTGCTGTTTTACTGAACTGTTCCAAGGCATCTTTCACAGACCTCAGTGGAGCAGATGGTGCCTTGAGTTAACAGCAGATCATAGAATGTCTACACTGTGGAGGCAGGTCATTCAGCCCAGCAAATCCACACTGAGCCTCTGAAGAGTATCCCTCCCAGTCCCTGTAATCCTGTATTTCCCATGGCTTATCCATCTAGCCTGCGCAATTTCAGTATGGCCAATCCACATTAACCTGCACAGCTTGGGACTGTGGAATGAAACCAGAGCACACGAAGGAAATCCATGCAATAGGGAGAACGTGTGAACTCCACACAGACAGTCACCTAAGGCTGGAACCGAGCCAGGGTCTTTGGCACTGTGAGGCAGCAGTGCTGACCTTAGAGCCACCATGCCTTTTGTAAAAGC